>NC_049228.1:26432695-27077976 GCF_011100685.1 Canis lupus familiaris
TTTTTGCTCAGACTTTTAATAAACTGAATTAGTTTGATTTTTAACTCAGTCCTTCCCTTGACCTTTGACAGCTTTCCTAGGTTCATAGTCTCTCATTTTCCAGGAACTTGGCTGCATCATCCTGCCTCCGGGAACAAACTCTTCGAGTTGAGGCCTCGTCCGGGTTGCTGCCTTTGAAAGCAAGGGAAGGTCGGTACACTTTGAACCGCAACACAGCATGGAACTTCCAGAGAGGTCTTATTGCAAAACTGTGTAAAGAACAAGAACCACCTGGACTTCTGGAAGGGAGCTCAAACTGGCCTGAATTTGAAGGAGGGGATAATGTGTGCCCAACCTGTAACTGACACAAAGGAGATCAAGTGGCAGAAGGTCTTGTATGAGCGGCAGCCCTTTCCTGATAACTATGTGGACCGGCGTTTCCTGGAAGAGCTCCGGAAAAACATCTACGCCCGGAAGTACCAGTACTGGGCTGTGGTATTTGAGTCCAGTGTGGTGGTACAGCAGCTGTGCAGCGTTTGTGTTTTTGTGGTTATCTGGTGGTACATGGATGAGGGCCTCCTGGCGCCCCACTGGCTTTTTGGGACTGGCCTGGCTTCTTCACTGATTGGCTATGTTTTGTTTGATCTCATCGATGGAGGCGAAGGACGGAAAAAGAGCGGGCGGACCCGGTGGGCTGACTTGAAGAGTGCCCTCGTTTTCATTACTTTCACATATGGTTTTTCGCCAGTGCTGAAGACCCTGACAGAGTCTGTCAGCACCGATACCATCTATGCCATGTCAGTCTTTATGCTCTTGGGCCACCTCATTTTCTTTGACTATGGCGCCAACGCTGCCATTGTATCCAGCACACTGTCCTTGAACATGGCCATTTTTGCCTCTGTCTGCCTGGCGTCGCGCCTGCCCCGGTCCCTGCATGCTTTCATCATGGTGACATTTGCCATCCAGATTTTTGCCCTGTGGCCCATGTTACAGAAGAAACTGAAGGCATGTACTCCATGCAGCTACGTGGGAGTCACGTTGCTTTTCGCATTTTCAGCCTTGGGAGGTTTACTGTCCATTAGTGCTGTGGGAGCCATCCTCTTTGCCATTCTGCTGGTTTCCATCTCTTGTCTCTGCCCTTTCTACCTCATTCGCCTGCAGCTTTTTAAAGAAAACATTCATGGGCCTTGGGATGAGGCTGAAATCAAAGAAGACCTGTCCAGGTTTCTCAGCTAAGTTAGAGACTTCCATTCTGTTATTAAGGCAAGCTGATAGACTAGCCTCCCAACTAGTAGAAGACTCGAAGACAGTCCCATCCTGGAAACAACATACTGATGTGGGGGTAGGGGAACAGCAGTCAAAAGAAAGAACTAACCAAAGGCATGGGTGGTGAAGATGCTTGTCCTTTCTGTTATTTTGTGGATGAAAATGCTTTCTGGGGCCCTCCTCAATTCTTGCCTCTCATTTGCTGTAACAAATGAAGTGGTGTGGCTTCTATTTATTAAAAAAATAACATCCATTAAGTTGTCTCATGACTTTTCTGTAAGAAGGCTGACAGAAGGGGCATGAAGAGTGAAAAGAGAATGAAAATATATGTGTTTATGTGTAAAGTCACTTCTCTCTACCTTTATTTATCTAGAGCTCAGGTCCTAGAATCCTGGATTCTGTGTTGTGTTATTGCCTTAGATCCCAGAATTGGTCACTTAACCTTGACTCAGAGTTTCTATTAGTTTTAGTGAAGCATGTACACACTTAAGTCCAAAGGAGAGTGTGGTGTGTTGTGATACATAATCAGAATGCTAGGGGAATTCAAAGAAGCTGGAGACCACAATTGGAATAATTAGGAAACATTTGCCAGAGGAGATAGCATTTGAGCTTGGTCTGTGGTTTCAGGTGGGATTCAGGTTTAGGGCAAAGTGGCAAAGGTCATTAGGAACCAGGTCATTAATGTGAACAAGTGAAGCTGGCTGACTTTATGAGACTAATGGGAAGTGAATGCTGGATGGAGTGTGCCCGACCAGTGAAGGCAGCCACTACTCTGCTCCAGCTGAGGGTTTCTAGCTGGAAATCAGTCCTAGCTTCAGATCTTTAGAATTCTGAGTAAGATCCTAAATGAAATCTCAATAGCTGCAAATGTGATTTTTTATTTTATTTTATTTATTTATTCATGAGAGACACAGGGAGAGAGGCAGACATAGGCAGAGTGAGAAGCAGGCTCCCTGTGGGGATGCGGGACTTGATCCCAGGACCTGGGATCACAACCCGAGCCAAAGGCAGATGCTCAACCACTGAGCCACCCAAGTGCCCCACAAATGTGTCTTTTAATGTGAAATCTGACCTGTAAATATTGCCCAATTTATATCAGGACAAAAGCCATACTTGGGTGCAACATGTGGCTGCCGTTGTGCCATGTGCATTCTCAGGGCAAGCACAAAGGTGGGAAAGTGTTTTATCGGAGTTTAGGATTATGGGAATTTGAGGAAAAGTTGGAACGGGAGGTTTGAGTAATGGGTCTGAATACTCAGGAATTTGAGTTTTATACTGCAGGTCATTGGGAGCAACCCAGCTTATCTACAGAGGGAGTAGATGATTGGAATTTGGGCTAGTTATGCAATTGCTCTATGTCTCAGGTTTTTCATCTATAAAGTGGGAATGGAGGTATTTACCTCTAGAATTGTGATAATTAAATCTATGCAAAGTGCTCTGAAGAACACTGGACAAGTAGCACTACATTTGTGTCAGCTGTTGCTGTTATCAAGTTGATCTGTAGGAAGACTTGAAGAAGACAAAGTACAAAATGCATTCAGGTCCCCTCCCAGAGTAGTTGGTATCTCATGAAATCATTCATTTGGGGCAAGTCATGTCAGAAATTTTGTCAGTAGTTTTCCTAAAGAGTTCTACTTCTAGTTTCTCTGAACATGGATTTCTCAAAAAATGTCTTGAACAGGACTGTGAACTAATATTGTGAGCTTTGTCACTTCATTCTTTTTCTGATTTTAATTTGTACTGATGAGTATGGTGTTTCGTTAGAATGGGTAGTTCTCCCTGAGGCCAGTGAGATGGCTTTTGAAATTCCAAGGACACTGGCTCATGGGGAGAGAGGGATCTTGGAAACTGACTTGAGCTTGAAACGTCCAACTACTGCCTAGGTCAGAAGTGGCTTCTTCATGCCTTGAGAATGGCCCAAATTGGCTCGTACTTCCATGGTTCAGATCAGGAACAGGGCCAGGTGTTAGTGGCTGAAGAATGGGTAAAATTGTGTGCTTTGGGGTTATATTTTAGTACATTTGCCTTATTTGAATGGGTTTCTGATTATTTAGGAAACTCACGTAGCAACTGTATCCATGTTGATAAGCAGAAAGTTCTCCAGATTTGAACCACTTTCAAGAATAGTTTCAGTGGGATGAATTAATGTGCCTGTGCTGTCATTTTCAGCTCTTCTCCATCACACTGAATATAGTATTTGGAGCCCACCCTCCCCCCGACCCCCCCAAGGCCTGATCCTATTCAGTTTGGTGGTGGTTGTTCAGTGTGCAGTTGGCAGGGGCATGGGGAGTTGAGGGCTGGATGTGAGGGTTTAAGGGTGGGGCAGCCAACTCATTTCAGGTAGAAAGGCGGCGAGAACGATATTCCAACCAGAGTGAGCAGTACATTCAAAGTGTGCAGAGGCTAGATGCATCCTGAAGATGGACAGAACCACAGAATAGATGGGTCATAGGGAGAGGGCTTGAGGTTTGAAAGTGCTGAATACTTTGAATTACCCTATACTATAGTCAATGCAAATTAAAGAGATTTTGAAAAGGGACATAAGATTCCCACCAAACACTTTTATGCATATATATAAATAAAATTCTGGCAGCAGTTTTCAGGCTGAATTTCAGAGGCTCTGTGGCAATAGTGAAGAGTGGCCATCTGGACTAAGGGTGGTGATGATGGTGGGCATGGAGATGAGGGTCTTGGCTAGATTGAGATCTTGGGAGACTTGTGTTGGGAAATGGAAGGGACTAGTGGATGAGTGGGGCCTCTGCCTTGAGTGGATTTGTGTTCCATTCCATGAAAAAAGTGAGAACAGGTTTGGAGGTGAAGTAGATAGAAAAATAAGAATGGGACACATGAGGTTTGAGGTGCCTGAGATGGCAATTAGGTTAAAGTGTTTCAAATATGTCTGGAGGACATTGGCTCCAAATTCTGGGCATAATCTAGAAGGGTATTGAGATCTAAACAAAATCTAGTGCTTTTGTACTTAGAATTTGTTGTGCAGAATCAGTTGCCTCATCACCAAGCTATAGTGGAATTAGAAATGGATCACAGAAGGATAATTAAAAAATCAAAATGGTAACCACAGAGAAGGACTGCCCTATGAAAACAGATGAGAGAATTGAACCATCACAGCCTGGAAGAAGTCTCAACAGAGATACACAGTCATCACCTATAAAACTGAAAAGGGTCAAAATGAATGTTAATTTGTTCACTAAGTCATGAGGTAGAGGAGAGGACACCCTTTGAAATTTAAGCAGAGCAAGTTGAAGACAAAAATACAATTTTCTGCATGTAACTCCAGGAAGTTTCCCAGACCAAGAATATAAATAGATTCCAAAAAGTTTTGGGAAAAAATACAAATAAGCCATAAATGTTTTGTAAGAAAGTGTTAAGAAATCCCAAGCTCTTACTGGTACTACTAGGGGACGATGGGGCTCACTTACAGCATGCTGCTTTGGGTTGCTGCTGGCACAGGGATGCGGGCCTAGCTAATAATGGGTGTGACCTGGTGTGACAGTTGTTGGGAAGGTTACTCATTACTTAAGTACAGTGATGTGGTCAGTCTCTTTAAGCTACACTGAGAGAGTGCAAGCAGAATATTCATAACTAGATTTTCAGAGAATACTATGGTGTGTGGGGGAAGGGAGAAGCCATTACAGTAACGTTGGAATTAAAATCCCAAACCAAATACTTGCATAGGGAACTGTTAGGCCTTCCCTCTCTGCACTCCTTTCTCCCAGCTCTGCTTCCTGTCAATCAATAGGTAAGGCTGGTTGGAAGGTGGTGGTGGCAAGTGAGGAATGAGGAGGCAGCTTTGCCTGTCCCTCCAAAATGGCATCAAGGCTTGTAGTTGGGATAGACGGGATCAGGGAAAGATAGGGCTATGGAGCAGCCGGTGTGCTTTGCTTTTATGGCATGATGTGGCTTGTAGATGATTTGCCAGTAGCTAGAAGGCTGTGCAGGGATCCGATGATAGCACATTGGTTCTGTGCAGTGACCAACTTAGTATTAGTGTTAGGCCTATAAGCTATGGCAGTGCTATAAAATTTTGAGTGAGCCTTTGGGCAGCTGGCTTATATTGTGGATTTAGAAATCCATTCTGAGCATGTTCAAGGAAGCATGAAGCCATTATACATCTTCTAAGCCAAAGGCTCAACGTCAAGAAAAAGAAAAGCCAGCAGAGGGCATCAGTCACACAATCTTACAGTATTTCAAACACACTGGATGCAGGGAAACCGGGCTGGGACACAGTGCCATCCTGTGGAAGCTATTGATACTTCTTTTTCTAATGAAATTCAACAAAGTCTTGGAATTCTTGATGAAATGTGGTTTGAGAAATAACTATACTGTTCGAGGTCCCCATAAATTCAGGAAATAAATAGCATGTTGGGATTTGACAAACTAGGATCGCTACATTTTCAAGCACCCACCATGTACCAGGCACTGTATTAGGCACTTTTTATGCATAATCTTATTTACTTCTCATAGCAATCGTGTAATACACGGTATTACTTTCATTTTACAGTTGAGGTGACTGAGACTCCGTGAGCCAGGAACTTGCCTAAGGCTGATTGCCAGTTTGGGCTGATCCTTTACTTTTCAACAGCTGAATTGCATCCAGGGCTGAAGACTAACTGGTAGGCAGTTGGCTTTTAATGCTTTCTCAAATCCCTCATTATCCCCTATATCCCTTATTCCCACCCTCAACATCCAGCAAAATATTTATTGTCCATGCAGGCTGATCTCTACTCACTTTCCACCATTCACACTTTATGAAGTTTGGCCTCAGGAATTTATTCATTCAGCAAATATTCAGTGAGCACTAATTATATACTGTCCTATGTGCTTGAAATATATCTATGAACAAAGTGGACAAAGGTCCTTGATCTAGTAGAGCTCACCTTCTAGCAGGAGGAGACAGACAATAAACATAAGTAGATGATTATAAATGCTATGGGAAAAAAAGTTATTAGATCAGGGAGTCAGGATAGGTCTCATGGAAAAAGTAACATTTGACCAAAGGCTTGAAAGAGGTAAATGAATGATCCAGATTCCCAGGATCCCTGCTCAGAGGGGGGCCTGCTTCTCCCTCATTGGACTCCCTGCTCAGAGGGGAGCCTGCTTCTCCCTCTGCCCCTCCCCTGCTTATGTTCTCTCTCTTTCTTTGTCAAATGAATAAATAAATTCTTTAAAAAAAAAAGGTCACATCCTGTATATAATTTGAAAGTTGAGTCAAGGGCTTCCTGACAGATGTGCAGTGTGAAAACAAGAGAAGAATCATAAATGACTCTTAAAGGGTTTTGGCCTGAGCAAATTGAAAGGTAGAGATGTCATCAATTGAGCTTGGGGCAAAGGGAATATGGGTGGAGATTTGGGGGAAGAAAATCAGTTTGGGAAATGTATTGCAGACATAAGGGCTGAAATGTTGAGTAGGGAGTTAGATGAGTTTGTATTTTAAGATCAATGTATGAGATGGAAATATACATTTGGGAATTGTTGGTATATAAATGCTATGAGACTGGATGAGATCACCAAGGAAACTGATATGAACTAAGAAGAGGACTGAGCACTCCAAATTAAAAGGTTGGAGAGAAGAACAAGCAAATGGATTTGGAAGTTGGGAGTCCTGGAAACCAAGAGCAGATGACTCAACGAAGAGGAGGTGATCAACTGTGATTTCATGTGACAATCTGGTAAATCAAGTAACACAAGGGCTGAGAATTTACCATTGGATTTAGCAAGGAGAGAGTCATTGGTGGTGTTGAACAGTTTTTGGTGGAGTGGCGAGAAGAAAAACCTATTTGGGATGGGTTTAAAAGAAAAGAGAAGGAGAACTGGAGCGACAAGTATAGGCAAATTAAAGGTTTGCTTCAAAGAAAGACCAGGAAATAGGGCAGAAACTGAACATGGAGGTGAAGACAAACTATTCTTTTAAGATGGGAGAAATGATATGTTTCTATGCTGATGGAAATGCAACAATAGAAAGTAGTCATTGATGTGAGGAGGGTGAGAATTACAGTCTTGAGCATTTGAGAGGAGATGGGATCTAGTGCATGAGGGGAGGGACTGGCTCTGGACAGAGGCCAGGAGAGTTACCTATGGCAACACCTGGAAGGCAGTGTGCATAGATACAGACGCCAGTGAGAGGAGAGATGCTAAGTGGGTAGATGAGGTGATGGGGATTTTTGGAAGTTCTTTTCTGATTGCTTCAATTTTCCTAGAGAATCAGGAGGCAAAGAATCAGCTGAGAGGATAAGAGAGGAAGTGATAGGGGAGTGAGGAGAGCGGGAGGTAGGATATAGCTTAGGACACTGGGGCAGTGAATGAACCAGGGATGGTTAGTGTAATTGCTCAGTAGGATTAAGGGCTCACTTGAGCATGGCGAGCGTGACTTTCAAGTGAAACCAATTAGTTTGGTTGTGTCTGTGTGTTTTCCAGACCATGTACAAGTACAAGGGTGCAAGGCAGAGGAGATGGAGAGCTGAATATCCTTAGGGTGGTGGTTTTATCAAATTGAGAGGACAGGGGGGATCCCTGGGTGGCTCCATGGTTTAGTGCCTGCCTTTGGCCCAGGGCATGATCCTGGAGTCCCGGGATTGAGTCCCGTCGGGCTCCTGGCATGGAGCCTGCTTCTCCCTCTGCCTGTGTCTCTGCCTCTCTGTGTGTGTGTGTGTGTGTCTATCATGAACAAATAAATAAATAAATCTTTTAAAAAATTGAGAGGACAAAGGAGAAAAGTATACATATACATGCATGGGCATGATTTATAATGATCGACTATTGTATTCTAGTTGAGTAAGAAGGACAGTGAACCTTAACACGGGTGAAGAGCAGGGAGGTGAGGGACAGGGAGAAGATCAATGTATTAGGGGTCCACACAGTTAGAAGGTTAGGATGTGAAGACCAGAGAATAAAGACAAGGTTGTAACTTTGGGAGTGAGTAGCTGAGGTGGAGTGGAGGCCAGCATCATTGGAGAAGTGAAATCCTAGAAAATAAGAAGAGAGAAGGGTGGGTGGGATGTTGGAAGGATAATTTACACCTATGTGAAATCCCCAAGAATTGAGACAGGAATAGTCCTGGAGAGAATGACAGGGAATGACAGGGAATGACAGGAGCTAAAATCATCAAGGAATGAGGGAAAGTGAACTAGGGGTTGGTGGTGGGTTAAAGCAACACTGAGGGGTAGTATGTGCAATAGTCTGATGCCATGAGGTTTAAAGCTGAGGGTTTTAGGGCAGAGGGAGGAAGAATGGTCTGAAAGTAAAAGTGAAAAACAGGATGCCTACCCCACTCAGGTTCAGCAGTATCAGGGCTGTGGAGACAAGCTGCCACCTTTGGGGATGACCTCAGGGGGCACGGTGCCCTGAGAGGAGATTTTGGTTGTGTTAGAGCAAGAAGGTGAAGGACACAGCCAGATAATAGGTGGAAGATACACGGATTTTTACTGATCATGGGCAGTAGATTACAGAGGGCACAGTGTAGGGTTTTAGAAGCAGGGGAGGGTGGGAAAGGAGCACAGGATAGGCGCGGACCAAACTGTGTGGAGAGCAGAGTGCCAGGGAGGAGGGTGACCTAGCAGTCTAAGGGGCCTTGGAAGGCAGACAAGGCAGTTGGCAGGGAAAATGCAAACATCGGTGGGTGGGGAGGGAAGGCCTCCTCAACTCTAAAGGAGGTGTGGTCTTAGGGTACAGGCTTCCTGAAGCCATCACGAATAGGTTACTACTGCCTGCTAACGAGATGAATGTACTGACTCTCTGGTATAATAACAAACTTCCTGACAACTGTGCAATCTTCCATCAGTGGGGCAGCACCCTTTGTAGGGTTCTAGAAAGTTTGATTCTGGGTAAAGTGATCAGAGCTTAGACGAGAGCCAGCATTTGCTGGCGGTCCCGTGGATGGTCCATCCCGGGGAGGCACACTCCTCCGACCGTGGGGAGGGCTCTGGACAGCTTAGCTGCAGGGGAGAGGCTGAGCCAAAACAACTGAACACCTGCTGGGGCGAGCTGGCTTCCACCACACTAACGCTTTGGGCTATTTTCTTCTTTTTCAGCTACACAGGTGTGATAACGTTGGTCTGTTTACCTTGAGAAACAATAGCAATCACCAACCAAACCAAAACACCATTTTCTTCCCAGAGACGGAACTGTGATGAATGGTGGTGGTGGGGGGGTGTCCCCCGGAGATGAGGTAGTTAGGAAGCATCTGCTTTCCAGCTGCCCAGTATTTGCTCCACACCAGGAGCCCGGCCACGCCAGGGGCCTGGCCACACCGGGGTGTTGGTGCCTCTTTGCCCCCATCAGGTAATGCAGGTGCTAACGAGCCAGAGGAAGGGGCTTAGAGAGGCAAAGGACTTTTTCTGCCACCATCTGGCACCAATTGGCACCCGGATTCAAATGACACCAGGATCAGCCTGAGGTCTTGTGCCCTACACAGACTAGCTCTCCAGTCCCCTGAGCACATGTTGCTGGGACAGTGGATCAAATTGATTTTGCCAACGCAGAGGTCGAGGGAAACAATGGTCCCTCCGGCCCTGGGAAAGAGCTGGGTTGGTTGCTGCTTCAGCCTTCCCAAGCTGCTGGCTCTCTGCTCCCCACTCAGGGATGGCCCAGTGGCCTTGTGCAGAGCCCAAGTAACACTTGGACTCTGCTCAGTGAGAACGCTGTGGGCCTCCCACTCTTTTTAAATTGCAAAATAAACAGATCTTCAGGCCCCGGGCAGCTTTTGTGTATGCAAGCTGTATTTTTGTCTTTAAAAAAGGCAGCAGGCAGAAGGAGCTGTTTCCTTGGCTCCTACTTGCTCTCTGCTGCTTTCTAAGATGCTCCCTTGGAGATGAGAAGTGGGAGAAAAAGATCCAGCCCAGTGGAGCCGCAAACCCTAGTCTTTCCAGTGTTAGATGAGGCTTCAGAAACATACTTCACTAGCAGCTGTTTTGAGAGGTAGAACCCACTTCAGTGACTTCTCCATTGCTGACTTGAGGATCCTTCAGTCTCCCTGACCTGAGGAGGTGGCTAAGGCTTGGTTTCCCCTGTGCCTACTTCTCACCCCTGTTTATAAGGTTCTCTAAAGATGTGAACTGGGGCTGAAAATCGGGACCTGATATAAAATACTGTGACATTTGATTTGATTAAAAGCAATACGGGAATAGCAGATTCATCTTGGCTCATCCCACAGCCTGCCGTCTAATCCAATTTAATGGGAAATTATAGTAAAAAAAAACCAATGGGTGTGTACGTGGTCATGGAGGCCGCTGGTATGTCCTGTCAGTGGGGGACACAGAGTAGTGTAGTGTCACAAGCTCCATCTGATGTATGCAGATAAGACTCTGTAGTATTATAAAGGGATATAGAAATTGTTTTCTTTTTCAGGAGTCTTATCTTCCTGTGGGTGTAGTTCATGCTTTTAAGATGGATTTGTGGTTGCAAAGGTTTACTTGAGAATCTCATAGAGCTGGATTAAAGATTCTAGTATCATTGGAGGGTTCTTAAAAAATCATACTTAATGCTGAGCTATGAAACAGATGCTGTAACTATTTTCAAACTGTGGGATCCTGAGGATCGAGTATATCCTGCTCCAAGTCCACTGACAGTGTCTATGTGTGTGAAGGAAGAACACAGGTTTGGCTTTGAGCTTCTAGGACATTTGTGGAAATTGTTGAAATTCCCATCTGTGTGTATGTATGTGATCCCTGTTTATTTACCAGTGAAGCTCCCTAAGGGAAGGATTGGAAGTTTGGTATACTTTTTTCCTACCTTTAGTTCTCTTCTTTCCATCTCTCAGACGTCCTGGATTTTTGTAGTTGGAGGCTGAGGAACTCCCCTGTTTCCAGGGGCAGAGTGCTGCAGAGTACTTTCTGATTATAGAGCCTTTCTGTTAGAAGCCAAAGCAAAGTTCACAGACTACTTCAGCTTCAAAGCTACACTGTCTTTTCCTCAACCAGCACTTATATGACTTAGAATCTTGTATCATACTACTCCATTAGAAATGAAATATTTGGTTTCTGATTGGCTGAAATGAGTTCTATTGTCAGAGGTCAAAATCACCATGTTCTGGAATGTTAGCATGCATTGAGTCAGGTGGGTAATCTGAGTTCTAGAATTTAAGTGGCTTCTTCAGTGCAGAAATCAGTAACAGTTCTCCCTGGGAGAAGGACTCAAATTTTCTCCCATCATAGCCCCTTATTGCTATTTTGTAAGCTACTTTTATCTTGTTCCTTCTTTGGGTGCTCCCAGTCCACATAATAGTTATTATGTAGTTATATGTATAATATATATAACACATATATTACATAGTTAGCACATAATAATTATTATGATTTCAAGAAATGTTTGATGCGTAAATAATGGCATGAGAACATTTAAAAAATAGTATGTTTGTTATAGGTATAATGGTTCCTTGTGATGATCCTGAGTTATGATCAACTCTGAAGAATGCAGCATTTTTTCAACCCTATCAAGTATTAAGGGTGGAGATGGGGGCAGGGATGGTTGGGGAAAGGTATATTATGAAACAGAAACATGAAGGATAGTAAATAAATAGGAACCAACCATGGCATGTTTCATGTTGCTCTGGGCTGCTTCTCCCCCTAGCCCCCACCCCGATTCACCCCTTTTTTTAACTTGCCTTGTCAATGTGAGGAAGGACCTGGACTTTTGTTGAGACCCTGCAAAATTGCCAGGGAATCATGTCATTCTTATGCGATTTGGGCTTTCCTTCCTCATTGTTCATCAGGTCAGTTTAAGCTTTAAACACCTAAACTGTGTAACACTGTATATGAAAATAAGATCATGTTTCAGACAAGGTGGGAAAGTCCCAAACACCTAAAAAAGATGAACTGGTGAAAACCTGGTTGACAACCCCTTCTTTTGTTTAGGGAGGTGTATGAAATAATCCAGGAACACTGTCTCTGTTGGGAGAGGGATGCTATCAGATGAGAATGCTATGCAATAAGAATATTATTCAAAAACTCAAGTGGCTGGGCTGGAGCTGGAGGGAAGAGAGAGTACTGCATGCTGTGCCTTATTTTGCATCAACCCCATCGCCCCCAGGAATACCTGAGCCCCAGTTGATCTCCTGATCTGGTGCCTTTGAATTTTCTTAGTGACCAGTGCTTCTAACAGTCACTGGACCTAGGAGACAAGTAAAAATGGATGTCATATGCCATTGGAAATGCCAGAGAAATAAAGTAGTTTGTTATTTTTGAGTGGAGACTGTAGTCCTTTCAAAAGATTTTTATGGTCCAAAGGGAGAGTGTTGTGAGTGAAGGATCTCCATTTTTTTAATTGGAGGGTGCTGCCCACATCTTCTGCTTTGCCTATCTTTACCAGGTCTTGCCTAGGTCAGACAGGAGGTTCATGAGACACCGATTCTCATGAACAATTTTTTACTTTCCTGTAGCTTTCTATCTTAATAAGGTCAACTGAGCCATACATAGAAGTGATCTCACCCAATAGGAGATACTTTAAAATTGTAATTAAGATCATGTAAACTTTTGAAGAGGAGAGAATTCTGAATCTCAAATCTTTTTTTAAAATCTGAGATTGCAAATTTGGCAGATATACTACCTTAATAATAGACATTTTATTTGAATAAATGTTTGGATTTTTTTTTAAGGTAAATTCAGTATTGGAGATACCATTTGAGTATTATAGTAGAAAATGTTGGGATCCCTGGGTGGCGCAGCGGTTTGGCGCCTGCCTTTGGCCCAGGGCGCGATCCTGGAGACCCGGGATCGAATCCCACGTCGGGCTCCCGGTGCATGGAGCCTGCTTCTCCCTCTGCCTGTGTCTCTGCCTCATTCTCTCTCTCTCTATTCTGTGACTATCACAAATAAATAAAAAAAAAAAAAAAAAAGAAAATGTTCTCTGGTCCTCCAAAGTCACATAGATTCCATTCTTCCAGTGCTTTATTAACACATTAAAGAACGTTTCTTCTCAAGGTGGTAACACAAAGAGTGTTTAGAAAAATAATAAAAACAGGAATAAATGTTTTGGTGCGATAACAATTATTAATGGGATCCCTGGAGGCTGGTTGAAATTATTTGGTCTTCTGTGTCTTTTCTAGATATCCAGAATTTGTGCTGCTTTTCTCACTTTAAAAAAAATCCAGTATAATCAGCATACAGTATTAGTTTCAGATGTACAATACAGTGATTCAACAATTCTATACCTTACTCAGTGCTCATCAGAAGTGCACTCCTTCATTGCCATCCCCTATTTTCACCTATCCCCCTCCCCCACCTTGCCTCTGGTGACCATCAGTGTGTTCTCTGTAGTTAACAGTTGGTTTCTTGGTTTGTTTTTTCTTTGTCCATTTGTTGTGTTTCTCAAATTCTACATGAGTCAAATCATATGGTATCTGTTTTCCTCTGACAGACATATTTCACTTGGCATTATATCTTCTAGATCCATCTATGTTGTTGCAAATGGCAAGATTTCATTTTTTCTTGTGGCTGAATAAAACTCTATTGTGTGTGTCTGTGTGTATTGCATCTTCTTTATCCATTCATCCATCAGTGGACACTTGTATTGCTACCATAATTTGGCTACTGTAAATGGCACTTCAATAAACATAGGATGCATATATCTTTTCAAGTTAGTGTTTTTGTATTCTTTGGGTAGATACTCAGTAATGGAATTACTGAATCATACAGTAATTCTATTTTTAACTTTTTGAGGACCCTCCATACTGGTTTCCACAGCGGCTGTACCAGCTTGCATTCCTACCAACAGTGCATGAGGGTTCCTTTTTCTCCACATCCTCCCCAACACTTGTTTCTATTTTTTCATACTTTTTTTTCATATTTCTATTGGACAGACATTTCAGTTGAAGATGGATTATTATTCTCCACCAAATAGCATCTTTTTTTAAAATAATGAATGTGCAAAAAAATAATAATGTGCTTTATTTCTCTCCTAACTTTTAAAATGTGAACATTCTGTAATGTAGTCACAGCCTTTACTTCCAGGTGACTTCTTCATTGGGTCTCAATTCCCTTCTAAACAACAAACTCTTATTCCGGAAGGCAGTTAGCTTTTCATCATTCTTTCTGTCTAGGTAACATCCAAGGACAAACCCCATAGGCACAAGTATATGTACCCAGTGGTCATGAACCATCTGAATTACGTTCATCTTAAGTGCTGCAGCCTGGGTAGCTCCAATGACCACCAAATAGCATCTTAAATCACAATGCTTTAAGAACTTAAATGTTTTTCAAATTAAGCTCCTACAAGATCAAATTACATATTTTTCACCATATCTGGTTTTAGCTGAAAACCATTTAATTTGTCTCTTCTTTAGAAAAAGAAACAGAACACACTTCATTTTTATATAGAATAAACTTTGTTTTTATTATAGACATAGATCAAAAATAAAAGTTTTTATGTACATATGACATGTAGTGCAAACGATAGGCTTTTAAATACCATGGATAGACATGTTGTTGGAAACAAAAGGAGATGAATCATGGATGTTAGGATGGTCGTCCTGGAACTGCAGGAGGGGGTCGCCTAGTGAAAACAAACAAAACAAAATAACAAAAAGAAAAACACAGATGCAGAGGAAGAAAACAATGTTTAAAGTAGAAAACAAATCCAAATAAAAGCATGCAAAATGATCCCACGAAAGTCAAATTCAAATTAGACAAAAAACATGCAGACATGCAGGAGAAATGAGAGAACCACATGGCAAAGTTAGCAGTTCCCAGGACTTTTCCTGGCTATCAGCAGTGTGCTAGGTGTGAGCCATTTGAGCCCACTCCAGAATCTTCTTTTGTACCCTGGGATGATAAATCCATGCAATCATATTCAGGAGACCTGGAAATAGTACTAGAGCCAAATGCCTTTATCACTTTGAGTATTTGCTTCTGAGCCCTGAGTTTGTGACATTGTTACCTCCAAAGAGTTCAGTAAATGTAAAATCTCCAAAGGGAGAAGAAGTTGATATAGAAATTGACAGGTAAGATTTTTTTTTTTAAGGTGAGGAAATTAGAAGGTGTTATGAGATCAGATGAGCAATGTAATCATAATGCAGAAAATGTCAGGGGTTGATCTCGGGGAAAAGGATTTGTAAATGAGAATCTGCTCCGAGTGAATATTCTGATACAATAGCCTTTCCAAGCCCAGGGAAACCACAAAGCTAGTCCTGGTCCATGGGACCCTGGGCTTCTGTCTCAGAGTTGCGTACAATTAAAGCTCTGATTTATTCAGAACTGGGTGCAGGGTGAAGGAGACTGAGTTTGCCAGACCTTTTTCCATTTCCCTAGCTTGGCTGGCATCTTGTCAGGCCTATCGTTGTGAAATAAGGGTCTAGAGAGAGCTGTGCTTCATTTGGACATCAGCCTCTCTGGATGATTCGCTGCTAAGGAGTAAACTCTACACTGCAACAAACGGCTCTGTCTGTAAGTGGGAAAACAGCAGGCCAAGTGAAACTTTCCCATTGGTTTCCAGCAGAAATCTGTACTTTCATTTCCTCTCTCTAACCAAATTGGTAATGAATTCCACACTACAGCAGGCCACAGAACTGTGAGGTTAGCTCAGTACCCTGCTCCCCGCGGGACTTCTTTTTTGGCTATTCATCCAGGTGTCTGACAACATACTCACTGCCATCTTACTCTTGTAACACTTCAAGTGAGTGGAGCAATGAAGTCTACAAAAAACAAAAACAAAAACAAACTGCTTTTTCATCTTCTAGGAGATGTTTAATGGAGCCAAACTGCACTATTTCTGAGCAGTGGTGAAAAAATCTTACCTTCCCTGAAGTCCGAGACCAATTTTTCTTCAGTCCAATTTAAGCTGGCTATGCTAAGGAGGCCTCTCATCCATTTAAATGATGAAGAACTTGCTTTTGGTAACCTTTCAACTGCGGGGGGGTTCTGCAAGCCTTTAGCTTTAGAGATCCAGGTAATGGGGATCCCTGGTGTTTTCATGAAGAAAGTGTAATTAAATTCCTGTCAGGCTCAATGAGATTTATCACCTGCCCAGCAAACAGAAACTATTTTTGAGTTCTGAAGGGGCTTTAGAACACTTTAATTACCTCAGCAGGGTGGGGAGGTGAGCCATTAAGTCCACACTGCTGAAGAGACATTCTGTTAGCATATGCCAAAGCACTTTCCTGTTTGAGCTCTTTGGTGTTCTAATCCAGAAACAGGATCAGAAACTCTATGTCTTGGAATATATTTCACCTGACAGCTAGAATGTTTGCTTCAAACATCAGAATGACATTTATTCCCTCAGGCGGCTCCTTTCTTTTCCTCTTCACTTTCCTGCACCAACTTTCCTCTCATTGCCAAAAAAGCATGTCGATGATGACACATGCAGTGGTTCAGAGTTAGTTCTATGATGGGTCTTGGTGGTTTGAATTTTCACGATTTCTCTTCCAGAACCTTCTATGTTACTTACACAATGCTGAAGTGCCCAAGGCAAATGCTGAAAATATTTGGGCTTTTTACATGAAGGCCTATAAATGTACATCATACTCTTACTGAATTGGAACACTGAGTTGAAATTCTGAGTAGTTAACAAATTTTAAAGTTTGGCCTGCTACTCTTTACCATACAGGCAAATCTACCTAATCAAGGTTATAGTTTCATGTTACACCTTCTTGAGTATTTTGAAAAATAGCTTCAAAGAATTGTTTGGCTAGAACAGGAAGGTAAGGAGGCAGGAAAAACTGTGTATGGAACATGGGCATTATTCAAATATAAAAGACTCAATTATCAGTAAGAATGATGGATTACCCATATTCTCTTGGATCTACCTCAATGCTGCAATCTGTTCTAATGGTGAAATTCCCCTGGCAAGGTCCCTGGGGAGGTCTTATGACTTTTTTTCTTTTCTGTTACAACTTCACAAAACATTCTCTGCTTACTTTCTTTGCCCATCATTTAGATAACTTAGTATCTCAGATCAGTAGGTGAGCCTGAAGGCTTGGGTAAGTTTTCCTTTGATAATCTTTAAATTTTATTTTATTTTATTTTTTATTTTTTTAGATGGGATGTTCCCATTTTTATTTTATTTTATTCTTTTTAAAGATTTATTTATTTATTCATGAGAGAGAGAGAGAGAGAGACAGAGAGGCAGAGACACAGGAAGAGGGAGAAGCAGGCTCCATGCCGGGAGCCCGACGTGGGACTTGATCCCAGGACTCCAGGATCGCGCCCTGGGCCAAAGGCAGGTGCTAAACCGCTGAACCACCCAGGGATCCCCAATCTTTAAATTTTAAATCAACCTGGATCCATTCATTTACAAGAATATAATGGAGGAATGTAATTCCTTTAAAGGAGCTCTTTTTTTTTTCAGGAGTGAGAGAGAAAAGGTAGTATGGAAAATTATCTGAGTCCTCCACAAGGCTTACTAAGACTCATTGCATGTATGTCTGCTTTCATGCCTCTGTTCTTATGTGATCTTCCTCCTTGGGTCTGGTACATTGCTGTGACAAAGCATGGGGGTCAAGAAGATTGTCCTGGGAGCTTTAGTTGCTCTTATATTTGATTTTATCACCTGACTTTGTGATAGTGACAGTCTTGTAATGGACTAATCCTGCTCAATGCCTTTTCTCTCTTATCTAAAGCCACCAAAGCATTGTTTCCTCACAACACTAGACCTGCAGAATGTTTTATGAACAAAGCACTGATGGTCAAATAAGTCTGAGAAACATGTAGACACTGATCTTCTTTTAGAGATTCACAAAGCAATCTGATATTAAAACTTCTGTAAAGTCTTCCAGTAAAGAAACATTTAATTTTTAATCATCATTTCCCAAGTATGCTTAATTATGAAACCCTTGGTATATGTACATGCAAAACCTACTAAAATCTCATGGAATGAACTTTGGGAAACTCTAAGACTGCATCTCTCTTTTAGCCAGCATCTCTTGCATGTATTCTAATTATTAGGCTGCCACAGTGTGAAAAAATATCAACAAATGGTCTTCAAAGTGGCAATGCCTAGATGTGTGTTGAAGTACTAGGAAGTAGGGTATGAGATCTGTCTAACCAAACACCAGATAGATTTCTCAATATGAAATTCAAAGATTCCAGCAGAAAAACAAGAATCTTGACAACTGAAAAGATATTTACTTCGATGCCAAAACTATTTCAAAAATACGAATAGTAATTTGCCAAATAGTTAGCAAATAAGTAGTTTGCCAAATGAGGTCCTTTGGTTTTGGTAATTTCCATTAGAACTACTGAATAAAGAATCACACAGTAAAACATACACATGTACACACTCACACACCCCACACAAGTGTACAGCATGATTCTCATCCTATCTTTTCTAGTAAAAAGCTTCCTTTGAAGGCATTAATGGCTCTACTCATGGAAGATGTACAGATATGAAAAAGAAATTATAACAGGAAAGCATGAATTAATACAGCAATCTTTGCAATTCATCTTTTCCCAATAAACATATCCTGAACACAGAGGGAAAGTAAACCAATATTCATCTTTTCTCTTCTTGTCTTCCTATTTTGGATGGGTGGTTCAACCTGGGACTATGTACATTGATAAGGAACCTATTATCGAAACTCTGTAATAAAGAGTCTTACTCTGTGCTCTGGAACCTGCGGACAAGGATGTGTGTAGCTACTGTTTAGCACTCTTCCATTTTCTTAATATTAGGGAAACTAAAAGGGTCGCTTCTCCCCTGGATGCCCAATGAATAAATAATGGAGGCCAACTATTGAGTCAAGAGCTCAATTAGTTTCTGTAAGAAATGCCTTCTGTGGACCTAACATTTGGGCAGAGTGTTCTTCCTCTTTCTGCTTCCCAGGGTTTTTCACGAACACTTCCTCTTTAATGGCAAAATAAGATGGTGCCTCTTGTCAAGTGTCACATTGCACCCCCTGCAACTGTCTAAGGCGTGTGCCCCTTTTAACCTAGTTCAGCAATGAATTTGAATCAGAAATAAAATGTCTCCCACTCTCCTGCCTTTGATTTGTCTGATTTGCTCCCTTTAAAAAATATTGTCCTCCAAAAAAAAAAAAATTGTCCTCCCCCAATTAAATGACAGTAATGCCAAATGTTATTATTCCCCATTTCAGTAATTCTGGACCAATTTGATCAAAAGGGTTATAAGTATTCAGACATCTCAGGTCTTACCAATATGCATAGATATGAGCCAAATATATTATACAAGAACAAGGAAGGGGGAGTCCTTCATGTGTTATCATTTATTTCAAGTTCAGAAATACAGCTTCACATTTTCACAATAGGTACATGTAACCTTCAAGAATGATACAGGCTTGAGAAACTTGCTTCAAAAATTCCATTCACAGAGTCCATCCATATATCAGCAGTAAGAAATCTCGAAAGTGCCAAGAAGACAGTGGAAAGTATTCTGGCTCAAATTAATTAAAGAATCAACAGAGAAGGTAAGATTTTGCTTCTACACACTGCTTCTTCGTAAAAAAGCAAAAGAGGAATTTGATTCAGAAAAGGGAGAAAAAAGAAACATAGATGGGCAAACAAAGGCTGTACATATGAAATTAATCATAAATCAAGTATTGGTGAAATTTCTGGTTGAGAGGAATCGTTTTTTATCAAACTGGCAACAGACAATGCAAGAGGTTGACAGAGTAATTTTTATAATACTTAAAAAAATATTACACAATGAGCAGAGTTTAAGGAATTCAAAGGGTAAAAATTAAGAAATGAATGCCTTGAGCTGAGCCATGTGTGAAACCCCAGACCAGAGTGGTGAGAAGTCTCACCAGTATATACCAGTATGAACAGGTCTTAAGACAAACAGGAGACTCTTCCTTGAGTTTTCTCTCTTGCTCTCACACATATACACATTCTTACACATATATACAAGTAGCAATGCATATACTACATATGCTTCAAAATATTCTTAAAGTTTCACAATACAGAGCACCACACAATTTAAAGCATACCAACTAGACAGGATGACTTAAGATTATCTAGAAGACACATCTGAACTTTTAAGAAAGGAGTGAGTGATCTAATGAACTAATATTGTTTCTCTACACTCATCTAGCTTTATTCACATTAAACTCTGAGCTCACAGCTCCTCTTGGTGAAATGGATATAAAACTCTCAGTTTGAGTCTCATATCTTATCTCCCTTGAGTGGGTTCCACAGTTCAGAGACCTACTATTTAGGCTTTATTCTCAAATACTTCTCTTTCAAATACTTATCTGGTTTGCCAAATGAGAAATATTTACCTGAAAGAGGAGATGGATGACCTACCTCTGAGGTATTAAGTAACTTCTTCCCTACATTTTTTGATAAATTTACTCCAAAAAGTCTGTTCTTCTTATTATATTGCTTGATCCCTCCACTTTATTTTTTTGACATTTACTATGAAGAATAACTATGTGGACCAATTTAAGCTTTTCAAGATTCAGCTCAGCAATCCAAGAATAATTTATAATTCCAATCAGATAGCTTAAAAGTATGCTTCCCGATCTTACACTATATTTGGCAAAGGTAATTTCTTCTTAGATAGCAGTGTTGTGGACTTAGGTACAAATGTCTGTGGATGTTACTCTACTGTGCTGTCATGGTAATTCTGAGCTTTGTGTCTGTCCTGGAAAAATTTTGTATGCCTCATGTATGTTATCATTGTTACATGAACCACTGTTATCATATATTACAGCAGACCCTCCAAAGTGAGCTCTTGTATTAACAGTTTAAAAAATATTTTCATACCCACACATACAGCACATGTATACATAAATATTTACACCCATACATACCATATATACACAGTGCACATACATTCACACTCATGCTTGTGGCATTTTAACAAGTGCTTTTAAACCTACCTACCCAAAGGGGCACAAAACACAGTACTTACAGAAATGAATTCACCATGTATATACTGTATACATAGACACATGCATAGAAAAGAAGTTTGTACACAGAAAACATCAACGTTTATCACATACTGGTATTAGGTCCCATTTCATATTTGAGAATTATGGCTACAGTCTATACTAAAAAGTCATAAAATTAATCTATTATGACTATTTTTAAATTCTAAGTTTAGAAGGCTTACAGTTATATCACAGGAACTGGTTTCATTATGTTTTGGAACAGAATGAGTTTGAATCTGAAAAAGTAGGCAATTTACTAATAAACCCTACTGCTCTTCTGTGCTACAAAAGACAGCTATAAGCAACATTCAGAAGAGTAATCTTGGTGGATGACTTCTGGAAATGCAATATATCTGTTCTAAATCAATACTATTTCAATAATCTGTTCACACTTGAGTAAACGGTTATTCCAATTAGTCAATAAGCATGCAATATTTAGCATGTGACAAGAAGTGATGTACCTATAAAACAAACATATACAGTTAATTCTTCCAAATCCTAAAAATATTGTATGTTTTATTTTATTTTGCTAGACATCTATTGTGTAGACCACATCAGAGCAATCAGGAGGAAGCCACACAAAAGATAAGAGGTGGTATGGGAAACTCTTAGAAAGCTCATTAAGCTACATTCCCACCTTAAGGCCTGGTATGGACAATGCACTTTAAACACATCTTAGAGCTTCCGACTTCATTCACCTTTACATTTCCTTTTAGCAGGATGCAAACCCTTTGGGAAATGGCATTAATACTAATCATATGACATAGTACTGCAGCAAACAAAGTGTTCTCCAGCATGACTTCTGGAATTCCAGGGGAGGCTAGAAATAGCTGAGAAGTGAGAGGACAAAAATGTGCCTACAAACAGAGACAATTGGGACAGTGAAACTGTAGGATTATAATCTGAGAGCAAAAGCCAAATATGACAAATGCCATTGTTTATGACTACATAAGATCAGTGGAAAGTTGGAAAAACATCTCCAATTTTCTTCGACATGGTTTGTGCTGATCTAAGAACACACCAGTGGTTATCCACAATATTTTCCTTTAACAGAAGGAAATTTTTGAAATACAGCAAAATGCAAAACCACATTTAGCACAAAGCCAAACCCCGAAGTATATAATGTTAGCTGCCTATTTTAGAGAATTCAAAGGAAGAAGCAAAGGGAATCCTAAAAGGAGAGAATTTTATGATAAGATCTCTGTAGATAATTTATTTTACTATGGACATTTACATAACACATTCCCACTTAGCTGCAGCACTATTTTAAACACACATTATGTCTCTTGCATATCTGTTCCATTCACAAAGAGTTAAGATTTTTTTCAAATGAGGGAAAAAAAAGATATGAGAAGATTTAGGGTGCTGTTCTTTATACAATAACTTATAACTTAAAAGTTGAAATGTTCTTTTTGTAAATCTTGTATTCTCTGATTTTTGCCTATTATAAGTGGGCTAGCTGTAACCCTTTAGAATAACTTCAAAACAATGTCATTCAAGTTGGCAAGTTCTCTTTTTAATAATGGTTGAAAGTTTTTACTTCATACTTTATGGGTGTCTGCTTTGGGTATAAAGTACACAGGAAATTAAAGTGAAGTTAACATACAAATCATGTTTGCTGCTTTCAAAGGGAGACATTTCAGTTGGTGAAACCTGATTTACTTCTGTAGAATATGAAATAGTGTCATGGGACGCCACTATTCAGTGAGGACTTGCTCTGCTGTCTGGGAACAGTTAGCAGACGGAATTCCAGTTGGCTTCTGGCTGTTTCCTACATGCTAATCATTTGGTCCTAGGTAGTCTAAAACTCAGCCTTAAGACTGAACTATTAACCCCCAGGCTAAAAGGATTTTGTAAATTTTTGAAATGCTAGCATTTGCCAAGTTGCTTTAGATCTCGATGTCTTAATACCATTATTTGGAATGACCTGTATAGAGACTCTGAAATCCTACAACTGTAAAAGTGTGAGCTCTGCTCTTAAACCATGGCATCTCTTACTAAACGACTTTTATTTTCATTCTGGGGCTCCTTTTGAAAACAGTTATCCCAGAGTAAGGCTCAAGATATATTAAGAAAGCCTAGAATGGATGGAAAGTTATGTTAAACTAGTCTTAAAGGCAGATAAATTCTTGCATGAGGGAATTACAAATTAGCATGGAAAGAGAAAACGTTTTGCTCCAACCAAATAAATAAATAAACTGGAGTTTGTGTCAATGTGTAGTTAGCTATGCCTAAAATTAGCTCAGTTTGAAAAATTAAATATCTTCCATGTCAGTCACTGTAACCCATAAGGAGATGAATATATATGTGAATAAATAAATTATATGTTTCCAGACACTTCTAGAGATGTGATATTTTGCTTCTTCCTTGAACTCTGAAACTAACTAGCCAAATCTACTGATAGACTACCGAAAATTAAGCTTTGATTTGCTGTTGAATATGCTTCTAGCATGAAGCAAAACACATTGGTATGAAGAGAAGCTCTCTAGAGCAAGCAATGCGTTAACTTTTCCTTTGCAAGCTATCTTGTGCTTCTGGAAAAGTTGTATTCTTAAGGAATCCTAATTTTTTTAAAAAAATCACTTCCTAGCAGTCCTATGAAATGAAGAGGAAGGAAAGGAGATCTAAATAGCTAAGTATAGAGTAGAAGGAAATATTAATAATGGACAACATAATTTCTGTAAGCCAAAACAGAATGTGGGAAAATAAATATATGTATGGCTTAGGTCTAAGCCCACCATCTCATAGCTCTTAAGAATTATACTTAATGGGCTACCTGGTGGTTAACCTGGGTAGGCAAATGGTCTCCAAAATATAGGGCTGCTATACAAACCTACCCTTGGTCAGTACAACATAGAAAGCCTTGAAGGGTCAGCAGTTTTCAAGAGTCAAACTCCAAAGGTTTGATACACCATGAGCAACGAAGATGAGTAATGAATGCATTAGTAAAACTGGTTACTTGCCTACTGATGTCCACACATGCGACTACTCATGATTTACTGATCAAATATGTTGCTTTCGCATAATTCATTAGTAATTAATTGCCATGCCAGACACTTCGTTTAGTCTAACAGGGAGGATTCTAGTGGACGGATTATAGTGGGACGAGTTGGTGATGGGGGCGGTCTCCGGCTAGAAAGAGAGAAAGAGAAAGGTAAAGAAACAAGTAGAATATCTAAGCAGAAGGTTGTCCCAAAGACACTGAGAAAGAGCCATCATACACATGCCCATGCAGACAGGCCAGCAGGGGTGGTTGCCATCTGTAATGATTTGAACACTGTCACCTTTCATTCATCTAGAATTTTGAAACAAAAAATTTCATATGCAAATCTTTCTCAAAACAGAAGCTGTTCCTCCCAAAACAAAACAAAAAAACCCAAACACCAAATCATTTAAAAACCATCTGAAATGTCCTGTGCATTTCTCAGCTGACAGAGAATGACTGCATAGAGTAAACTGTGTTACATTATGCCTACTCCAGGAACTTTTAAGGTATATCAGGTCTCAGAGGATGATGATTTTTGAATTTTTATTTCCCTTTATGTAATATTCTCTTTTTACTGTCAGAATGCTAGTTATCACTTTTCATTGCCTTTAGCAGTAGCCTCATCCAATTTGTTCTATATTTTATTTCTAATTTGAAGGGCACCAGAAAACCAGAGAATCAGGGTTTTTGCATTCTCTACAGTAAGTGTAAATAGGCTCAGGAGGAGTATTGCTCACTTTCTGGTTGGTTATGATGTTTCTGAGAGCTGAGGTTGCCCAATACACAAACTCCAGATAATGAATATTACTGTATGTGAGAATCTCAACATTACGTAGTAATGCTCTTTAGTTCCTGAACACATCCATTTATTTCCTAAATGTATTAGGATCTCTGTGTGTGTGTGTACTTGCTTTCATATGTAGTATTTTGGGGAGTAATTTTTATAACCGACAAAATTCAACAAATTCTGCAAACTGAAACCTTTCTTCTTGATAAAACTGTCCCACTGGTTGTTTCAGAAAGATCCTTTTTGGAAGTATAGTCATGCCACAGAATTTTTCCTGTGTTAGAAACACTAATATGATTAAATCAAATGTCCCTTCTCAGGTATGAAGAAGTGAAGATAGAAAACTTAAAGGAAACAATTATGAAATGTGGAAAAAAATCACAAAGGTATAAAATCTAGATAGTCAAGGAAAAAATGCAAAAGAGATATTGTTCATTAATGGTACAAATACTGGCCCCTTAGGCACAAACTCCTAGATATTAACAGAGTTCCTTTTTGCTCCTGCACCAGAAAAATGTCCAAGAGGCTTTAGAGGAAAGGTTTCCTTGGGAAGGTGCATTTCAATTTAACTCCTTATGCTAGTCTCCTTATTAGGTGGGCACTAGATTTCTTAAAGTCTGACTAGACATATCTGATAGGCACAGTAACCAAACTAAACCATCAATACTAGTTGTTGATTTGAGTAAAAAAAAAAAAAAAAAAAGTCCTCTTTTTGCAGAGAGGATACTGGCTACTCTGACCACCTGACATGTTTTGGCTATTCCCTGCTGGGAAAAATCTTCCCCTGATTTCCTTTTTACTTGTGTCCATGCAAAAGCACTGCCCTTCCACTAGCATACTGCTCATGTTCATTTAAAATGGCCATATTTATTTGGCTTATGTCCTGAATCTTGAACCTTGAGTCACGATGTTCTAGCATGATGTTCTATGCAATTATGTTCTCAGCGCTGTTTTGTTCTTCTGCTAGAAGTGCTATCCATCCTTCGAGGCTCACCTCCCCGACGTCTTCTCTAACCTACCTCTCCCTATCTTAATAAAGCTGCTTCGAAAGCATCTCAACATACGTCTATTACAACCATCACAATCAATCCTAATTAGGTTTTTATGTTTTATCTTCACTGATGAGAAATGGGCTGTGTCTCACTCATCTTCCTGTTCTTGTGGTGTGTGCTTATCATTCAGCCACTGTACAACTAGGCACTGACAACTAAATAAAGTTATCCATAGAAGTAAGAAGCAATTTATGAATGCTTGTGATACTCACTCATCTTCACATTACATACAGGTATATGTTGGGAAGTCATTGCTGTTGCAGAAAAAAGAAAAAAAAGCTACAGCAACATGTAGGATTTTTACCCTTGGAAATGTTACCTGTAATGTATTTGCTCAATTCTTTAATAAATGTTTGGAATAAACATTAAATAATAAGCCCCCTGTCCTCAGCGAGTTTGATAAATAGTCACATAACCCATAGAAATGTATTCTTAGAATTAAGCAGTTATGGAGGGGTGGAAGGAGAGGAGGGGTTGGCCAGAGTTTGGAATTTGAAGGAAGGAAACTCTACCAGAAGATTCAATATTGGGTTGGATTTTTTTTTTTAAAGTAGATCTTAAAACAAATTCATTGAGGGGCAGGGTACAATGTGGCATGGTGGGTTGGAAACTGTTTCATGCATACATGATAGCCTGGACTAAGGGCTGTAGCCAAGAGAGAAAGGAATACAAACCGGGTTCTCTTCTGATCCTTTGGTTCTTGGCTTAAATGTCATTCCTTAGCCCTTCCTGACCATCCTAGAGTTTCCAACCACCCCATCCCCAATCACTTCATGATATTTGTGTATTTCATAGCACTTGACCCTGTTTGTGATTATGTATTTACTATATTATTGCCTATGTCCTGCAGTAGATTCCTTAAGAGCAAAGACCATATACTCTGTATTTATTATGTGTATTCAGCATTTAGTATAATGTAATCACATTATTAGATTAGAAGGCAGTGAAGAAATATTTATTAATAATGGACAAATGAATGGCTGAAAAGTGCCTAAACAGAGATGCTTGGCCAGGTTAGAGCATAGGCCAGATCAAAGGGAGTAGATCCATTGGGGCCAGGAATATTTTTGAGGTGTTTATGAGATGCTATTATTGAGTTTACACAGAAAGAGTTCTAGATCAGAAGTCAAAAGATGTGGATGCCTCCAACTGCCAATTTGTATAGTCACTAACCACCTGAGGTTCTCCAAGACTCAGTTTCCCCCTCACAGGCACCAGAGACTCAGACTAGATGATCTATAACACACCTTCTAGTTTTTATGTGGCATACATAATTTATTGAGCATCTACTATGTGAACTGCATTATGCTGCAATCATTTTTAAAAGCTCAGAATCTATTTAGAATGGAAGATGAGTGGGATAGACAAGTATACAAGTGGTTTTTACTATTGTACCCCATTTTAAGTGGAAAAAAATGACAAAAGTTTTGTAATTCAGACTCTAAGAATATAGTTTGGGAGCTTGAAAATACAATGTGGTCAAAGCAGGGGCAAATGTGATTTTAACTGCAACATATAAAACTTGGAAGATGTAAGACAATAGTTACAATGAATTTATAAGAAACTAGAAACTATGTGCTGAAGATGGAAGGGCAGAGCTCAATGGTGGGGACAGAGAAGAGAGAGATTTAAATGCTATGATGGCACAGTTGCTCCTCATTAACCTCCACCCCAGTTTTGGACTATGCTGATGGAACTAGAAAAGGACGATGGTAATGGGCAAGTCCAGAAAGAAAGCAAGGCAGGAGACTAGGGGATTGCAACTTTCTGCTCTGTGCCAGGACTTTCGTTTGTCTTATTCACCACTATATCCCCAACCTAGCATAATCTTGGGCTCATGACATGCTTTCTCTCTCTTAATATCTCTCTCTCTCCTTTTTTTTTTTTTTTTGAGAGAGAGGGAGAGAGAGAAATTGGGAGTATGCCAGTGGGGGAAGGGGTATAGGAAGAGAGAGATTCTTAAGTAGACTCCTGGCTAAGCAGGGAGCCCAATGTTGTGAGTCTGGACCAACTGAGCCACCCAGGTGCTCCTCATGGCATCCTTTTTTAATAAAGAAATTAGGAGAAAGGTCCCTGGGGTCCCTGGGTGGTTAAACCTCCAACTCTTGATTTCTCTTCAGGTCATGATCTCAGATCAAGCCCTGCAACAAGCTCCCCACTTAGTGGGGAGCCACTTCTCTCCCTCTGCCTCTCCCTCTGCTCCATGTGAGGTATTCTCTCTCTCTCCAATAAATAAATATTTAAAAAAATAAAATTGGGAGAATCTATCCATTATGAGCTTCTTAAAAGTGTCCCTTAGTGGGGGTGTCTGGGTGGCTCAGTTGATTAAGCAACCAACTCTTAATTTCGGTCCAGGTCATGATCTCCCGGTCATGATCTCAGAGTGGTGAGATCAAGCCCCACGTTGGCTCCACTCTGGGCATGGAGTCTGCTTAATATTTTCTCCCTCTCCCTCTGTCCCCCTCACTCTAATGCACTCTCCCTCTCTCTAAAATAAAATAAATAGGCACCCACACCTGTGTGGTGAATGAATGAGAGAATTAAAGACAAAATTTCTATCATGTTCACTCAAAAATAATTATGACATCTATAAAATATGCTCAGTTTCAGGTCAAAGTAACTCATATATGTACTTGGTAATTAAAAATCCTGAAAGATCCCCCTCCCCACCCTTCTGGGAAAAAAATGAGCATCATTTCATTTCTAAAATAATACAACTCTACTAGAAAGCAATTCAGGAGGAGCATTAAGTTGTTCTGTGTGATTTTCTTAATAAGCAATGGTATTTGCCAACTTCAACACCAGAAATACATTTAAGGTTTACTGTTAAAGTTCATTTCATTGGTCTAGTTCCTAACCATTCAAAGAGTTTCCAAAGACATTCACCTCATAAGACAGTTTGTTTTGGGCAAAGTTATTTGTTTTGTACCAAATTTTCCTCAGTTGCTTTGTTTAGTGATGGGCTTCATTAAGTAACCCATTACATTGAAATGGAGCATCTTGCATCACTTAGTGTTTATTGAAACACTGTGTTGTGTGTGGGCGGTTTATGGTTAGGACAGAAGAGCCATGTTTCTGCTTCCAAATCAAAGGGAGAGATGTAATACTTGTAGCATTCGTAGCTGCAGGGATGAACCTTTTACAGTCTTTTGGACAATGACAATTTTTGTAAGGAAATCCAATGCTCACACAAGGTGGGTGGCATTGAAAGGGAGAACCTGGCTTTACTGATAAGAGAGAAGAATGCATTATTTTGTCTTACTGTCTCTTTCACTTCTCTTCTAAGAATGGAAGGATTAAAACTTCAGCTGTTCTGTTTTGGGTTAGCAGGTTCTGAGTATTTATGATGTGAGGCCAATCATTGTAGGGTTGAGAATATGAATATATATATATATATATAGTGAGAAAGAGAGAGAGAATATATAGAAAATTCTACAGGCAAACTGCTTGTGGGGTGCATCAGCATGTGGGGATTCTCTAGTTTCTTGCTGTCAGGTAGCATAATACCGGTTGTTGAAATGGCTTGGTCTTTCTGCCCCTGCCCTTATTCTCTGTCAGAGTGGGAATTATGAGACTGGTAAATGTGTGAGCCAGACTGGATCTGTGTAGCTCAGTCTCCTTCCTTTTCTATGTTTACACCAAGATTTCATGGCTCCCTTTCCAGGATTCTTTCTATTGGACAGTTACATTAGCACATTCTGAGGCAATGGTTCTCAAATTGGACCGTGCATCATAAGTCCCTGGTGGACTTGTTAAAACTCAGATTGCTGGGCACCACACAGAGTTTCTAATAGGGTGAGACATTTCTAGCAAGTTCCCAGATGCTGCTGATGCTGCTGATCCTGGGACCATGTTTTGAAAACCATTGTTCTAAGGCACAGTAAGTGATTTTGAGCTTGCTTTATTAGCAATTCAAACCACTTGCCAGATATAGTACAAGCAAAAAGTGAAAGTACTGGGAAAAAAATCTTAAGAAGGGTGAAGAAATGGTTGTAGAAACACTCTGAAACATTTGGGAATTAGACTTAAGCATGGGTCAGCTCAGTTTTAGGTTTATTTTATAATAACTAAGATAGTATACTCCGGTAATTTTCTTGTTAATCATCACCCCCTACTTGCTTAGGGACACTTGTATTTGCTTATGAAAATGGCAGTAAGTAAGGAAAGTAAGCATCTGTAAACATGAATTGCAAATTCTCATCTTTGGAAAGGGTATGTATGACTGAAGTCCACCTAATTAGCTAGGTGAACCTACTCCTCCGCACACACAAAAAAGAAAACAAAACCCTCAAAAAAGATAAAGATGAACACATCTAGAGGAATGATATCTGTCTACCAGGGTAGTATTTGCATAAAAACGGATATGTAATAGGCTTCTCTTATACCACAAGTTCTACTTATTAAATATAATTGAGGCTTTAAAATACATCTGTCTCAACAATTCAATTTACATATAATTACATATTACATATAATTACTTTTAGGAGGATGGGAGAGTTATACATCCCAGGTTTCTAGAAGCCACAAAGATCTGATACCAACTTGCCCAACTTGTTTATCTTACTGATGAAACAGGTAAAAAAAATTTTTTTAATGAAGGGTTCTGTGTACTGAACCACAAGAAGTAAGACTACATCTGGTGAATTTCTTAGAAAACAGAAAAAATAGAACTAAAACAAAAACTGCTTCTGAGTTTTCTAAAACCATAAAGAGCATCTCCTGTACTGGGCTCTGTTGGACTTGTCTTTAAAGCAGACCCAGGCAAAAATGGCTCTGGTAGGGACGCCTGGGTGGCTCAGCGGTTGAGCATCTGCCTTTGGCTCAGGCCTGTGATCCTGGGGTCCTGGGACTGAGTCCCGTGTCAGGTTCCCCAGAGGGAGCCTGTTCGACCTCTGCCTATGTCTCTGCCTCTCTCTCTGTGTCTCTCATGAAAAAATAAATAAAATCTTTTTAAAAGAGTTAATAAATAAAATGGCGCTGGTGGCATCGGGAAGCTTGGTTGGGGGATGCCCAGAGTATCTCCCTCTCGGGAACAGTAATGCCTTGTTTGTCCACGAACCTCTTGAATTAGTTAATCCTTGGATCATTTCTCAAAGGTTAAAGCATGTATATAGAGTGTACACACAGTTTATCACCTGAATGACATTATAAACTTCCTAAGAACCCAGATTATTCCTTATCCTAGTCTTCCACAGCACCTGCAGAGGGCAGCGTCCCCACCGGTAGTTCAGTGTACAGGAATGCAGATACCCAGTGACAAATCAGGAGCACGGTGCTAGGTGATATGGAATGGCAACTGACTAGGATCCAGGACTTCCTCTTGCAAATGTCTGCTCTATCAGATAACAAGATGCAGTATTTTAAACACAGTTGTGTTTGTGCTTCACTTATTTTAAGCATTTATTAACAAGACAGATTTTACATATCTACAAGCTATGAGGCTGTTTTAAAAAAATGCCACAATGGTCAGGATATGGTCCACATGGAAGACAGTATTTTGTAATTTATTATTGAAAATACCATAGGCTGCTATCCAGCATATTTTTGGCCTTCTCAGCTTAGTAAGAAAATGAGCTGATACTGTCCAAGAATCATTTACAGTAGATGTTGGAAAGAACATAGGACTTGGAGTCTACTTAAAGGGTCTAAAGAATTCTCTAATATGATTCGTGCTACATGTTAGAGCCAGCATTTCTTTCCCCTGTGAAAATGAACCCATGCCTTTATAACATGTGTCACTGGGAAAGTATGAATCAGTTGACAGAATTTGAAGTAAGAACATAAGGGGGAAAACAGTCCACAATTGTTATTCAATGATACAAACATCTAATATCCTGTATAAATTAGTCTCTGAGATAAATGGTAACATAACCTCCCTTGCCACATTTGCTTTACATGATATTAAATATCTGACTTGGATTTCATTCACAGGGATGGTACCGATCTCTCCACTTCTGTGGTTGCAGCAAAAAGGCAGCCTAAGGACGATTTGCCCACATTAAGTCTGCTCGGTTGGTGATTTGTAAAAAAAAGAGTTTTACAGTAGCATTTGGCCAGGCAAGGTTCTCAATAGAACAGAACGAGATAGAGTGTTTATGTTTAAACTGGTCCTTAAAATATACTAAACATTGGGCTAATTCCAAAAGAAATTCCGAATTAGCACTGCATGTCAACTCATTTTGTATTCTTCATTCTCTCAATAAGCCCTGTTTACGTGCTACATGCTGTATTAACAGTCAGATGTCCAGAGACGTGATCCCTGCCTGGGAATCTCTCCGAGATTGGGAGAGAGACAAGAAACTGTGATGACAGTGCGATAGTTGGTAATGACAGGACTGTGCCTAGGAGCTTCCGGGGCCCCTGGAGTCTTAGCCTGGGACTGGAAGGGGGTCAGAAGGACCTCCGGAAAACAAGGGAAGTTGAGGGGACTGGCAGTCAGAAATAGGAAATAGTATGTGTGAGGGAAAAAAAAAAAAAAACTAGAAAAAGTGCTGTCAGTTTGAGAAACCAAGTGTTGTCTTGTTCTTTATCAGAAGTGACAAAATTATTTGTTTTGCACTGAGTCCTAATTCATAAAACAGATAACTTCCAGGGTTTAGGGTTATATTAAAATATGATTCCTCAAAAGCCCGGCTTTCGAGATTTTAAAAAATGTTTTAGCCTCTGTACTATATCACTGATAACAGATAAACTGGATGGAGGGAAAGAGGAAAGAGATGCAAAAAGCAGAAGGTAAGAGGAATGCAATGGTGAGAAAATCGTACAGAGAGAAAGGATGTGGTTTGAAAAGAGCTTTACCTGCACGTGGCTAGTGAATGAAGCTAGGCAGTGTCCCTTCCGATGATTCCCCACCCCCCCATTTCTCTCCCTTTTTCTCTTTCCTCCCTTCCTCCCTCCCTTCTCTCTCTCCCTCTCTCTTTCGAGAAATCCCCAAAGAGATCTCCAAGAACTTACATGATGTAGAAACCTAGTCCCATTGATGTTGCGGGGGCACAACTATTTCTAACCCTCTTCATCTTCTTCTGTCCTCTTCTGTCTGCCCTTCCCCTCATTCCCAGCTCAGGCACCAGGGACAGGGGTTGGCCAACCCCGCCATTTGGGGGAAGGAGGAGAGGTTGGGAAGGAGGTGCTAAGAACCAGCTACTGGGAGAGGCAACGTCCACTTCTGAGATGCACATTCCTCTGTCATCTCGAGTCAGTGGGAAGAAGACAAGGGGGCAAGGATGGGGAGGGAAAAGACGACCCTTCGAAGGTCTACACAGAGCTGTAACATTCATTTCTGGCTTAGAAAGACAGAAAAGACTCTTTACCCCTCTCTGGTAGAAAGCAGGAACCTTGCAGGTGTGAGTATCTGACTTGGGGTCTTACCTCAGACAGAGCAAACATGTAACTAGAAATCTTGATGGCAAATTTCACTTTCCAATGTCTTTTATTTTAGTAACAACAACACAACAACAACACAACAACACATAGAGACTGAAGAATTTGAAGACTTAAGAGAAGATTTATGCTGCACAAATGTTTCATTTCTGCCTGACTGTGATACCTGGGGAATTCAAAGGCCAGTTTGAAATGTACCACGTGGTATTCCTCTGGCCACTTATGTCTCTCAGTCCAAGTGGCAAAAATGGAGACAAAGAGTTACCATTTACTAATTACAATCCCAGTGATAAAAAAAAAAAAAGAAAGAAGAAGAAGAAAGAAGAAAGAAAAGAAAGAAAGAAAGAAAGAAAGAAAGAAAGAAAGAAAGAAAGAAAGAAAGAAAGAAAAAGAAAGAAAAAGAAATCCAGCAGGAGGAGCTCTAACATGTCTCAGAGCTCAAAGTTTAAAAACAAAAAAGTTTAATGCAAACACAGGAAAACAGAGAAGCAGTTGTGCCTTGCAAGCTGCCATGTCGGTGGACAAACATGTGACTAAAGTCCAATTAAATGGTCAGCGCGCAGGCAGGTGACGATCCTGGCCGAGGCCGAAGCACCAACACCCCCCCATTCCCCACCCCCAGTGCCACCTTCCATGAACCTCCTTGTTCTGATGCAGCTAAACTGGGATTGGAGCCGTGGCAGTTAGCTCTTACAAAAGTGAGAGCAAAAGGCCGACTTTGAGACAGGTCTAGAAGCCATTCTTTTCCTCCTACAGTGTCATACTGTCTCTACTCGAGTCTGGGACACTGGCTCCAGCACTGCATTTAAAAATGGATTTTTTTCTCAGCGGTTGGCAGCACTACAAAAATTCCCAAACGCTCCCTCTCCTTCACTCAGTGGCTTGATGGGTGCTTTTCTAAAATGAGGGAAATGCTCTCTTTGTAAAAATTGGTGCTAAAAGGGCAAGGAATCATATGTCCCCTGGGCCATGTAAAGAGTCTGCAGAAAGAATTATAGCTTTCTAACACACACGCACACACACATCAACTGGAAACAAAGAATTTACTCAGGAAAACATTGAGAAGTATATGAATATAACAGTTATAGGATTTGGGGGTAAGCCTTTCCATTTTGAACAGTGTTGTGGGAGTGGAATGGACGAGTGGGCATACAGGATGGTCAGAATTACTTAACCTGAAGGAAACTTGCAACCAATCCCTTTTAATCTATTGCCAATAAGAAGTCAAACTTTTTGTTTTACACCTTAATGGTATGCCCACATTTTAAATTTTTATACAAGCTTCTACAGAAACTTTAACTAGACCAATTCAGACCAAAAATCACTAAATAAAGCTAGTCTAGACGGAAAAATCTATGAAAACCATATGTCTTTTAGGCATCTGCCTTAAGAAAACTGCCATCATCCTGGAGAAATAGTTCACAAAATATGCTTTCAGGAAAACACTGCTGCGATGACCATGGGGAGCTGTGCTTAAGAAGACAGTTGGGCTAGGAGAAAGTCAAGCCAAAATGTTTACCAGTGAAAGGCTTACATGTCTGCATATGTCTGTCTGTAAACATCACCGAAATGACAGGCAGAGGCCGACATCATTTCTATTTCCGTTATCTTAGAAGGAATCAGAAAAGTTAGTTTTGTTCCTCCACATTCCTGCAGAATGTTAGACCAAGGGATCTCAGAGCCACTCTGTCCTCACTCACAGAAAATGGTTTTGGATAATGTTGTATGTGGATGAGGTCAAAGAACCAGAACATTTTCTTCTGATTATTTCCTCATCCTGCTGGCCTGCCAAACACAGGCAGGAGGCAGGTGTCCGACTAAGTGACTGAACGATGACTGTTCCGTGTAGTTGGATGGAGGGCCCTCCGGAGACAAAGGGACTCAGGACTAGGGTACAAAGTGAGAGTGCAATGAGAATGCAGTAAAGAGAAATTGTTCTAAAACCCTGCTCTCCCGATTAAATATATTGCTCTCTGGAGACAGTGGTCAGAGCTACCTTTGTTATTCTAGCTACATATTCTTACATCTCAAAATGCACATTTAATAAGTAACCTGAAATCCATAGGAAAAAAAAAGAGAAAAGCAAACTTTAATGATAAAAATAATAACATTTTAACTGAAAGCTCAACAGTCTATGGAGATTATGAAAGTATTTATAAATTACCAAGATACCTTGTAACCCTCAAGAATATTTTCTCCTTGCTCAACAGGCCAGGGGACTTTGGAACAACAAAGTAGCAATGGCTAGTGGCATGAATAGGTCATTTGGTCACCTAGAGGGTTGTGAATGCATGATGTATATTGAATAGCTACACGTGGAGAAAAGGTCCTGGGTTGGAGGAGTCAGGTATAGTATAAAAGAAGGAAATTTAAAAGATGTGGTCAGTCATACACTAAAGTTTCAAGCACAGAGGAAAACACTATTTCAACATGCTTATTCAAAGATGATGTGCTTTAAAATGAGTTTTCAATATACTTAGTTTTCAAGTAATAGGATGCTAAGGGGGGTAAATGCAGAGCGTTTGAAATATTAAAACAAATCAAGCAATCATAGCAACACCCCTCACTACAGATTCCTAAACTGAACGATAGGGCATTTAAGTTAATCGAAGTCTGATGAGTCACTGGGATTTCTGGGGTCCACCAATTTCAGTCCCAAGTGCTCTGATACTACTTTTGTTGAGCTAAAACGACAAGTTTGCTTTCTTTCAAATAATATGTGTAGCATGGATTTTATTTTGACTTCGGATCCAGATATGTGGAGGGAAATTACTGCAGTGGTTTCTCTAGTTAACACATTTACTAATGTTTCCTTAATTTTCCACCCCAAGAGGCAATAATTAAGGTAGAATTTGCCTCACATGAAGTTTTATTATTTTAGTTATTAAAATATTTTCCAACACTACCACGAAGCAAAAAGAAGTTCTAGTTGATTTAAAAATAAGTAGATGTTTTCCCCAGGTTTTATAGCTTTTCCTCCGTAAATGGTGGTCTAAAGGTGGAGCAGTGTATAGACTTTCTGGCAAAGTCCCTTGAATGTGATGCTAAGGGTAGATTTATTTGAAGGAAAAAATTCATTCACTCTTAAAATTGGCTTTGAGAACAATCCTAATATAAACTTAAAAAAATACACATGATACAGAATATATCGTATATAAATATCCATTCCCCAGTGAAATAATTTCATTTTAGACTTTCTGGGCTACAAAGTCTTCCTCATCTACCCTCCTAAGCGGTCTCATTATAGATCAGTGTGATATATACTGACCAAGAGAAGTGTCGATAATGCTGCCTCATGCAAATCTGAAACTAGAGATAGGTAATATTTACATGGTGGAGGCGACTGGTATATTTGAATTGTAAAATAAAATCATTTCCCAGATCATATTCAAAACCACCCGAGGCCACCTTCTCACACCTCTCACTTCCTCTCGGTTCTCGAAACTGCCACAGAAGCCTGGGGATGCCCATGTGGCGGTGCATCTAGTTTGTGGTTTTCCAGGCCTTCACATCATTCTCCCTCTCTGTTGCTTCCTCAGCCCTTCCACAAACAAAGCAGGGATGGAATGTAACTTATTGCTAAACTTTGTATCAACTTGCACATTTACTGGGTTCCCAGTATTCACACCTTAGCCTATTTTTCAGCATTTTAACTAATCTCAATAGGGGAAAATGTTGACTTTATGAGATATGGAACTCTCCTTGTGTCTGAACAATGGAAGTCAAGAAGGCCCAGCATTGCCACTGACTATGAGTGAAGGAGGATTTTGCCATCTGCCATTTTGATTAACCATTTTTTTTTTTTAAATCCTTGGATGGAATGTGTCCTTTCTCAGTTCATATGAGCTGATCGTTTTGGCTGGAATGCAGGAATGGACATTTCCTAGTGTTTATGGGAATTGTTAAAAAAATAATTCCAGAAATTAGAGCACTTGCTATTTGTGGTTTTGCCTATCATGTGGCTCTGGTGCCTGAAAAGCAGCCAAAAGGAAAAGAAAGTACGACACCACACCATGAGGCTGCCGAATACCTTGTGGCTTTAGACTTTGCCCTAGGTAGAAATTCTCCTAGTTTTGATCAGAGTTGCCAAGTGATCTAAACTTTCATCGAAATACAGGTAATATGGTGTCAATACACCTGCAGAATCTCTCAAACTCAATGTCCTTCCAATGCCAACCCCCCTTCCCCTGCACTTAAAAATACTGGCCAGACCAAAAGTGTAATATTCTTTTGGCAACAGCATTAAGTAAGCCAGATGGATTTCATTTGGCAACTAAAGGGTGTAAATATGTGTTTAGATTCAGAGGTTCCCCCCCCCCCCCCCCGACAATGGTTACAATATGTTGGCTCTAGTAAGCTAAAGGATTTCAGTGTTGGGCATTTAAAAATTGTACGTCTAAGCGGCAATAAAGTTATGACAAGCAGACAAAAGCCATCAAACCCTCAGCTAAATCCTCCTCTCCTTTCTCATATTGCTGGAGGTAAGCATTTAGGGCCCGTTCTGAGTGAAAGAGGTGACATTTACAATTTCATGTTTAATTTCCTGGCTGTTTATCGGCCAGAGCCACTCCAGTAAGCTGAATTTCGCTTCTTTCACAGTAGCTGGTAAGTCACAGGGAAGGAAGAAGCGCCCAGCAGCTTCTCGGAGCATGCTGCTTGGATAAAATTTGGAGGTGGAAGAGCCACGCATCACATTGTGCTATGAATCTCCAAAGTCACTAAAAAATGTGCCATCTAACCAACACTGTCTGCATGTCAAGGTTTTCTCTGTAAAATCATTCTTTTCTTACAGCAAAGGAGACAAAAGAAGGCGACGATGAAAGGGAAGTACTAGCCCGTGTCTGTCTGCTTACACTGGGCGGGATTCACTTCTCTTCTCCTTTCCTTTCTCTTTGTTTCTTTTCCTTTTGAGCTGACATCAACTTGTATATAGGAACATTCAGCAGATTCCAACTGGTGACAGTTTGCTGCTGACTGGCCACAGGAAGAATAATAAGCATTTACTGTGCATTTTTCACTGGTCAGTGGCTCTCTTGCCAGACTCCCGTCTTGGCTGTCTTCATCAATCAGGTGAGACCCAGGGCAGGGCTGGGTATCCTGAAACTCAGAAAGGCTTTCCTTGCAATGGCTGAAGCTTAGCAATTTAGAACCCCAGAGAGAACAATGACAGAACTATTTGCTATTATTTGTCACGGGATGTGGAAGCAGTTGTATTTGGTTAACTTAATGCCAGTTACCACTGGGCTAGGAGTAGCATACTGTTATATTTACGGCCGCCTGCCGCCTGTCTGCATTTCTGGTTGCTTGGACTTGGTCGTATGTAGATCCTTTCTTATTTTCTTTTTCTTCTATCGTCCCCTCAGCCTCAGATATTTGGAAAAGTGAGATAAGGGACACATTGAAAGCAGAAAGGCAATCTGAAGTCTACCTTGACACATCTGCAAAAGTCCCAAATTCTGACCTTCAGAACACTTGTAGTTCTGTTCCTGGGTCTCACCTGAACAGACTGCCAGTCATTCCGCACTGTGGCAGGATGGAGATGTTTGTGTAAAGTAGACTCAAGTTTGCTAGACCCAAGAAGGAAACCACCAGACTAATTTTACCTTCACTTAAACCAGATGGAAACCAAGACTGCAAAATGAAAAACTCTTGTCATTAACCATCGATTCACCTCAGTGAAATATTATGTTACAGATTGTGGAATTTGAGTGATTTTGATGGGATATTTAACTGAGGGGCTTAAATTAAATTGAATATTTTCTTTAGTGAACAGTTTATGGCCAAATTTCTATTTTCATTAAAATATATGAAGCATCATATTTTCAACTCATGTTGAACCTGCAACAAATTATTAATTGCATTTGGGATTTCAGTAACAAATTTTATAACACAGCAGTCTCACAAAATTGCCTTAAATAATGCTAAGAATCAGAAAGAACACCTCAAAGTTGTTTCCACTCTTGGCATTTATACTAAAAAAAAAGAAAAAAAAATCTCTCCATGACTTTTAAATCCAGTCGCTAAAAATAAAAACCGTTTCCTGAAAAATCAGAATACCTAATCATAAATTTATTTATTTGTTTTTTTAAAGGGGAAGGACAGTGGGGAAAATAAAAAACTCATGAAATCAGAAATCACAAGACGAATTCATCACTTGTCCAAATGACACTCAGTTGCTAAAAGAAGTCATACTTTTAGAGGGCTCTTGAGGAGGGAGTAAGTCAGGATGTTTCCAGGACATGATTTCAGGAGAATCAGACACAGGCTAGTCACAAAAGTCGCTTAATTGTCCGTGTACCCTGAACCCATGACTTCAAGACTCAGCAGCTTCATCCTTCATGGCACCAAACCTTCATGTGAGGGATGCAAAGACAAACTTATAAGAATCGTGGGTATGTCCTTACTCAAAATTTGGGGGACTGGCTGAAAAAAACAAAACAAGGAGAACTTATCCCTAAGTTAAAGGGATTCTGTGTTAATGTCCATTAGATCAACATATAAAATACGGAAAAGAGATACAGCATAGCAGTGTATCAAGGTCAAACATGTAAAACAAGATTCAATTGTAAAGAGAACCAAATGGTTTTTACCTCCTTAAAGACAAGACCAAGAGTGCACCAATTATCTCTTTATGGAGAGAGATTTCTGTAACTTTTGCCATGGTTGGCTTTGCAGTAAATTACTGAGACCGTGGGACTGTGATGAGACTCTCAAAGTGCGCCATGTAAAGTCAGGGAAAATGAGTAAGTCACAGAATGGGCATAAGTGGGAAACCCTGTGATAATCTTGATGATGCTCCAGGGCTGTCCGTGCAGCACGAGATGTCAGCTTCACTATTGGGCTCACCAGAGAGTCAATGGAGCATTTCTTGGTTTCCATCTTGTGTTTCTGTCATGTGGATGAGCTGGAGTAAAAGCTAAATCCTTTCCTATGATTCAGTTTTGCCATTTTTAAAAGACACCATCAGACTTGGTGACAAGGGTGGTTAAAAAAAGTACTTCAGTTTTTTAGTTTTTAGTTTTTTGTTTTTTTTTAAATAGAGGATTGCGTGATGAGGTAAATGGAGTTTGCTTTTCCTTGGATAGGGACCCTTCCTCCCACCCTTATCCCCTTTTGACCGTTGCAAAATAGCTTAGTCCAGGGAAAGGGGAGAAGACAAATGAGTAAAATAATGCCAGAATCAGCTGTTGCCAGGAAAAACACACTCTGATTCAGTTAATTTGTTCTGTTAATGTCAAAGGCTGTGATTCCCAATTAACTAATTTTAAGAAGCCGTAACCGAAAATAGCTACATCAGCCCTAAAGTTAATATTTGATGAAGATTAGGATCTTCAAGTAAGAAGACCGGGGCCCCTAAAGAAGTGGTAATGTCTGTTTCAGATCATCTTGCTAAACAGGAACGCAACTGGCTGGGATTTTCAAACTGGGTTTTCGCCCCTTCAGAGAAGTTGAGTGGGGCGAGAGGGGAGGGGGCAAGCCAGATATTCTGGCAATAGACAACGTTCCACAAATCAGATTTGTGTACACTCAACTCACTAATGACAGAAGCATCCCCACTGGTGAGTCTCTTTGGGCTAGAGATGCTCCCCGAGCTCAGGTGGAACTAATTAAACAGGCATGTCGTTTGCAGCATTTCCAGCTCCCTCACCGAAGGCGAAGGCTCGGGGCACAGAAACCAGAACAGCTTGAGCGGCTGAGAAAAGCTGGGCCGAAAACGACTCCCCCCGCCCCTCTCCTTCCTCTTCCTTTACATTGGAATGGAAAGATATAATAAAAATAATTCAAAAAAACCCCAACACACCCGAACGCTCATGGTCTCTGTCCAGTAGCAAGTGCTTTCATTACATCTGAGTAGGGTTAAAATAAAGGTGTATATGCTCCTAACGTCAAAATCATAACTTGCTAATGAAGTCGAAAATTATCCGGAAGAAAACTCTGTACAGGCACATGCCGGATGTAGAATATTTTGCCTCTAAAAGTTCCGTTATTGCCTCTGTAATATTAAAGCCCAACAGGGAGCCGGCGGGACACGGCTTGTACTGTCTTGTCACGTTAGGAGTTTCTGGTTTCAGATAAAAGAGGGGAAAGGGCCCTTAAGAAAGTAAAGAGGCTAGGAAAAAAAAAGTCAAACTTCCTTCTCGGAAAGCTATGGGTTGTTTTCCTGGAGATGATGGATAATGGCATTTCAACCTTTTTTTTTTTTTTCTCAGGTTTTAATAGAGAAAATGGAGGCAAATCAGAGTGGGAAAGAGGGAAAAGAGAATATATAAATAAACAGAACAAGGTGAAGTTTCAACAAGAGCTTCCCCTCAACTTTTTTCTTTTTTCATCTTTGTCTTTCTTTTTCTCTTTTCTTCCTTTCTTTCCTTTTTCTTTCTTTTTCTTTCTTTTTCTTTTCTTTCTTTCTTTCTTTCTTTCTTTCTTTCTTTTTTTTTTTTTTTTTTTTTTGAAATCTTAAACCCCATTTCTGGCTTGCATTTGGTAGGATTCCTGCTCTGGCTTTTATTAAAAACAGACTTTATGTGGTCAGAATTCTTCATCTAAAGCTAAACTTTAATAGGCATAAGGATCCTGACAGAGTCTCTCTGGGTCTCTCTCAGGTGACCCCCCCCCCCCCCCCAAGAGGGGTTTCCCTCCTGTTGCACTGAACTGGCTGGCGCTAAAACTTGAAGGCTCAGCACAAAAACCAACCTTCCTTCCTCTTTTACTCTGAAGGCTCATTTCTGTTTTACATTTGAGACTCTTTGCAAGGCCAGGGCAAGTTAGGGCTGGCTCCAAGTTGAGAATATTCTAGAAGTTTTGAATAATATAACCGTTGTCCTATAAATTCCCCAACACAGATGCATTAAACCTGCGGTTCCCCTTCTCTAGCTAGAGCTGGAGCTTCCGATTCCTACTGGCTACCTTCTTTCCGTGTGTGAGCTTGGAAAGGGTGACTCCATCCCGCCTAACAAATCAGTTTAGCATTCAGCAGTATCTCTGAAAGGGATTGGCAAGCCAGCTTATCTGAAACAAAGAGGTAAAGCAGCCAAGCGAGCAAACAAAGACATGCATGTTCATTCCCGAGGAAAGGCACCACCAGGTTGCTTTGGTTCCTTCTTATAGCTAAACAGACAAAACAGCTGATTTTGAGGCTCCTGTTTCAGACTCCTGCCTTCCCACTCTCAACACCCCACCCTGCCCCCCAGTGGTCTCCACACCTTCCTGGCACAATAACAGATACTTTCCCAGTCAGTCTGAAATTTCCTAAAACAATAATTTAACCTTGCTTGCAGTGAGGCTCAACACTGACATTTATTTATTTATTTATTTATTTATTTATTTATTTATTTATTTATTTATTTATTTTTTACATGGAGGGCAAAATCTTTGCAATAATGTAGTGTGGTGATCCTCAAGGGGAGGGGGATTTTACACCCCACTCCCCACCTCCCCAAACACACTAGCAATGTCAAGATGTTTTTAGTAGTCACAACTGGGGCAGTATGACTGGAAATCCAGTGGGTAGAGGCCCGGATGCTGCTAAACATACTAAAATGCACGGGACAAGCACCCCCCCATCCCCCAAATGGCAACAGTGCCAAGGTTGAGAAACCCTAGTATTGTGGTTGGAAGACTGGGTTCTGGAGTCAGACTGCTTGGGATTAAAGCCCAGCTCCATTAGGGTCTGGTTGAGCAGTCTTGGGCCAATTGCTTAAACCTCTGGGCTTCATCTGTAAAATGTATAATAACCTATCCTTTTGGGTGGTTGTGAGCAGTAGACAAAAATATACCTTCAAAGCACCTAGAATAGTGCCCAGCATACATTGAGAGCACAATAAATATCGCTATTACTTTTACTATTATTACTAGAAATTTAGCTCCGTTCCAAATGAAGTATAAGCTGGACCTTATTTTTAGAGGAAAAAAAAAATACAGGTTTGAGAGTACACATATCCTTTTTGATTAGGACCAAAGTGATGATAACCCTAACAACCACAGTGCTTTACAGTTTATCAGGCTCATTACATATGATTTGGGCAACAACCTTTTTCAAATTGTTCCTATTTCATAGATGAGGAAACCCTAGCTCAGAGTTTAATGAGTTGTGCAAGGTCTGTGGCAAACCAGGTCTTCCGATTCCACATCCCCTGCTGTTCCTGCTACACCACCCTTTGTTTACTAGTTTAAGATAGCCCTTCTCCTCATTACACCCAACAGCCTGAAGATCAAAATAAATGTAAGCCCCGTAATCAGAGAGTGAGGTGACTCAGGCTTCGTGGGTGGGAGGAAGTCACTTCTCTTTTATGGTACACGCATAGTAAGGTTTTCCTTCATAAAGCATACAAATATTATAATAGTCTGAATTGAATGTTTTAAACAATTAAATTTCTGTATGAGCTAGTTTTCTTTTAAAGTTTCTGATCTCGAGAAAAAAACCTCTAATTCCTTCTATTTTTAAAATCTCTAATTATACACATTGTACATGTTTGACTATAAGTGTACAAAGATGAGGATATAGCTTCAACTATATACATGTTTCAAGTTTCATTTATTCACTATTTTGTTTCACAAGTAAGCCTGGAAAATCTGCTTACCCGTGCCAAGATGTATTAATTCAAATGTATGATGTTCCATCTCATATATGGTTAGTGACTGCACATAGCAATCATCATGTCTATGTTAAAATTTCTCTGCACAGTTTTTTTTCTTTTTAATATATTGCAAACTGATCAGCCCAGTTTTTACTTAGACTACATTAAAGTTAATAATATTGGGTTTAAGGGTTATAGTTCAGGGGGCAAATGGATAATATTCCTTGAAGTGAGTGGTTTTCTGGAATTCCATTGGTAATAGAGAAGGCGAGGCCTTAGCTCTTGATACTCTCATGACCTATGGAGCACACAGCTTGCAATAACCCAGCCATGGCTCTTTCTTTCCTTTCAAAGCTCTCTCTCAAATTATACAAACAGCTGCCCAAATGTCATTCATTTGGACCCAGTTTCCTATAGTCCCACTTAGTTTGTGCCAGTTGATAGAGGAGAGGTCTGGACCACATATTGGTGTTTAAATGGTGTCACAGGCTTCACGGTTTTCCCATGATACCCCTCCTGGGTGAAAACTGCAAATGTGTATGAAAATATTTTTGCAATTTTCTTATCTGAATAAGGTCTGTCTGTTAGGCTAGCAGAAGAGAACCAAAGAGCATCCCCCTAGCCTGCGCAGGGGGCAGTGCACTTACCTGGGGACACTGGGTGGGGCCCTCGTGGGCCTGGAGGGGACTTGTGGGGGCGCTCCGAACCAGTCGCTGCTGCCACTGCCACTGCTGCTGCTGCTGGGGAAAGGGGGTAGCGGGCCGGGCCTGAAGGGCACCGGGGGTGCCCCCGAGTGGGGTCCGGGTGAGGGGATGGCGGGCGCGGGCCCTCGGCCAGAGGCGGGCCGCGGGAGGGGAGCGCTCAGGGTGGGCCGCCTCTGGGTCGTGGGGCTTGGAGGGGGTGACCTGGGGACAGACGAGATCCATTTCAGTTTGGAGGCATCTTCAAAAAAATATTTTAAGGCTTCCTGGCTGCTTTGTAAAAAGTCTTTTTTTTTCTGATTGAGGAACTCAGATCCCTTTTAGGAACAGTGCAACTTGTAAAAGGGAGGAGCCAGCGGCTGTTGATCTTGGGGTGGTGGGTGTGAGCTCATCTTGGGTGTAGAGATTACTTAAATATATATATTTTTTAAGGTATAAAAGGGTAAATGGTGGAAAGGACATCCCCCCCCCCCGCCCCCAACGATTCTCTCTGTGGAGGCAACCAGTACAAGGAAACTATGTATCCTTTTCAACTATATTCTATGACACAACACAATATTCTCTCTATATAAGCTCTTGTTTTATACATATTAGAACATAACATTCTACAACTTACTTTTTTTTTTTTTAAAAAGCCTCACATTAACTTGGCTGTCTCTTCACTTCAGTACAGAACTGTCTTACTCATTTTGAGGACTGTATAACATTCCATTGTAAGGATATATTGTTTGTTTTTGAAGGGAGCTGAGATAATCTGACCTTTACTCTCACTCCTGAACTTAAATATCTTTCTTTCTCTTTAATCTTTCGGTTCATATTGGTTTAGGGAAGCACACTCATAAAATGATCCCGGACAAGCTTGGCAGGCCTCAGGTGACGTGGCGCTATTTTCCTACCTGCGGGAATGCTGTATCCAGGAGTCATCCACCGGAGGCGGTGCAGGGGTGAAAGTGGTGGCAGTGTTGATGTCGCCGATGATCACAAGGGCTTCTTTAAGGGCTTGGTACATTCGAAGCATCTCATCCCGGCGCTGAGCCTGCTCAGCAGATTCCTCCATCAGAGTATTTTGGTCCTCTGAAGAATATAACTGTGCTAGGAGCTCTGAATTTATGAAATCTTTAACCTGTCAGGTTACCACAGAAAAGTAAAAATGGGAATACATGAGTGATCAAATGGTATAAACTGGTTCACAGCCCATGGACCAAGTCTGCAACATTTCACTCTGGGAAAAAGTTCATGATGCATCATGTACACGCAAGATGTACAATATATGCGTATTTGTTTACTCTCATTTTCTCCATTGTCCTCCCAATCCTCAGTACCAGGGCAGGAACAGTCATCCCCTCTGTCTTATGGCTGTGGACTAAAGGAAAACCTAGATTAGGTGAAAGAGGACTAAATCTTGCTATCACCAGAACAGGGCCTGTTGGCAATGCAAAGCATTTCCACAATGCTGTCTGTGGCTGCTTGGCATAGAAATGAGGGCAGGTACCAGAAGATAAGCAGCAGTATTTTCAATAGAAAACAATGATGTAAAGACACCTATGTCATAGCACAAGTTATCCATTCCTTCATATTCCCAGTCTTTTACTAGTTTTTACCACAATCACTGGAGTAGTATGAAGATCCCAGGTTTCAATGTCAACCCAACGGTAGAATTAGCACTAGTAAGTGAAGTTCTATTAAAAACAGAACCTTAGGGATCCCTGGGTGGCGCAGTGGTTTAGTGCCTGCCTTTGGCCCAGGACCCAATCCTGGAGACCCGGGATCGAATCCCACGTCGGGCTCCCAGTGCATGGAGCCTGCTTCTCCCTCTGCCTATGTCTCTGCCTCTCTCTCTCTCTCTCTCTCTCTCTCTGTGACTATCATAAATAAATAAAAAATTAAAAAGAAACAGAACCTTGTATGATTATTGTAAGTTGACTTACAAAACCAAAAAGTTATATACTCTTGGCTTTCTAGAAGTCTACAGTAGAACTACTTAACAGTATTGAGGACTGACATAGTTCCCATAGTTAACAGATATATGAAAACAGACTTAAGTATGAACAGTGTGTATGAGTCATAGGGGAGGGGCAGTTTGAAGAAGAATGAGAATGGAGAGGATGCATACATTGCACAGCACCAAGGGAGCAAGCACCAGCCACCATATCTCATCAAATGGAAGATACCAGTAATTTTAAGATACGCCATAATTTTATGCTACTAAGAGAAAACACCATCAATTAAACTATGACAGAATGCCAAGATGCCACTGAGTGTGACATGTGTCATCATGTCAGAACTAGTAAATGTGAAACAAGTGAGTGCAGGAATCAGTGAAAGACAGAATGTCCCAAGTACCTCCGCAAGTTATGTTTTGATTCCCACCACATACATACAAAATTTACTATGACCTCAATTCTACAGAAGAAGACATTGAAATTCAGAGACTTTAGTAACTTGCCCAAAGCCACATAACATTAACTTGAACCCCAAATATTTTGACTCAGTCTGGTGCTTTCTGTTACCCCCTTACCCCACTTGGATTGAATGCTTAGCAAAGACAATTTATGTCTAAGCATCATTATTTTAGAGTGGTATAGCATGTATGCTAATTAACTTAAGCCTAGAAAAATAAACCAACTTGGATTTTTCAGTTTCTCTGTTAAATAAGACTAATACTTGTTTAGAGTCACTGGATCTTTCTAAGAAATTCCAAAGGCCAGTATATTTAATTGTTACAAATTTAGGCAGGCAGCAGCACAGCTGTCAGATGCTCAGAATTCCTGAGTTGTAGTTAAAATATGTAACCAAGAGATGACAAGAGTCTAAAACACGTAGCTTTATTATTTTTTAAAGGTATCAAACTATGTAAATAGTTATACTGATCAGAAAATTCAGCAAAATCATAGCTTCACTGTGGTGAAATGAAAAGTATTCTCTGTCCACATTTTGTAAACCAAGAGGGATTCAAATGTGGAAGTAATCTAGTAGACGAGATGTATTTGGGCAACTGTCTAGAGGGTAGAAGGTTTATGTGTGATAGCTGTGGAAGGTAAATTTGGCCAGGTAACCTGGAGCCAGATGTGAAAGCCTTGAACGCCAAGCAAACTGTTTGAACTTTATCCACTTGGCAATGGAAAGCCATGGAAGACTTTTAAGCAAGTCAGTGAAACAATAAAATAGAGTTTTAGAAAAAGTAATCTGTCTGTGATTGGAAAAGAATTTTCAAGGGTGGCAGCTGAGAGAAAGAAATCTGTTAGGAGACCATTATATGTCATTTATGAGACAGTAATGGTTTAATTTAGCAAGACTGCAGTGGAATAGAAAAGATGGGCACATATAAATTACATTATGGAGGAAAACCCAGGTGGATGAGGTGCTGTTTTGATGTGAAAGGGGAGGAGCGAAAGGAACAAGAACATTTCAAGCACTGAGGTTTGGGTGAGTCAGAGAACAGAAAATCAGAAGTCAGGAAGTAAGTTAAAAGTTAGAGGAAAGACACTAGATCTGGGTTAAGGAATACTTCATCCCCCTTTTTGGAGATTCAGTCACTTTTAAACACACTTGCAGGTACCCACAGAGTCAGGGGCACTCGCACGAATCTTCTGCTGCTGGGAGTGTGCATGAACTCAGATAGATGATGCAACTCAAAACTCAAAACCAGACAATTTTCCTGGCATTGAACAGCAGTTGGGCTAAGCTAGTTTGAAGCTTTACATCTAACTGGAGTATCACTTAGAATCTATTAAACACAATTTAAAAGAAGGTCCTTCCAAGAAGAGATTTAAAGCAGATCTGAATTAAGAAGTGACTGTCAAACAAACCACGAAATAAAATAATGAGGGCTTGTTTCAGCATTCTGATCAAAGATCTGCCTTGAATCAACTCTCCCACATCAGAAAGTAACACACTAAAACTGGCCTACTATCCCAAAGATTTGGCAATGTTCTGAATTAATAGGAATATTACTAGCATGAGAGAAAAAAAGGCAGTATGACACAGTGGTTAGGAGCACTCGCTCTACACTCAGCTCTGAATTTGAGTCCCAGCTCCCCACTGCTGTTCTTGAGCAAATAACTACCTCTTTCAGTCTCAGGATGCTGATCTGTAAACTGGGGACAGTGGTAGTAGCTGTCTCTAGGGCCATGGTGAGGATCAAGTGAAAGAATAATTACAAATTGCCTCGCGCGATGCCTAGCATTTTGATAGTGTTCGGTAAGCAAAAGCTGTTCTTTGTAAAGCACACAGGCGAAATTAAGTTGGCATGAGGTTTTTAGAGGGAGAAGAACACACAGAAAGCTATTGCGGGGGCCAAGACACATATACAGTTCAATTCAGAGTGGAGGGTAAACATTTTATTTTGCAATGAAACAAAATTTTAGAAAGACTCTTCTCTTCTCCTGCTAGCCTAGTTTTGTGATGCCACAACTGGAACAAAGGTAGGGGGATGTCAGGGAGTTTCCAGACACTTTGGGGACTTTCTGAGCAGTCCGCATGTCCGTGGTGCACATACGTAAATCAGGGATTCTGCACGACAGGGGAGACCAAGTAAGATCCCTTTGAGGTGATGGCATTTAGAATACACCTCACAGAACACAGCATAAACGAATTATACTTGGATGCGAGACCTGAAATAATATTTATGCTTTTAATTATAACACCTTATAAGCTATACATCTTGGTATGGTTCACAAAAAATTCTCATACTACAAAACCTCATTCCAGTTCAGACTCTACAGGCTAGATAAACAGGCATGACCGCACCATGTCGTTCTGCTCAGTGTAAAGGAATGTGAGGTCATTAAAAACGTTCCACATGTTTTCTTCTCTTTCTTACTTTAACCCTTCTCTATCAACCTGCAATAGTTTGGGATTTTAAACCTTCTTTGTCTTCATAATTAAGACCCTATTAAAACCTTCACAAATAGAAGGGACATTCCGAAAATTTTCACATAATTCTGTTACTAAAGAGACCATTTCCTTAAGAGCTGTAGGTTTCTAGACGGAAGGGCCACAGTCTGCAACACGGTGGTAGTTCTCATTCTCATGAAGACATATATGAAAAACATAATTGAGAAGTTTAAATTTGCTTAGTTTGGGAAAGGAACTTGGTTCTTTGAGATCTCATAATTCTTTCACATCTGCTTTAGCTTCCTTTCCATTTCTCAGGGATATATTTCCACTAAAGACCAGTGCTGTTTTCCTTCTTTAAAAAGTGACATCCTGGGGCACCTGGGTGGCTCAGTCAGTTAAGCCTCTGACTTCAGTACAGGTTGTGATCCTGGGGTTCTGGGATGGAGCCCCGAGCCCCACATCAGGCTCCCTGTTTAGTGGGGAGACTGTTTCTCCCTTTTCCTCTGCAGCTCCCCCTGCTTGCCGCTCTCTCTCTCTTGAATAAATAAATAAAATATTTTTAAAAAGTGACATCTTTGACTCACAAACCTAACATCAAGCAAAAGAAGTTAGACACCAAAAAAGCACAGACTATATGATTCCAAAGTTTAAGAACAGCCAAAGCTAAGATAAGCTATGCTGTAAGACATCAGGAGTGTTACCCTCGGTGCAGAATGATGGTAGTGGGGAAAGTGGGGAGAGGGGCGCTTCTGGTCCTGGTCCTGATCTGTTTCTTGGGCAGGATGCTGAATTCTTGACCCATGGAAACAAATCAGTGCCCTGGTATTTAAGGGATACTTTCACCTCAAATAATGAACATTTGAAATAACACTCTACTTCATACATGTGAAAGTTACAGTGAGTTTTGAAATTGGAGCACATGTTACTGATTTTCCACCAAAGTGCCAATGGCCAAGGAGAGTAAATGTGGACCTCCAGGGGTCCAGGGGCACAGGCGGCAGCATGCACTCCAAGTGTGAAACGCCTCTGGGCTTCATATTTGATTGTTAAAAAATTTCATAAAAACTTTATGTTCTATTTTGTATTATCTGGGTTTGCTCGAGTTACTAGTTAAGATTTAAAACGTTTCTCATATTCAAATAAACCCTAATTAAATATCCAAGCAAATGAGCCTTCAGGGAAGATACATCAGGTATATGCTACGGGGACAGGAGCCCTGCTAGCTGAGCTGTGTAGTTGGCCTAATCTCACCATACGCGTTCACGGACTGTGGATGAGAAGATCTGGGTTTTCATCTTGACTCTGCCAGTCCCAGCTCTGAGAGCCGGGGTGAGTCACTTAACCTCTCAGAGCCTCAGTTTCTTCATTTATAATCTGGGCAAAATAACAAGTACCTAGTGGATGGCTGTCCTATGGATACCAGCACAGAATGATGTCTGGCTTTGCCACTGCCGCTTTCACAGTAAAGCTGGATTCCCTTCCCTGATTCTGGGACCGAGAATCTTCTGATGGGGTGAGCTGCAGAGAAAGAGGCCATCAAACTGTGCCTGCCATGGGGTGCTAGGTGTGTGTTGACTTTAAAGTCCTCAACAAGACTCTGCTGCTTCGACTGTAGCCCGTCCAGAATGACCGGCTGTCATAAACTTGCTATTTCTTTGGGCCGCTGTTCCCTAGTGCGCTTAAGCAATGCAACAGCTGCTATGCTTCAACAGACAAAGGCTTACAGTATGTCTGAGGCAAGGCATTTATTGCTGGCTTTAAACTTCTTAAATAATTCCATATGGAGACTTGAGTGGCAGAGCACTTAATGTAAACTTTCAAAGGAAACTGCCCACCAAATTCTGAACTTTAGAAAAGTTGGCTGAAACATACTCTTTTTCAGAAGGCAGGGTAGCCATTGCCATTTCAGAGAGGAAAGGCCACGGTGCGGCTTTCGGCGGTGACTGTCCACACAGAGGCCCCCGCTTCAGGTAGTCGTTGATCCTGGAGAACCAGGGTCTAACCCGGAGCCATTTATAGAAGCAGCAGGGTTAAGTGGATAGAGTTTAGAATGAGGAGTCAAAGCGTTTGTTTTCTAGGTGTGATTCTATGATGAATTCTCTGCCTTGAAGTCTCTTAACACCGAACAAAAAATCAGCACGTATGCGTGGCACAGCGCTGGGTGTTCACCACGTTTCCGTTCCTTGAACTCCACGGGGCACTTCTGGAATGGATAGAAAGGGTCCAGGTGTCCCGTACAATAAGATGCCATGAGGATATGGCATTTATAAAGGGCAATTTATTTCTTTCACATATATATCATTATCAGATAGACAGATAGATAGATATGACTATGTATTTTTACGTATAGTGTAAAAAAGCAGACAAAATAATACTCCAGGAAAAGTGGTCATCTGAGATATGTAAACTCTTTTCTGACAGATACAAAAAAGTTAAATTTCAAACAAAGAGAACCGTATTTCGTAAGAATTCAGCATGTCATGATGTTTCTGTTTTCTCCACACACTCCTATAAGTCTCCATGTGTCATTATTCCTGTGTAAGGTCTCTCTTAAGACAGCTTGCAGAGCTCTCCCTGGACAACTCCCTGTGGGCGGGGGCTTAGCCATTTCATTAAAACCAACAAGAACACTGGTGAGGGGTGAGGGCAATTAACCCGGCATTTCTTCGTGTGTGTGTGTGTGTGTGTGTGTGTGTGTGTGTGTGTGTGTTTCTTGAGAAGGTGAAAGTAGGATAGATTCGCAAGAGGGTCTTTTTTTTCTTTTTCCTTTTAACTAATTAGTGTCAGGCTCCTCCTCACAGTATAGACAGTAAGGGCTATTTCCTGTGTGGATGATTGAATACAGTGCAGAGCAAAGAAGTGTTTGAACTGCTGGCAGCACTAATGACTCGCCATCAAACACTGAAAAGATAAATGATACTTCATCAGGAAAATGTTTAAATAAGCAAGTGCCTGGATATACCACAGCAAAACAACCTGAACTCATTTAACTAAAATTAAGAGGGTAATTTAAAAAAATGCACAATTTGTTTAGTACTCTGTATTTTTCAAAATGGCATACGGTCGCATTTATTACATTCTCTGACAATTCAGCGAGGCAGCTCAGTGTTCTTATCGTCATTTTAGAAGTCACCCACTTCAACTCAGAAGGGCCAAATAATTTGCTTCTGGTCACACAGTGGGCCAGTGACTAAGCTTGAGTGCAATTCCTGGTTTCTAAACTTCCTAGATACTGCTTATCTACTGCTGATACTTCAAAGCATCCTAATAACCTTGTTTGATTATGCAAAAATGTGTAGGGAATAGAGATAAAAACCTTGGGTACTTAGAGCTTCTTCAAGAAGGGTTTCCCTCAAGGGGTTTCTTTGAGGAAACCTTTCTTCAAGGAACAAATATACCATGAACAACAAATAGAATGTCATATTTACAAACACAATTCTGAAAAAAATCTTGAAATATGGAAAAGGCCCTTTATGGTTCTTTTTTTTTTTTAAGATTTTATTTATTTATTCATGAGAGACACACACACACACAGAGGCAGAGACACAGGCAGAGGGAGAAGCAGGCTCCATGTGGGGAGCCCGACGTGGGACTCAATCCCGCGTCTCCAGGATCACACCCTGGGCTGAAGGCAGGCGCTAAACCACTGAGCCACCCAGGGATGCCCCTCTTTATGGTTCTTAAATAGGCAGGCAGACACATTGGTTTCTTACAAGTATATTTTTCATAGTATTTCTACATGTACTATTTTCTGAAATAAATCCCTAAACCAGGGGCACCTGGGTGGCCCAGTGGTTGAGTGTCTGCCTTCAGCACAGAACATGATCCTGGGATCCTGGGATGGAGTCCCACATCGGGCTCCCGTGGGGAGCCCGCTTCCCCCTCTGCCTATATCTTTGCCTCTCTCTCCTGTGTCTCTCATTAATAAATAAAATCTTAACAAAAAAATTCCCTAAGTCAGGTACTTTCTCCATGATTAGTAGTTTACATATGGAGGAAACAAATGTAAAGAAGTTAACTGATTTGTCTTTATTTAGGTCAATAGAGTCTGTAGCAGAGCCAGGCTTAATAATATATAGGTTTCTGCTGATTTCAACTGTGTCCAGTACCTTTGCCAACTAATTTGTATTTATCACAAGCAAATGCTCATCATATATTATTGATTTAAATAAAAAGGTGTCCCTAGAAGATAGTTAGAACTAAAAATGTTGGTGTCTCCTTTTCAAGAGTCGGAAAAGCCTATTCTAAAACATGCCATTATAGCTTATCTTATCTAAAAGATAATTTCTCAAGTAACCCATGATATTATTAGTACTTCAATAAAGGAGCTGCCAAACTAGACCACATAATGTAAGTATCATATCATGACCACTGTAAAGGTAACCACAAAAAGGGAGGGATTCTATATGATACAAATCAATTGAGGGCTAGTCTAGCAGGCATTTTAACATCTGTGGCAATATCATCATTACCTTAGAAAAGAGAAGCTGACTGACTTTGAATCCAAGGGGATAGGGCAAAAAGCCATTTCCCAGGTTAAAATAGCATTCCATAGTTTTTAGAAGGTGAAAATAATCATATAACGTATTTTATGTGCATGTGTGTAGAAAAGAATAAATATTTTTTGCCTTTAATCTCAAAGTCTAGGAGCCAGGGCATCTGGTTTTATTGTTGGCTTTGCAATTCACTTATACCCCGACTGCAACTACAGTATTTTTGCTCTGCTTTATGGTGAGCAAATGTGCACTCTTCAAGAGGAGATAGGCAATAGGGAATACCACAATGCTATGGCTATTCCATGTTTGCTTTCCTAAATTCTCTTTCACTAGCCACTTACCGCTTTTAATAGAAAATGAATGAACCTAGGTAATAGGCACTTTAATAATCCAGAAAATATCATAAAAAAACTGATGAGACTATGAGCACTTTCCACACTAAGATGGGTTAGAAGTTAGAATGAGACAGTTTATAATCACTTACATTGTTGATCATAAGGTGCATTATTGTTTTTGGAATAAGATCTCGGATACATTTGTTGATGATAGACATGTAGGAGTCTACGAGGTTGCGAATGGTCTCCACTTGCCTCTCCAATTGTGGGTCCATGGAAAAGTTTTCTGCTTGGCCATTCTCATCATTTTCAGTCTAACAGAAAGGAAAGAAAACATGCATTATTTTGCATTCGTTCAAAAGAAAAAAATACCATACATTCTCAGACGATCAACTTCTGATCACTGTATTTGGAGTCCTATTACTAGATGGTATCATCTTTATTTTAAACATACCCATTAATTCTGAAAAGAGATCAGAACCATGCAGTTATTACTCAACTTTTAAAGAGCCACAACCTGGGAAAGGCAACTATTCTGAGTGAATGCTGAGATGAATAACCAGATAAACAGTTCACCTAACAACATCTCTCTAGAGAACAGTCTAATCTTCAGCCATTTGCAAGCTGGCCAAAGAACTGAATCCAAGCAAATGATGCAGATGCAAATCTCTGGGAGGGGTCTCAAGGGATTCTATAGATTAGAAATAACCTTGGTGTTGTTCTGGAACTCCTAGGTCTGTCCTGGAATGGATCAGCATTTGCATCAGCCCAGGTTTTAAAACTAAATCTCCTGGGCCTGGCCTGGAGTCAAAATAAGAGATATAGAGAATAATTCATCTTTCCATGCACTTGCTGGAATTTGTTCTGTAAATTCATGCTTCTGTCATCACTACTAAAGGCTGGCTCCATTGTGGAAAACTTAAAATTTTAACTTCCAACTTGTTATTCTTTGAATAAAACAGAACACATCTATACACAAAGAATTTATTTGTGCAACATGAGAGAAGCATCTGTTTTCTATACTATGGGACTTGAGTTAATTAATTTTGGCTTATCCACCAGAGGCTGGGCTGGAATGGCATCTTCATCATTAAGGGCTGACCTATTGGCTTGGCATTGAAATCAATTTAGAACAAATGGTCTCCATTTCAAGTCAGGTTGAACCATCTAAGCCCCAGAACATGATACAAATATTGTTAGTGGTCTGGCTACTTTCTAACATTTGGAAAGATTTAATTACAAATGCAAAAAAAAAAAAAAAAAAAAGGAGGGGGGATAATTTATTGCTTCCATTGTAGGCATGAAGTACTTTTCTTTGGAAATGTACATACTTTGATCTGCCAGGTTTTCAATCATCGTATCAGTTCTAGGCAAAGCACTCTGCTTAAATGGATCTATAAATGACAAATTTTTCCTTTGAATCAATATGCATGTGTAAAAGGCGTATTTGTAGGCTGACAAAGTCAACAATAACAAAGAGAGAAATAGGTCCTAGTCATTTATATCAGCTTCTCTTGCTCAGAAATATCCAATACTTTTAAAAAATATTAAAATAACGTGCTCACTAAATCACAACAGTCATTTTTCCAATCCTGAGAGTATGACTCCATGCTTCAGAGTGATAGTTGGAGGACATTTCTGAGGTATCTTACCGCTACTCCAGCAAGGTAGAAGTTTCAAAAATGACTGTTTTATATATATTTATTTATTTTTAAAGATTTATGTATTTATTCATGAGAGACACAGAGAGAAAGAGAGTGGAAGAGACACAGGCCGAGGGAGAAGCAGGCTTCTCACAGGGAGCCCGATGAAAGACTTGATCCCAGATCCTGGGATCACGACCTGAGCCGAAGGCAAGTGCCCAACTGCTGAGCCACCCAGGCATCCCATGACTGTTGTTTTAAATGGTCTTGGCTCACTGAGACAAAGAGCTAAATCGAGTCTTAGGTAGTTCTCTATTTTTATTATTAATTTGTGATAGACAAGCACAAAAGGATCTAGGACAAGTAGGTAAAAAGCTAAGGCCATAATGTGGTAAAGTGATAGAGGGAAGGTAAGCCATGGCAGTGAAAAAACAATCAGTTTTCCAAACTTCTTTCTAGGGTTTAAAAACCACTGCAAATTTGCTCCATGTTGAACCCAAGTTGTAAGAGTCAGCAGTAACTACAGTGTTATTTTAAGGATAACGTATTTGAAAGTGAAAGCTCTAGGTTCAAAGTCACGCTCTATTGTGGACTGGTTGTGCGGCCACATTTCAGTTACTTGATGTAATTAAAACTCAGCTTTCCTATCTGTAAAATGGGGATCCGTGTCTCTGGTAAACTTGTGGAAGCTAAATGAGATAACTCAGAGGAGATGACCTGGCCAAGGGCCTCAATACATTTTAGCTGCTTTCTTTCCTTTCTGGATATTCATGGAATATGAGTTAGAGAGCTGCTTGGCTCTCAACATATACTATGAAAATTTAAAGTGAAAAATTTGAGCATAAAACATTTTAAATTAGAGCAATATAAAAATGGCAAGTGTATTTTTTTTTTTACACCTCCGTGTTTTCTGCAAGCTTGTCACTTTTGCCCCAGAACCCCTTCCTCCCCCCAGTGAAGATTTTCCATCTTTCAGAGTCTTGCTTCATCATCACCTCTTCTGGACAAGCTCCTGAAAACCCCCAGGCCCCCATCATCCCCCCCCCTCCCACCTCTGTACTTCCTCAGTGTCTTGTATTCACTTATATTATTTAATATCCAGCCTAGTTTTATGTTCCTTCCTTATTAGATTCTGGGGTCTTGTTTATCCCTCCTTTTTCAGCACCCAGCACAGAGCTCAATGCTTGGGAGGAGGAGTTAACAACTGCAAAAGGGGTTTACCTAAATCAAGGAAATTGCTCTGGTGCATTACAGGGCCTCTAAGTGTGCCTGTGTACATGTCAGAGACACTGGAGACCAGAGGAATCACTCAGGGTGATGAGTTAGGATCTCTTACTACTTGATAACAGTGAGAATGATAAAATGCTTATGAAATTATGTATATAAATGAGAACAGATGACCGACAGCTTTGTGAGGAAAATATCTTTTATACAAAGCGACATAAACCTCTCTAGTAGGTAAAATGCAATTCAGTTTGTCTCTCTGATCTGAAATATACTGAGGTTTTGCTATGGTATTTAACAGTTGGGGGTGATGACATTTCATTGTTAATATTCCACCTGCCCTAGGAACACTTATTGAGCACTTGCTGTGTTCTAGGTACTCTGCTAAGCACTTTACATAGAAGATCCATACCACAACCTCAGGAGGTAGAGGCCCTTGTTATTGTCAACCTATAGAAGAGCATGCTGAGTCTCTGAGAGGTGACATTTGTTCAGAAAATGTAACATGCATACAATATTAACAAATTTATTTTTCTTCCTTAAGTATAAAAAAAAATCAAGAAGTATTATGAAATGGTGAAATATCCATAATACATCAAGTCAGTTTTATAGATAAAATAACAAATGTAAAACGAGTTTCCAGGGAAAAGATGTCATTAAAATATTGCTATTTGTAAAGAAAAAAGATTATTGAAACAGGAGAGAAAAGCAGAGTAAATGGTATTTTGAAAGAACCTCCAGAAATATAAAACACCAAGAAATGATATATGTCATCATCCACATTTTTATATAGAAACACTGCATTTTCCCATTTCACACAACTTTTAACTTTTAGCCTCACTTTAGTTTTTGCTTATCAAAACATGCAAAAGACATTCACTTTCACTTTTTGAAACCAGATGCAAAGAATAAAGAAAGTGTCAGAGCGAATGGAGAACACCGAATGGTTTAATTCTCAACAGTAAAAGGAAGAAAAAAAGAAGAAGAAGAAGACGACGACGAAGGAGGAGGGGGAGGGGGAGGAGGAGGAGGGGGAGGAGGAGGAGGAGAGGAAGAGGAGGGGGAGGAGGAGGAGGAGAGGAAGAGGAGGGGAAGGAGGAGGAGAGGAGGAGGAGGAAGAGAAGGAGGAGAGGAGGAGGAAGAAGAATTATTCCAGAATAACCCATAAAACAATTTGAAATTCTCTTTAGCTTTTGGAAATAATATGTGATCACATGTAAACTTTAACCACTCAGATAATATTATGGACATGATGGGAGTCACAGAATTCAGAATGCAAATTGAATTTCTTTTCTGATTTTAGAAAGAAAGAAGAAATACTTTCCCTTTCTAATCTATCTAAGAAAAATGGGGGAAATGTGCATAGATGGACTCACTTTTAACTGAGTAATTTCAGAGAGCAAATGTTCCCTTTTCTCTGACCCAGTTCTAACCAAATTCTCTGTTGTGCTCTTATGTATACTGTGTATGACTACGTATTTTTTTCTTTGTTTAAATTATAGGATTGCAATAGGATTCTTTGCAGTCTAAGCACTGAAGTGACAGCTGTTTATCATTATCCTCATCAAGGGAATGTAAAATAAAAATAGTAATTTGTCTCTGATCTTTGAGGCAAAAAAGAATGGTCTGCAAACATTTAACCTTTTATGTGCAGGTTCATTGATGCTGTTTACAAAATGTGAATAATATTGTGAAAACCAGCTTTCTTCTGAAAAATACAATGGACAGGCGTTCCTATTGCAATTTTGTACTAAACAGCTTTTGTGAAATCTAATGCAGCTTAAACAATGAAAAATAACGACTCAGCACTGTAAATTGTTTATAAATAATATTTTAATTTTCTTTCTTCTGAAACTATTTGCATGCTATTCAGAAAACAGTCTGTTTTACAACGTTTTAATTTAAAAGCTTTCTCCTAAAGACTTACTACTTTAAAAGGTGAGAGGATGAAATAGTCGAATCAGAAATAATTCCCACCATGCCTTATTTTTTTTTAAGATTTTATTTATTTATTCATGAGAGACACACAAAGAGAGGCAGAGACATAGGCAGAGGGAGAAGCAGGCTCCCCATAGGGAGCCTGATGCTGGACTCAATCCTAGGACCCAGGGATCATGACCTGAGCCAAAGGCAGATGCTCAATCACTGAGCCAACCAGTTGCCCCCCACCATACCTTAAAGCAACCATTGTAGGAGATCTGGGCTTGATTGGGGGATATCTATTTTTCATGTGTTTTATTTTTGTCTCTTTTCTTTCCTTAAATTTCTTATGGAACTATGTCATAGGCTTCTTGGAGGATCACTAAAACCATCTACATAAGGTTATTTTCTTAAGGTCACTGCAACTCTTTAAAAGTGGAATGATAGAAATGCAAAGTATCCTGGCAAAAATACGTAAGTAAACATACTAGCTCGTGGGGAGTGTGTGTGTTGGGGGGGGGGGGGAATTTGCTGCATCTCTTCTCACCAGTGGAGAGCACTGCATTATAATCTGCAGATCTACATAAGTGATTTTTCCAGATAAGCAACGCTTGCCCCTTTCTAAGCATCTTATTATTGTTATACAATATCTCCACTACCTTAAACAAACAGTAAAAAATATCATTTAACTTTTTCTTAGTGAATCGGGTCACCATCATGGAAAGAGCGTTACCACGGTAACGCAGCTTTGAATTTTCCAGCCCCATATTATGAAGAATGTCTCACTGAAAACCTTTCCCCGTGTTCAGTCATGTACTTCTCATTTGCAGAGGCTAATTAGAGGCTAATTTGTAGAGGCAGCAACTCAACTTGTAAAACAAACAAACAACCCACAAGACCTAAAAACTATGGGAGAAGCATGCTCCGCAAAGCCTTTGAGAAGAGTATAGATTTGTAGTCTGGTGCCTTGTGACAGGTATTTTATTAATTAATTTGTAAAACACTTGTTTAGTGTCTCAGGTGAACTGTGAGGGACACAAAGGAAGTCAAAAGACACAGGGCTTGCTCATGAGCAAGGGTGAGAGGAGCCAGTGAGTCAGAGGACGAGCTCAAGTACAGGGCTTCCAGGCAGTCCCTATGGGTGACCACATCAGAGCTGAACCTTCAGAGTTGGGTGAGATTTTGGACTGAGACTGAGGAAATATGCTCATTGTTCTATCTTTAGTAGTCAGCATGGTGCCCTCTATATGTAGTAGGAGCTTCATAAATACTGTGGAATATTTGAAGACAAACACTCACCCAGGCCATCTCCTGAGGGATTAGGTTTCTGTTCCAAAAAGAACCTAAGAGACCAAGCTCCAGGTAACTGAGGGATTGCTATTCAGTAAATGTGAATAAGTGCTTAGATTGCTACAACTGGGTTCTCCATGTGGAGCCTCCCAGTCTGGGCAGGATAAGTAACTATCTGCATCCAGAATGATCTCAGCTGACGTAAAGGTGTTGGTGACTCCATCTAAGGCTGTCTACAGATTGGAACTGTGATCCAGTCAAATGCTGGGATCTAATTACGTCTCCAATCTGCAAGAAACATCATAACACAGGACAAAACACTGAGCCTCACCTGATCCTGTGGCGGTGACCAACTGGACAAAGCAGGCAGGACCCAACTTCTTCTGCTTCTGTCATTTTCATCACTATTCTTCCTTCCCTCTTCTCCTTCACCTGCTATTATCTTTCTACTCTCCTTAAAGCTTTTACTCTCCTTTCATCTCTACATGGCATCATCATAAACACTACAAAACTATGTAAGATTAATGTGAAATTAAACAGCCATTGGAAAAAAACTACATGGGGATCTGAAAGATACACACTTGATTAAAACAACAACAAGCCTATGTTCTGATGTAGCTTTTTTTTTTTTTCTAACGCTCACTCAGCCCAAGAGCTGCTAATAGCATATTTCTGTGTGGAGCCAGTGTATGTCTATGTCTTCAATAAATAGCTTGAATGATGACAGCAATGAATAAGTGGGATCTAGAGGAATAAGGGGAAGGAGGAGTTCCCTCAGATAACTGACAGTTCTGTACTTGCATTTAAGATGCCCTGAAACAATGGCTTTTATCTGCAACTGTAAAAACAAATGTGGATGTGAGGATTTGTAGAGAAATTTGAAGACTTCTGTACTCTGTCCTGAGGTCTTCCTAGAAGTTACAGTAATTCCTTTTTTTAAAAAAGATTTTATATATTTATTTGAGAGAGAGAGAGACCAAGCAACAGAGATAGCAAGAGTGGGCACAAGTGGAGAGAAGAGGAGAAGTAGACTCCCCACTGAGCAGAGAGACTGACTTTGGGCTCAATCTCAGGACCCCAGAATCATGACCTGAACTGAAGGCAGATGCCTAACAGACTGAGCCATCCAGGTGCCCTGAAGGTATAGTAATCCCAATCTGTTTTTAATCTATTTAAAGTCCCATATTGTATTATATTAACAGATAGATTTGTGAATATGAAAGATTCAGATATTTTAAACACATTATTGAACACTGCCATTTAAACAATCTTGCTGAGAATTTTTTCTAAACTTATGAATACTTATTTTTGGAAAATTTCAATCTTTACATACCAAGTTTGCTTACCACAGCGTAACAACCTTTTGTCCAAACAATAAAGTGTCTAAGCAGAACAATTTAGTTTCTTTAAAAATAATCACTGGCCTCACCATCTTATTTGGTGATATTAGTAATTTTGAAAGGGCCAAAATTATTTTTCAAGTGTTGACTCTTGGAAAAATACCTGTTTTAAATTTAACTTTGGTAAAAAGAAAACTCTTTTCCTAAAGAGAACTAGAATTAGAATCAACTGATACAAATTTCCTTTTTAGTGAAAAAAAAATCACATTTCTTTGGAATAGCAAAATAGGAAACAGAATATTTCCAAAGAAAAATTTCCAGAAAATAGGATCAAATACAATAGGGTAAACATAAAAACAATTTGTGATGGCTAATTTTATGTGTTGGAGCCTTATCCAATCAGTTGAAGGCTTGAATAGACTTGAATTTGCCCTTCACAGCAAAAGAGTATTCCTCTGCCGACTGCCTTCAGACTTCATCTGCAACATGGTTCTTTCTCATTCTAAGAAGACTGCCTTTGGACTTGAACTGCACATTGGGTTTCCTGGGTTGGCAGCTTGCCAGCCCACCCTGCAGATTTTGGACTTGCCAGCCTTGATAATTACGTGAGCCAATTCTATATAAAAAATCATTATCATCTATCTATCATCTATCTATCTATCCATCCATCATTGGATAGATCCATCATTGGATAGATCCATCACACACACACACACACACACACACACACACACACCCTATTGATTCTGTTTCTCTGGAGAACCCTAACTAATACACACATAGTCTCACTACAGATCATCAAACAGTATGTGATTCAATGTTACATTGCTTAGTGGTGTTCACAGGTGCTATAAGAGTTCAGAGAAGCAGAGGATCAGGAAGGGCTGTGATGGGAAGTAACACTGGTCCCACTCTAATGATTTACCTTTACTTCACAGCATTCTCTAAAGAAGAGAGTAAAAAAATAATCCGCCTCTCTCCAATCTATCACTGGGTCTTGCTATGCCTCCCCTGTGGGTAAAGATAAATTTGGATAGCCTCCTCCCCTCAGCTCAGTCCTGTTGGTTGGAGCCCTGATGGATCTGCAGAGAGCAGGTGAGCCTTCCACTTGCCCATCCAACCTACCCTCTGTGATGACAGAGATGGCACATGCAGAGCAAAGCCACTCGTGGCACACTTGTCAGAACTATTAAGGAGGAGAAGCCTCCTTTCATTTAGGAATGAAAACTTTTGGGGCGCCTGAGTGGCTCAGTGGTTGAGCATCTGCCTTTGGCTCAGGTCATGATCCCTGGGTCCTGGGATTGAGTCCTGCATTGGGCTCCCCACAGGGAGCCTGCTTCTCCCTCTGCCTATGTCTCTACCTCTCTCTCTCTGTGTGTGTCTCTTGTGAATAAATAAAATCTTTAAAAAAATAAAAAATAAATAAAAATTGAGTAGGCTTGAATTTAATTTTTCTTGCCCCTATCCTAAAGAGTTCAAATGAATAACTCACTTATTCAGGATGTTCTCACAACCTGGAACTTTTTCTTCCATCTCCACCTCTTACCCCTTCATGGTTTAGCACATCTGGCACACCTCTGAGTACTGAAGCTAAAATTCAGCCCCTCTCCTCCCTGCATCTGAACATTTGGTTTAGACTTCTCATCCTTTGTCTTGTATCTCAATGAGGTGTTTACAAGTCCATTTCCCTAGCCAAAATGAAAGGTCTTGAGTTAATCTTTCAAAGTGCAGTACAAATACGATATCACTTGCTTTATATGCAAAAACTTCTTAGTAAAAAAAACAAAAGAATGCAGTGGATTAAAAACATTCAAGGATTAAACTGTGGGTAGAATCATGACTTGTTGCATGAGTAGAGAAATAAAATCATGACTTTTAAAGAAGTAGCTATAGTCAAGGGTTTTACATTTCTCCAATCTCTGCTGAACGCTGTAGTTGATAGACCTGTCATCTGGATTCAACTGTACAATTCCCCAAAGGCCTCAATGATAACTTTTTCAGCCATCCCTACACATGAATTAGTGAGTACACATTCGTCAGGCATTCCAGGGCCCAATGGCCTTACCAGATGATAAACAATCTATAAACTGTTCTAGAAAATTTGGATTCATTTCTGTTAATAGGAGAAATTAAAGCAAAATAAGAACAAATTTGCCAAGTTGAGCTGTTGTAAATCCCTTGTTTCCAATATTCAAAGATAGAACATTTCTGGTAATAACAATGGGCCACAACTATCTGGGCCACCAAACATACAGCATGCACGAATGTGCCCCAGACATCCAAAGTTGCCCTAAGTAGAACTTCTGTCCATAAATACTCATTCGCAATTAAGAAACAGACTAAAATGTAGAGTACTTTGTCTCAAGGTAGGCAAATCTTGATTGTACAGAAAATAGAAATTCATGAAGTTGATAAGAATACAATATACTGGAGATGCTAAAAATTCTGATGCTGAAAATTCAATTGATCACAGAGCTCTACATGCCGGGAGTAATAGCTATTGTGTCTCTAGTTTATTCTCTTTTGCTACTTCTCTCTATCCCTTTTCTGAAATTGTGTGTATTGCCTGCTTAACAATATGGAGAAAATAATATACAGATAACAAAACTTTTTTGCCTCACCTTGATTGTGATGTTTGCTTCAAATATTGCCTACTTCTCACAAAGTGGTAAAGACTAACAAAGGCAAGATTGCTTAAAAGATCAGCAACCTTTGGCAGCATTATTGGTGCAATTATTATAAGAAAATCTGTAGTATTTTAAAATTTATATACATGAGATTGTACGGAGGGCTGTGTTAATAAGGTTTGGAAATATGGCTAGAGGTATCAGAAAAAATTGACATTGACATGGTTTCTTAAAAACCTTTTGAATGTGTGTATTGCCTGCTTAACAATATGGAGAAAATAATATACAGATAACAAAACTTTTTTTGCCTCACCTTGATTGTGATGTTTGCTTCAAATATTGCCTACTTCTCACAAAGTGGTAAAGACTAACAAAGGCAAGATTGCTTAAAAGATCAGCAACCTTTGGCAGCATTATTGGTGCAATTATTATAAGAAAATCTGTAGTATTTTAAAATTTATATACATGAGATTGTACGGAGGGCTGTGTTAATAAGGTTTGGAAATATGGCTAGAGGTATCAGAAAAAATTGACATTGACATGGTTTCTTAAAAACCTTTTTTCTCTAGACTGTTTTAAAAGTAGTTTGGAAGGAGAAATCAGACTATAACCACTAATAAACACTGATGAGATTACAATTTCAAATAATGCTTTTTATGACCAGATCAAGATGTTCCTTTATAGAATAACAAGGTAACTTTAGATTGGATATGTAAATATTGCTAAGAAAATGTATTACTGCATGTATTCACAATTTCCCCCAATTTTCTTTTTTCCTAACCATGGCTTCAAAATTCTTAGAAATGTTATTATTAGTAAGTACTATAATATCCCCCTCGCCAATTGTTTACTCAATTCATATAAATACTTTCTAGTTAAAATAGGTATAATGATCTCTGAATTAAAGAATAAAACCTCTCTGAAATTACCATCATGAAATTTCACACTACATTGGTGGCCAAAGGCATCAAAAAGAGACGTGACAACATTGTCCATCCAATTCAATACAATTTCTAGCAATACTTCACAATAACTTATAAAATATCTGGGAATATGTGTAAAATGAAAAAGGCAAGATACCAATTTTTAGAGGACTCAACACTGGAATGTGCATGGCTTAAAGATAGCTTTATGCAACATCAAGGTGCATGTGTGATTAAAATTTAAAGGGCATTAAAATAAATCAATGAAATAATTCTGGATGGTAATTCTATCATTTCAACAGAACTCTTGTCTGATTTAATTATATTTTCCACTTTCCTATAAGTAACATATCCTACTAAAATCTACAGAACTCCCAAATCAAAGAAACTATAAGGAAAATACCTAGATCAAATGCACATTTGTAGTGTTCCTCAAATACAATTAAAAAAAAAATCCACCTGACTCTAGTGGATTACCCCATGTTCCCAAACCACTTCAATTTGAGCAACAATTTAGAATGTAATTAAGATTATGAACTATGGAATCAGATGAACTATATTCATATCTTGTTTCTGTCACTAATTAGGGTTGTGACTTTAGTGAAATTAAAGTTACAAAGTCAGTCAGCCTCTCTAAGCCTTAATCTCTGTGCCATAAGAGGGAGTAATATTAGCATCTTAAACATTTTATAGGGCATCATTCAAAAGGCACTCAGCAGTGCCTGACATATAGTAAGTGCTCAATTGAAGTTAATTGTTTGTATTGCTTAATTGATGTAAATGACATAAATGACTTACATGAGTTTACAAAATTCATACATATGAGCTTGGTTAAAAAAAGAAATCAAAAGATCCCTTGCAAACTCTTTCTTTGCGAGTGTTTTCTGAAATCAGAAGAAGTTGGGCTACAGTCTTACCAATAAATATTGTGGGCTTATTATGTCAGTTCCTTCACTGCCTGAATATGAGAATTGCTGACTTCATCTCCACAGGCCCCTTCAGCGCTACAATTCTGTGACCATAAGAAAAGTGTGGGCACCTGGGTGGCTCAGATGGTGAAGCGTCTGCCTTCAGCTCAGGTCATGATCCTGGAGTCCCAGGACTGAGCCCCACATCAGGATCCCTGCTCAGCGGAGAGTCTGCTTCTGCCTCTCTTTTGGCTCCTCCCCCCTGCTTGTGCTCGCTCTCAAATAAATAGATAAAATCTTTAAAAAATTAAAAAAAGAAAAGGAAAGGAAGGCGCATTTAAGCTTAATATAAGCAGTCAGAGCCATTCAGAAATGTCTAGTAACTGGGGAGCACCCATTTACTACAAGAATTCAAGCAAAATCTTCTGGGCAAGCTGGAAAAAAATTAGAGCTACAATGAGCAAGAGGGTGAGCTAGAACTGATGACTTCTAAGAATCCTTCTAAAGATTTTGTGATTCAAAAACACAAACACTGTCCCTTCCTTTAGCTCTAAAATAACTAGGCTATCAAGGAAGAACATCGATCTGCTAGTCAAAAGAGAAAAACCATAGCTTTATCTGTAATATTTCTAGGAAAAGATAAAACAATTAACAGTCAACAATTTTTAAATGCATTCATATATACCATCTCAGCTGGTCCTTAAAACAATCTGGTGGGACAGAAGTACATTAGGGAATAAAGGACATTAGATCCCTTGGTTCCACCACTTAGTAACTCTGGGAACTTTGAACAACACAGTAGGGGTTGGGTAGGTCGATTAATCTCTGTGGACTTCAGTTTTCTGTCAAATAGAATAATAACTGTACCTATTATAACTATTACCTTTCAAGGGTCATTGTGCGGATTAAATAAATCGCTAGTGTAGACATTCAAAGGATTGCCTGGCACATAATAAACATTCAATAAATGTCAGGCATTATTCTTCTTCTTTAGGAAGAGGGAACGGAAGCACAGAGAGGGGAAGGGACATGCCCGAAGATCATAAAGAATAGTAAGACTGGGTGTATTTGGGTGGCTCAGTGGTTAAGCATCTGCCTTTGGCTCAGAGTGTGATCCTGGAGTCCTGGGATTGGGTCTCACATTAGGCTCCCTGCAGGGAGCCTGATTCTCCCTCTGCCTTTGTCTCTGCCTCTCTGTGTCTCTCATTAATAAATGAATAAAATATATATAAAAAAAAAAGAATAATAAGACTGAAGTGGGGCTTTGACCTAACATCCCTTGTGTACAATTCCTGCTCTCTATACACCACCTTGCTGCCCTTGCTCATTAACAACACTGCAGTAGAATTGAGTCCTAAAAGTGAAATTAAATAGAAAGTAAGACATTTTTAAAAATTAAAACTTCTTCTTGCTCCTCCAACAGGTGATGCTACAAGGTTCTAACATTCCAAAGAAATCAAATACATCACTGTCCAGTAGAAATAAAACACAAGCCACATTTCCATGGCCATGTCAAATAAAGCAAGTGAAATGCATTTTAATAATGTTTCATTTAAGCAGACATAACCAAAATATTATCACCTAGAGAAAAGTATCATTGTGATGTGTTTCGAGGCCGAGTTGTATGTATCTACCCCAAATTTGTGAAGTCCTAACTCCTAGAACCTCAGAATGGGACTGTATTAGGAAATAGGGTCTTTTAAGAGGGAGGCCACAAGCCTGTGACTGGTGTCCTTCTCTGGAGAAGAGATTAGGATACAGGCACACACACACAGGGAAGACCATGTGGTAACACAGAAGTCAGCTATCTACCAACCAAGGGAGAGGCCTCAGATGAAACCCACCCTGCTGACGCTTTGATCTCAGGTTTCTAGCTTCCAGAATTGTGAGAAAATAAATTTCTGTTGTTTGAGCCACTTTGCGGTACTTTGTGATGGCAGCTCTAGCAAACAAATGCAACATGTAATTAATATAAAAATAATTCATGAGATAGTTACATTCTTTTTTTGTTTTTGTACCAAGTGCTGCAATCCAGCAGGTATTTTACATTTACAGCATGTCTTGATTTGGACCAGCCATGTTTCAAGGGCTCAGTAACCACATGCAACTAGACAGTGGTTATACTGCCCTGGACAGTGTAAGTACAGAGTAGGTACATGGTATTATGTCTTTTATATAAAGTGTTTAAGTTCCAAAAAATACATGCTTATTTTTTTGAAACTTTATAAAGGATTACAATTTTATTAATAATTTTAAGTGCCAATTCCACTGCTAAAACAATATTGCTGATTCATTATGATAAAAATGTTAACATTGGATTCATACTCTCAGAATGGCCACCTGATAAATCCTATGTTTCCTAGTTGGATGTTCAAAGTTTTATTTCCTTTGGTTATAACATCACATGAGACTTTGAGAGAGCATAATATGATCTCACTAAGTTAGTAAACTGTAGAGTTAATTTTAACCTTTACTGAGATACTGTCAATATGAGGATGAAGTCCAATGTGCATCTGTGGCTTTAGGTTGACAAGAAGAGAGAGCTATATGCTTCACTGGAATTCACTTGAAATGAAGGTATCAGTAGCACACTCAATTCTTCTTCATCCATGAATGATTTTTCTAACTTAACAGATTTTCCAGACCTTCGGCTGGGATACAATATTAGCTTAATGGTCATTTTGTTGCTCATGAATATCTTAATCACAGACACAAGACTCCCCTTCTTCCCCATATCAGATAATTTGCTAACAATCCAAGTTTAATTGAAAAGTTTGTCAGAGGACTAAGAATGAACTTATTAATTAAACTGATATTGGGGAAAGCCTGGCGTTTTTTTTTAAAATCTAGGATTGTTTAAGCATATCTCAAAGCTTGCCCACTGAGAGCTGATGTTAACTGGAATAAAACCAAATAGTTTTGAAAGTCACTACTCTTGTGACAAATCTTGTATCTTTAAGGACTATGACTACTTACAGTCCAGTGTTTGGTTATTTTTTACTCCTCCGTATGCACTCATCTACAGGACGTGCAACTCACATTACCTTTTAGATATTGGAGTAATCTTTTAGTAAAAAGAGGTAAAACACAGGGCAGGCCTTACATAACCTAAAGTATTATTGTTTCTCAACTTTTGGGGTTTTAGGGATATATTCCTGAGGATAAGAAAATTTTTCACTGATGGTGTAAACATTTTGTGTTTTCACTCTACTATAATTTTTTAAACTCACAATAACTTACATGACTATATTTTTATTATTTCATGCATTCATATTTCAGTCAGTATTTCTAAAAGGACTCCTTTTCAAAAACATAACCACAATACCACTGTCATGCACAAAATATTTAACAAGAATCATTTAATATTAGTGACTACTTTTTAAATCCTTTCCCCTGGGAAATTTAAATATATGTAAAAGTGGAGAGAGTAAAGAAAATAACAGAAATTAATCTCACTAGGTGCTCACTGTTCAGCTTCAACGATTGGCCACATGGCTCTCCTTTCTCCATCTACATTCCCCAACTACTTTGAGGCAAACTCCATAACACGTAATTTTATCTGTAAATATTTCAGTATGTATTCCTAAAAGAAAAGGACCCTTGGAAAACATAACCGCAATACTATTATCACACTAAAAATATTAATAATAATTTCTTAACATTATAAATATAGTTGACCCTTGAACAACATGGGTTTGAACCATGTGGGTCCATTTATACACAATTTTTTCGATTAATCCAGTACACTACTGTAAATATATTTTCTCTTCTTTGTGATTTTTAAATGATATTTTATTTTCTCTAGCTTACTTTAATGTAAGAATAAGGCATATAATAGAACATACAAAATATGTGTTAATTGAGTTTATATTATTGATAAGCCTTCTGGTCAATAGGTTATTAGTATTTAAGTTTCTGGGGAGTTAAAAGTTGCTCTGCACAGGGCGGGTGACTCCTTTGAGCCCTACATTGTTCAAGGGCCAACTGTATTCAGTGTTCACAGTATACTTCCTCAATTGTCTCTGAAAAAAAACATGTTATAGTGTACATGTTTGAACTGGAATCCAAATAAGTCCATATACTGTGATTGGTAGCTATATCTCTTAGGTTTATTTTAATTTATAGGCTTCTCCTTCATCTCATTCTCTTTCTTTTTTTCCTTGAAATCTGTTGTTGTTGTTGTTGTTGTTAAAAAAAGAGGGGGGGGGTCATTTGTCCTGTAGATCCCACCCCATTTCCCTGTTTGGATTTGGCAGATTTAATCCATTTGGGTATCATTTATGGGGTCTTCTACCACCCATATTCCCTATAATTCGGTACTCCAGGCTCAATTATTACTTCTTAGCTGACTCTGAGTTAGGAAGAGGCAACTACATCAAAATTGATATGTAAACTAGATACTAATATTATAGAATAGAAAATGAGCCCCTTTCATACAGTGTAAATACTATTTCCTGTTGTCCTCTTCATAGAGTCTTTATCTTGGTCTAAACCAGTTTACTGAAAAACAGATAATTATTATAATTAATTCCTCCTATGTATTAAGCATATAACACATGATGAGAAATGTACTAGGTGCCCTGGGAGGTTAAAGCGAAGAACACACACAATTTGTGCTCTTAAGGAGTTTACCATCTTTTTGAGGAGGAGCAAATCCATAGGCCAGAAACAATGTGTCATAATCAGAGCATGCAATAAGTCCTAAGTGCTGTTGTAAAGCCTCTAAGTATAATCAGTTATCCAAGAGAGGAGTGACTTCTAGAGTTTTTAGGAGCCAGACGGGCTACAGAGAGAAAGCAGGTTGTATTGGAACACGCAGACATCAAGAAGGCATGTAGGCAAAGGGAACAAAAGGAATGGAGGTAGAAATTAGCTTGATATGTTTGGGGAAATATTTAGGAGTGCATGGTGGACAAGCATGTTGAAAGGATATGATCACATGACATTTTAGAAAGATGACTATGGCAGCTGTTTTCAGGCTAAATTTATGTAAGGAGGGTGAGACAGGAAGCAGGGAGACCAATTATTGTCTGTGGTAGAAATGGCATAGTATATATATCAGGATATCGGGGTCACAGAATGTTTCTTACAGGACAGGGAGGACATGCGCATATATGAAGTTAAAAAAGGAGCCAGGAAACAAAAGGCCAAAGACATCAGAGAAGGCAGTTGTGTACACGAGATTTTAGATGATGTCAAAAACAAACAGGGCTCAGTGTATTGGTAAAGGAGAAATATTTAGAGACTTACCTTTTATGCCACATTCCAGCTATACCTAGCCACTCACTATTTCTAGATCAAAACATGCAAATCACAACCTGGTGCCTTTAGTCCATGCTGCCTCCTTGAATATGAATGCCCTTCTGCTTAAAACCTGAATGCTAAAATCTTTCCATTATTCCAGGCCTGGCCTTGATGTCACTGCCTATGTGATATCATTTTCCTAGTGAAATTAATTAGAATTGATCTCTCCTTCCTACATATTCATAGCCTATTGAAATGTTTCTTCTTCCTAAATTTTACAATTTTTCCATGAATTATTACTCATTGCTTCCTACTAGGTCTTTTCCACTGTATTTTAATGCATTGCAGTTGGTATTCCATAGTGTTTAATAAATGAAAGTAGGATCTTTCTTCTTGAACATTTAAGGGAAGGCTAAGAAGAGAACGAGGAAGAGTGAAGATAGGAGTATTGGCAGCTTCATCTAGTTGGCCCCCCGGAGAAAGAGGTGACAGGCTTGCCTAGAAAAAAAGGGAGGGACTGATGCGAAGGATGATCCTATCTTTAGAGCCGGAGCCAGGTTAGTCAGCAACCTGAGGAAGCGAAGTTCCTTTAAGTGTTGAGTATCACAAATTTGCAAAGGCCAGATTTTTGCAGCAAATTTTCTTTTACTAGGAGTTCACAGTTGGAAGGACAGAGGAAGCAGACAGCATAAAGACTTGGCATTGTTGACTGGTGCAGTGAGCCTCACTGTAATCAGTAGGAAACATTCAATGAGAGAGGCTGTGTGCGTGGCAGAAGGATGCCTCGAGGACACTGAGATGATGAGCAAGGCGCTCGAGTTGAGGAAAGAAACTAACACAACTTGTTGGGCCAGGCTTTCAGTGGATTGCCCAGAAGAGCCTGGGATGATTTTGATTTTGCCCATACACCGGCTCCACCCATCGAGACTGTGATTTAATTAATCTGGGCTCAGGCCTGGAGGATCTGTATTTTAAAAGTGCCCCCAGGTAGCAACCCCACAGTAAGGAGATACAGATGGGGAAGAGTGGAAAGGGTTAGAGGATTGAAGGTTCTCCTGAGGATAGAGTACAGGATGGAGCAAAAATGCTATTTATGGTCTCAGGTCTGAAAATTTGCAGGAAAAAGAAGGGTCTGACTTTACATAAAAGAAAGTATCTATGTTTTAGGATCCAAATGTGATCTCAGCTAGTTTCCACTGGACAGACGTCATTATTCCCTGACAGTCATAATTGGCACTGTGGTAGGCAGATGGTTGCACGGTAAAGGAAAATTTACCAAAAACAAATTATTTCAAAAAGAAAGTTGCCTGTGCCAGAACAGACCTGGAGGGTCTTTCTGCGACCCAGTGGGATGGAGAAGAGACAAGTGTTGAGGACACAGGATGTTCAGGAACTCTCACGTGGCTAGACCCAAGGTCAGCCATTTCAACTGATTACAAGAGACTGTCCTGTGGGAGGCCTTGGAGCAACTCTCTGACTCCAACTGTAAAAGTCAGGCATAGCCCTGGTTTTCTTAGTAGCCATTTATGGTTCTCATTCATAAATTTGGCTAAGGGGTTTTCTGAATTCATTTACATTTCCTGCCAGCACTACCTTTTGGGACTACAGAGTTCCATAAGTTTATAACCTGCTATGTGAAATTGATTTCCTTTCATTTTCCCTAAACTTACTTCACTCTGTCTTAAAGAGTGCCCTCCTTGTCCTAAAAAGAAAAAGTAAACAGGATTATAAGATGAGGGCAGATTGGCTGAAGTAAGCAGGGCAGAAAAAGAGCTAGGTGTTATAAGGAACCGCAGACTACCTTAAATCCGTAGTATAGTTTTAAAAGACAAACATGGCTGGAATGCATGACCAAGAGGGGAGCTGGAGTGCCACACCACAACGGCTTCATTGTTCTCAGAACTGGTTAGACCCTCCCAGGGGCTCTGCATCCTGTTTGGGGCGCCACTGCTCAAATGAAAGGGAGAACTTGAACGGTTAGCAGATATCAATAATACTGGTTAAATCACTGGAAGTAGACCTGGAAGAAAAATTAAACAGACCTGGATTTTTTTCAGGTTAGAGAAAAGAAAGTTATTCTATACAAAAATATCTAGGATATTATGTATAAAATGAAAAAAATAGTTGTTCTACATTTGAATTAAAACAGAAAGAGAAGGAATCAAAGGCTTCAGATGGCTGTTTCAGCTTTGTCCTAAGAAGGAGCTTCCTGACATTGGCAGTTATATGTAAGACTGAGAAAACTATGCATTTTTTAAAAAAAGTTCTATTTCCAGAATGATCTGGGACTCATCTTGTCCTTGCCTGCCTCAGTGCATTTTAAAGACAGCCAAAGGAGTTGTTTACTTGGAGGCATATAGTAATGGACTAGGTAAAGGTACTAAGCATCTTAGAAAATAAAGGAATCTGTGCTTAGAATATTAATATGTATAAATTTCGGAACTACAAGGCAACAACAAATATTTCAAAAACTTACTAGTTTTAGTGGGATGGATAGTAGACCAAAGTATCTGTTGCATTTTTTTCCCTCCAAGGTCTTAGTATGAAGTTGATTAAAGGAAAGTTTTGTGTTTTAATGGAAAATAGGGCAAAGGTTATGTGTAACAGGAATCCAGTCATGTGGAGCTTGCAGAACGCAGGTTAGGCTCGTAAAACTGGTCATTAAAATGCTCTGTTCTGAAGCAAAAGCAAATAAATGAGCTCAAGGAAAAGAGCCACAGAAATCGTCTAGAAATATTTCCATGAAAGACTGTGAAAATAGTCCTCCCTAGTCATAAGAAATGTTCAGTTATTGCTTATACAAATAGCCACACTTAAAAGACTTTTAAATACCTTCCCTGCAATGCTGGTTTTGACCTTCTGCCAAGAGCTACTTAGTGTTTTTTTTTTTAATTTTTCTGAATAGACCATATGATGAGCAAACAATAAAAAGGCACACACACACCAGAAGTTTAAAAACAGCATTAGCAGAATAGCTTAGTTATTAGCCCTACCCCCAAATTCTGGTTTAAATTTAGCAAATTTACAAGTTCTACACTGGCTTAAAATCCCAATCGCAAATTACAGAAATGAAGACCAAAAAGAATCTGGAAGATTTACAGAGCTAAGTATTCTCTGTACTTCATCATCCTATAGAACAGAAAATGTAGAGTGAGGAATTTAAATTAATAATAGTAATGGCTTGCCGGCAAAGTAATGAACAGTGAGAGAACTTCTAAGAAGGCAGTTAGCCCCAGAGCAATTCAGACAGACCGTGCTTACACAACGGCTGGCTGGTCTATAAGGCCTCAAGCCAAAAACAACACCAACTGCCAGCAGCGCCCATCACTTACAGAGAGAACGGCACAACCTGATGCTGATTAAGGGTGCGTTGGGGTGGGGGTGGGGGCGGGGGCGTCCAGACAGGTATCTTATTTTGAATGTAAATTCAGTGATGCCCTAGACCCTGTCTGAGAGGCAACCTGGTGAAATCTCAGTGTGCCAAGTGAGCAGCCGGAAGGAGGCCAGCTTACCGAAAACAAAACCGCTGCAGAAAGCAGCGTAAGTAGTGAGGCATGTGGTCTGAATTCACACCCTAATATTCTATCTGTGGCTTTTCCTCGCACCATTTCCATAGCTTGTTGCCCTCCGGAGGGAGTCAACATGAGCATGGACATTCTGCCCACTTTCTTGTTTTCTTTTCTTTCCCTCTCTCTTCTTTCTCCTTTTCTTTCTTTCTTCCTTTTCTTTCTTTCTTCTTTCTTTCTTTCTTTCTTTCTTTCTTTCTTCTTCTTCTTCTTCTTTCTTCTTCCTTCCTTCCTTCCTTCCTTCCTTCCTTCCTTCCTTCCTTCTTTCTTCTTCTTCTTCTTCTTCTTCTTCTTCTTCTTCTTCTTCTTCTTCTTCTTCTTCTTTTTCTTTCTTTCTTTCTTTCTTTCTTTCTTTCTTTCTTTCTTTCTTTCTCTTTTCTTTCTTTCTGTCTTTCTCTCTCTTTCTCTCTTTCTTTCTTCTTTCCCTTTCTTTCTTTTTGTAAGTAGAAGGAATTACCAATGGCAATCTTCTTTCACTTTAATCTATCCTAAGAAAAACAGTCTGGAGCTCACTGGTGAGACGCAAGGCATCAAACAGAGAGATTCCTTTTAAAAAGCAAGACTGGATTGCAATGGGCCTCCTGCCAACATTCAATCGGGTTTTGTTGTCCTTGTTGCTGTTTCATTTTGGTGGGGAGGGAGCTGACTGAGAGCAGAGATTTGGCTAAAATAAAAATACCGGGCTCTTTTACAGGCTGAACCAACTCTCACATCCTGTGAGAGAGCCTAGACATTTGATAAACACATCTTGGCAACAATCGCTCATCTCTTTAGGGTTAGCTATGAAAAGGGTAGTTCCTAATACACCCCGAGCTAAACAAGATCTTCTGCAGCCCTTTTCCCCCTGTTGGCCACTAATACACCTTATTCTGGAATAATATTTCCCTTTGCTTTAGTAGGTTTTGAAAATCAGCATTATTCTTTCCACAGTGGTAGTTTACATTTTTACCTACACACACACACACACACACACACACACACACACACACTCTTGCACAAGTTAGCGAGATTTAAAGCCTCTCATTTTTTATTCTTGAAACCCCGAAAGGGAAACTGTTCTTCATGTGCCAAAGAATACAGCCATTCATTATTTTTTCTTTCTTTCTCCCCATATATCCTCCCAATAGGATTAAAAGCAGTCTGGAGAGTGGAGTATGGGGGTAGAGGCGGGGGAAGGGAGAACAAGATGGCATTTTAATAGCCTCTACTACACAGATTCAACACGGTAGGGGTAGGGACCTCGTGCATCAGACTCCAACTGTTTCCTTCCTCCTAAGCCGTGCACTTGGCTATCTTCTACTGAAGCCATACGATGATGTCTCTGGACAGAGGAGGCTTTTCTGACAATGAGGTGAGGACGGAGAGGCCCAGGAAAACTATCATAACCCTATCTTTGATTTTTTTAAAACAATTCCATCTTGAAATAGTTTCAGTTTTAGAAAAAGTTTGCAAAATTCATACAAAGAATTCCTGTATGCTCTTGACCCAGATTCCTCAAATGTTAACATCTTATAAAACCACACAATCATGGTCAGTCAGGAAATTTTGAAGAGAGTACTGGCCAGTTACTTTATAGTGTCTCTCAATTTGAGTCTATCTGATGTTTCCTCATAATTGAATTTAGGTTATGCATTTAAAAAAAATACTTTAGTTAGAGAGAGAGCATGAGCAGGGATGGGGCAGAGGGAGAATGAGAGAGAGAATCTCAAGCAGACTCCACTCTGAGCTCAGAGTCTGATTCGAGATCATGACCTGAGCCGAAATCAAGAGAGATGCTCAACTGACCGAGCCACCCAGGCACCCCTAGATTATGCATTTTTTTTTTCAAGAAAGCCATGTAAACGATGTGTCCTTCTCAGTGCATTACACCAGGAGATACATGTTACCAGTCTGTCCTGGTGCTAGCGATGTTAACTTTGATCACTTGGTTAAGATGGTGTATACAGGTTTCTCCAGTTTCTATTTTTTTTTCCTTTTGGAATTAAGAAGTATTTTTTGGGTGATATTTTTGAGGCTATGTAAATATCCTATTTCTCGTCATACTTTCAGTTACTAATTTCAGCATCCATTGATGAGTGTTGAGAGAAACAGTTATTACTATGGTGTTTTGATAAAGGGTGATTTTCTATCTTCTCTTTTAAAAGTATCACTTGGATTTATATTGTAAGGAAGAGCTTTCCCTTCATTTATTTATTCAATTATCTATTTATGGAAGAATAGATTCTTATTTTATTCTTTGGGTTATAATCCATTACTATTATTATTTTGTTGCTGAAATGGTCTCACATTTAGTCACTGGAAGCCTCCCTTAAGTTGTCTCTTGTATCCTTAAATATCTCCCCATCATTTTTTAGTACTTCTTTTCTTTGTTTTCTGTTTTCACCATAAGTTATTTTGTTGTGTTTATACTTTCTCCGCTCCAGTCCTAATTTCTCCAATAAGCCCTAGTTCCTTTAACTGGAGCATAGTATAAAATAACTCTATCTTTTCTTGTTAACTCTCCTAGTGGTCAAGACTCACCAGCATATGTGGAGAGAGAAATAGAGGCTCTGAAGCTCCAGTGTCTGGGGGATACACTTTTTCACAATCCTAAACTGCAATATGTCTTTATCAGTTCACCTTAAGTTGGAAATCCCTGATAAATAATGACATGGAACTCACATAATTGAACGCTCAAGATCAACAAGATACATATTTTTTTGAAATCTGAAGTACTGTGAGATTGTGATTTATACGAAGAAATACACATTTGGTCTTGGTCCTGTTCTTAGTAGAACATCTAAAACCTTTGGAATGCTCTAAGTGATAAAAGTTAGACAAAAAAGTGTCTATTGGTATTGACCATAGCCTCTTTCAACCACACCTGAGTTTATATTAATAAGGAGACTTTGGGAAAATACCTAAGGATGGGGGCTGGTTGCCAGTGGCACCAACCATGTGCTTGATTAGAGGGGTTGAACCTTCAGCTCCATCCTCATCACCTCTGGGGAAGAGAGAGGGGGCTAGAGATTGAGTTAAACTGCCAATAAACAATGGCCAATGATTTAATCAATTCTGTCCCTGTAATGTAACCTCCATTAAAACAAAAGGATGGTGTTTGGAGAGCTTCCAGGTTGGTGAAGACATGGAGGTACTGGGATAGTGGTATGCCCAGAGAGGGCATAGAAACTCTGTACCCTTCCCACATCCCTTGCCCTAGGCATGTCTTCCCTCTGGCTGCTCCTGAGTTAAATCCTTTTCTAATAAACCAGTAATCTAGTAAGTAAACTGTTTTCTGAGTTATGTGGACTGTTCTAGCAAATTACTGAACCAGAATAGGGTGTTGGGACTTCTATCTGGCAGGTTGGTCAGAAGCACAGGAGCCAACCTGAATTTTTGATTTGCATCTAAAGTTGGGTAGGGGAGTGGAGCACTCTTAAATGAACTGAACCCTAAGTTGGTGGCGCACTATCTTTTGGTGATAGTGTCAGAATTGAGTTAAATTGTAGGACCGAGCTGGTGTCACAGAATTGCTTTAATGGGTGGAAAACGCACACATCTAGTTTCAGCTGTACAGTGATGGAGCAGAGTAGTGTGAGTAAAGGACATACACAGAGGAGTGTGTTTTCTTAGAGATGTTTATGGATCTTTCATTACAAACTAAAAACTCATCCCAATGTTTGTTATGCTTAACACAGTGTAATTTGGACTAAACCAAGGAAATCTTTTACCAAAATACTTTAATATTTTTTTCTGATTGGTTCATAAGTCACAAGTGAACAAAAGATGATTAAAACTTCAAGGGGGGGTGGATTCCTGGGTGGCTCAGTGTTTTGGCGCCTGCCTTTGGCCCAGGGCGCAATCCTGGAGTCCCGGGATCGAGTCCCACGTCAGGCTCCCAGCATGGAGCCTGCTTCTCTCCCTCTGCCTGTGTCTCTGCTTCTCTCTCTCTCTCTCTCTCTCTCTGTGTCTATCATAAATAAATAAATAAATCTTAAAAAAAAAACTTCAAGTGGTAGGATAATGAAATGCATAATAAACTAGTTTTTGAGGGAAAATAAAACTCACTATTCACGTGGCTTTTAATTACTAGACATTATTACTATGGTGGTTATTTTCATGTTGGCTTAGATTTACCCAAATGTTTATCCATTTATTTGTCTATAATCCTTATGGATCATTTTCCTTCTTCCTAAAATACCTCTTTAAGTAGTTCTTTTTGTGTGCATCCATTGGTGGTAAATGCTGTTTCGTTGTTTGAAATGTCTCAATTATGCTCTCACTTTAAAATAATGTTTTAATAAGGTTACACAATTCTAGGTTAATTCCTCTCCTCTATACTCTGAAAATTATTACATTATTTCTGGTTTCTATTGTTGTTCTTAAGAAGTCTTAATTCTTGTTCCTTGGAAGTTGATCTCTCTTTTTTCTCTGGATGCTTTTAACATTGCCTCTTTGTCTTGAGTGTTTGGCAATTTCATTACAATGTGTATCTGCATGTTATCTGTGGTTCTCCTAGATTTTCAAATTCATGGCTTACTTCAATTTTGGAAAAATTTTATTCATTCTCCTATTCTCTTCTAGAATGATGATTAAACATATGTTAGACTTTCTCATGCAATCTTTTGTGTTTCATACATTTCCTATCTCTCTGTCTACACTGCATGCTGGGCAATTTATTCAGTTATGCGACCAGTTGTGTGTAGGAACTGGCGTGTACCTGCATCCAGGAACCACCTGAGAGCATCTCTTCCTAATTCTGCATTCACTATCATCACACTGGTAGTTTAAAACTGGCCATGGTAGGAGTAGGTACAGCATAGAAACTGTCAAATGTTAAAAAGCAGGGGCTTCTTTTCTCCTCCCCTGGAGAGAGAGTTATTAAACATTTATCATCTGAGATCAGTATATGATCCATTTCACTTAGTCTCTCTTCAGCTGTTTATTCATAAGTTTTATGAATAAGTTTTAACTTCAATAAGCATTTTCATTTCTAAAAGGTCTATTTGGTTCTTTAATACATATGCATAGTCTTTTATAAAGGTGTTCCTTTCTCAAATTTGTGATTTTTTTCTTTAAAACATTTTAAATTCCAAACAAAGCCAAATTCTTTTTTACTGTTCTTCTCTTGACTCACTCATGATGGTTTCTCTCTCTTCCTTTTCTTTCTTTTTCTTTTCTTTCTTTCTTCTTTCTTTCTTTCCTTTTCTTTCTCTTTTTCTCTTGAATACTTTTAAATATTAGATTGTGTATTCATGTCCAGCTGAGCTTTATTTGTGTCAATCCTATTAGGGCTGATGTCGGGGTGTGTACCTTCAGAGAATATTTATGTTTCTACAAGCTCCCAGAACTGCTTCCAACCTGGACCACTTAATATCCAAGTTTTCATTCTGCTTGACCATGTAAGTGGTACAAACTTGAACCCCGAATCGTATGGATGCTCTAAAGTGGATTCTCAAAGAATATTTTTCTTTCCTTCTACCCAGAGCTTTGGCTGAGATAAATAGCTTTCTTTGTTTTCTTCCATTACTGGCAGATTCTTTTTGAAGGTGTATATGTTTGAGGGTCCTGCTCACTGCAGAGGCCTTGGTTTCAACTTTCCAACTTGTTCTGGCTGACCCGTTTTCTCTTCTCCCCACGTGACCATGGAAACCCAAAGCTCTTGAGTACAGTGACAGCAAATGCCCCATCGACAGCTGTGGCTTCACCATAGTCTCAACCCCCTACTTCCCTGTTCTCTCTCTATTTTGGCACCACAGGGTTTTCTATCTTTCTTGTGAGCTCAATTGGAAATTTAAAAGATTATCCTCAATATTTCTAGATGTTCTGACATCAAGATAGCTTTTTTAAAACTGCCAGAAATCAAAGTCCACATGCCTTTTTAAAAGATTTGTTCCTAAGATTAGTACTGTTTAAAATAATAAAGATTTGAGGACTCTGATTGGTGCTGTCTTTTCTTTTACTTCAGACTGTTCAATAGCAAAATGTTTCATATATCACAGACACACACACATATCAACATGTTATGTATTAAGTAATATTGTATATTGACACTGTTATTAGCTATTCAGAATAGCTTCTCATCCTTGCAAAACATTTTGTAAATCATGAATAAGTGGAATGAGAGGTTGATTCTCAAAGAAATTTATATCCTAACCATCATTTTTTTGCCAAATTTTATTTGGGTTCCAGGTACTTTAGACTTCTAGTTTCCTTCATGCTAGTGACAATACTGTGTACTACTCATAGGAATGTGAATATATACTTTGTATAAATATAGAGGTATATAAGTTTCTAATTGTTTTACTTATATAACTTGTTTTGAGCTTTTGACATAGATAGACTTCTTTCCTTTTTCAGAAACTGTCAAAAAAGAGGCATGATTTTTCCAAGGCCATACAACGTAAGTTGAAGAGGTAGAACTGAAATTCGGCTTTCAAAGCTCTAATTTCAGTGTAATAAGTACAGATGAATCAGAAAAACTGGGGCATATCCCTTTCTCTATGGGAAAGAAAATCCTATTGGAATAGAAGACTCTTGATCAGGTCAGGGAGCCATATGGACATATATAAGTAAAGCACTGGCTCAGTTTTAGTACAGTTTTAATTGTTTATACATTTTTGAGGTTTTTCCTCTCTTAGGGTAACCCTCAGAAATGCTGTAGTGATTTAGGGAATCTTCACTTCAAAGAAGTTCTACAACAGAGACACCTGGAACAGCAGACTGGTATGTTGCAGGCCAGATTGTTCCCTGCCTTTCTATTTTCAATTAACATTCACATAAAAAAAAATCAGTGGTTCACTCATTAAAATGATTTTTCCATCCTGAACGCAATAACAATTATAAGACAGTCTTTCTACCTACACTGGCAAATCCTTACAAACCAATAAACTGGGACTCTTCATGAGTTCTTGCACTCTCAGTGAGATTTCTAGTGACATTTTTCGGTTCAAAAGTGCATTCTTGTTGCAACTGGACTACATGGGATCATCCAGTGGAATGAAGTCCAGTATCACACACACAGCTGTACTCTGAGAAGTAATTTTAGACGTCAAGATAATGTATGTCGAAGCTGTGCAAAACCACAATCCACCAGTGAATCACGATGCCTTTTGGCAAATGCTATTTATTGTGTTAGTCTCTGGCTGTACAATGATCTGGAAAGCTGCAGGATTGGAATTTGTCACTTAAGCCGTTCATCCTCAGCTGCCAAGAGGTGGGCACATTCTGACCTCTGGAATTAAAGCTGGGCAGAGTTCCATATACTATCCTACTAAGAATGTGGTCACTAGAGCTCCAATAAAGACATCCTGTCTCAGCAATCCAGTGTGAAGAAAACTTCGCAACCATTAAATTGCTTAGATGTTTTTCCATTCGTTTTAGTTGGGTAGAAGTCCATTTTCTTTTTACCTATGTATAAACTAAATGTGTCTTGGTATTAGATTTTTTTCTATAGCTCTAACTTAAAAACAGCTGAAGCTATTTTCCTGAATACACATAAAAACTCCTGAGCTGAGACCTGATATATCAAGTTTCAGCCTGAAGAATTTTTTTTGAGCCGATGGTTTATGCTGAAAACGCTGACAGATGTCGAACAGCCTCAGCTAAGCAATCTTTAAGGGAGTTCTGGGCAACAGCCCATGTGGCTGCTTTGAAAGTGCTAAATTCTTGTTGCTAAATAATTTTACTTTAAAAAATCCTATGATTTATTCTATTAAAATTTTAACAGATATTTGGAGAAAGCCATCAATTACTCTGTTGCTAAATTTTGGAACTTGCTAGTTCCTATTTTACATTTTTTTCTGGGACAAGAAATTCTATATTTATCATTCTAAAGGCTCAGATAAGAGCCAGACTTCTCAAATTATGACCTTTAGTATATGTGCTGCTGAAGGGAGCACTGAAATTATGCCTTTAAAGCAAAAGTAGGTATAGAAAAAAATTTAAAATGCAGCAGGAGGTCCCTGGAACCATGAGAATTTAGATGGTAAACATTTGCTACATTTGTGGCAGTGACTTTTCTTTGCTGGTGTACTAAAATATGAGTCAGAGAACTCAAACCACAAACTACATAGGTCTGACCAGAAACAACCGAATGTTTCTAAGTATCCTACAGGGGGTCCAGGCGTTCCCAGGAGGGTGATATTTTAAAGGATATCAGGGGATGCAAATGAACTTCAGCCGCAAGAAAGAAGGAGAGGTGAATAGTAATTTTGTCTCTGGGAGACTTGGAACCTCAGACAGGCTCCATTTTGGATAATTCTATTTAGCCGGCCTACATTTGCTGATGTTGTTTCAGTTGGGAACCGGAGAATGATATTCCTCATCCTTGCATCCTGAACTGTTCAGCAGTGTTATGCTATGCTGTTAACAGCTGGCAAGTTCCATGGATATGCAGATGGATGAGTTCCCTGCTGATATAAAAAGATCTTGTGGATTGTGTCTTGTGTAAAAGAGAGAAAAATCCTTTTTACAAAGTCAGTATAACATGAGAGAGAACTGCAATTTTTCCCCTCTCTTATCGTTCTATCTAGCATACTCCCCTCTCTGACAGTCTAACAGATAATCCAGATACTTTATTGCCATGCTGTGCACCTTGGAGGACTGTTTTAACATTCTTTTTCTCCAAAGCTAAGCACTTCCTTTCTTCCTTTCTAGTTACCCCACCATAGCTAGCAATCTTCTAAAAGCCTGAATGCTGCATAAATAAGTGGCACAGAATGTGTTGCTTTGCAAAGTGAAAAATCCACCTATCTAGATTCATGAGCATATTTAGCCATGAAATGAGCCAGAGAGATATTCCACCTACAAGAAACACACTCTAATGAGATAAAATGGAAGGGTATGAAAAATGTGAGCAACTTCACAATGTTATTTCTGTACCAGAAAGCCCTAAAGAAGAATGGAAATGCTTTGTTTGAAAAAAAAAAATAGAGTGATTATTGGGAATGTAAAATATGAAAATTTCTGCCTAATAGGTTTACCACTTGCACACTGTGAGAAAACAATAGGCCCCCCTTTTTTCAGAAGTCTATACCAATTTAGCATTTTGTATGGATAACATACATGTATCACCCAATGCACATGTTTACTGATTTAGCATAATATTTTTTCTGCCTCTCCTCCTCCCTCTTCTGGCCTTAGGGTGAGCTGTCTATGTATGTGTGGATTTGGTGATTTTGCGTTTCTAACTGCTGACACTACAGTAACCTTCACCTATCACTGTATCATTAAAATGATTGTGCATAACCACTTCATTCAGTATAATAAATCCTGAATGTGAAAATACTCTTTGGTTAAAATGTCCTACATAACATGTGAATTCTTTAGAAGTTTAGTGAACATAGTCTTCATGTATTCCATTCTAGTGAATTAGACTCAGGAGATGAATGTTTGGGAATTTTAAAATCTTGATTTAGAAAATGTGTATTTGGTAATGTATTCTTATATCCATCTATATTACCTTTATGTGAAATTCAAAAAAATATTTTTATGATTATTTTCTTAATAAAATGATGTAAAATTAATGACAACTCAGTCCAGGGCTATATCAGAACATAACCAGCAGACTAAGTAAAGATGGGTCACTTATTCTCAGGCAGACTAGGAAGGTAAAATGAAAAGTTTTGAGCTTTTATAAGCTCTCTCTCTACCTGCAACAGATCAAATGTTAGGAACAGCAATCACTTACTGAGAACTTCTAAGTGGCAGAGACAGAACTAAGGGCCTTATTGATTTTATTTTCTCATTTAATCATCAAACTAATCCTGGAGGGGGTGTGTGTTATTTCTCCATTTGCATCAGAGGAAACTGAGGCTCAGATGTATTCAGTAATTTGTCCAGAAAGTGTTAACAGCCAGCATCCAAAACCGTTGTACCACTAGAAAATAGTCTATTTTAAATGGATAACCAAGTAGGTGGTGGAGGAATCGGTAAAGTATCCACATGGGAAAGAGGTCTAGCTAGAGAAGTGTAAAAGTAGAAATGATATCCCTCAGCAAGTCTGCAGGGTCAGGAACTCTGATATTGGGAGTAGTGGTATTGGAAGGCTACCCAGAAAGGGTTCCATCTGGTGACACCAAGCAGGTAATATGAATTATATTATTCATTTATTAAAAATGCTACTGAAAAGATGGAAGGGTTGGGCAGGGTTGGATGGCACTTCTCAAGAGTTTGAATTTATCATACATCGGCTCTGAAATTGGATAAGTTAGTTCATTTCTCTAAGCCATGATCACTCATACCACAAAATGGAAATTAGAACTACAACCCATAAATAACTGTTGTGACAACTGAATGACATTATAAAAACACTAGCACAATGCTGGACACATACTGAGGCATTAAACAAATGTTATTTCCCTTTTCTCTTCTGTACTTAAGGAAGTTTTACTGAAATTTTCATAGGTTAAACAGATTATTACTAAGTTTTTTTTCCAGCTTTTCAAGTTTTTGAATTTCTTGATTCTGTTATTTTTCTGGTTTGCATTTATTACAGTGAACAAAATATTCTATATAAGAGTGTGTGATAAAATTTGAAGAATATTAGAAAAACATGGAAACAGAAGACATGAACCTGAGTACTGGACCTACCACTTATTTATGCAATGATGCTTACCGGCTAACTGATCAGTAGGCTAATTCCATTTCCTTTGTAGGTGATCTATCCTGATTTAAGATCTCTTTGTACTCAGTGTCCCAAGGTTTTACTATGATATGCCTAGGTATGTGTACTTATTTATTATTTAATCCTATTTAGGGCTTGTTATGTTTCCTGAATCTAAGAATTGGTGGACTTCAACAATTTTAGAAAATTTTCAGGCTGCCCTGTCCCACCCCTCTCAGTGTACCTCTAGTGTACAGAATAGGATTAACCATAATCCTTGGTTCATGGAGCACTCTCATCATTGGCCAATGTGCAGACCAATTTTATTTACCCACTTATTTAGATTTTTAATTAGTTATTTTCATAATGTAATAAGCACCAGGGAATTCATTACCAAAACCAGAAGCTGGGACTTTTTTTTTTTAATAAGTCCCATCTGTATCTACTCATAGGGTACCTTCTACCAACCAACTCATCATCTCCCTGCCTTTGCCACCCATGGTAACGATCAGTGAGAACAATTACCTACAATTACCTTACTTTCCTATTATTATTTTATTGCATCTATGTGTACTTTTATTTTTTATTTTTTAAAGGTACATTGAACATGTTCTTTTTTTTAAAGATTCATTTATTTATTTATGATAGACAGAGAGAGAGAGAGAGAGAGAGAGAGAGAGGCAGAGACACAGGAGGAGGGAGAAGCAGGCTCCATGCAGGGAGCCCGATGTGGGACTCGATCCTGGGACTCCAGGATCATGCCCTGGGCCAAAGGCAGGCACTAAACCGCTGAGCCACCCAGGGATCCCTATGTGTAGTTTTAAAGAGTTGTTTTTATCAGTTATTTTTAATTTCATAAAAAAGAATATACTATAGATAATCTTTTTTCACTGATATTGCAAATTAGTTAATTGCCCATGGTATACAGAGCTCAGCAAGATTTGTCATCTGTCTCCACCCCCTTTCCCTCGGCCTGCCCTGAACATCTTCAAATGAACTTTATGTTGTCATGGTCATCTATCTTCAGTTACTTCAATACACTTTCATTTCTCTGAATTTTTAGGTATATTGTTACTCTGCCTGGGATCCACTCCCCTTTCCCCAGTCTTCCCAGATTCTTACCTATAGCCTTCAAAATTCACCTCAAAAGTCACTTCCTTTCCGAAGCACCTTCTGATCTGTATTCTTGCTTATCAGGAAAAATAATTAGGCACCTCTCATTTTACTTCCTAACAAAACTATTACAGCAATTATCATATGCGGTGGTGATAAATGATTTTCTTAAAGTCTCCCCTAGCAGACTGGAAGCTCCTGGAGAACAAAGATTCCTTCATACCATATATGCAGCAGTGAGCACAAATGCCAGACACATGAAGGTGCTAACTAAATGTCTGTGGAATAAGAAGTGAATTAGGTGGGCACAATTCTACTTAAAAGTTTGGTAACTTTGACAAGGAAGACTTATTCTAATGATTCACAGGCTGTCTGTGTGTGTGTGTGTGTGTGTGTGGTGGTTTAAAATACCTTCTCTCTTTAAAATTATGTATGATTTTCTAACTTTCCATCAGTAAAGAAAACTGAGAGCTAAATTTCCATCCATATTGCCCTATGGATTTTGAAATGCTTGACTTACTACTAAATGCCTGTGGAACCAAATTAACAGGGAGAAAAGTAGTTCACTTAGATAGCTTTTACTTAACTCAAAGTTGTCTGAGATGGTTTTGTCCACTAACATTATTTCCTCTAGCATAATCAATTTCTCTTTCTGAAGGAACCTCAAATAAGCAAGCAAAATATACAGGTGAATATACGTTTTGAGAAACAAACATTTTTACATGGGATGAAACTAAACCTTTGTGTTCAGGTTTTTAAAGGATGCCACTCCAGAAAGTATTCTAGGCACATCTGATTTAGACATGAGACCTCACACATTAGTCATCAATAGGCAATGGAATAAAACCTTTGTAAGGATATAAAATGTGACGTATTCTGAAGGCTTTTGGGATCTGTGTACTTACTGGAATATAATTCAAAGAATGTCAATATCTTTGGAAAAACAATTTTGTGATATGTTTACAAGTATCCTTTTGTAAGCTCATACGCAGACACACAGACACACACATACACACTCACACATACACACCCATAAGGGCAACAAAATTAGAATTTCGTGGCTATTTTTCTCCAAACTTAAACCAGCAGCCATTAATATTTTGAAGCAATTCTTATTCTATTTCCAGTTTGAGCTGAGTCCATCATAAAAACACTGTGAGAAAGGAAACAAACTGCATAGATTCCATCTGGCAAATCAGGGGCCTGTAGATCTGACTGTGGTTCAGCCCCTGGCGCCATCAGTTGGGCTCAAAATCAAAAGCTGTGGAAGGAGGTAATTAGCAGGGACGCTAGACCACTCAGTTGGCAACAGCAGGCTTCTTATAGCCACTGGGAAAGTGGGTGGGAAGGGGTTCAGAAATATTCTCTAAAATAACATTGTTCCTTCAGAATGGATGATTGCAATTATAGAACCTATTTTCATGGAGGAAAAGTCGATCTTGATTAACATTCATATTGACACATTTGTTACAGTGTTAATATTTAACTGGAAAGTTCAACTACTAGCAAAGACAATTATTACAGATCCTTATTCTGTAAGAAGATAAGAATAGAGGACAATACTTTCTAACCCACTCACAAAGGTAAAAAGGTACATGACCTGGGTATAGGCACCAACACCAACTCTTGGTGAGAAAGGGTGAATTCTGCATTCCATTAATTCCAGCACAAATTGAACCAAAAAGAGGCATTTTTGGCAAAGCAATGAAAATATAATTATGTAGGTCACATTCAGAAGATAGTGACCTATGAATCTTGCCTGACCAGGCTGCTGATTTCTTAAACTTAAGTGTTAAATGGAGAGAAATTGGCTACTTTTAAGCCACTCGATTTGGCTATAGAAGTGATCATTTACAGATGAAGGCGAAGCAGCCCGAAGTGAACAGAAGATGAGAAGACTGTGTTCCAAATTGACCAGCTGAAGGAAAGTTTATATTTTAAAAAAACAATCACTTGGTCAGTGACTCATGGGGAAAGAATTCTTAAGCTTTCTTCAGGGAAACCCCAGTAAATAACATGTATAATAAAATGGAGATGGTGTTGTCTGTTTTGCTGGGCTGCTCAGTCCACATAATAAACCATTTGGCAAAAAAATGAACATTCTGAACACTATTCTCTCTGGGAAACCCCCAAACAGCAAGAACTACTGTGGCTTCCTTACAGTTTTACAGAATATTTTGTATCTCAGACTTGCATGTGAAAGAAAAACTTGGAAGAAATGTGGAAAAAAATCTGCTTTTTGTTATAGAGTTGAGGATTTTTCAGTCGGTTGCTTCCATGATTCACACTGTACTCCACTCTTCTGAAACTCAAAACCACATATCATAAAAAGCAACACTGGCTCGAGTTAATTCTTCCTGCTTTGTCCCTAGGAGAACCAACTGCTTTAAGCGTGCCTCACACGACACACAAGAGAAATGAATGAAAAGTTCTCGGCCTGCATTGATTTACTGGAATATGGTGTAAATCATATACTTTAAAAGAGATCTGGGGTCTTACTTTTTTTTTTTTTTTTCCTAATTTGAGGTTTAACTGACATAATCTATAACAGTTTCAGTTCCTCTCGCTTTAATTAGCAAAAGCTTTTGGAATTTTGTTGTTTTTGGTCTCTAAGAACATCGTGGAAGAAAAAAAGCTGAGCAAAATGAAATGTACTTCTAAATGATTAAAAGAAAGCCCTGTTTGTTGGGGATAGGAATGGTCAGAGTTTTCTATTCTCCAGCCCCCTGCCCAGAATGCTTTGTTCAAGCCACACGGTGCCTAATCAGCATGTCTTTAGATTATTTTATGTTAATTAAAATTATGGTTAGTTTTAGAGGTTAATGTATACATGTGCATGTGGCTTCAAAGGCTTCCCAAATTACTGGCTGAGCTCCCTTGCCTTGGGCAGGCCTGATCTGTGATAAAACTGACCACATTAAACCAAGTTTATTGCTACGGAGTTTTCTTTAATTCAGTGAAGAAAATACATTTTGTAGGTTTCTTAAGGAATTTCCCATTTTAAAACACTCTCTCTGGATCCCCCAAAAAGGTAAGAAAAAAAAGAAGAAACGTAAAAGGAACGAAACAAAGGAACTGGTTCAAATTAGAAATAAAACAGCTTTACAGTTCCAATGAGAAAAAATCCCACCAAAAATCATGAAAAGTGGTTAAAACAAATTATTCTAATTTATTTGTCACTTTGTGTCATTTGGATGGTAAAGCCCACTAGTGTTCCTGGTCTGCCAGTGACTATTACCAACAAAAGTGCATTAGAATGATCAACATAAACCTTGCTGGTCATAGCTGTAGAGCAGCCCAGTAGAAACTAGGAAGGAGACTCATCTGGGAGACAGGAACAAACAGAAGTTGGGACCAGCAGTGGGGACAGTGTGGCGCTTCCTCTGTGGAGAAGCTGTCAAGCCATGACTTACAATGTAAGGGAATGTGTCAACCTACATCTCATTCTGATCACATACTAAATTCCCAGAATGAATTTAATCCAAAAAGACTGGGAAGGGGCACACTTTTCATTTACATCATCACGTATTCCTTAAAACTCTACTTGGTTCAGGCCCTTGCCACCTTTTTCCTTGACTACTATGAGAATCTCCTGATAGGTCTTCCAGCCTCCCACTACATTCACCTTTCACATGCTGCTGGACTCAAAAGTCTAAAACACCACTCTGATCATTCATAGCTTCTTGATGGCACAGAATGAAGTATATCATCCTTGGTGACCTGATCCCCTACCTGATTCGGTATAAGTCCCACCACGTACAACTTCAACAAATCAGGTGTTACCCATTATGATGCCACCCATGCCACCCATTATGATCCCCACCCATGCCACAGGCAGCCAGATGCTCCTTATAAGCCACTGAATCCTGAGCATACTTTTTACCACTCTCTGTTACAAGTTTCTGTTAGAGATCGAGCTCTTTAAAAACAGAAATCATAGAAGACTTAGTAATTTTTGCATTTTTGGCACCTAGCAATGCTTAATAAAGGCTTGTTTAACTGAACTGATGTGAAATGAGAGGAACAATAAATAACATCAAACTTCAACAGACAGGACAAGCACGAATGATGTATGAAGAAAGGCTGGCTCGTAGACTGCCCTCACCTATCAGAGACTGGGGGTTACCAGGGAAAATCCAGGCAAGTAGAGCAGCTCCCTAAAGTGGGGGAAGATCCAGGAAGCTGTTGCCATAAAATATGGTTGAACACCAAGTGTCTGTTGTTCCTTTAGGTGCTTTGACCCCTCAGCACAGCATGGCATAATCAAACCACAGTATTTTGACTGAACAGATAACCTGCCAGGCCAGATCATCATTGGTTTCTGAGCAGATGACTAATGCTGAAAATAGGGCAAGGACAAGAGTGATGGACAGAGATGAGGTTTCTTAAGGCAATATGAGCCAATGCCAATGTTCTAGAAACAGACTGGTGGAAAAATAGATGGAAATAGATAATACAGTTTGGGTAAAAAATTTCAAGAACAGCATTTTCCCCCTGTTCCTATTGCCCAATGGTAGCAAATGTAAATCTTCAATACTATCACAAGTCAGGAAGGAAATTTAGTTAAAGGTAGACTCTAAAATAGTCCTAAGAATGAAATAGTCTCTTACACATTTGAAAAGGAACAACTTAACATACCAAAATATTTCACAACCAGAGGTTACCCTCAACTCTACTTTAAAAGCAATCAAACATTATTTTCTATTTAGAAAAACAAATGTCAATGAACATCATAGCCCAACTTGGCAGGGTACAAAGTATGGAAATCACCAAAGAAGGAAAATGTGAATATACCTTTTAACAAGTTAATATTACATAGCAGAATAGTTCTAAAAAGCAAAAAGATTTTAAAAACCCTAAAACTATAAACCTGTACAAATAAACCTACCATTTATACATCTTAAGTTCAGATCTATTTTCACTCTGAATTTAAAACCAAAATTAAGTACTGGTTATACACTAAGGCTCATCTGAAAAGCTCCATGGAAGTTTTCAGAGCTACTTAGCACAAAAGTACAAAGAGATATGGTAATGACTTCCCTGAACAAACAAATATACAGAAAAAAGTGAGTTAGTTTGAGCTCTCAGGGCACACCCGGTGGCCTGTGGCTGCTCTCATCCTGTGCCATGAAGAAATGTATTAGGTCTCTCTAGCTCTTCCTTCCAGGCTGGGGACCGCCAACAGTTGTTTTCAATGAGGTAAGGGAATGATTCCCCACCAGCAGTGTCAGAGTTGTGAACAAAATCCATTCACAGGCTCCCTAGCTACCAGCAAAATTATTTGCTATTGATCACAGCTGACAGGGACCCCTCACAGCTGAGGGGTAGGGGTAGGGGTATGATTAGAAAGCTGAGTTTCTAATAAACCCAGCCAGACACAGGGCAATGATTCTTAGCATTACCTCAATCTACCTCATAGTACAATCAAAGGCCACAAGTGTAAACTCTCCCTCAATGGTGACAGAAGGGATAGGTTAATAGTTTTTGTACCTTATTCTATGGATACTGTTACTACTTAGAGTAGTAATTATAAAACTTTAGAGGTTATCAGGATTACCCTGACAGCTTATTTAAAATGTATATTCCCAGGAACCATCCTTAGATATTCAATTTAGAAGACTTGGGAGTGGACTAGGAGTTTGCATTTTTAAAAAACAGCCTGGGTATGTCTGATGCAGGTCAGATGGAAACCTGAGAAACCCTAAGCTAGAGGCTGCTCCTTATCCTTTTGCCTATTCTGCAAGAGTGTTTCCCACTGAACACTGGTACTACTAGATGGTGACAGGTATTGTTTAAAAAACAAGGGGGGGCATATTATTTGATAAAATAAGTTCAAGAATTGCAGTGTCAAATTCACATTCATATTCCAGGACTCAAATTAAAAAAAAAAAAAGTGCTAATGTGTTGGTGTCTCACCAGAAGCAAGATAGAGTACAATGTAACCCAAACATTTCTGATAATCCAATCTTCTTACTTAAATAGGCTGACCATACTTTAGAAAATGCTTCTACATAGAACTTAAAAAAATATTTTATTTATTTGACAGAGAAAGAGAGAGAAAGCACAAGCAGGGGGAGAGGGAAAGGAAGAGAGAGAAGCAGGCTCCCCGCTGAGCAGGGAGCCCACGACGCAGGGCTCGAACCCTAGACCCTGGGATCATGACCTGAAGCTGAAGGCAGACACTTAATTGACTGAGCCACCCAGGTGCGCCCTACATAAAACTTTTATGTAAGAAAATATAAAAGTAGAGAACTATTGAGGAAGATAATCTGCAATACCTAGATGGAAATGGTTTAGTAGTAGAGTACATAAGAATGCTCTGGAGCAAAGATGCCAGGTTATAAACAAATCCTGAATATCAAAGTCAGGCAGAAGCTCCCCAACAGGTATCTCAATAAATGCCTTTAGAAGTGTTAGCAAATAGTGTTAGTAAGGTCCTTGGTAAACAGCAGGCTTGGAAAGGAGATGATATGTGGAGAATGAGGATGATACTGGGAGTCAGAGCAACTCGTAGGTCCAGAACCATAGCACTTTAACAAAGGTTAAGAGACCATGCAAGTACAGAAACTAATGATACTGAAGATGGCCAACACCTTTTGAGAATTGACCTTATTTCTGGCATTCTTCTACATACATCACAGGAGTAGCTCATTTAGTGTTTGTGAGGTAGTGATTATCATCAAGGTCCATTTAAAAAATAAGGATGGAGACTCAGTAACTTGCACAAAGTCACCCTGCTATCAAGTCGCACAGCTGGGCTTTGAGCTTGGATTGGAATCATAACACCCTAATCAGAGGGTCAATAGGTTTGCAATCAAAGGAGACTCTCTGAGCAACAGAGATTTTTGTTTGCGTACGTGTTTAAGGAAAGGTAAATGATCAAATTGGCAAAGATTAAATAAGCTGCACGAAAACTGTAGTGATCATTTCAGGTTACAGTTAGGTGAGATGTGAACTGCTCTGGCTTTGAGAAAAGTAATTTGGTAGCATAAATCGAAAACTCTGTATTCATTCCCTTTGATACCAATTCCGCTTCTTTTTAAAACATTTTTAATTTATTGGAGTTCGATTTGCCAACATATAGTATAACAGTGCTCCTCCTGTCAAGTGCCCCCCTCCGTGCCCATCACCCAGTCACTCAATCCAATTCCACTTCTAGAAATCTATTTTAAGTACTCAGAAATGCATACGAAGAATTATACACAAAGGGGTTTACCCTAAATTTACATATAATAAAAATTAGTTGAAATTGGGTATTAGTTGAAATTGAGTATATATTAGAAATTTCACCAACTCTAGATTCAAAACTAGGTGTGAACTAATTCCTGACTCTTTCACTTATTAAATATGTGCTCTTTGGCTAGTTTGCTCACCTTACTAAGCCTTCTATTCTTCATTTCTAGAATGGAGAAGATAATGCTTACTTTACAGCAGGGATTCTCAAGAGCAGGACTCCTGACATTCAGACATTTAATTCTGAGCCTTATAGGATGTTTAGTAGCATCCCTGACTTCTCCCCATTAAATGCCAGTGGCATCCTTCAACACAACCTGTAATAGTAAAAAATGTCTCCAGATATTGCCAAATGTCCCTAGTTAAGAACCACTCTCTTACAGGATTGTTGTGAGGATTAAATAAGCTAATTTAAAAATACTTGGTGGTGAAGAGAAAAAGAGGAATAAAGTTTTTTGACTAGGAAAGGCAATTAGAGAATATATATATTATATATATATATATATATATATTATATATATATGAAAGCCAGCAGAAGGAGACAGAATGAAAATCTAAGAGTAAATCAAAACCACAATGAGATATCACCTCACACCCGTCAGAATGGCTAGTATCAAAAAGACAAGAAATAAGTATTGGTGAGGATGTGGAGAAAAGGGGACCCTTGTACACTGTTGGTGGTAATGTGAATTGGTATAGCTACTGTGGAAAACAGTATCTCCATTCCTCAAAAAATGAAAAATAGAATTACCATTAGATTTGGATTTATTTCTGTGTATTTATCTAAAGAAAATAAAAACACTAATTCAAAAAGATATAAGCACTCCTATGTTTATTGCAGCATTATTTACAATAGCCAAGATATGGAAGCGACCTAAGTATCTATCAATAGACGAATGGATAAAGATGGAATATTGCTGAGCCATAAGAAAAGAATGAAATCTTCCATTTGTAACAACATGGATGGACCTAGAGTGTATTATGCTAGGGAAATAAGTCAGACGGAGAAAGACAAATACCATATGATTTCATTTATATGTGGAATCAAAAAACCAAAACAAATGAACCAACAAAACAGAAACAGACTCATAGATACAGAGAACAATCTGATGGTGGCCAGAGGGGAGGAGAGATAGCGAAATGTGCAAAATAAGAAAGGGGGTAAAGAGGTATAAACTTCCAGCTATAAAATAAATAAGACACCAAGGATGCAATTTATAGCACAGGGAATACAGTCAATATTGCAAGAATTTTACATAAGTAGCTATACTTATTGTGGTGATCACTTTATAATGTATATAAAAGTGGAATCACTATGTCATACACTTGAAACTAATATAATATTGTATGTCAGCTATGTTTATTTTTTATAAAGATTTTTTTTATTCATTTGAGAGAGCATGAGTGGGGAGTGAGGGAGAGGAGCAGAGGGAGACAGAGAGGCAGACTCCCTGCTAAGCAGGGAACCTGATGCAAAGTGGGGCTCGATCTCAGGACCCCAGGATCATGACCTGAACCGAAGGCAGCCACTTAACTGACTAAGCCACCCAGGTGCCCCCTATGTTTAAATTTAAAAAAATCTAAGGGCATGGCAATAACTGATAAGCAAAGTCCTAAAATATGCTAAAGAGATGGCCTCATCAGAGAGGAGGACCATCCCCTGAACTGGGAACACAGAGAGAAAAGGTAAGGATATGAAACAATTCGGAGAGTTTTCCTTTTTATAATAATGTTACTATCTCGGGATCCCTGGGTGGCGCAGCGGTTTGGCGCCTGCCTTTGGCCCAGGGCGCAATCCTGGAGACCTGGGATCGAATCCCACATTGGGCTCCCGGTGCATGGAGCCTGCTTCTCCCTCTGCCTGTGTCTCTGCCTCTCTCTCTCTCTCTCTGTGTGTGACTGTCATAAATAAATAAAAAATTAAAAAAAATAATGTTACTATCTCTAATTTGAAAAAAAAGATAAGGTATAAAGAGATCTTTTTACCATGGTGCAAAATAGGTTGATAGAGTTGAGAGCAAAGCTCAATCAGATTTAAGTTACATATATTGGGAAAAAAAACAATAATTAATTTTATTAGTATTTTATTGTGCTTAACCCTTAAGAATGAGGTGTGTAAGCAGTCTGGCAAAGTAGACATTTAAATATACATTGGAGAATTGGTTACAGTAATTTCAGATGAACTGATCATGGTGATCAGGTTAATGGCTAGGGATTTTGGAAGCTATTTCTCCTGTCTCAATGTCACTACCTTTACCTTCCCGATTCCTACCATGCCGCAGTTTCTCTCCTTTGCACTGTCACTTACTTCTCCCCCGAAACTGTGCGCCTAAGTTTACAGTTTCTGACTTGTTTCTTCCATAATTTATATTCATTCATTGAATGTTTCTATAAATATTTACTCACTACCTATTACATCCCCAGTTCTAGGGATATAATAAGTTAACAAAACCACTGGCAGAAGTACAGTTAAGAAGACAGACAATAGCCAAATAAGAAACCAATAAATTAACCATATACAGTATTATACAAATTACCAATATACAAAATTCTGGGTTCTGTCAAATCTGTGCCTAATGTTCCCTGTCTAGTATTAAAATTTTTCACCATCTGGGAGGTCTTCCTATTTGTTAAGCAGTTATAATATAGTGTCTTTGTTAAAGATCTATTCCAGGACCCCGATCACTATGCTATTTTATTTTATTTATTTATTTTTTAATATATTTTTTTATTTTTTATTTTTATTTATTTATGATAGTCACAGAGAGAGAGAGAGAGAGAGAGAGAGAGAGAGAGAGGCAGAGACACAGGCAGAGGGAGAAGCAGGCTCCATGCACCGGGAGCCCGATGTGGGATTCGATCCTGGGTCTCCAGGATCATGCCCTGGGCCAAAGGCAGGTGCCAAACCGCTGCGCCACCCAGGGATCCCACTATGCTATTTTATAGAATCCAAGTTGAAGCTTAGGATAGCAACTACTCCCTGATGTGATATTCATATTCTATAAAAATTTATATAATACCATAAAATTTTATGCTTTAATACTTTTATAATTCATCATAATTATAACCCTCTCAGCACTTCACATGAATTAGAAATGTAAAATTGTTAAAAGGTCTTCGTAAGACTTGGCTTCTACAACTGACTTCAGTAATTTTGTCACATCTGAGGAAAATCAAAGTATCCAGGTTGATGCTTCAATGCCTGAAAAACTCTACCTCTAAACGGGTTGAGCAAATTAATATAGGTGGCTTTATCTTCGGGTCTAGGTATACCAGCCATCTTAAAGTGGCTTTAAAAAAATAGAATCTCAACTGGCAGACAATACATTCCATACTTTGGTCAGCAAAGTTTTCTCTTCAACAGTCTGTGAGTTGAATGGTTGCACCACTTGGAAAGGGACAAATGATGATGTTTAGGTTGGAACATTAAAAAGGTTTTTCTTGATAAAGGCTCAGTTTTTAATTGTATGTAACTGAGTCTATTTTTGTATCTTGTTATAATGCTTAAATATAGAAATATTTTAACTTTTCATGGAATTCTAATTTTGAAATTGGCTTTTAATGGAGGCACCAAAAGTTATCCAAATTTATAAAAATTGGGTTTTACTTATTTAATGAAAGACATATGTTCACAAAAAAGTGTTAGGAAAGGCAATTCTTTGTAAAACTTAAAATCCTTGACCCTGAACCTCCTGACCAACTATGCAAGTCCAAGTATGCAAATATCATCAGTTATTATCATACTCTTTAAGGCAAACCAGCAAATCAAAGGACAGGGAATATTTTTCAAATGAAGCAGATACTCGTGAGGCATGATGGGAAGTGTGGGCTGCATATGTTCATAGTTTGTAATCTGAACAGATTCCAGTTCTTCGACCAACCCTATAAATTGGGCTCAGTTAATGAAGAACACAGGTTTAAATCCTCATAGGTTAGACTTTAGTATAGGGGGGTCTTACATACTTATTTCAAGCGAGGCCAGAGGGTCTATCAATCTGGACACTATTGAACATTTGACTGAATAATTCTTTATTATGGAGGCTGTCCTATAAATAATAGGCTGTTGGCCTTCTACCCACTAGATGCCAGTAGTATCTCCCCAGTCTAACAATCAAAAATGTCTTCAGATATTTTCCCCTAGGGAGCAAAATCATCCCTAGTTGAGAACCAATGAGCTAAGTGGAAATAATACTTTTTTCCTGGTTTCTCAAGTGAGGGAATAAGTGTAGCAATGGAAGGATTTCAACAGTAAGCCTTTTTAAAAAGCTATATCTTGCTCTTTGCATTAGATTCTTTTTCTTTTTTTGCTTTGCCTAATTCCTCTAAGTGTCACCAATTCTCTTTGAAGCTATGTGATATAAAATAAAAAAATCTGTATGACTAATAACTACTTCAAAGAGGAAAATGAAAATGACCCAATAAGATCTTTCTTCACTTAAAATTTGGTCAGAAATAGCAATTTATGCTGCAGAATGTATGTTGTTTATTATGTAAAGTTGATTTTCAATATCCCACTTTGTTATACAATTAGATAGCCCTACATAACATTAGTCTTTGAATTTAGGGCTGATTCAGTTAGTTGGCACACAATTTGATATATTTCCTAAAGTCTTATTTAAATACTATTGTTTTCTTTTTAGAACTTTGTATACTAGATTTTGCTAGATTTTGCACACACACACACACACACACACACACACACGACTCTTTCTATATCTCCTTAGATGGTTTCTCCCCTTCTACTATATTTCTAAAGCATAGATAATTCTGTCCTCAGCTCTCTTTGGTTTCTAAACTTTATCTCTTGCTACAAAATTTTAAATATCTAATAACATCCAAATCTCTGTCTGAAGCCCTCTCCTCTCAACTTAGATATTTAACTGCCTTAAAGATATCTCTACTTGGATGCTGAGACAGTCATTCAAATATCCGTTTTTCCTCCAAGGACTTGGTAACATGGTACTTCCCTGCCCATTTGAGATTGGGTGTGGCCATGTAATTCACTTTGGATATTAAAAAGGGTATGGAAATAACATGTTGCATTTAGACAGAAGATTTAACAGCCAGTGTGTGGCTCTCTACTCATTCTTTTCCTGAGCCATGGTGATCAGCAATAATCTAACCAACCTGACTCCTGAAATGAGAAAAACAAGGAGCAGAGCTCCAGATAACTTGAAATGGACATACAGCATGATCAAGAAATAAATCCTATAGTTGAAGCCACCAGATTTCGAGGGCTGTTTGTTGCAGCAGTAGAATTTATTCTATCCTGACTCAACACTGTGGTGTATGAAGTATCCCAAATATAACATGATCAAAACAATATTACCCATCCTATTTTCTCCTTTCCCCATATTACTCATCTTTTTAAATGGCACTAACATGTATCTGTTGTCTAAAACTCAATAATCTTTTTAAATTTTACTCCTTTTCTCACTTTTCATGTCCAATCCACCAGTAGATCTTAAAAGATTGCCTTTATCAACAAAGTCTATCCCAAATCCAACCACTTCCCAGTATCAGTTCCAAATCCAAGCCATCATCTCTCCTTGGAACTAACACAGCAGCCTCTTGACTTTCTCTATAAAACCTGCTCCCATTTCTTTTTGTTTTTATTACTGTCTTTTATTATTGATTTGTAAGAACTCTTTAAGCTTTGGCAAATAAAATATTAACTCTGCCTGTCATATGTGTTGTAAATGTCATTGTCACTCTAGCTTTCCTTTTTTTTTTTCTATAAAAACTCAGCTAAATCTGGGTTTAAATTAAGTCATTGATTTTATTTATTTATTTATTTATTTATTTATTTATTTATTTATTTATTTATTTATTTTTAAGTCATTGATTTTAATGGTCACTAGCCTTAGTCTGTTTAGTTCTTGCTCAAATGAGAGTGCCTGGTACGGTACCCTAGCAAACACACAATTAATACTGCTCCATAGCCAACATGATTCTCTGAAACCAAAAGGAGTTTTTGTTTTTTGTCCTTTTTTTCTCCTTTAGAGGAGCATTTCATAGTAGAGACTCTAATTCTGATCCCAGAACTGTCATCCTGCTTTTCAATTTTCAGATTATTCATTTTGTAGCATAAACAAATGAATTCAAGGCAAATAAATCAACTATTGAATTTAAAATTTGAAACTAAACATTGATATTAAATTTTGCAGAATTACTTTCATTAGCCTAATATTATATGTTATCATCTTTAAACCTCAATTAGATTCTTATAATAGTAGAAGATAAAGAGCAAGAAATTAGGCCACAAAATGGCTCCCTGATAATCCAGATCCAGGTAATATATATATTTTCTGTATATTATGCATAGCATAGTCATAGTGGGCAATGGTGCTGACAGGTACAAACATGGAATTTAAGGAAGAAGGATTGGTCCAGGAAGATGAGGGGGCTGGGTACCATGGAATTTGAGCATGTGAAACAAAGACACTATTGAGAGCCACAGGCAATGAGGGAATGTAAGCATCAGAGATTCATAGCATGATCCTTCAACAATATGTAATTCAGTGAAAAAAAATAATAAATAATATATTTGTACAGGCACAGTAAAGGGAAGAAATAAACAAAATCTATATATTCATCATAAACATAATAATAATAATAGAATTACATAATTGTAAGACTACATTTGTAGAGTCTTAGATGCTTAATTTCCATTATTTATATTATTATCTTTGACTTTCTTATAAAGTGTAATCTACTTATGTTCTATATTTTTCCTTCTGAATACTATTTTCAACATTTTATATTTCTCACAATCCTCCACTTAAATATCTTTCTCTTTTTCATTAAAAAAATTTTATTATTAAAAAAATTTTATTACTAAAGTGTAGTTGACATACAATGTTATAGTAGTCTAAGGTGTGTTTAAAACCGTTTTTTGAAACTGCACAAAAAAATAGTTATCAAGGAAAATGAGAAAATTATACAGGAACAAAATTTAAAATTACCCATATTATTGACATTTTGGTGTGTATCTTCTCAGGATGTCTATATGTAAATATATAAATATAGTTATCGTGTAAAAAATTTTTAAAGCAAAAATGGGATTTTGTTATCCATAGTGGTTTTTTTTCTTCAGCTGATTTATCATGAAAATTTCAATAGCAGTCCATAAATACCTACATTAAAAATTTTTGCTTAAAGCATTTCATTGAGATATCATACTCTACTAAACCAATTATCTATGGTAGATATTGCTGTTGTTTTTAAACACTGGTAACTATGAACAATGTTTCAAAGTCATTTTTGAACAGATACTTTTTCACAATTATTAAATTATTTGATAAAAATAAATTTATAAGAGCAGAATTGCTTGGCCAAATGGTTGGCACATGACCAAAGCATTTGATACACAACATCAAATTGGCCACTTTCCAGGAGGGCCATGTGTACACTCTGCCGCATCTCAGACACAAGAAGGACAGCTTCCTCATTACTATATTTTATGACTATTCTTTCACATTTTTCATAATCTGAAAGGTCAAAAATGACACATAACTGGCTATTTTAATTTATAATTCTTGGTTACTAATGAAACTGGATTTTATATCAGTCCCTTTTTTTTCTTTAATGATATTAAATGAACTTCTATTGATTTGGTCAGCTTTCTCTTTTTCCTAATAAGTTTCTGTTCTGTTTTAAATGAATCAAAAAGGAACAGTTCGATTTTGAGGATATTTAGACCCTTGAATGTCATACATCTTGCAATATTACTAATTTGTCATTTGCCTTTTAACTGTTTACTGTCTTCTGTACCATACAAGAGCTTGAAATTTGTATGTAGCTTAAGCTCTTATATTCTTCTTTCATTATTTATCAATTCATTAATCTTTAATCATTTCTTTCCTTAAGTTTCTTTTTGTTCATTTTCCAACCTTTTAAACTTCTTTACTTCCATTAAAAATAATAATTCCATTTGAAGTTTATTAATTTTTCTCTGTGTATAGCATTGGTTCAATTTTACAATGTTTCCTGTTTAGTGTTTTCATTGTTATTATATCCCAAATAGTCTGTTAATTATTGATTTCTATTTGGATCCATTTAGGAGTGTATTTTCTTTTCCTGAATAGATCAACTTTTACATTTAAAGTTTGCTATGTATATCTAATTTTCTATAGCTTCTTGTAGCTTATCAGATATCCAATATTTATATATTTAAAAATATACACACACATTTTTTGAATCAGCCTTATTTCTTACAATAATCACATTCATTTTTACTTTAGTTTTTGTCCAGTTGATCTGCCAAAGATAGGGAGAAAAATTTTAAACTTACAACTACAATGATCCTGATATAATTTCATTGTACCGTTGATAATCACATAAAGATAAATTAATAAAAATTAATTTATACTTTTTGATAAAACTGCTTCTGTAAGTGCTTAAATTTCATACCAAAACTTATCACATTGGAATTTCTAAAATCATACTTGATCATAACATATTTTCAAAAGAGAGGTATAAAAAAAGGTATAAAAATTTTTCATTCAAACCAATTCCATTAAAAAATATTGGCATACAAAAAGGTGTTTAAAATACTATGCGAGACTATTTTTTTAAAGATTTTATTTATTTATTCATGAGACACAGAGAGAGAGAGAGAGAGAGAGACAGAGAGACAGAGACACAGGCAAAGGGAGAAGCAGGCCCCATGCAGGGAACCCGATGTGGGACTCGGTCCCAGGAATCCAGGATCATGTCTTGGGCCAAAGGCAGGTGCTTAATCACTGAGCCACTCAGGCGTCCCAGTGAGAGAGACTATTGAGAGGGGGGACAATACAGCAGAGTAAGAGGACCCTAAGCTCACCTTGCCCCATAGATACAACTAGGTAACACTCGTATCAGTGAAAATAACCTTGAAAATGACCTGTAGACTGGCAGAACATACTACACAACTAAAAGTTGAGAAGAAGCCACATCAAAGAAGGTAGGAAGGGAGGAAATGTAATGGGGAGCTAAATGAACTCCAGCAGACTATCCATGGGCAGGAGGGAGCTCAATCAATGGTGGAAAAGGGAGAGAAACAGATTATCATGCCATGGAGCCCACATGGGGAAGATGAACCCCCAAAATATTTCGCTTTGAAAACCAGAGGGGCCAAATTTCATAAGTTCTTACCACCAGTTAGCCATAAAGCTTGGGATTTTAAAAATCAGAGGGCCTGGCTCTGGGAGAGCCCAAACATTGATAGGCAACTGAGTCCCTACTCTTAAAGAGACAACACAATAAATGGCCTGTGGGGATACAGCATGGAAGCAGCAGTTTGAAAAATGCCTGGGGTATATGGGAAAGAGAGTTATTTACTCATCTCAGAGCTCATCCCAGAGAGGCAGGGATTTCAGGGAGAATTCCCCAGAAACAAAGGAGCTGGTAAAGTGCTACTTCCACCCTTCCACCTTGCAGCATAAACACACAGCTGCCTCACTACCTAACTTGCTTACACCAAGTCCTGCCCCACTGCACTTCAGCAGATCCAACCTTCCCAGTCAGCTTTGCCTAAGTTTAGATTCAGCAGGTCCCCTCCCCTAGAAGACCAGTGCAAATCTTGCCAAAACCAAGTCTCTGATTAGTATGTTTTGTGGGGCATGGGTCCTGGCAGCAGGTGCACTGGCTGTGGGCCCTGTGGAAAGGTGCACCTTCTTAAAATTGTCTGCCCTGGCCACATAGCGCCAGTCCCTGCAGCAACAGTTACAGGTCTCATTTTGCAAGCAAACCAGTAAATGCCCTGTTAAAACTACATACCCCTTGGGATGCCTGGGTGGTTCAGTAGTTGAGTGTTTGCCTTTGACTCAGGGCATGATTCTGGGGTCCTGGGATCAAGTCCCACATCAGGCTCCACATGGGGAGCCTGCTTCTCCCTCTGCCTATGTCTCTGCCTCTCTCTCTCTGTGTTTCTCATAAATGAATAAATAAAATCTTTAAAAAACAAAAACAAAAACAAAACCCTACATGCCCCCCACCCCCAGCTAGGGATCAAATACTGACAAAGAAAGAAAGCCTTTGCAGATGACTAGACTGAAGGAAAAAGTGGCCCAGACATGACAGCAGGAAAGACACAACACACATAGGAGACACCCCTGAAGCATTAGGTTCTGGTCAACAAGGGATACTGCACTGCTGGGTACTACAGGACTTCTTCATAAGGCCATTACTTTTAAAGGGCAGGAAATGTAGCTGACTTTCCTAACACACAGACACTGGGAGTTAGACAAAATAAAGAGACAGAGGAATATGCCCAAATGAAAGAACAGAAGAAAACCACAGCAAGAGATCTAAGCAAAAAGGATATGAGTAATATGCCTGATGATACAGAATTTAAAGCAATGATCATAAAGATACCTACTGGACTTAAGAAAAGCATGGAGCGCATCAGTGAGACTCTTGAGAGATGAGAGAACAAAATAAATGAAATTTAAAATGTACTTATATATAATAGCAGGCTAAAAAAAGTAGAGGAATGAATTAGTGATCTGAAGGACAGAGTAATAATGCAAAGTAATCAAGCTCAGCAGGTAAGAGAAAAAAACTATGCAAAAGGATCACTTAGGGAACTCAGTGACTCCATCAAGCATAATAACATTCACAGAAATTATTCATTCATAGGGATCACAGAAAAAGAAATAGAGAAGAGGAAAAGAAATTTATTTGAAGAAATAATAGCTGAAAACTTCCTAATCTGGGGAAGGAAACAGGTATCAGATACAGGAGGCAGAGATCCCTCTATAAAATCAACCCAAGGTGGTCCACACCTAGACACATGGTAATTAAAATGGCCAAAAGGAGTGATAAAGAGAGAATTTTTTAAAAAGCATGAGAAAAGAAGGTAGTTACATACAGAGGAAACTCCATAAGGCTATCAGCAGACTTTCAAAGTGCTGAATGGAAAAATCTGCAGCTAGGAATACTCTATACAGCAAAACTATTATTCAGAATAGATGGGGAGATAAAGAATTTCCAGACAAACAAAAACTAATGGAGTTCATGACCACTAAATTAGCCTATAAGAACTGTTGAAGAGAACTCTTTGAGTGGAAAGGAAAGACCATAAATAGGAATAAAAAATGTAGGAAGCACAGAGGCAGTAAAAATAAGTATATCTATAAAAATCAGTCAAGGGACTCACAAAATAAAAAAATGTAAAGTATGATACCATATACCAAAAATGTGGTGGGGAGAGGAGTAAAGAATGGGCTCAAACTTAAGTGACTATCAACTTAATATGGACTGGTATATATAGAAGATGTTATATACAAACCTAATGGTAACCACAAATAAAAAAACAGTAATAGATATACAGAAAAATGTGAGAAATGAATCCAAGTATGGCGTTAAAGAAAGCCAGCAAACCATGAAATACAGCAAGAGAAAAAAGGATCAGAGAACAACAAAACAACCACAAAACAAGTAACAAAATGGTAATAAGTACATAGTTATCAATAACTACTTTGAATGTAAATGGACTAAACACTCCAATGAAAAGATTCTGGGTGACAGACCGGATTAAAAAAAAAACAAAACAAAACAAGACTCATCTGTATGCTGCCTACAAGAGATTCATTTCAGACCTAAATATACATGTAGACTGAAAGTGAGAGGATGGAGAAATATTTATCATGTAAATGAATGTCAAAAGAAAGCTGGTAGCAATACTTATATCGGACAAAATAGACTTTAAAAGAAAGACTGTAACAAGAGACAAAGAACATTAGTATATAACAAAAGGGACAAACCAACAAGAGGATATAACAATTGTAAATATTTATGCACCCAACATGGGCGCACCCGAATACATAAAACATTTAATAACCGGCATAAAGGTAATAACTGATAGTAATACAATAATAGTAGAAGATTTTAACAGCCCACTCACATCAATGTACAACAGATCATCCAACCAGAATATCAATAAGGAAACAGCAATTTTGAATAATACACTAGACCAGATGAATTTAACAGATACATTCACAACATTCAATCCTACAAGGGCAGAATATACATTCTTTTCCAGTGCACACAGAACATTCTCCAGAATAAATCACATATTAGGCCATGAAAGAATCCTAGCAAATTCAAAAAAGACTGAAGTCATACTACACATCCTTTCTAATCACAATGCTATGAAACTAGAAATCAATCACAAGAAAAAATCTGAAAAGAGCACAAATACATGGAGGTTAAACATACTGCTAAATAATGAACGGGTAAACCAAGAGATCAAAATTACATGGAGGGGTACCTGGTTAGTGTAGTCAGTAGAACATCTGACTCTTCATTTCAGAGTGTAGAGATCACTCAAAAAAAATTTTTTAATTACACGGAGGAAAATGAAAATGAAAACACAGTGGTATAAAATCTCTGGGATGCAGAAAAAGCAGTTTTAAGAGGAAGTTTATAGCAATATAGGCCTACCCCAAGAAGAAAGAAAAATCTCACATAAACAACCCACCTTTACACTTAAAGGAGCTAGAAAAAGAAGAACAAACATAACCCAAAGCTAGCAGAAGTAAAAAATAAAGATTAGAGCAGAAATATATGATATAGAAACTAAAAAATCAATAGAACACGCCAAAGAAACCAGGAACTGGTTCTTTGAAAATTATCAATAAAATTGATAAACTTCTAACCAGACTCATCAAAATAAAAGAGAGAAAGAGAAAGATAGAGAGAACTTCAAATAAATAAAATCACAAATGAAGAGGAAAAATAACAGCCAACACCACATAAAAACAAAGGATTGTAAGACAATATCATGAAAAATTATATGCCAACAAATTGGCCAACTAGAAGAAATGGATAGATTCCTATAAACATATAAACTATCAAAACTGAAGCAGGAAGAAACAGAAAATTTGAATAGGCCAATTACCAGCAGTGATATTGAATCAGTAATCAAAAAACTGCCAACAAACAAAAATCCAGGACTACATGACTACATGACTTCACAAGTGAATTCACAAGTGAATTCTACCTTTAAAGAAGAGTAAACACCTGTTTCTTCTCAAAATTTTCCAAAAAATAGAAGAGGAAGGAAAACTTCCAAAAACTTCCAAAAATAAGGCCAGCATTATCCTGATACCAATCCAGATAAAGACACTACACTAAAAAGAGAACTACAGGCCAATATCCCTGATGAATATAGACACAAAAACCCTCAACAAATTATTGGCAAACAAAATCCACAATATATTTTAAAAAAATCATTCACCAGAATCAAGTGGGATTTATTCCTGGGATGCAAGAGTGGTTCAATATTCACAAATAAATCAATACATTATATCGTAAGAGTAAGGATAAAAACCATATGATCATTTCAATAGACATTTGACAAAGTATAACATCCATTCATAATAAAAACCCTCAACAAAGTAGGTTTAGAAGGAACATATATCAACATAATAAAGGCCATTTATGAAAAACTCACAGCTAACATTATACTTGATGAAAAACTGAGAGCTTTCCCCCTAATGTCAGGAACAAGACAAGAATGTTCACTCTCACCTGTTTTATTCAACATGGTACTGGAACTCCTAGCCATAGCAATCAGACAACAATAAGAAATTAAAAAAAAAAACAAAACATCCATATTGGTAAGGAAGAATAAAGCTTCCACTATTTGCAGATAGCAAGATACTATGAAAAAACCTTAAGGACTCTACTAAAAAACTATCATAATGCATAAATAAATTCATTATGGTTGCAGGATACAAAGTCAATGCACAGATATCTTTTGTATTTCTATACACTAATAATGAAGCACTGAAAGGGAAATTTTTAAAAATCCCATTTACAATTGCACCAAAATTTACCTAGGAATAAATTTAACCAAAAGGTGAAAGATATGTATTCTGAAAACTATAAAACATTGTTAAAGTAAATTGAAGATGAGACAAAGAAATGGAAAGATATTCCATGCTCATAAATTGGATGAACAAGTATTGTTAAAATGTCTATACTGCTCAAAGTAATCTATACATTCAATACAATCCTTATCAAAATACCAACAGCATTTTTCACAGAACTGGACCAAACAGTACTAAAATTTCTATGGAACCACAAAATACTGGCCAAAGCAATCTTGAAAAAGAAATACTAAATGGGAGAAGATATTTGCAAATGACATATCCAATAAAGTATTAGTATTCAAAATATATAAAGAACTTATATAACTCCATACACACAAAAAAACTCCCAAATAAACCAATAAAAAATGTTCAGAACAGGGATCCCTGGGTGGCGCAGCGGTTTGGCGCCTGCCTTTGGCCCAGGGCGCGATCCTGGAGACCCGGGATCGAATCCCACATCAGGCTCCCGGTGCATGGAGCCTGCTTCTCCCTCTGCCTGTGTCTCTGCCTCTCTCTCTCTCTCTCTGTGACTATCATAAATAAATTAAAAAAAAATTAAAAAAAAATGTTCAGAACACATGAATAGACATTTCTCCAAAAAACGACATCCAGATGGCCAACAGACATATGAAAAGAGGCTCAACATCACTCATCATCAGGAAAATGCAAATCAAAACCATGATGAGATATCCCCTGAAACCCATCAGAATGGCTAAAATCAAAAACTCAAGAAACAAGTATTGATGAGAATGTGGAGAAAAAGGAACCCTTGTGCACTCTGGGAATACAAACTGGTGTAGCAACTGTGCAAGGTATGAAGGTTCCTAAAAAAAAAAAAAAAATAGAATTACCCTACAATCCAGTAACCACACTACTGGGTATTTACTCAAAAAATGCAAAAACACTAATTTTAAGGGATATGTGCACTATGTTTATTGCAGCATTATTTACAATAGTGAAACTATGGAAGCAGCCCAAGTATCTATCAATAGATAAGTGGATATAAATGCAGTATATATATATATATATATATATATATATATATATATATATTATGTATATTATTCAGCCATAAAAAGAATGAAGTCTTGCCATTTGCAACAACATGGATGGAGCTAGAGAATATAATGCTAAGTGAAATAAAACAGTCAGAGAAAGATAAATACCATGTGATTTCACTTATATGTGGAATTTAAGAAACAAAACAGCAAATGGAGGGGGAAAAAAGAGATAAACCAATAGGTGATGGGGATTAAGGAGTGCACTTGTCATGATGAGCACCAGCTGATGTGTGGAATTGTTGAATCACTATATTAAATCACTACATTGTAGATCTGAAACTACTGAACACTGTATTTTAACTACATTAGAATAAACATTTTAAAAAGCAAAATGCTGAGAATATGTCAAAATTACTATGAAGTAAGACAAAATTATTCTCATTATTTCTCATTAACTAGAGTGAAGTCACTTATTCTGGACACAACAGAGGAAAGAAAATATATAAATAAGCCCCACGAACCCTTCAGAAGTTCCTATTCTATTACCCACTGTGAGCTTTCTGAGCAGATTTGCCAAAAAAGAACCAAAGGTTTATTTATTGGTGTTGTGAAGATTGAGACTGACAATTCATTTTTCCATGCATGTGGAACTAAAATAACACTTTGAAGCCAGTGAGTTTTCATCCGTTCTTTTCACTTTGCTGATATCCTTATTGGATGGTGTATAAATTGAGCAACTCAGATGGGCTCTCTTTAAATACCAGGGAAATATATTTTCTAAGATTCTCTAAGAAAACCAAGGAAAGCATATATATTATTCAAAGAAAATAAAAAATCCTAATTGAGCTGACTATACCTAAGCTGCCTAAAAATGTTCTGATACACACTTATACACATTTTAAATATTAGGAAGGAAATATACATTATGAGACTTTACTGTCTGGTTCTTTACAGGTTGGTGGTTTTCAAAAGGGCTATCTACAGTCTCTCATATTCAACCAAGAGCAAGAATTTAGGAGTTGAAGGCCTGCCATTAGAGATAAGGCAAGTTATCATGCATATAACATTTGTGTTCTTCAGTATAATGCATTTTGGTGACATTTTATCTGGCACACACTATTTTTGCAAATGATTGCTAGAATCCAGTGGATCACCCAAAGAAATACTCTAGGTAATCACTACTTTTCCCATTGTTGGAGGCTGTCAATGCTCACTTATCTTGCTCAATGTGTTGGGAAATCACTAAAATATTTCTTAAATGTAAAAACAAGTGTTTAAACCTGATTTTCCCTTCTTTTCTTAAATAGCAAAGCCTTCCAATATGTATAACATTATTGCATTTAACCTAACCAGAATTTAATGTTTTAGCATGTTTCTGTTCTATTTCTCCTTTTCCAATATTCCTTCTCTCTGATCAAGATGGTCAACTTAATACTTCCGCTGGGAGAAACACAAGAGTCCTTTACTTAGGACTTTCAGTAGGAAGACTGAAGTAAAAGGACAGTAAATCTCTCCTTCAAAGACAATAGAAGATTCATAAGAGAAAAGATTAAATGTAGTTTTTCCCCATAACTTGAAATTTTTTGAAGCAGTCATTTTTAAACTCATCAGGATTTCTTTATTTTAATTTTCATTTATGTTTCAGCACCAACATCATTAAGAAACTTGAAAGCTTTTGTCATAAAATTTTACTCATTATTTTAAGTATTTTCTAGCTTTAATTTGACTAATATCAAAGATATTTAACAAAACTCAAAGTCTTTAATAAAGAAATAAAAAGTCTACTGAATTCCTAGAGATGCCTACCAAAAGAAGACATCAAATTAAATAAGGAACTTACATGTTACCTTTCTTTCTTTTTTTTTTTTTTAAGATTTATTTATTTATTTAAGACAGAGTGTGGTGAATGGGGGAGAGGGAGAGAGAAAATCCTCAAGCATCTGAGTGTAGAGCCTGATACCAGGCTTGATCCCAGGACCTTGAGATCATGACCCGAGCTGATACCAAGAGCCAGACGCTTAACCAACTGAGTCACTCAGGCGCTCCTAAATGTCATCTTTCTAGGATAAAAAACATGGAGATTACTCTTTTACTCGAAGGCCTCAGTTCTGCAAGTTACATTCTTACAACATTTGTGAACAACTAATTAAAAAAACCAAAAACAACCCCTCCCCCTCATTACTGTATATATTTGTTCCACATTCCCAAAACTGACTCATGAAGTCCTAGACTTTGCTCTTCCTCATGAAAACATGACTTGGAATCCATAGTTCAGGGAAACCCCTCTAAGAAGGAGGCAGACTCTATCCCTAAGCAATTTAGAGTATCACTATGCCAACAGAAAAACATTTTCAAAAGGAAAAATAAGTAGTGGGCCTGGAAGGAATTTTTTTTTTAGTAACTATGATCTCCTCAGAAAAGGAAAATTGGCTTTTTAAGGAAAAAGAACAACATACATAAAAATTGTTCAAAGAGGAATGTGAACTTTGACATTTTATTCTAGAATATAAATCTAAATGTGCATCTATGATGAAGGTTTGTTTTTTTGGAGTTTAGAGGATTAGATCCCAAACCCAAAGAGTACTCTAAAGGTGGCTGAAGCAGATCAGCTTAGTTGATACTGAGAAAATGAATAGTAGGCTTGTTCCATACACCTCAGAACATGCATGTTTGGATGTGTATGTGTTTATACTGCATTTAATGTATGTGGGAAGATGAATTCATTCATCCTGCACCTCTGAAGAAATATTCATTTAGCAGACTTCATTCTCTTTAGAGTCTGATTAATATCATAAATAATAAAATGCCATTCCCTAAGTAAACAATTAGCCATTGTGAGTCTAAAATGAGTCACCTTTTACAGCTGGCTCACGTACATGGCCGGCAACGAGTTAGGTATGTTGCCTTGGGGACAATTCAGAACAAGCATTCCAGAATTAGAGGGAAAAAAGAATCTCATATTCTCCTTTTGAAGACTCCAGATCTATACTCTGGAGACAGCACAGCTTGTATTCCAGTGTTTTCCATTTATACTGAAATTCTAAGCTAAAGGAAAATAGCATGCAGATGTGCTGTTTGTGATTTGAGGAGGCTCTCTTGTGCCAGAGTACATGGTCAATATAATGATTGTATTTTAAAAGTATTAGCATTACATTTTTTCACAAGCTATCACTTATTCATAACATAAACAATGAAAAATTAAGGCATAAGGGCAATAAATACCAGCGCCTCCAAAGTAGCCACTCTTCAATGGAAAACCCAAGCTGTCAGTGCTTGCATCTTTGACACTCTTTAGCTAACACTCTGGAGCCTGACAATATTAACCCCCTCAGCATTAGGCCAAGTTTTCATTATGCAGATGGTGGTTCCAGGTGCCTGAAGACCCTGCAGGTCTTCTGCATCATCCTACAGGTACCCTTATAAGCAGTAACTTAGCATTTTGGGGTTTTACTGCTCATTGCATTATAATTATTTGAAAATGAGAAAACCCATTAAACTGAACTTTGCCCAGAAGAGCTTGACCAAGCAAGACACAATAAATGGATGACTCCTGGATCGAGAAGTGTTTTCTTACAGGAATTTTACAAGTCCCTTTAAGTCATCAGTGAATCACTAGTGAAAGAGGCAAATCATAAATGCTTTTCGAGTGGTCTAAGGGTTAGCACATCCTCTAAAACGTCAGTAGCTGGTTCCCTGATCATCGGCACAAATGGACTAATTATTAGTACACTCACAATTAGTTACTTGTCCTTAACAAACAAACAAGAGAGGGAGCGCATGAAATTCTAGACAGAAACTCAATGTAAATGACCAGATCAGACATATTTACTACTCAAGAATTGAAATACATTATGTGGTGTAAGAACTAAAACAGAGGTTTTTATATTTTATCCAAATGTTTTTTTTTTCTAATAGTGGCAGTATTAGGTAGAAATATTATCCTTTACTTTGTGTAAGAAATCCCTAATTAATTTCATAAGTTACCTGCTGTTTTTAAAAAGCGAACTATTAGTGGACTAAATTCACTTTGCTTCTTCACAAACGTTTACCTTGTACTTTTCTTGCATTATTTTTAACTCTATTAAATATTATTACTTAGGTGGTAAGCAGTTATATCCAGATATAAATTTAAAAAGTGACACATTTTCAATACCAACCACGACTTCAACATATTCCTAACAGCACATTCCATCAAATTAAACTGCAAGATTTCCCACATTTGTTTTACATTCTATATGTATGGCTTATGAATAGCAATTTTGATGAATTCCAGCTGGTTTAAATATGCAGGCAACCCCTTATAGAACAGATTCTTTTCAATTCTTACTGTATTCAATGAGGCCCATTTTAAGTGGGCCACCTGGTAGGATAAAACACTAATAATTCTCCATAGAAAAAAATGAAAAGCAAATCACCCTGCTAAACTTAAGACCATCTTCTCTAACTATATTACTATTATATCACTAATATAAGCGAGGAGTAGTTCTAATCTTTTGGAAGAATGGAATTTAAATTTAAACAGGCCAGCAGCCCTATGATGACTAAATTGCTCACTTCTCTAATGACAATAGCAACATGAAGATAATTTTCACCATTGCTGCCTGTTGCCTGGTCTCATAGATCTATCATGCACATTCAGTCTCCTCCTCCATCCCCCACACCCTCTCGCTTCCGTCCAGCTGGAATACATCAGGGTGCAGAAGCCAAGTCAAATGTGGACCCCACCCTCCTCCATCCATTTTAAGGCACCTTCAAAGCCAGAGCACTGATTTCGTTCAGTTTCACCAGCAAAGCCAGCCATCCTGCTATTTAAGACTCCAGTTTGGGGTTTTTATAACTGCACATTAACATGAGAGCTTTGATTTTTGGTCAAAAACTTTGCTGCACCGAGTTTCATCAGACTTTTGTACCCTGCCTGCAGAAGAGTCCTTATTATTAAATCTTCATGATATTTGCTCTCAGTGTCGACCTCCTTCCTTGTGTTATGAACCTCTGAACCACCCAATAACCTACCCTAAAGAACATAACATTTCCCTTCCAAAAGGTCAAAAGGGAACAGCCATTAGGGTAGTTCAAATGTACGTTTTCCCTGGTGTTTGCAAACCCTGTATCATTTGTGCAGTGTCACAGACAGACAACAGTCATTCCGACGTACACAGAAACGCTCTTGCCAAGATGCATGCAGTGGGGGGTGGGGGCTGGAAAGAAAGAGTTGCAATAGGACAAAGAACTTACTTTGTTGTTCCCCTGTGCACATAGCCGCAAGAAAAAAAAAAACAAAAACAAAAACAAAAAAGAAATACGTTAAACATAAACTTATTAAAAATTGTAAGGTTTTTCACGCTAGAGCAAAATCCAAACAAATAATTTATTCATTGACATCCCCTACATACATACAGCACCCAGAGCTCATGGGCAAGTCAAAGAATCCACTTATATTAAGTGAAATCATATATTTATAACAGCAGAAAATTATGACAGTGATTTCCCCCTTTCTTTCTACCCGGAATCCTTGGAGTATGGGAACCTGGCCAAAAAGCACTGGTTTGAATTGGTAATAACTGAACTGTTAGCATGAAAGGCAAAATAGTTAGTATGTCAGCTTGCCCCTTCCTGACAGCCCCTCCTCCAACATGCCAAGCAGTGGAAAATTTCATCAGCCAATGCATTTTTAAACAAACACTGCATCCTTGGTTTCAAAGAAGGTGGAAAAAGAAAGGAAAGGAGCAGAGGAAAGGAGTGGGTGGTTCTGGGGAGACAGGGTAAGCAGACCAAGTTACGACCTCCATCTGTACCATTCCTCTACTCCATAAATTATGAGTTTTGTCTCGGGCTGGCATGGGAAGCGAAAGCTGTATAGTGGGGACACGGCCAAAATAAACATTGGTCCACATTCAAGAAAATGGGTCTGGAAAGGTTAGTCACAAAAAAATGCAGTCATTTCTAAAAGTGACGTTCTGGAGAGAGACACAGAGAACAGCCAGTGACAGGCAGCAGGCAAATGGCTCTCCTGTTTCAAACTGGAGCTGCAAGAGTATGATTTATATCAAACAATTTCACTCACATATGGCTTAAAAAAATAAAATGGTGATTCATTACTCCCAGGGCAGCCGGAGTCCTTGCAAGGTCAGATCCTGTGGGGAAGACGTGATGGGATATGGGCAGGGAACAGATCTGAACTCTTCTCACAAGGGGCCCAGGAGGAATTCCTCACTGAGATGCAGAGCTGAAGAGAGCTGTTAGTAAAGTGTGTCTGTGAAGGAGGACAAGCCCGGGGTGGAGTAACAGGTTGGGCTGGAGATCTGGCATTTAGTTTCAAAAGACGATGTACAGAGAGAAACTTTCTGGAGATGGGCAAGGCCACAATCACAGGAGAGGGTATTTTCTTAAACGCAATGCCAATTGGTGACTCTGGGGAAATGTCCAATCCAAGCGCCATCACAGCCATCATATTTAATAACAACATAACATAAGTTTAAAGACACTGATAAAATAGTGTGGAGAAACTTCTTGGCATTGAGAATTGCCATGATATAACTGTTAACATCACTGGCTTCTGTGAGACATAAATAATGATAGAAGAATGAATGAAGGGGGAAGAAAGATTCTCTGTAAGGAATATGCCAACCATTCAATAAGGCAATAAAGATTCCCACAGGGAATTTTATCAGGAGTAAAATGCTATTTTAGAGAATAACAGGCCCTGGTTCTCCAAAGAGCAATATTGCTGAAAATACCTCAAACAGATGGACTTTATTGAATTCCACAGCAGTGCAGCTTTTGATCTACCAAATAAGTTTCAGGAGTTCAACCAAGTATTTTTGCACATTAGGGAATGACTGGCTTCTCTGCTCAATGGCAGATGGTTCTGTTTGTAGTGGCAACAATGATGTCACAGAGTAGGGGGCCTTGATCCTTAAATATGAGAAACATCCAAGTGGAGGCCGTGGTGTGGCTTTGCCATTTCTTGTTTCCTTCAATCATTTCCCAATTGTCTATTCTAAGAGAGGCATAACAGCCATGAATGGTGAACTGTAAATGTTTTATAATTCCCTCCACTACTCTGTGTGGCAGCAATTTATGTTTAGATGCCACAAGTTCCTCTATTGAAGAAAAACTAGACTCCTCAGTATTGGTCATGTGGCTGCTTGACGTTGTGTGGGAAGCACTGCTGAATAAACCAAGAATAAAGTGATGTGTGGCCGGGCTAAGCATGAGCATTGTCAATCTTGTATTATTAGATGGCTGAATAATAAATGCATATGAGTGGTCTCCCATATTAATAGACATTTACGGAAGTCTGTGGGCAATCTTCTTCTCCCCCCCACAGACTGATACGGAGACCCTCCTCCGAATTGTTATTTGCCACAGAGAAAAATTCAGTTTTGAATCTTTCCAAAAGGAATTTCTGAAGACCCCAAAGACTTCATTTATAGAGTGGTTTCAAACTCCAAGGCACTCACTATGACTGGGAAAGTCTTGAATTCAGAGATACAGTGAAGTTCTGGGGTGTTTCACATTCTATTGCCATTTTTCATCACTTAACTCATACCGTAAATGGGAGGAGCATCCATCTATACAGCCAATGGAAATCTCTTAATTAGTTCAGAGGTGTATAATTTAACAAACAGGCAAAACTGAATTCACACCAAATTTATCTCCAGGGTACCCACTACTCTGCAGGCTGCTTCTTTCAGATAACCACCAGGCCAGCATCTGAGGGCAGGCTTGTGAACCCTCACTTTCCCTGATAGCTCCTTGGGCTCACTGTTGATGGATAGATAGAGCCTTCCAAGCCAGCCTGGCCAGCAGGACAGCACAACCCCATGAGTCCCCCTAAAGAAGTCTACCTCCTCAGCCAATAGTTAAGGAAACTCTCCTTCGACATGCCCAAGTCTCACTGATATTTTGCAAAGAAAAAGTAACTACTAAACTGGGAATTATGATTTCATGGATTTTCAGTAATAATAAAGGCTACATGGCATTGAACACATTCACCCAATTGTAGCACAAAGCTACAGGTGATATGCAATAGTTTTCATTTAATCCTATAAAATCACACAGAAGAAGGTAGCATTATTTTGAGTTTAAAAAATAATAAACTGAAGAGTTAAGTAAGTTGCCTGAGCCACTCGCCTAATAAACAGAAGGGTCAGGATTCAAATGTGAGTAGATCTGACTTAAAGTCTACTTCATTTCACCACACACAAAATGTTCTAAAGAATTTGGAATTCTTTGTTTATACATAATTTAAGGCATACTGTGAGCTAACAAAAATTGTACCAGAAAAATCATATTTTGTATCATGTCCTTTAGATATTTAATGAAATTCATATTTATTTGTATTTATACTTACTGATGCATGAACATATTTTTTTCTATAAAATAATCTTTATGGGTTCTTTAATTGTAGCCTATAATACTGACATATGCACACTTTTTATCTCACTTTCATCAGTAAAAAAACCCCAAAATATTATTAATTAATTCCATTAGAAACATCTTTACTTCAAAACAGTGTTAACAATTCAATTATTAAACAACATAAGATGTTATAATAGTTATAATTTTAATTTAGTGGCTAAAGGAAATAGAAGTTAAAGAAATAAAATTCTGCTAAATCTAAATTCAGATTTACATATATTTTTTAAAGTATTTTGGTTGCTCAGAAAGATGAGGTAACTGGTCAAATGCTAAATTTGTGGCTCAGAGAGGTTATGATAAGTTCATGGAGTATGGCAGTGTCACAGTGGGAAACTGAACACAGGACTCCTCATTTCCATTTTAGGGCCACACATTACACTGCTCAAAGAAGTCTATATTTCACTTTGGATCCAGAAAGATTAAGGGTCTAGAGGTAATTAGAAAATCCACATGGAAATATAGTTGGGCTGTGGCATTTTATACAGACATCCACTGTAGTTCCTACCACACTGTAATTATTTACTTGCATCCCTCACCTCCACTAGCCTTGAAATTCTTATAAAGTAAGAACTTTATAAGAATCTTTTTATATTTGAATTTCTAGAGTCCACCATAACAGTGATAGATGAAGTTTCGGAAGAAAGGGAGAGAAAAAGGTGGAAGAAAAAGAAAGAAAAATCTGTAGGAAAACTCCAAGAGAAACAACCTAAGAGAAAAAACCAAGTAGCAGAACATTATGATATGAGTGACAAAAACATTCCATCATTTGAATGTGATAGAATAGATATGATGGGGGAAAGAATGTCATAAAAAAGTGTGCATTCTTATTTGAAAAAAAAAAAATTTGTCCCAAACCAAAATGTGAGTGACGTCTATTTATCAAAATAAAGCCAAAATTATACAGTTTTTACAAATGATCTTTGTAGATTTTTTCCCAGTCAAAATAGAGATGTTTTGTGTAGAAAGCAGAACTTTTTGAGTCTAGACTTATGTCCATGTATGACAAATAAATGTTTCATTTTTAGAATAGTGATTGATTAACTGTCAACTCAATGGTTTATTGATACAAAACCCAAATGACACACCAGAAGTCCTAAAAATTTACTTACAGAAAGACATCTGTTATTAGGTTAATCTGACTTTTTCATCAAATCTTTCTAAATTAGGAATAACTGTACCTAAAAGTATCCATTCCCCCAAATCTAAGCATGCTCACAAAATGAATGTTTACACAAGCATTCTACTTAGATTGCTTTCAGTAGTTAGCTGCCATTTAAACATCTGAAAGTCAAGCAATCGTGTAATATAACCTCTACAACTGCATGGTGCATAAGAAATGCAAATATTGTTTATGATGAAAACTGAGAAAAGCAATGTTCATGGCATACTTCCAAGTTTAATTTCCTGTTATGTCTTTGGCATATAGTAAAAAACCCCTTTGTCTCGACCTTCTAAGCAACTATACCAAAGGTATATTTATAAACAAAAAATGATGTGAAAGAATCAAACAGATTGTTCAACAATTCTGGATTTGCTTAAAATTGAGTATTCTGGTAAAAAATCACGAATATTTCATTGACCATCTTCATGCAGAGCTATGGTGCACACATGAAAATTCAAATTTGTAAAAACAGTTCACCAGAGATAGGTAGGCAATTTTGCTTTCCCAAGACAATTTTCCCTCATAAGAGGCATATTGCATCATTTCTTTAAATAGCAAAATTGTCTACTGCATTTAAAATAAATTTGACAAAATCACAATTGAAAAAAAAATTTGCACAAACATTCCAGTTGCATGGTAGGAAGACATACATCCACACATTAACATTTTATACGACCAAGCATTATTTGGAAATCGAAAACAGCATAAAGTGTTCACGATCTCACTGGTCTACACTATAACATTCACATTGTTTCAGCTCTCATCTACTTGTTAAAGAAAGCAGTCTGTGATGAAAATGATAATTATCACCATCATCATCATTATCATCACAAATAAAAATAGAGGGCTTATTTGTGCCCACTCTATTCAGTGCTTTGCCTGCATTCTTTCACTTAATCCTGTCAACCAAGCTACAGAGGACTCCTGTTATTTCCATTTTAGAAATGGGAATTTGGATATATAAAAAGGCTAGACATATCACAGCTTATATGTGAACTTCTGGAACTTCAGTCTTGGTAGTTTGACACTAGAACCTGTGCTTGAACACACATGCTCTACGGCTCCTTGTAATAACCCAACATATAATTTTTTAGCAATGTCAATCTTATCATGTCACTTAACTGGCTTGAAACCGGACGTCCAATGGCTTCCCATCTTACTCAAAATAAAACTCAAATGGTCACCCCATCCTTCGAGACCAATATAATCTGCCGTGACCACTGTCTCGGAAACTATCAACCACTTTTGTCCTCCCTTGTTGTGTTCCAGAGTCACTAACTTGTTTGTTGCTCTTCTGAGACACTGAGCTGGCTTTGCACTTGCCAGTCCTCTCCACAAATATTCTTCATTTCATTTATTCCCTCTCTTCCTTCAGGAGCCTACTCAAATGACTATTTAAAGAGGCCTTTCCTTATCATCTCTACTAAAATAAAGCTTACCTGCCCCTCACTGACTATCCCTTTCACTTTCTTTGTTTTTTATAGATTGTATCACTCTCTTACAATCACACTATATAATTATTCAGTTATTCATTCACTTGTTAACGTCTGCTCCTTGTAGATGGGACCTTATTCTTCACCTCTACAGCACTGGTGCCTAGAATGTGCCTGGCAAAAAGCGTGTGCTCAACAGGCTTTTGTAGACTGAATGAATAAAAAAGTAAGCATGTGTACATTTTTAATATAGAATATTTGTGAAATTAAACACAGTACCATCAGTGGAGAGGGAAGAGTAATAATAAATGATTAGAATTAATAACCAAAGTATAAGTAGTACTCTGATTTTTTAAATGATTTCTCATCTGCAGTTTTTGGAGTAGCATACAGCTATGTAAATATATATGTACACCACTGATAAAATTTGGACAATTACGGAAATCATACAGACAACTCTGTACTTGAGTATCATCAGGAAACGGTCTTCTTTCACCTCATTTAGAGGGTATTTTGTGGGGAATTCATTGTTTTAGGTGATAGCCAGACAAGTGTAGATTGGGTGGGGGTTAAGAGGTCTATATGTGAGATAAAATAACAGCTAAGAGAAGAACATTTTGACACAAATCCCCAATCCTTTACCTCTGAAACTCTGTTAAATTCCAATGCAACCTCAGGGATGTGGTCAAGTCTAAAGTTCCTCCAGAGATGCTTCAATGGCCCCGTCTGTGCCCTATATTTCAGAATTTCTCTTGAGAAGACTATTCCTATTGGGAGCCCAGAAATGACCTGACTTGTTCATGATAAGTCTTATAAACTAATTTAGAGCCAAGCAAGCATCAAAGGATCCAGTTGGACTCAATTCCCAAGGCTCAGTCCCAGTACTTGCATTTAGAGGAGACACCTGGGCAGTACACCTGAAAGGGGACAGGGAGTAAGCAGGGAGAGCCATCAGCTAGAGTGTCTAACGGTGTGTGTACATGTGTTGGATGGGACTTCTGAAATTTAAATACAGACATTTTCCAAAGAATACAAATAGAAGTTCTGTTTATTAACTTGAATGAGAGAAGTGACTTCAAACACTTGAAGTATATTTATAAAGATAAGTAGGAATGGCAATATAATGTTTTTCTTCTTTCACACTCCAAATGACATTAACCAGAGTTTGAATACAGATATGATTTTGGACTCAGGTACTACAGACCTAATGAAGGGAGGTAGATTTTTATAAAAATAAGTACATTTTTAAGGATATGAAATAGTGTTATGACATTATGACTTTATGAAGAATGTTCTAAACAGCTGTATGAATACTAGAACAACTGTGGAATACCATGTAAAGGAAAATAAAATTTTAAATTAAAACAAAGACATTCTCAGACATAAAACATATATTATGTTTTATGGCAGAATAGGGCATTTTCTCTAGCAAATATAGTGATAAACTTCCTAAAATAGAAACTAATGGAGAAAAAGAAATATGATGAGGATAGTATTACTATCCTCCAATGTTCCAAAAGACTGGTGGTCTATGTTCTAAAAGACCACCAGTTTAACAATTATATAGTATATAGAATTATGTCTTCTTAAACATGGTCAATAATCATAAAAAAAGAGATCCAACTTACTAAAGATTTATCGGGATAAACCCCAGCTCTCAGTAGAGATGCCTTCCAGCTGTCTACATCCTCCTGTGAGTCACACGCCAGCTCAAGGAAACGATAGTCTTTGTATACATTCCTGGAATTAAAAAAAAAAAAAACATCATGCCTTTAGTTTGGAAGCAAATTCAAAATGATTTTATATCACTGCAGATGATGATGATACAAATGACAGTCCAAATGGATAATTCTCTGACAGTCACTGGAGGAAAAAAAAATAATTCAGTGTATTTAAAATAATTAGAAAATTCTTATATTTTTATGTAATCTTTTTAAAACTTCAAATTAAAGAATTCAGAACCACTTATACTGCTAAGCAATAAGAAGTAATGGAGATACAAATACTCTCAAGATGATACACAGGTGCCAAGTGAGAGAGATTCCAGAGGAATTGATCTGCTGTTGCCTAGTAATTAATCAATTTTCTGAAACCATTTTATAAGTCTAAATGGCTCATAAAATTTTAAAAGGTATGACAGTAATCTTACAAACTTAAAATACTATTTTAGATTGAAAGCAGAAATTCTCATAGCTACTGTGAAAAGAAAAAAAACATTAACCAATATTTAACAGAGTGATATGCCTATAAAGTGCATATTTATAACTGGGACAATACTGTACTTTTATTTCTTCTCCTAACAGTAAAATAATACATAAGGTGTAATATACACCCATCTAGAAAGATTTGGAAATTTGGTAAAAGTATAAAAATGGTGACAATCATCCATTTTCCACGGTTTATAGATAAACTTATTTCTTTATACTATTGTCCTATCAATCTTTCAAACAGCTGAGGTGGTGTAATATACACCCATCTAGAAAGATTTGGAAATTTGGTAAAAGTATAAAAATGGTGACAATCATCCATTTTCCACGGTTTATAGATAAACTTATTTCTTTATACTATTGTCCTATCAATCTTTCAAACAGCTGAGGTCTCCCCAACTCCCTTTTCTCTTTCTTTCTGTCAATTTTGAGTCCTTTTTTACTTACTATGATGTTATGGTAATTTACTTATGCCATTGCATCTTTATAAACATTAAATTACAATGGTATGATATTCATTAATATAAATGTATGATAATTTACTTAACCTCTTTCAAATATTAGATATTTAGGTAATTTCCTTTTTTACAATAAAAAATAATGCCTAAGTGAATATTTTTATCCATAAGCCTTTGACATTTACTACTCTTATTTTCTGAGTATAAATTCCTATAATTAGAGTTACAGGATCAAAGTTACAGTCATTTTTTAAGATACTGATATGCACTACCCATTACCCCTCCAGAAGAGGTAATCCAATTTAGACAATACTAGCAGAATACCAGAACTTAGGGTCTTATTCTCTTCCAGGGTATTATCATTCAAGCCTAAGAGCCTTAGTTTACACCTAAACTAAGATGGCTCACAAATTTATATCTCTTGCTCAAGACCTCCCCAGATTCATAACGTCCACTGACTTCTCCACTTGACCATCTCAAAGGCACCTTGACATTTAGGACTGAATTGGTGATTTCAGCTTGACATTCCCTACCTTCCACTCTCTCATACCCTCTTTCACTTGACCACCTAAAGTGCATTTCCTGTACATTGACTGCCATCACGCTCCTTCAAACATTATAGTGGCCTCCTCATGGGTCTCCTGGCATCACATGGCTCCTCTAAATCTGCTCTCCACACAGAATCCTCATGATCTCCTGAAAATGCGAATCAGATTATTTTTACCCGTGAAGTAAAACATTCCAACAGCCACCTGCTTTTAGGGAAAGACGATACTGTCTATCATATAGTATAGTCTGACCCATAGGTATTACCTTCCTCTTCAGCTTTTTTCACATTCTCCTTTCCCTTGCTTTGTTTACTCCACCCATGCTGGCCTTCCCTTGCTTCCTCAGATTTGCCATGCCTACTCCCAAAGTCTTTGAATCTACTGCTCTCTGCCTGTAGGTCTTTTCTTCTTCTCTCACTGTACAATTAATGCCTACTTTTCTTGGAATCTCAGATCATATTTCTATTTACCTTTCCTCCATAGCACTAATAACAGTTGTGAATTCAGAGTTATGTGTGGGTTTCATTTTCTTTTTTATTTCTTACTCATGTATTTGTTTACTTGCTTGCTTGCTTACTTAGATACTGTCTATCTTCCCAACAAGCCCACAACCAACATTAGGACAGGGAATGTATCATTTTTATGCTTATCATTATATCCCCCATTATATCTTCTCCACTTCTAACTCAGGTCAAACATATCATCTTTTCTTAAGTCAGGCATACACTGGGATTGGCATTTGGGTAGAGGGTGTGAACTAGGTATTTTCTCACTCTGGGCTGAACAAAACTTTGGGAATATAGCAGGAAAACTCTAAGGCAAGGACCTGCATGTACAGGCCTTTGGTAGGGCTGTCCCTCAATGATCACAGGACTCCTGGATGTGCCTGATCCTCTGGCCCTCAAGAAGTGTGGGGGGCTGAGTTTTCTCTACCCTAATGCAAAAGAAGGGCTCCTTCCTTGTGTCTCAATACATAAAGGGCAACTTGCCTATTTTGGGTCTGTGATGACTAAGATGTCTGTGCCTTCCCACTCTCATAAGACTAGTCCACTTAAAGTATACAGCAGCTGGACCTGTGCCACAACGAACAGAGGAAAATAAAAGGATATCTAATAAGCAGGTCTAACAACCAGAGAAAGCAAGAATGAAGAGAGCAACCAGAACACTATATCAATAATGAACTGTTGGGGGAAGCAGAAGAATAGTAAGTATTTGAAGAGGTATAAAAACAACATTAAGAAAAACTTCCTGGAACTAAGAAATAAGATTTTTAAGTTAAAATATTTAGTAGATAAGTTGAAGGAATGATGAATGTTGAGACTAAAATTCATAGTTTTCTTTTTTTTAGTTTTTATTTATTTACGATAGTCACACACACACACACACACACACAGAGAGAGAGAGAGAGAGAGAGAGAGAGGCAGAGACATAGGCAGAGGGAGAAGCAGGCTCCATGTACTGGGAGCCTGACGTGGGATTCGATCCCGGGTCTCCAGGATCGCGCCCTGAGCCAAAGGCAGGCACTAAACTGCTGCACCACCCAGGGATCCCAGAATTCATAGTTTTCAAGATCTAGCGGGAAATTTTTTTTAAAATACAAAGAGAAGTTATGAAACTGTGGAGGAAAGACCCAGAACATTTAACCTGTAAACAAAAGGAGTTTCAGAAAAAAGAAAAGGTGGGGGGAGAAAAATAATTATGAAAAAGAAACTACTTTCTAAAAAAGAATCTTATCCTGATTTTTAGAAAGATCTGAGTCTATAAATTTTAAGTGCTGTTTCACACGTATTTGGATGTGAAAAGATACCATATAGACATACATTTATACAATTCTTGAGCTCTGAAATAAAGAAAACACTCAAAAGTCTTCTGTAAAGAGATAACCAAGTTACTTACAAAGGAGAAAGAATTACACTGGCACCAGATTAAACATTCAAAAGATAGAAGGCAATGAAGTAACTAACCTTCATGGACTCTTACAAGGACTGCAGAGACCCCTATCCAGCTGGGGTATCACCACACTCCCGAGGTAAGGGAGTTACCTATGCAAGAGATGAGGTTGCAACAGCACCAAAGGAACCCTCAAAAAGGTTAAGAAGAAAAAAACAGTGGCGAGCAACAGAGCTTGCAACATTTACAGAGTCAAATCAAAATAATGACAGGCCATCTAAGAATATGCAGTATAAGGGCTAAAGATTCTTAAGGTAAAAGAGACACACTATTCAAATAGTCTGAAAGTTGGGGAAGGATAGGAGGTAATAAAAATGCTCCCCAGGTCTTCTCTGATGGGTGCGGGGCAAAGAGTGGGGCAGCAAAGGGATCCCAGTGGTCTTAACTGCGAGGAGAAGTGGGTGAGGGGAGAAGCAGAGAAGAAAGGTTTGGGGCAGAAATATTTGATAACTTGCTTCATGGAATGATACGGTTATATACTGGTGATGAATATAAGTGTTAATAGAATTAGAAGTACAGCAGAACTCTCAAAATAAAAGAAGAAAAAGGAGAAATTAATAGCCTCTTGATCAAGCAAAAAAAAAAAACTAAGAAGAAAAAATAAAAAGGAACAAAATAAGAAATTTTAATAAGATGGCAGGAATACATTTAAGTATATTATGAAATCAATGACAGTAGGCTGAATTCTCTCAGGCTAGTCAATTAATTTAGGTTTAAAAAACTTACATATTATTTAGAAAAATAAAAGAACAGGGAAAGAGAAATCAGACAAGCAGAAAACAAAGAAATATAAATTTAAGAATGGCAATATTAATAATAAACAAGATAGAATTTAAAAATACTGAAGCAAGATACAGTTTAAAAGCCCTAAATAGAATAAAGAAAAATATTATACAATGGTATAAAGTAAAATTTGTGAAGGCTGGAAAATACTCATAAAACTGTACCAAATTACATAGTAGGGAAAGAAACAAAGAAAATGCTACTAAAATTGCAAGATTTGTAATAATTGTAATAATTATATATATGTAAAATACAGTTGAAATATCTTAGTTAAAATATAAACACAGAAAAAAATTTAATATACTCTTCAAATTGAACAAATATCATGGACAAAAGTAAGCAAGTAGATAGAAAATAAAGATATCTCATTATCCAGAAAACATTTACAAAAATCAGTCTTATACTTGGACCTACACACATACACAATAGCAACTTTAAGAAACTTAAAAAAAAAAAAAGGATTACATAGATCACATTCTTTAATCACAAATTAAAAAAAAAGAAAAAAAGAATTTGTAAAAAAAAAAGACCAAAAAATCCCTTAAATATATTCTTAGATAATCTTTATATTACAGAAGAAACCAAAATACAAATTATAAATTTAGAAAGCAATAAAAATATAAACACATCATTTCCAACCAACAGAACATAGCAGACTGTAGGAAAATTTATGGCCTAAATATGTTCATCATTTATAGAATGTAGAAAAAACAGTCAATATTCATTTACAGGGATTATAAAACTATTATTTTTTTTTTTTAAAGATTTTATTTATTTATTCATGATAGACACAGAGAGAGAGAGGCAGAGACACAGGCAGAGAGAGAAGCAGGCTCCATGCACCGGGAGCCCAACGTGGGACTCGATCCCGGGTCTCCAGGATCGCGCCCTGGGTCAAAGGCAGGCGCTAAACCGCTGCGCCACCCAGGGATCCGGCCGAGGATCCCTGGGTGGCGCAGCGTTTGGGTGCCTGCCTTTGGCCCAAGGCGTGATCCTGGAGTCCCGGAATCGAGTCCCACGTCAGGCTCCCGGTACATGGAGCTTGCTTCTCCCTCTGCCTGTGTGTCTCTGCCTCTCTCTCTCTCTCTCTCTCTCTCTCTCTCTGTGTCTCTCATGAATAATTAAATAAATAAAATATATTTTAAAAAAGCCAAGAAGAGGGAGTTAACATAGATTAAAACCAAAATTAATAAAGTAGGAAATATAAAAATAACATAAAAGATAAAGACATCCACAAATATTTTTTCCCCTTAGAAATAGATAACATAATACTATGTAAGAGAGAAAACAAAAGTATACAAGTTCACAAATGAGAAAGGATAGGATACATAGCCACAAATATAGAGAAGATAGAAAAAAATTAAAATCAAATATTATATGCAATTCTATGGCAAAACTAAGAACCTAGTGGAAATAATACCCTAACAAATATAAATTACCAAAATTAATTCAAAATCCAAGTGGCTTTTACAAAACACTACTACACTATACTTCTAGTAACTTAGATATAGGAAGATATTCCATTCATATTAGGAAAAAGCCTATAAGATACATAGGATAAATTTTTTAAATTAAGAAAATGATAATATCTTATGAATAACATGAAACAAGATCTTCATAAATAGAAAGACATATTTGACGTGTTGTTTTCATTACACGATATTCTTAGGTCTTACGAAGTGACTAGAGCTAGAAGGTACTTAATAAATATTTACTGAATAATAGGGATGCCTGGGTGGCTCAGTGGCTGTGCATCTCTCTTCGGCTCAGGTTGTGATCCCGGGATCCAGGATCAAGCCCCACATAGGGCTCCCCTCATGGAGCCTGCTTCTCTCTCTGCCTGTGTCTCTGCCTCTCTCTGTGTCTCTCATGAATAAATAAATAAAATCTTTTTTAAAAAAAATTTCTTAATAATGAATATCATTATACCCATAAAAATAATGACTATCATCTTTAAAATATTTGCAAATTTTATAATTTAAAAGTGATTTTCCATCAAAGCTTTAATATTTTTGTAAAGGGAGGTGGGCATTTTAACACATTTCTAGAAGTGATATTCTTTGTTCTGATTTTATTAAGACTTTTTTATATTATTGGAATTATTTCTCACTTTTTATTTACATTACCCTGACATATCTCTGTCTCTTCTATGTTTTTACTTTTGTCCATTTATTTTACTTTTTAAAAAGATATAATTGTAGTAAATGCCAACAATATAGTTGAGAGAAAGGCAGCCCTCTCCACCTTTTTAACTTTCTATTCAGCTTGCTCTTCTTACCAGGCTCCACGGTTGGGTAAACCCTCACTCCAGCAAAGCTGGGTTTGGGGCTTGGGATGGGGGCTAGGGTCCTTGGAGTGGGGAGTGGAGGGCACTATGCCTCCATCTCAGCCCAGAAATGCTGGGTGCAATCATCTAGGCTCTGGCGTGTTGGTTTTTTCTTTTTCTTTTCTCCCTTGACTATAGAAGAGCTACTTCATTTTAACTTATTATGGTGATCATGTAAGTAAGACAAAAAGGAGAGAAAAATGTACCTCTTTTACTGGAATAATGTTTATGATTACAAGTGAAATAAGGCATTTTTTATCGACATAAAGGCAACCTTGGCTTATACAACCTCTTCTCGATCATGAACACTGACATCTTTACTGCACTCACTATCAATAACAAATATATTTTCCAAAGAAGAAAAAAATTTTTTTTCATCCCAATTTGAATAGCACTGCCCATGATTAGGAAAGTCTGAGTCATGTTTATTTCTTGCCATAGCTGGATAGGCTTGGTTTTAGTTTTGTCATTTTGACATAAGGTTTTTGTTTTTTTTGTTTGTTTGTTTGTTTTATGCTCCCGTTTCCTTGCATATGTTGATAAATGAACTGCCTTTTTGGCTTCTATACCTGTAAGTGGTTTCAGTTTACAGGTAAACAATTATTTTTTTTTAACAATTACGTTTCAGTTTTCCAAATCATTCCTGAATTCATATATATATATATATGTGTGTGTGTGTGTGTGTGTGTGTATATATATATATATATATATATATATATATATGTAATTCAGAAGTAAAACAATAATTCCTAACTTAAGGAATTTAGAAGAATTTACTTCTTGTCACTTTATCACATGCCTTTGCTAATCTGTCTAGAAATATTGGCAAAATATTATTTCTGAATTATTGTTTTCACATCTCTTTAAGAGTCTATTTCTTTAGCTTAATATGCAATTTTGTTATAACTTAAGCAATTATTTAAATGGAGCTCTATATGTTTAACTTGAATAAATATTTATCATCAGACATTTTCTACCTGGACTTTCCCATCTGTAAATTCTTACTTGGATTCATTTTTTGAATTGGCTTCAAATTAGAGTTGGCCATCTGGATTTCTGGTTGGCACAAGGATCCACATTTCTTGTGTTGACTCAGTGAGAAGTGTAGAAGTTTCTTCCTGTTGTCTATTTAGCTCCATTTTTCTTAATCAAGGTAAAGCCTGCAGTGGTTACTAATAAAAATTTTATTACAGTTTACTCCATGAGTTTTGCAACTACTTGATTAACATTGCTACTTTCCAGTGTTTTTAAGACTTTCTGTCTCCGTTGTACATGATCTTTTAGATACAGCAATGGATGGAGTAGGGTAAAAGAGAAGCTTCTAGTTTTTTCACCATCTTAAAAGAGAAATCATTTCATTGAGTCTTCATTACTGACCCTGCAAAGTTGGTAGCAGAGCTGTTTTACAGTTAAGGAAATTGAGATTTAGAGATGAAGTGATTCCCAAGATTACATAGCAAATGCACAGCACGGTGTACGCCAATCACTGTCCTTGGCATATGGTCTCTACAAAACAATTATTTGTCAAATGAATGGGATAGATGAATGAATGAAAGAACGAAAGAACTTGGATGGTATTTATCTTTATTTTATTTTTATTTATTTATTTAAGATTTTATTTGAGAGAGAGAGAGTGAGCACGCCTTGTGAACTCTCTCGAGTTGGAGGAGGGGCAGAGGGAGAAGCGAGCTCCCCACTGAGCAGGTAGCCCTGGTGCTGGACTCAGTCCCAGGAACCTGGGATCATGACCTGAGCCAAAGACAGACACTTAACTGACTGAGCCACTACAGTGCCCTAACTGTGTTTATTTTGAGACCAAATTTTTAATTTTTGACAGAATCCTTAATTTTCCTCAGAAAATCTAAGATAATAAAGTTTGAAGAAAAAAATCACAACAAGCAGAATAAGTACTTTTAATTAAAAGTGGGACATATTTGAAGGAAATATATTCTCTAAGTAGGACAGTTTATTGTTGGAAAATTTGAAAGGTCATATGTTTGCTACAGAGCAGAAAGGGTAAGAGATTATCTTGATAGAAATCAAAATTCATCAGTTTTTAATTATCTAATTACCTCTACCATAGCTTTTAGCTACCACTTAAGTTTCCATTCGAGGTATTTCTGGTGCACAGTATGAGCCCCTTGAAGATGTAAAAGGTATAGGGAAGGCAGAGCTGGACAAATGCCAGGGAGCTCTTGTCCAGCTGGAAAGCACAAAAAGTAGCGAGGGTACAGACTTTCCACATTCTCTAAACAGATCTGAAGAATTCAGCTTTGGCCCATTCTCACTGACCTTTCTCCAGAGTATTTTCTTTCAGGGGCTCTTCACATGGAAAATCTTGATTTTTTTTTCCCCCTCAAAGGATAGCCAAATTCTTGAGAGGGAAAATAATTATCTGGTTGAAACATTAGAAGAGGGTCAAAGGCTTCTGGTGGCTTTGGCTGCTTCATTTTTACCCATTTTTGAAGCCTCATCTTAGTCTGTGTCTAGACATCCAAGAAGAGTTGGATACAGGTCTAAAACACTGAACTGAGCTGATTTACTGGAAGTCTTATAAATTCTGTGGATGTAGCTTCCAGGTTCTCACCACATGCTGTAGCTGTATAGATAACCCACAGCAATTTGTACTGACTGAATTTTTTTTGTTTAGTCTATTGCAACTGCAATCATGCAGATATGAGCTTCTGAATGACTTCACTATGAAATCAAGCTGAACTATGTGTTTTATTGTTTGAAATTTTCAACATTAAAAATGAGCATGAGAAATTTTACTCCATAGGTAAAAGGTTTTTAAGTGCAACACTGCTAAACATGACCACATGGTGAGTCTGTGTTTTGACTAGATGTATAACTTTCATTCACACGTCATAAAGATATCTTTAGGTATTAAAAATGTGAAGTTTAGCTTGTTTACCTATGACAGCTCTTTAAACATCTGGGATCAGACATTACCTGTCCCTCAAGTCTTCTAAGTATCCAAGCTAACCTTTCTGCCAATTTTTTTCAAATGTTTCTCATATGAAGAAGATTCTAGATAACATCCTTCTTACCTTCTGTGGATTTGCTTTATTTTAAAAGGATTTTCTGAAAATGACATGCCAACAACTGATCACAAATCTCCAGAGGCAATATTATCCAGATGCAAGGAAGAAATTTGGTGGAATTTTTGCCTACTTTCTAACAGTAAACTTTCACTAATGTAGGAGGTAGTAGAATATAGTAAAAGACCATGAATAATACCTGTTGAAATCCAGACTATGCCATTTATTATCTTTTATGACATGGGAAAGATAATGTCTCTGAATTTCAGTTCATTCATCTATAAAATGGGGATAATACCACTATCTATCTCAGGCTTACAATGATAATAAAATAAAGTCACATGTGTGAAAACCTTGCTTAACACAATGCCCAGCATCAGGAAAATGCAAGTAAAATATACAAAACACAAAAATTACTATTATTCATTATGCTCACTGCCTTTAGGTCCTTTGGGTTTGATCTCCTATAAAATCAGACCTCTCCTGTACTATTTTAAAACAAAATGGGATCCCTGGGTGGTGTAGCGGTTTAGCGCCTGCCCTTGGCCCAGGGCGCGATCCTGGAGACCCAGGATCGAATCCCACGTTGGGCTCCTGGTGCATGGAGCCTGCTTCTCCCTCTGCCTGTGTCTCTGCCTCTCTCTCTCTCACTGTGTGCCTATCATAAGTAAATAAAAATTAAAAAAAAAAAACAAAGTAAAATTTATATTTAATGTTATTATATTTTATCTAGTTAGTCTGGCCCATATCCCAGTTTGCTCATATGTTCTGAATTCCAATTCTGGCTAATATCATATTCATAATTCTTCCTGCTTTGCATTATCTGTGTATTTACAATAAAACAATATTCCCAGGTCATTATCAAAGATACACTACAGAACTAAATAGACCTCAAAAAATCCCATACCAGAGTTACATGTTCTATTAATTGGTACCCACCGGGTATCAACACTAAGACTTAATCATAAATCCATCTTATATGTACTATCAAGTAATGTCCTTCTATTTTCCCTCATGTATATCCCAAAAGACTATATCAAGGTCTAAGTATATTATATCTACCCAATTCTATGAAAAAATTGAAGTCAGTTTGGCTGCACTTGTTTTTCAAGTTTTGAAGCAAGACCTACCAATCAATGATTTCCTTTCTAAATATATAACCATCAATTTTACAATTAATTGTAAACTTACATAGCAGGGTACCGGTAACAAGCTCATCAATCAAAATTTCCATTTAATTATCCTTTTTGAAAATCTGAGAAACAACTTCTAGTGTGGGCTTTTACTGATCTACAGATCCTACCATGTTCCCACTATCACATTCCTTATGCCTTCACTTCTGTGAAGACTCAGTTTAGTACTATAACTACTACCTTGCAAACCTTCAACTCCCTTTTCTGTCTTTCCCTTCACCATTTTACTGACCTAATAAAACTCTGACTGAATTATATTTCCTATCCAAGTTTCTAAGTAATGCAAGAGAAAAAAATATACAATTGGGCTTACTGCACTCCAAATTATAACTACAAATATCAAATGGGCACCTAACTTTCCCAGACATCCCTACTCTTATTCTGCAGTCAAAAAGCTTTATCACTGTACTAGATGATTACTTCATGCCTTTTCTTCCCTGAAATCTATAATATGCCCTTTGCAACTAACACCTGGCTGATAATCTTCCTTCATACTTCATAGGAAAAACACACATAATCTGATGACTCTTTCTACCAAGTACCCCAGACTACCTGCATTTGCAACCACAGATTCTGCCAGTACAAGGAAGGGCCAGACCTTCAACTTATATATTGAGTCCCTTTTCTTCTAATGTCTTTATGAACTTCCTACAATCATTCCCTTTTACTTTTCCTTCAATAATTTCCCCTTTCTACTATTGAATCATTCATATGGCACAGTAACATGCCTTAAAAGCAACCATCTTAAAACACACAGACACACACTTTCTCTTGACCCTTCCCATCTTCTACGAACTGTTCCATTTCTGTTTGCGTCTACAGCAAAACTCCTTGAGCTATTTTGAATCATTTTCTCCATTCTCTCTCATTCTTTCCTTAATTTACCCCGGTAAGATTTGTGATCTTGTTACTCTGTGGATACAGGCCTTATCAAGGTCATGTGATCTACAGCAAATGCTCAATTATTCCTTATCTATACATTACTTGGCTTCACTGCAGCATTTGACATATTGACCATTCCCTCTGTCTTCAATCATTTCCTCCTAAAGACTTCTGTGTTTCCACACTTCTACATCACAGACTACAGCTCTTAATCTCTTTTGATGCCTCCTCTTCCTTTGTTAGATCTTTAAATTCTGGAGTGCCCCAAGCTCCTTCATGGTCCTCTTCCCTCTATCTATGCTTTTGACAAGATAATCTTGCCTCACTGGGAATCCTAAATATCATTTAAATGCAGATATCTCCAGGTCTTTACACTGAACTACCTATATCCAAGCTGCCGTCTGATGACAGCTCTTCGGCACCTTTCTTGTTCTACTCTCCACACAGAAGCCATCAGAATCATATATTATATCCCCACCCTGTTTAAAATCTTCCAGTGACTGCCCACCATGAGTAGGAAAAAATTCAAACTCCTTGCCGTCACTGGCTTATCTTTCCAACTCTCATTTTCCCTTGTTTATGCTCCTCCAACTGCAATATAAATTCAACAATGGAACTTTAAATATTCATCAATGTATTTCTGGCATTTCCATCACACAGTAGGTACTCAATAACACTTATTGGCTGACTGACTATGTTTCAGCCTTTTCTCAACATCCAAAATTCTTCAAAGACTACTGACAATGAATTAATGATACCAAGATGGTACACTACCATAAACTAAGAATCAAACCTGTGAATTCAATAATACAAATTTCATAAGTGAGGACTATGAATTATTTTTATATTTTACAGAGAATATTCCTAATTTTGTGAATTGAAGATAAAAAGGAAGTACACTAAAACTAGAAATTATGATAAAAGTTAAACAGAAAGAACCATAAAACCACTTAAAATAAAGTAAAACTTGCCCCAAAACTTGTGTCATATAGCAACTCAAAACTATAATTGCACACTACTTATTAATTGGACAAAAATAACATGACACACCAGACTGAAACTCAGAAAATGCAGCCAAAATTTTACCCAGAGGTAAAATCATACATGTATGTCTTATTATTTAAAAAAAGAAAGCAAAAAAAAATACATTGCCAGAATTGTATTTAAGAAGTTAGAACATTATAAAACTAATCAAAGCAAAATATAGAATATAATAAAGTTCAGAACTAATTATGGAAAATTGAACTATCTTTGATAAATTTAGGAGTCCATTCTTTGATGAATCCAACAATGAAACAAAGCTCTGTAGTATCTAGTAAATATAAGATGAGAAAAATAATCAAATTCAGAGATGATACATATGATTTAATAAGGAGAAGATTAAATTTTTAAAGAGATGCTGAGTATACTTTTATGACAGTAAATTTTTAAGTATCAATTTCTAAAAATATAGGGAATCAGAATCATAAAATCTTACCTGACCAATATCCAAAGGATAAATTGGGGAAAAAATTAAAAATTAAAGAAATTAAAACTTTTCTTCAAAATAGTCCTGATCTCAGAGAGTTTCATAGGTCTTTCTTTCCAAACTTTAAGGGGAAGATTCTTCTATGCAGGACATCTCAGAAATATTGAGAGGCTAGTATACATTGTAAATCTCCAAGAAATGAACCTGCTATGCATGACTCTCCAAACTTAATTGACCCCTGAATCCTTTTTCTTTGAACTTATCAAAGGGTCAGTATTTTAAAGACCAAATTTTGGGATATGTTTCTATAAGTCAATCTCACTTATGAATACAAATGTAAAACTTTAAAAAAATATATTAGGAAATTGAATGTAGCAAAAATTTTAAAAATATAACCCTGAATAGCCAAAACAGTCTTGAGAAAGAAGAACAAAACTAAAGGCATCATGCTCCCTGATTCCAAAAGCTATTATAATCAAAACAGTATGGCATTGGCATAATAAACACTCAGAGTTCAATGGAACAGAATAGAGAGCCCAGAAATAAACCCATACATATATGGTTAATTAATTTATTGCAAAGGAGCTAAGAATATACGATGAGGGTAAAGGACAGTCTCTTCAATAAGTGGTGTGGTTAAAACTGGACAGCTGCATGCAAATGAAGGAAACTGAACCACTATCTTACACTATTACACACAAACTACTCAAAATGAATTAACACTTGGATGTAAGACCTAAAACCCTGAAATTCCTAGAAGAAAAATAGATCAGAACTAGCTATTTAACATGGGTTTTGGCAAGGATTTTTTGGATTTGACATCAAAAGCAAAGGCAATAAAACTATAACAAACTAAAAAGCTTCTGTGGAGCAAAAGAAACCATCAAAAAAATGACAAAGCAACCTACTGGATGAGAGAAAATATTCATAAATCATGGGGTTAATATCCACCATATATATAGAACTCATATAATTCAATGGCCACAAAGCTAAACACAGTCTGATTAAAAAAATAGAAGATCTGAATAGACATTTTTCCAAAGAAGACATACAGATGGCCAATAGGTACATGAAAAGTGTTCAACATCAATAATCATCCTGGAAATGCAAATCAAAATCACAAGGAGGTAAAACCTCACATCTGTTAGAACGGCTAATAACCAAAAGGACAAGAAATAAGTGTTGGCAAAGATGTGGAGAAGGGGGAACCTCTATGTATTGTTGGTGGGAATGTTAATTGTTGCAGCCACTATGGAAAACAGTATGGAGATTGCTCAAAAAATTAAAAATAAAGCCACCATATGATCCAGCAATTTCACTTCTGGGCCACCTAAGTGGCTCAGTGGTCGAGCAGCTCAGGTTGTGATCCTGGGGTCCTGGGGTCGAGTCCCCCATCAGGCTCCCTGCAGGGAGCCTTCTTCTCCCTCTTCCTATATTTCGGCCTCTCTCTCTGTCTCTCATGAATAAATAAATAAAATCTTTTAAAAATTTCACTTCTGGTGTTTATCTAAAGAAAAATGAAGAAACTAAAAAAGACATAGCACCTCCATGTTCACTACAGCATTATTTACAATAGCCAGGACACGGGGAGGCATATATTCCCCTGCACAGGGAATGAGTGAAGGGTGACAAACGATACAAACTGATATTGTATTACTTATTCAGAAGTTGCTAAGAAAGTAAATCTTAGGCTGTCAACACAAGAAAAAATATTTTGTAACTATATATGGTGACAGATGTTAACTAGACTTGTGATCCTTTTGTTATAATATCAAATCATTATGTTGTACACTTGCAACTAATGTAATAAGTCAATTATACCTCAAAAGAACAAATATCCAGTCACCACTCCAAGTAGGGTTTTTCCTAAAAGAATTTTTACAAGGAGTGCTAAAAAAGAGACCACTTGCATTCAGTATCATGTATAAGCTGACCATTCACAAATCCCAGAGTTCCCTTTGAAGCTACAGTTGCATTCTGGATATTTCTATTCTCAAATCCACCTCATCAATCATTCCTCACTACATTAGAATAAAGATGAACAACCTTAACACAGCCTCTAGGGTTGTAAGTAACCTGGATCTCGACTCTTGTTTGCCAGGCTCCAGCTATCAGCTGCATGAACACACAGGCTTCTTCCTATCTCAGGGCCTTGTAAATGCTGTTCAGTCTGCCTAGAACAATCTCCCCTTCTCTCTTCACCCAAACTGTGTTTACTATCTTCTAGTGTTAGCTTTAGCTACCCCTCAATTCCCAAAATGGTTAGGTTACTCCATTAAAAGTTCTCACAGAAATTGCCATTAAGAGTTGCGAGAGTAGAGAACTTGTTTCTCCCATTCCCAGAACTTACGTAGAGCACCTAGCACACAAAAAATACTCAGCAAGTAACTGAGAATGCATGAAAGACTGGCTGAAGCAAACACCAATGAATGAAGAACTCAGTGCCCTTCATTTCCTTAAAATATTTATCTGTCTTTCAAGATCAGCCTCGAAGACCAATGGGACAGTTTTAAATTGTAGGTTGGCTATCGTTTATTGACTGAAAGTGTCAGGATTCATCACCAAAGGAACAAGTTCTTTTAGCCTGACTCGATTTGCTATTCAGTCCTTTGATCATTTGATATTTCCTTTTCTTGACACAATAAAGAATAAATAAATTAATTAAAATCTGAAATACATTATTTTTTTAGTTTTTAGGAAAAAACATTTTAAAATATAAGAGCATTGCAAAACACATTTACTGTAAGTGCATCTGCAGAATCAGCTGAGTCACCACTAGCCCTGACTTTCTCTGGCTGCCAATGGCCATGGCGCCAGGCCCATGACAGTGTTAATCACAGGCACGAGGAGAGAGCTGAAAGTATGAGTTTTGGTTATAACTGTGGGGTCTTATTTATAATGAAAAAGATCATAAAAAAATCAGATTACAATTTTAATGGTGGAAATTCTTATGATATAGAATATTTAATATCAAAATATTCTTTCTCACACCCACATGCTAATGTAATCTGATATAACATAAGTTAAGAAGGTATTCTAAACAAAAATAGAAAAGTTTGGAGGGACTCGTTTAGTGGGAACTCGATCTCCTGGCTTCTTGTAGGGCTTTTGGCTCCCAGTCCCTTTTCTCCAGATTTCATTGTTTCCTTCCCAAAAGAGGAGGAGAGCTGACTGATTTGATTAGTGTGTTATAAAAGAGAAATTGAGCAAGCCTGCGCCCACAGGACACATGCATTTCTCTCCTATTCCAAGAATCTCTGTTGAGTGCTGCCCTGTGGTGGAGCTCTGTGGTTGCTCCGCTTGTGGCCATGATCGCTGGGGGCTGAACTACCAGCAAAACATTTGTTGATCTATACCCATTTGTTCATGCCTTATCTGTTTGTTTCCTATGCTTCTGAAAATAGCAACAACAACAAATTTTAATGGGGGGAGGGAGTGTGTGATTTGTTGGCCCCTTAAAATTCCAACAGTGAAGGATGGCTTTTAAGAAAGGGTCCTGGTTTCAGATGGGTTAAACTGGAAGAGACAGAAGGCCTTATGAGTGAACATGCCCAGTAGGCAGTTGGAGATGTGGAACTGGTGTCTCAGGATAATAAATAATAACCATATTACATGTGGCTGTGATGCTGGATGCCATGTGAGTTTGTTTATTTTGTTTTAATACAGCTTATTAGCTTCGTTAAGCATTTTCCCATAGGAAAACAAGCCAAACAGCCACAGGTCATGTGTCTACTTGGGCATAACCAATAGCAGGCAAATGAGCCAGTATTACAATATCATTTAAAAAAATTGTTGTTGCAATCCAAACTTCATTTAGCCCAGAGCAATGAAAGACTTCAGAAGGGAATAAAAGGCAACTGGTGAAGAAAGCAGAGAGAGAACCACAATTATTTTCAGTCTGTCTCGTTTATTAGGTCAGAAGAGGTTGTGGTAATGATCTGCTTGAGCTCACCATTTCTAAAATCTGAGGAATAAATATAGAGTGGCTATTGGCCCCTCCAAGCCATGCCTCACCATGTGCTAGGACAAAATTGCTGCCCAGTCTACACGAGTCTGGCCTTTTTCCCTTCGGTATTTATTATTTGAAAATCACCTTCTGTGGGATCTTTCATTTGAGGTAATGACTAACTAATAATAATTATTATTATATAAACTTTTTAAAAACTCATTTTGAAAGTTTTAAAGAATAAGATTTATGAGGAACTATCAACACAGGAAAAGTGACATCTGATCTGATTCCAGAAGGCATAGTGTTAATCAAGAAGCCAAAAAATCAATTGTGAGATAATATGCAGTTATAAATTCATGCTAGGCCCCGAATACCTGAAGAGAGTTTGATGAGAACTTTTAGATCTTGGGATTAGGGTGAGATCTGTGTAAATTTACCAGTATTGAGACACTGTTAAAGAGAACAGGGGAGAGGAAAATTTTAAAAGAATGAAAGGGGGCTGACATGGTTGTGATATGAATGATTTTACCCAATGGTTCTCCACGAAATTAGCCTTTCAAATTATTTTTAAATGTTTACTTGTTGATATTATTATTATTACTTTAATCATGTCAAGTTATATAAAAGTCAATTCCTCGAACTCATTTTGGAAAGTTTTGTATGCACCTTTACAGTGTGAAAAAATAGGTTTTCAGACTGCTGTTCTGAGGCTACAAAAAGATGTGTTGGGTACATGGGGAAAGTCTGGGCTGCTCTGTGAATATGGCCACCTAACATGGGCTCTGACGTCCTGGCCCCATCCAGGTAATCAGCACTGTCTACACTCTGGCTCTGTAGTACCTCACTGGTTCCCCTCAGTGAGACCAGGATTGGGGTGAGCAGTATACAACTAAAATCACCTAAATTGTTTTAGGCCCCAAATCTGTCCATACACATCAGTTTCTTTTTAATTTTTTAAAAATATTTTATTTATTTATTCATGAGAGTCAGAGAGAGAGAGAGAGACAGAGAGAGACAGAGAGAGGCAGAGACACAGGTAGAGAGAAGCAGGCTCCATGTAGGGAGCCCGATGTGGGACTCAATCTCAGGACCCCAGGATCATTCCCTGGGCTGAAGACAGATGCTCAACTGCTGAGCCACCCAGGTGTTCCCACATCAGTCTTCTTACTGCAACAAATTTATAAAAATCTGGTCTGCAGGAAGCTTTACTATTTGGTGACTTGCCTGGGGAGGTCATTTTAGGTATACTCATTATAATGGATATAATGGACTCTTCAAAGAAAAGAAATCAGATTGAAAAAAAATCAAGCACTTCAGTGGCAACTTTATTTTGTGTGAAAGAGTAATATTTGAGCAGAAGGTAGTGGTGATGACACTGATGATGATGGTGGTCCCATGGTATGCCCTTTTACCTGTTGGGCCTTTTCATGCACTATTACCACTGCCCCCTTGCCTACCTCACCATCTGGCAAACTTCCGCTCATCTCTGCAGCCTTGACTCATACACTCCCTCCTCAGAGTCTTCTTTTAGGTAGCCTTAAAGCCCGAAGTTATTCTCTCTTCTGTGATCCCAGAATGCTCTACTTACCCATCCTTGGAGTTGAACTACAATTGCTTTCTATTTATGAAGCTCATTACTCCAAGAGGTGGTGAAAATATGAACAGTGTTAGAGTTAATTTACATCAAATCATGGGTGAAAGATCCATAATAGACTAATAATAATAGGAGAGATTTTGAAATGCATCTTCAATCCTAAAGTTTCTCTTCAGGAAAACTTCCTTGCCAGGTTATCTCCATAAAAGGTAACAGAAGAATGGATGAATGAATTATGTATCTTGTTACATGACATGTCATTCTGTACAGTGGTACTTGTGGTATTCATTTATTGATTTCTTTGTTTAATAAACATTTGTTGAGAAGCTACGTGCCAGGTATCATGCTAGACCCTGAGGGACACAAGGTGATTAAGACATACAATTTCACTATCCTCGAGAAGCTTCTATTCCAGCACTACACAAAAAGTTGATGGTGAATGCTATGCTAAAACACTACCTAACAACAGTTTATTTGGACTTCACTGTCAAGGTATCAAGTAAACTCCAATATCCCAATGGCATTTCCCTCTTCCCCTAAACAACAAAACAAAAAACAGACATCTGTTTTATTCCAGTAAGTTTCATCACTTTAACAATTAACAGTCAAAAGACTGACAATAATTCACAACCCAGATAAAGGAAATCTTTACAAAGCTCCTAGTGGTTTTTAAAAATTGCTGTTTAAAAATGTACACTACAAAGAGGTTTTTGACCAGACAGCTGTTTCAAAGAACAATGATTTCATGTTTTAAGGCTAACTTTAAAATTGAGATGTCTTTGCCTTCCAGGAAAACTCAGCAGCTGTGGAGATTATTGCACTTCTTTCTTTCACATTTTACTGGATTTAATTTTAAGGCGGGGGGGCATATAAAAGAGAAAATTGCATGCAACACAGAACAAAACCTATTGCAAAACAAGCAATTGCACATTTTTTTTTTAACTACAGGAAGACACAAAGGCAACTTCAAATCTCTTTTTAGCTAAGGAAGGAGAAAACTTAGCTCTTTTTTTAGTGAAATGTACCCTTTTCCTCGCTAAACTTAGAAAATGCCCCCTTTGACCCCTGGCCCAATCTCAATAAAATCCAGGTAAACTTGGTTTTCCTAGTGGAATAGAAAAATGGCTTCAGGAAGTATCAATAGAGAATCGGTCACAAACAAAGAGTCTAAGTAATTGCTGCCTTGTACTCTTTACTGGTCAAGTCCTGCCAACCACTGTGCCTGGTTCTAGAATCCAACTAAAGAGATGGAGCCTCTCCATGAGGGGAGCTGGAGAGAGCTTCCAAAGAAACTAAAAAAGAAGCAGATGACGTTACAAGGCCAGGGAAGGTGAACCTGGCAGGCAAAGCACTGTTTGCAGACAATATGAAGCCCTTTCCATTTTAGCCATTGTCACTGAGGAAAAAACTGAGTGGAAACTGACAGCATTGCACAGAGATAGGAGGAAGAATTTTCTGGTAATCCAAACAAACCTTTAATAATCAGGTCTCCCTCAGTGGCTAGCAACAACCTAAGGTGGCTGGTACCTGGAAAAGAAGGAGCTCTGGAGTAAACAGGTGCAGGCTGATGCCATGCTGCTGGCACTGTGTGGGCATAAAGACAGTCTGACCCAAGAGAATCCTGAAGTCTTAGACAGCCACATAAGTTCTCAAGGTACCCGTACTGGAGGACTGTACTGTTCTCCATTCTCCATATGAGGGACACATGTAGGTTTCCCCTGGGGGGATAGTTATCAGACAAGAAGAATGAACTGTATGCATTAATCTGGAGAGAGTCTGAGACTATCTCCAAGTAGAGTTATGCCTATCACCTCAATAGTCTAACAAAAGATGCTTCTCGACAAATACAGAGAGACTTTTAATATGTGGAATAGATGAACTCTTATATCCTACCCAGAATACCCTTATCCCCTATCAAAACTTTCCCCAATCAATGTTCTGGAAATTTCATTCTTTGGAGTCTTAAGAGCTTTAAGTTTCTACAGGAATCTGCATGGTGTGACAGAACATTTGGAATCAGAGAAAATCAAACTCTGGAACTCGTTAATTATATGTTAGTTTTATGACTTTCAGTCAAATTAATCAAGCCCTCTGGGTTTCGATTTTCTTGTTGATAGATGAGAGTAGTACTATTTAAAGGTTTTTTTTTTTAATTAAGATTTTATTTATTTATTTGAGAGAAACAGAGACAGACAGAGCAAGCAGTAGGAGGGGGAGAGGGAGAAGCTCCCTGCTCAGTGGAGAGCCCAATGAGAGGCTCCATCCCACGATCCTGGGATCATGATCTGAGCTGAAGGCAAATATTTAACCAACTGAGCCACCCCAGCACCTCTTAAGAGGGTTTTTGGAGTTTAGGGATTTGACACCTGCAGAGCATTGAGCATGGTGCTGGGCAGGAATTATTATTGAAACACAAATGTTCCTGGAGAAAGTTATTAGCTCATAAGGCAATTTCCCAATGATGTAACTAACTGAGAAAGTAAGACTAAAGAAGGAGGTGAACAAAATTTAACCAATGACGATGAGTAATGGACAAGATCAGTCTCAAACTCCAGCGTCTCCATAGCGTTGCCCTGAGCTTGGTAAAAACACTGGAATAAATGGTCATGGAAGCAAGTATCACAGATTTTCATCTTGCTAATGTATTTTAGATGGTGTTCTTCTCTAGAGGTGAAATATGACATGTCTGTGTCAAATTCTGACATTATATTATTCTAAATTTCAAGAGCAAAGAAATGAGATGATCAAAAAGTACATTAGATTTTTCAAAGTATCAGTGAGGAAGAAATGAGCACAACACTGCCAAACAACAACAAAAAAAGCTAACATTTAAGAACAGAACTGTAAATTATGGAGTTGGGCCTGCAAACCAGCTTGATTCATAGACAAAATACTAAGATGAAACTTGTTAATATATTTTTTAAATGAATAACAATTGCATATAATAAAGACAACAGCTATTTACAAAGTAATTTACAGAGTTGAACAATATGTACCAAAACTTTGGGCTTCAAACCACTTTGTGGGAGCAAAGAGCCGACATATAGAATGTGTCGTCTTATAGTTCAGCAAGTTCTAGCAAGCTCAAATTGAGGAAAATGGGGATGCTGGCCCACAGGTTATCTATATCTCTATTTGGGGTACCATTTTCCTGGTGCCTCTCCTCTTGAGATTGCCATTGCGATGATTACTTTGTAGACCACTGAGAAAAGAAACCCAGTTTCACCTGGATGCTTCATCTGGAGCCATGATTTTACCTTCTCTTTGAACATTTCTATAACCTCCCAGGCTCCTTTCTGTGTATCTCACCTCACCCCTTTTAGAACCACTGTTTCATTAGAAACATATTCTTCTCCATACTACTGTTGGCTCCCTTCAAAAAACCTGGAAGAGGTCCTTGTCTCTTAGCTTCAAAACCGTTCAGACTAGCTTAAAACTTCCCATAATTTAATTCTGCTAAAACATTCTCTCTCTTCATCATTACGCACCGAGAAAATACTCAGTTTTCATAACTTGCACTTATAAATAATCTCTTTCCATAGGAACAAAACCTGCTGTTCTCTGATCACATTATTTTGTCTTTGGCCATGACCTCCCACATCCCAGTCTTCTTATACAGAATGCTTCTTCTTATCTCTCCAGTCCTTTCACTTCATTCATTACAATATTTCAGGATAACTTAAATAATACTGCTGGATTGAACTACTCCTCTCATCTCTTGCTTATATGTGTATATGTATAAAATTTTGATACTATTAATTTTCATAATTTTGAGTTCTGTGCCTCTCCTTATAAGCTTTCATGAATGTTTTTCTTGTTCTCTCCTAATATTAACCTGGAATCTCTTCTGGATGGCTTCCTAGATGTTTAACACAAGAAAATAATATATGTAAAAATGAACAGTAATGTACAGTAGTCCTTTCTCCTTATTCTCAGGGCATATGTTCCAAGACCCCCCCTGGATGCCTGAAACCACAGACAGTACTGAACTCTAGATACATATACATGTATGCCTATGATAAAGTTTGATAAATTAAGCACAGTAAGATACTAACAATAGTAACTAATGATAAAATAGAATAATTTTAACAATATACTGTAATAGAAGTTATGTGAATACAGTCAGTCTCTCCTTCCCTCTCTCTCTCTCTCTCTGTCTCTCTCTCTCTCTCAAAATACAGCACTATACTCACCCTTCTTGTGGTAATGTGAGATGATAAAATCCCTTCATGATGAGATGAAATGAAGTAAAGGATGCAGGCACTGTGACCTAGCCTGAGGTTAGTATTGACCTTCTGATGATACTTCAGAAGGAGGATCATCTGTTTCAGACCACAGTTGCCCGTGGGTGACTGAAGCCATGGAAAGCAAAACCAGGGATAAGGGAAACTACTGTATGAAGTTCTATATGATTATTCAGTACCCTTTTTATATCCTTTACAGAATATACAGTTACCATTAAGTAAATGTTGACTGAAGCTTAAGACTGGGGAAAAAAGTCCAGCAAGCAGCAAGCTCAAGGATATTAATAAGCAATACTAAAATCCACTCACTCATTTTCTCACTTTTTCACTCCACTCATTCCTGAATAACTACTATATGCCAAGCACTGAACAAATGAGATTAAACCGTTGCCATGATAAAACTGATACTCAAACAGGGAAGAGAGAAAACAAACAAAAAATAAACAAACATATCCGGAAGTAATAAGCATTATGAACAAAATAGAGCAGGAGCAAGTGCCTCTTTGGAGAGAACAGTCAGAAAATGAAGTGGTGACATTTGAAGAGACATGAGATGAAGACAGAGCATGACTCATGCAGGTTTCTGGGGGAAGGACATTCCTGGCAAATGGAAAGGCCCTTGGATAGGAACGAGGTCAACATACTCAAGAAACAGCAAGGAGGCCAATATCACTGGAGCAGAGTGAACAATGAAGAGCCGTTGGAAATAAGTTCAGAGAAGGAGCTGGAAGCCAGGTTATGGAGGGCCTCACAGGACACAATAATAAGTTTGGATGTTTTCCTGAGTGTGCTGGAAAGACACTGAAGTAGTTTAAGCAGAGGTGTGTAATAGGATCTGACTTACTTCTTTTGAAATAGCTCCCTGGTCACTCTTCATGCTCTTCATACTCTCTGTAGCATGTAGCATGGCAATAGCAAGAGAGGGACCAGGGAAGGGGCTGCCACAGAAGTGCAGGCAAGTGGTGACCAGACTGAGGAGGCAGAGGCAGTAAGAAGAGATGAAATTCTAAACATATAGTTCTCTTCCAAGGAAGGGCAATCATATTTTTCTGAGAAACTGGTTATAGCAAGGGTAAGAAAGTCACCAAGGATGACTTTCAAGTTTCTGGCATGAGCAACTGGAAGACTGGAGGACAGGAAATCAGGAGTTACGATTCTAGACTGGGGTTGGTAGGTAGCCTAGATATAAGTCTGAAGCCGGGGAGAAAGAGAGGAATTGGATGTGTATATCTAGGACCCTTAGCATATAGATGGAGCAAGAGCACTCTCTTAATATTTTCACATGGTGTTACTGGTGCCCAAGGTGTTCAGGGTCTCACTGAAAATCAAGCCTGATCTGACAACAGCAACGTAAATGGACCAAGGTAATGAGTTTGCTAATGGTTTTGTACTGATTTGGGAATTATTCGAGTACAAATACTATGCTGTGTATATGTGGAGATTTATAAAAGCCCCTGCTGGGTATTTATTTTACCAGTCTACTGGTATCCAACGTTACACAATTAAATATTCTTTTTATTTTTAAAAGGTTTTTATTTATTTATTTGAGACAGAGAGAGAGCGTGAGAAAGAGCACACAAGCAAGGGGAGGGGCAGAAGGAGAAGGAGAAGGAGAAGCCGACTCCCCACCGAGGAGGGAGCCCAACTCATGGCTGGATCCCAGGACCCTGGGATTATGACCTGAGCTGGCAAATGCTTAACCAACTGAGCCACCCAGGCGCCCCACTCAATTAAATATTTCATAAGTGAATGTATTTCAGATGAATAAGCTTTTAATGTAAACATTAATGTAGTAAAAGGAATTAAAGATGCTCAAGATTTTTTTTTCAATCTGATATAAAATTATTATTTTTCAAGATTTCTCCTAAATGCATTGCACCCTGCAAAGGTGACGAAGCATTGGTCCTTTCTCGCACACATTCATTCATTTCCTACTCTAAAGGAAGAAAGATGACATACGGTCTGGCAGGATTATGTTTATAAAACCAGACTGCTAGTGAAAATAAGCAAAGCAAATTTCAGCAACAAGAAAACTGGACTACTCCCTGGGTTAAGCATGAGGAGACTAATCTCATAGCCTAGGAAAAGTCACAGTGAGAGTAGAAACTACCAGAGAAAGAACACTTTACCTCCAAATTAGATCAGTCGCTACGGTCTGCTGGGGTTCTCCCCCGTCGGCATTGCTAGTTTGCTATGGAAACGTGGCGGAGAGTTAACAGGCGATGAAGTCAACAGCACAGTGAGACACAGGCTGTGTGCGCATTTATGCAATAGTCACACGCTGATACTCCTGATTTTTAACGGAAGGCAGGATAAAACAGGAAATGAACTAGTGAATTACAGAAACATGGCTTCTCTTCCATGGCATGACAAAGAAGGAGCAGTGAACATCTCCCCGAAGGCAATTCCATTTGTTACCTATTATAAAACACTAATGACAACAGGCACCCATGGAAAATGGCTATAAATCACGAACTATGATAAAAATTTAGGAAATTTGAGCCTGGGCCAAGAAAAGAGCCATGAATTCATTTAAGAAGAATTGGCTGTAGGGATGCCTGAGTGGCTAAGTGGTTGAGAATCTGCCTTTGGCTCAGGGTGTGATCCCAAGGTCCTGGGATCGAGTCCCATATCAGGCTCCCCGAAGGGAGCCTGCTTCTCCCTCTGTCTATGTCTCTGCCTCTCTTTCTGTGTCTCTCATGAATGAATAAATAAAATCTTTTCTTAAAAAGAAGAATTGACTGTAGAACACTTTTTATGAGTACTTTGCTATTTTAATTCTATCTTACTTTGAACAGAGTTAAAAAAATAAAAAGTATAACTTTGGTCCAATCTAGAATCCAAATGTGAAAGAGAAAGCAAGAATCATATCAACAAAGGCAAAGAAGTATTCCTCGCAATCAATCTCTGAGCTCAGAGATGCTTTCCTTCAGGTATGTGCTAAGTTTTGATGCTACCATAATTTCATATAAATTGCTTGAGAAGTATCTGAACCACCTCTCAGGATTAATAATAATGACAGAACTGCAGTGCAGTCTCTATTTTAATCCAAAGGTCTCTCCTCATTCCAGTAGTTTAAAATTTCTGGGGGCAAAATCATAGTTATATAATCTAATGACATTAACATTTTAATAACATCTCTCATTTTTTTCAGAATGGAATATTCCAATCGTTTTGCCATGATCATGCAAGGTAACTCTCTTATATCATCAATCATTGTAATTTTCACCTTCAGAATCTGCTCTGGTTACATTATGCCTCTTCTTGCAATTGACTGAGGGGGTTTTTAGTGAAATATTCTAGGTATAAAACACCATGATTTTGTATACAAGCAGGATGTTTTCTACTCTTGAGTTGTCCACTGGACCATATCAATACATTGGGTAGATAACCTCAAGTGCTAGTCTACAGAGAGCCCTAGATCTTTTTCATTCACTGTTAATGAGACTTTGAGTCTTAAATAAGAGTTTGGACTATTTTCCTGTAAATACATGACACCTCATGTTTTTCCATATTGCGATTAGTTTGCCACTTTCCCACTCGTGATTAGAAGCCATGTGAAGTCTTCTGAAGATTGTCTTTGCCTGCTCAAAGGAGACAGACCTGAAAGTTTGAGTTTTTGCAATTTTCAGATTATTTACACAGATATTTTACACAGATTATTTACACAGATGCGCAAGATTAGCTTGTGCATTGAGAATTTAGGAAATTAGGATGTTGAGAAATCTCATTCAATACCTTTTACCACTAGCAGAAATACCCATCTCTTCCTACTATACTATGAAAGCCATGATTGCAGACTAGCTCTACCTCAGACCTTGGCACATAAATACTCAATGAAGTGGTTATAAATTGGATAATTTCTACCCTTATCCTACTTTCTTGAAGAGAGTGTCCTTACCACATGAAACAAGCAAGCAAACAAACAAACCTTCAATTCCATACACATCATAGTAAAACTCTGCTAATGGATATTTGAAAACTTAAATATGTAGAAATCCATTGATATTCTTTATTGCCATATATATAACCTCCTGAAAAGCTCATAGAATAGTAAGGGCACACTTTCCTCTCAAAGAAACCATCTTCCCTTTTGTCTAACTTTTAGACAAAAGCTATAATTTATTATAATTTACATCAGATTGCCTAATATGAAAATAATGCTCATTTATGATTCTGGCAATATGGTGGTCTCTCAATTCATAAGAAGAATCCCAGAGACAAGTTGAAAGTATCAACAATAAATAGTGGTATCACATTTGAGACTGTGTTTATAAATAACACAAACTCTCCACTCAAGGTCAGTTGGGGAATGGGCTGTTACACTAAGCGATTTAATTTACATATAAATGAGAATGTGTTTGTGTGTGTGTGTAATTTCCTGTGTACAAGATTTTTTAAAAAATTACAACATAATTTACATATTGTAAATTGTGCCAAACAAAATTTAAACTCTAATGTTTAATAATAACACACTTCAGACTTCTCTCTGTTTGAGGACTATTAGCAAAATAAATAATCATAAAAAAGTGTAAAGCAATAGTTGTGCATAAGATAGGTTTTATATGGTGAAGTTGGAATGTACCATAGAGGTCACCCAAGCCAAATTCCCTCACTGGGACTACAAATTCTCCTCAGCAGGTAGGCTTCATTTCTTTTTGCTTGGATCATCTCAGTTTATTGTCAAGTAATTCAGCATAATTATTAATAGTGTCCCTTCTACTCTCAAACATAAATGATAAATTATGATCACCCTACAAATAAGTTGATATCTGGCTTCTGCTCAAAGTGCTTTGGCAATGAGGGAGCTTCATAACTCACAAGTTGCTCATTCTATTTTTTAAAAAGGTATAGTAAAAATATATATTAAAATACAAAAATATTTTTAAAACTTATTTTTAGGAGACAGTCCAAGATGGTGGATCAGTAGGAGACCTTAGTTTTGTCTGGTCCCAGGAATTCACCTAGGTAACTATTAAATCATTCTGAACACCTACAAATCTCAATCAGACATCTAAGAAAAGAATAGCTGCAACTCTATAAATAGAAAAGTGACCACATTCTGCAAGGTAGGAGGTGTGGAGAAGTGATCCCAGGGTCTATGGGAAGATAAACAGGGGTGGGGGAGCCTCTGGCAGTCGTCTACTGGAAAGGGATAGAGCAGCAGAGTGCAAAATCAGAACTTTTAGAAGTCTGCTCTGGTGAGGGATGTCCCTGCCTGAAAGGGGCTCAGGCAAGGAAGCAGGGGTGGAATTCTAGGTGGGCCAGTGTGGTCTCAGGATCCCTGGGGTCATAGGAAGACTGGGGGTGCCTGAGTGTGTCAGAATTCCCAGGCATTGGAGCAGGAAAACTGGCTGTAATCAGAAGTCCAGGAGTGGGCTCTCAGCTTGGGGTTGCCATAAACCAGGAACCCCTGCCCAATTGGCATGATGACTCGCTGAGCAGAGGCCTAGCCAGCAGCAGAACTCAGGAAGACAGCCTTCCTCCTGTGGGAGGAGTGGCGTGGGAGCCTACTACAGGAGCCTGCAAGATTTGGGGATCCCAAATAGGTTGCATGCCTGAGACAGATACCCTGGGTCACAGGCTGGGTGAGCACGGAGTGCAGATAGAGTCCAGGGGGACAGGAGTGATTGACTGCTTTTCTCTGAGGGCACACTGAAGAGTGAAGCCTGAGCTTTCCATTCCAGGGCTGGAGATTAGGAGGCTGCCATTTTCATTCTCATCCTTTTAAATGGCCTGGAAAGTCTTCAGGGAACATAAGCCACCTAGAGCAATCTGGTGCAGATTACTTAGCTTGGCCCCAGGAATGGATGGTGCATTCCACGCAGGGCAGACACCTGACAATCAGTGCAACAGACCCCTCCCCCAGAAGATCAGCAAGAACGTCCAGCCAAGACCCAGTCTATCGAACACAGAACTGCAGAACTCTAGTGGTAGAGGAATATAGCATACAGAATTCATGGTTTCCCCCCCCCCGCCCCAATTCTTCAGTCTTTCAACTTTATTGAACCTTTTCAACCAATTTCTTATTTTATCAACTCTTTTAAAAATATTTTTAAATTTTCATTTTTATAGTCATATTCTACCGATTCATTGTATTTAATTTTATCTTCTATAAGATAAAGATATGTTTTTCTTTCTTTACAATTGTGGGATACAGTTTCTTCTAACAAACAGACAAAAATGTGCCCAGAATCTAGTGTATGACTCTGTTCTCTTCACTTGTCTGATCATATTCTCTATTTTTTTAAATCTTTTTTTTGTTTTGTTTTAAATCTTTTAAAATTCTCATCTTTACATTAAATTCTATCTTTTCAATGTATTTCATTGTGTGTGTGTGTGTACGTTATACATATCTTTTTTTCTTTCTTTACAATTTTGAGATGTACCTTTTTCCAACAAAGTGACCAGGATATAGTGTATTGCTGTTCTGTTCACCATTCTGTTTATATTACTTCTTTTTTCTCTCATTTTTTGTCTGTTAATTTTAATTTTTACAGTTACATACTATCCTTTAATTGTATTTTTTATTTTTTTACATATGTAAGTTTTTCTTTCATTATAGTTTTGGGATCTAGTTTTCTAACAAACAGACCAAAATACACACAGGATCTGGTGCATTGCTCTGTTCTGTTCACCTATCTGACTATATTCTCTTGCTCTTTTTTTAAAAAATTTATTTTCACTTTTTTTTCTTCAGTTTCAGGTCTCTTCTGATTTGTGTAATGTATATTTCTCTGGGGGCCATTATTGTCATTTTAGTATTTTGTTCTCTTTTTCATGTATTCTTCTCTGGACAGAATAAAAAATGGAAAAACTCACTTCAAAAAAGGAAATAAGAGGCAGTAATGACTGCCAGGGACCTAATCGGTATCATGTCAGAACTATAGTTCAGAATAATGATTATAAAGATACTAGCTGGGCTTGAGAAAAGCACACAGAAGGCACAAGAGAATCCGTTTCTGGAGAAATAAAAAAACTAATATCTAATCAAGTTGAAACCAAAAAGGCTATTAATGAGATGCAGTCAAGAATGGAGGTTCTAACGACTAGGATAAATGAGGCATTAGAGAGAATTAGTGATATAGAAGACAAAATGATGGAGAATAAAGAAGCTGAGAAAAAGAAAGATAAACAACTTTATCACGAGGGTTGAATTCAAGTGATAAGTGATACCATAAAGCAAAACAATATTAGAATAATTGGGATTCCAGAAGAGGAAAGAGAGAGGAGCAGAAGTTATATTGGAGCAATTATAGCAGAGAACTTCCCTAATCTGGGGAAGGACACAGGCATTCAAGTCCAGGAAGCACAGAGAACTCCCTTAAAATCAATAAAAATAGGTCAACAACTTGACATATAATAGTGAAACTTGCAAATCTCAGAGATAAAGAGAAAATCCTGTAAGCAGCTTGGGACAAAAGGTCCATAACCTACAAGGGTAGAAACATTACACTGGCAGCAGACCTGTCCACAGAGACCTGGCAGGCCAGAAAGGACTGGCATGATATATTCAGGGTGCTAAATGAGAAACATATACAGCCAAGAATACTTTATCCAGGTAGAATGTCATTCAAAATTGAAGGAAAGATAAAAAGCTTCTAGGACAAACAGAAACTAAAAGAATTTGTAATCACTAAATCAGCCCTACAAGAAATATTAAAGGGGATCCTTGAAGTAAGAAAGAGCCCAAATGTAACATAGACCAGAAAGGAACAGAGACAATATACAAAAAATGACTTTACTATGGCACTAAATTCATATCATTCAATAGTTACTCTGTATGTAAATGGGTTATATGCCCTCATCAAAAGAAAAAGGGTATCAGATTGGATAAAAAAAGCAAGACCCATTGATCTGCTATCTGTAAAAGACTCATTTTAGACCAAAGACACCTCCAGATTTAAAGAGGGGTAGGGGGTTAGAAACCCTTTTCATGCTAATGGACATCAAAGGAAAGCTGGGAGGGCAATCCTTATATCAGACAAACTAGATTTTAAACCAAAGACTGTAATAAGAGATGAGGAAGGACACTATGTCATAATTAAAGGGTCTATCCAACAATAAGATCTAAAAATTGTAAATATTTATGCCACTAATATAGGGGCAGCCAAATATATAAACCAATTTAAAAAATTAAAGAAACACATTGATAATAATACAATAATTGTCGGGGACTTTAACATCACACTCACTGCAATGGACCGATAATCTAAGCAGAAGATCAACAAGAAAACAAGGGCTTTGAATGACACACTGGACCAGATGGACTTCACACATATTTTCAGAGGATTCCATTCTAAAGCAATAGAATACACACTCTTTTTTTTAGAAGTTTTTTTTTTAATTTTTATTTATTTATGATAGTCACACACACACACACACACACAAAGAGAGAGAGAGAGAGAGAGAGAGAGAGAGAGAGAGAGAGGCAGAGACATAAGCAGGCTCCATGCACTGGGAGCCTGACGTGGGATTCGATCCCAGATCTCCAGAATCGTGCCCTGAGCCAAAGGCAGGCGCCAAACTGCTGTGCCACCCAGGGATCCCTACACATTCTTTTTGAGCACCCATGGAATAGTCTCCAGAATAGATCACATACTAGTCACAAAACAGGTCTCAACCAGTACCAAAATACTGGGATCATTCCCTGCATATTTTCAGACCACAATGCTTTGAAACTAGAACTCAGGAGCAGCCCCGGTGGCTCAGCAGTTTAGCAGCCACCTTCAGCCTGGGGCCAGATTCCGGAGACCTGGGATCAAGTCCCATGTCTGGCTCCCTGCGTGGAGCCTGCTTCTCCCTCTGCCTGTGTCCCTGCCTCTCCCACTCTCTCTCTATGTCTCTCATGAATAAATAAATAAAATCTTAAAAAAAAAAAAAAACTAGAACTCAATCACAAGAGGAAGTTTGGAAAGAACTCAAATACATGGAAGCTAAAGAGCATCCTATTAAGAATGAATGGGTCAACCAGGAAATTAAAGAATAATTTTAAAAATTCATGGAAATAAATGAAAATGAAAACACAACCATTTAAAACCTTTGGGATGCTGCAAAAGTGGTCCAAAGAGGGAGTTATATAGCAATACATGTCTTTCTCAAGAAACAAGAAAAGCCTCAAATATACAATCTAAGCTTACGCCTAAAGGAGCTGGAGACAGAATAGCAAATAAAGCCTAAACCAGGCAGGAGAAGAGAATTTATAAAGTTTAGAGTAGAAATCAATGAAATAAAAACCAATGGCAGCCCGGGTGGCTCAGCGGTTTAGCGCCACCTTCAGCCCAGGGTGTGATCCTGGAGACCCAGGATCAAGTCCTATGTTGGGTTCCCTGCATGGGGTCTGCTTCTCCCTCTGCCTGTGTCTCTGCCTTTCTCTCTCTCTCTCTGTCTGTCATGAATAAATAAATAAAATCTTAAAAAAAAAAAAAAAGAACAGGAGAACAGATCAATGAAATTAGAAGCTGGTTCTTTGAAAGAATTAATATGGCTGAAAAACCCCTGGCCAGACTTATCAAAAAGAAAAGAGAAAGACCCAGATAAATAAAATCATGAATGAAAGAGGAGAGATCACAATCAACACTTAAGAAATATGAACAAACATTACATATTATGAGCAACTATATATCAACAAATTAGGCAATCCAGAAGAAATGGATGCATTCCTAGAGATGTTTAAGCTACCAAAACTGAAACAGGAAGAAAAAGAAAACCTGAACAGGCCCATAACTAGCAAGGAAATTGAATCAGTAATCAAAACTCTCCCCAAAAATAGGAGTCCAGGGCCAGATGGCTTCCCAGGGGATTTCTACCAAACATAAGGAAGAATTAATACCTATTCTTCTGAAGTTGTTTCAAAAAATAGAAATCAAAGGAAAACTTCTAAACTTTCTATGAGACCAGCATTACCTTGATCTCAAAACCAGACAAAGACCCCACCAAAAAGGAGAATTACCGATCAATATCCCTGATGAACATGGATGCAAAAATTCTCACCAAAATACTAGCCAATAGGATCCAACAGTATATTAAAAGGATTATTTGGGATCCCTGGGTGGCGCAGCGGTTTGGCGCCTGCCTTTGGCCCAGGGTGCGATCCTGGAGACCCGGGATCGAATCCCACGTCAGGCTCCCGGTGCATGGAGCCTGCTTCTTCTCCCTCTGCCTATGTCTCTGCCTCTCTCTCTCTCTCTGTATGACTATCATAAGTAAATTTTTAAAAAATTAAAAAAAAATAAAAGGATTATTTACCAGGACTAACTAGGATTTATTCCTGGGCCACAAGAGTGGTTCAACATCTGCGAATCAGTCAATGTATTACACCACATCAATAAAAGAAAGGACAAGAACCATATGATCCTGTCAATTGATACAGAAAATGCATATGACAAAATATAGTCTCCTTTCTCAATTAAAACACTCCATAGTGTAGGGATAGAGGAACATACCTCAATAACATAAAAGCCATATACAAAAAGCCCACAGTAACTATCATTCTCAATGGGAAAAAACTGAGATTTCCCTCTAAGATCAGGAACATGGCAGGGATATCCACTCTTACCACTGCTGTTTAACATAGTACTAGAAGTCCTAATCTCAGCAGTCAGACAACAATAAGAAATAAAAGCCATCTGTATCAGCAAAAAGTCAAACTCACTCTTTACAGATGACATGATACTCTATGTAGAAAGCCCAAAAGACTCCACCTCAAAATTGCTAGAAATACAGGAATTCAGGAACATGACAGGATATAAAAATCAATGCACAAAAATCAGTTGAATTTCTATACACTAACAATGAGACAAGAAAGAGAAGGAGTTGATCCCATTTACAATTGCACCAAAAACCATAAGATACCTAGGAATAAACCTAACCAAAGAGGCAAAGGATCTGTACCCAGAAGACTATAGAACACTTATGAAAGAAGTTGAGGAAGGCAAAGAAATGGAAAAACGTTCCATGCCCATGGATTGGAAGAACAAATATTGTTAAAAGGGCCTAGAGAAATCTATACATTTAATGCAATCCCTATCAAAATACCATCAACTTTTATCACAAAACTAGAACAAATAATTCTAAAATTTGTATGGAACCAGAAAAGACCCCAAATAGACAAAGACATGTCAGAAAAGAAAACCAAAGCTGGTGTTATCACAATTCTGGCCTTCAAGCTCTATTAGAAAGCTACAATCATCAAGATAGTATGGTACTGGCACAAAAACACACATAGATCAATGGAATAGAATAGAGAAACCTGAAATGGACCCTCAGTTCTATGGTCAACTAATCTTTGACAAAACAGGAAAAAATATCCAATGAAAAATAAAGACAGTCTCTTCAACAAATGGTGTTGGGAAAATTAGACAGCCACATGTGGAAGAATGAAACTGGACCATTTCCTTACTTCATACACAAAAATAGACTCAAAATGGTTAAAAGACCCAAATGTGAGACAAGAATCCATCAAAATACTAGAGAACACAGTCAGCAACCTACGTGACCTCAGCCACAGGCATGGGAAACAAAAGCAAAAATGAACTATTGGGACTTCACCAAGATAAAAAGCTTTTTGCATACCAAAGGAAACAGTTGACAAAATCAAAAGACAACCGAAAGAATGGGAGAAGATACCTGCAATATCTTATCAGATAAAGGGCTATTTTCAAAAATCTATTAAGAATTATCAAACTCAACCCCCAAAAGAACAAATAATCCAATCAAGAAATGGGCAGAAGACATGAACAGACATTTTTCCAAAGACATACAAATAGCCAATAGACACATGAAAAAATGTTCAATATTACTCGGCATCAGTGAAATACAAACCAAAACCACAATGAGATCCCACCTCACACCAGTCAGAATGGCTAAAATTAACACGTCTGGAAACAACAGATGTTGGCAAGGATGTAGAGAAAGGGGAACCATCTTATACCGAAGGGCAGAGGAGAAGCAGTCTCCCTCTGCAGGGAGCCTGATGAGAGACTCAATTCCAGGACACTGGGATCATGACTTGAGCCGAAGGCAGACTCTTAACTAACTTACTGAGCCACCCAGGCACCCCTTAAGAGACTCTTAGTCATAGGAAAGAAACTGAGGGTTGCTGAGGGGATGGGGTAAGTGGGTGATGGACATTAAGGAGGGTAACATGTAATGAGCACTAGGTATTATATGCAACTGATGAATCACAGACCTCTACCTCTGAAAGTAATAATACATTATATGTTAATTAATTGACTTTAAATAAATTTTTTAATTAAAAAAACAAAATTATTTTTTAAAAACCCTTATTTTAATGATGGGCTTATACCTTTTTCGGAGTCTCTACCCATTACTAATTTGAATCTATGTAAAGATACTATAGAATGTGAATCCTTCAGCTCCATGCCTTCCTTAATCATAAATAGTTGAACATAAAATAGTTCAGGAAGGAAATATTCTTTAAGAAGAAGTTTGTCAGGATTAAGAATTATTGTATAATAAGAGATGATCTTAAGGAACTATGTTAAAAGTGTTTTCCTTGGAGCTAGGAGCTCTCAAGGAATAACAGTATCTGATAGTTTCCTTTCTCAGGTAGGTCTTTGCTTGAGTGTACTATCTGGATTTCCATGGGCTGGAAACCAGTATTAGTTTTCATAATTTTACACCAGTCAAGTCACGTGGAAGAAAAAAACTGCTCTGTGGAGAGGGCAAAAGAAATCACTACGGTAACATGGTTTGAAAAAGGACCAGAAAGTAGAAATATCAATAGCTTCTTTTTTCTCAGGTTGCTTGCTCCTCATCAACTATCCAGATATAAGAAGAAGCCATACAAAAGGAGTTTCTAGAAATTCAGCACTGCAATAAAATTCCAATATTCTCCAGGTAGTAGAAGACAATGAATTAATTGGTTAAGAATTAATAAATTAATTAAATAATTAAAATAAATTAAGTTCAAAAGAATTAAGGATATAATAATTTTAGTGACAAATTACATGTTATAGGGTCTGCCTATTCTTGTTCAATAAATACTCTTTCAGATGATAGTTTCATTGTTAAAACAGAGATAGAGTTAATTGCCATGCCAGTAATCTAGCCAAGAACTTTAACATCATTTTGCATTTTATAGGAAAAACCAAAATCAGTTACTGGACCCTGTGCATTAATCTGAGATGGAAACAATGTATACTTTGAATGATTCTACCTGTGGAGTCAATGTAGCTGTAACTAGTTCTACTGTGGCATCTAGCAACAGCTATGCAAATGACAGGCCATAGTTGTCTAGGAATAATCACCCTCTGCTGGGAAGTGTGTTTGGCAAATTCAACCCTATATTTGCGATGGCCAACATCAGAGCAGTACTTGAGGTCTGAGAATTACTTGTTACCAGTCTACAAGTACGTAAGTATAGAAACTGTCCGAAGCAGTTGGAAGCTTTTATAGCAGCCTGACACTGTATGATATCCAAACCTTGATGGACTAGTCTAATGAATAGGTTTCACACCAGTTTGGGTGATGTTGAACCCAAAAGGTAAGTCGTTATGTGATACAGGTTGTATACTAGTTGAGCAATACATCGAAATTTTTTTTTAATTTGAAAAATTTAAAAAAACAATTCTTTACCCTAACAGTTTGAAAAGCAGTGCTTAAGAAGAAAATTCTCTAAATTTCTGATAGTTTTGATTCAAGATGAAAGATATTAACCAAATAACTATTTCTACTTAGGAAAAACCCATCTAATGTAGTTCAGTATTTCCTGTCTTTCATCACTTCTCAAACCTATCAATAGAGAGCAAGGTGGAAGAGGTGCATATGATATCCCCCACCTCCCTCCTGTCCTCAAACTATCAAAGAGAGGGTCTCTCATTTGAGATTGAGACCCTGGATCCTTTCCCTTTTGTGGGTGACAGGGCTACTCTCTTTGGTCACATCTGCATTTCCACACATGATTCTCAGAAATCAACACATTTCCAAAAATTTCATCTTTTCAACTCTAAGCTATTTGATGATTTCTCTGGCTGGCACCCATTTTCATTAACATCACCAATGATAAAAGAACAATAGGAGATATGGGGAGTAAACAAAAACTCCAGAAATTTCATAACTGTTTTGGATTTTATTTTAGTGTAATTGGGAAGGAACTGAATGGTATGGCTTTGATCACTAGAATAAATCTATCTTGGCCTGAAATGAGTTTGTCTTTCCAGATGTGTTTTGTTTTCACCTTCTACTTTAAGACAGTATGGAGGACATATAAAAATCTAATTTGGTAATCAGTGGTTTCTTGGTTCTTCAAAACTAGGTGATACAACCAACAGACTTACTAACGCAATAAGTATCCCCATCAGTGCACGAGAATAAACCTTAAATTCATGTCACACCAATAAATCATTATATCATGTACTAGTTTTCAAAGTATTGTCTGGGGACTCCTAGGATCCTCAAAACCCTTTTAGGGGGTTCTCAAAAATCAAAATTATTTTCATAATATTTGTTTTTCACTTTCATCCTATTATGAATCCACAGAAGAGCTTTCTACAAACTACATTACATGTAGCTATCATCACTTGGAAAGTAAGCTTGTGCACTCTCATGTTTCCTAGAATTTTCAAAAGTAGTATGTGCATTTTCAGAGATTAACTCATTTGTTCTGAGTACTTCTACTGTGCTTCTAAGGCTATTTTCATTTATACCTGCTATAATCTCTACAACTTTATCATCTAATAAGTCATTGTTTTGAAATTCTAAAGTTTACCACTGTCTACATGGAGACAAACAAATGTATAGGCATACATTTTTGTCTTATTTTACAATACCTTAATTCAAAAAAATACCTTTTCTAAACTTAAAATTTCTATCTAAAATACTATTTTAGAATTTAATAATTTTTTCTGAAATAAATAATGTATTTATATTTTTCTTACATTTATGGATGGCTCATTGGCTTAAAAAAGGGGGATATTTGAAGATTCAATTTCTCAACCTTTATCTGCAACAGCTACATCTAAAGATGCTAAAAAAAAACCCATTAAGACCAACATGTCCCAAAGTACTCTGGCTCCTAGAAGGAAGGAAACTAGTGCAAAGAAACAGGACAAAGCTATAAGTATAAAACAAAAATAGGATGAAAGCTCTTCCTTTCTCTTGGCTTTATATATGTTTATAAATTATCTTCTTGTCTAATGTAGCTGAACACTTTTGAATAGCATTATAATGCCAGTTAGTAACTCACACCATCATTTGAGACCAATCATCAAACACTTACAGAAAAAAGAATCACACATTTTAAACATAAATTTAACGTATTCTTTGAAAGCCAAATACTCTTTGTTAGAGCTCTTCACAGTATAAATGAAAAAACCCTTGAAGCATCTTTTAAAAAAAATATTTTGTTTATTTGGTGGGGGTGGGGGAAAGAGAAAGAGAGAGAAAAGCATTAGGGGGAGGGGGAGGCAGAGGGAGAGGGAGAAGCAGATTCTCCACTGAGCAGGGAGCTCCATCTCAGAATGCTGAGATCATGACCCAAGCCAAAAGCAGATGCTTAGTCAACTGAACCACCCAGGTGCCCCCCAAACCCTTGAAGCATCTTATGGGATAAGTCGTTGTATTGCAATGACTGAATAAGTGTGCTCTGTAGCTGAGAGATTAATTAATAAAACTTTTTTTGCACTTGACATTAATGAAAACTTGCTAGATAAAAAGTAAAAAGAAATTACTGTTATTTTCCAATGATACAGCAATTTGTCTAATTAAAGATTTCTTTGCTAACATGAAGCATGAGTTAAAATCTCATCTGCAGAATTACACTTTAACCTCAAAATGTGACAAATCTAAAGGACTATACTTGTTTTGATTATATTTGTCCAGCATCAGTACTGTATTTGTACTGTATTTGTACTATATATAGTACTATATATTTGATTATATTTGTCCAGCATCTGTACATCAATACTCAAAAACCATTTATACGAATGCTTATCAAAAAACACAAGTGTTGGGATCCCTGGGTGGCGCAGAGGTTTGGCACCTGCCTTTGGCCCAGGGTGCAATCCTGGAGACCCGGGATTGAATCCCACGTAGGGCTCCTGGTGCATGGAGCCTGCTTCTCCCTCTGCCTGTGTCTCTGCCTCTCTCTCTCTCTCTCTCTCTCTCTCTCTCTGTGACTATCATAAAAAAAAAAAAACCACAAGTGTTGCTAAAATAGTCAAAATGGAATATATATATTTTTTATATCCATGGTTTATCTTGCAGCAAATGTATTAACATTTGCACTGGTGGTACAGAAGCAAAGGTGGGAACCTTAGTGTCAATGAAGTCAATGTCATAAAGCTGTATTGAAAGCCATTGTATTTTTCACTGCCACGCACTCACAGCTTTTCAAAAAGTCACTTCCACTTAAGGATATCTCGATGAAGCAGTAAAACTATTAATTCTATTAAACCTAGAGCCTGAGTGCACATATCCTCACAATATTCTGTCACGGAGTGATTAAGTACACATAAGCACTTCTGCAATTCCACTGTAAGTTGAAGTACCAGTTTTTTATGAGATGCCTTTCTACTTGGAAGCCTTACTAAGAGTCAATCCTACGGTTATGAAAACCTGAGTTTTTGGCAGACATTTTCTCAAAAATGGACAAAATGAGACTCACTTAAAGGAAGACAACTGACAGTATTTATGACCAATGATGAAATTCAGACTTCAAATTTTGGAAACCTTGTGTTGCCTACTTTCTGATGAGATTGGTGGTAATATTAGGAATGTGATTTTTAAACACTGTATAATGAAATGTGTACACATTGAGCAGATCTATGTAAGTCAGTGAATCAATGTTTCCAAATCTATGATGCTATAAAATCACTCATAAGTAGAAGATCCACTTAAAAATGCACAAAAGACCAATGGATTAATGTACCAGAATATGAAAAGTCATCAATATGATTTCAGATTCCATATTGCAACTAACTTTTTTGGAAACTATCACTTGTCAAGTTTTGGTGAGGTATCAAAGAAGAAAATCTATAACTTTCTTATACTTCAAGCAAAACAACATATTGCAGCAGATGAAAAGCAGAAGCAGATATAAGAATCCAGCTGTCTTCCATTAAACCACACATTAAAGAGTTTTGCAAAGTTGTAAAGAAAATAGCCACTCTTCTCACTGATATTTTAAAATATATTTTCCCCATAAAACATACCAATTATGCTAACATGAAATAGATTTACTACTATTATTTTAAATGATTTAATAAGTGAATATTTAAAAAATTTCTCATTTTAAATTTCTACCAACAGATATCATTGGCAGTATGCTAATAAATGTTTAACAACTAGCTATGCAAGGGAAAAAAAGCCATATTTTGTAGAACACGTCAATTTCCATGGTAGAAGTCCTCTCTCTCTCACTATAGCCAATTTTAAGCAACAACGTGAGGCCAACTAGCTCACAAAATTTCTGACATAATCCACACAATCCACAGAAGCAAAAGCTCTTTAAAGTCTTCAACAATTTTTAAGAGTAGGACAGGGTCCTCAGACCCCAAAATTTGAGGGCCACTGGTATCGATGTTATGTGGCCAATTTATTTTAAAATACAGAGTATAAACATCAAAACACAAATGTTTTAACTATCTTACTGCCCTGATAGAGTGACCCAAGTGGCAAGCATTTATCTACTTTCTGAAGCAAAATTATTCTGTAATATTAAAACAAGTGCAGACTAATATCTAGTAGAATAACACAAGAGATTTCTACAGGTATGGAGTGAGGTACCGGCTCAACAAACACATTGACAGCAAAGGCAGATACTGTGTTTGAGTAGTCAAACTACTCACTGCAATTGCACTTTTTGAAACTGTTCCTTTATATGAGCAGTATTTTCCTCAGATTCTAAGAAATAAACATAGGCAGTCTTCAAAATTAGAAAAAGAAAAGAAAAGGAAAAAACTCACTCCAGTTAGGCTCTGCAAATATTTTCTTTATGAAACCATGCATCTGCTCAGAGTTAGCTGCAGAGTGTGACTAACATTTTCTACCAAAGCTTGTGCCGTGTCAGTTCCCTTTACTAATGCTGCGTGTGTTAATTAAAATTAATTACACATGCCAGTAAATAGTTTCCCTCTGAACGCAGCAAATAGAAGCAGAATAATATAATTTATAACTTATATACAAGGTATATAATTAAAACCTTCATAATATTTTCTCTCAGCAGGTATAGTCACTGAGGACATTCTTTAATGGCTAAGTTGGTTGCATAGCAAATCAACTGAGGAAAAATGAAAATAGATCACACATGCAACGTTGGGTCCCCAAAAGATTCCTGATTTGCAAATTGATAACGTAAAAGGCCAGACTTACAATAAATATTCTTGAGTGCATTATTTGAAGGAGTTCAGTGATCTTCATAAAGCTTTATATATCTGTATGTTATTTTGATTTTTTGAGGCTTTCTTTTTTTCAAACTCAGGAACTCCTAGGCAAGGTGTTAGTGCTTTAGTAATAAATCAGGATAGTACATGGAAACACTAGTAATAATGGAAAATACTGTGTCTGCCAGAGTGCCATGGATACATTGTTCAGTATAACTGGATTTAAACAGCAACAGATTTGAATAATAACCTTCTTTGGACTTTTTCTATTCTATTTCCTGTAGGGCTTTTTTGTCAACATGCAGATTGTTTTACAATATTCTATAAGTCATCTCTAAAAACCTGATTATTCCAATAGTAAAACATGCCCTTCATTTTCTTTATTTTTGTTCTTGGGAGGCCTCTAGGACTGCCAACTGAAATTTGGGTGTTTAGAAATTTCCTTCAGGCTAGGGAAATTTTCACACCCCTGCTTATTCATTTCTTAAGAGCTCTTCCCGGCAGGTTGCTGACTGAAATACCTGAACCCTTGGCTATCTTCCTACTGGCTTTGGGTGGGGAGGGGGGAATGCTATGCTGTCACAAATTCACCATCACACTGCTGAAGCACACAACTCACTTTACTTTTATCTTTCCCACAAATGACCAAAATGTAAACTCATTCTTTACATTTTGAGTACAGTTCTTTAGGATGACTAGTTTTAAAAAATTAAAGCTAATTTTTAAACAAAACCTAGCACTACAATCTTATTTATAAACCATCACATTTTAAAATATTGGCTCGTCTGTACCAGTCTCTTTTAATGATCTGTCAGACTTTCTCTTGCCACTTAACCACTACAGAGTCTCATTTAAAGACTGTATCGTAGAACAGAGCATGTATTTTTCTGTAGTATGTTTGCGACCAGTGATTGTTCCCTATCATTAATGAACACAGCTGGGGCCAGTTTTATGGTCCCCAAATGGAGGCTGTCCCAAGCCACAGTGTTTGTCTGAAGGGGGAGTGGGGGAGGGGACTACCCATCAGCAAACAGTCCTTCCAGGAAGTAGGTGGGGAGCGGGCAATGTATTTGTTCTGAAATCCTAGAAGAAAAGTAAACTTGCTGTGAAGGACAGAATTTCTTTTTGTTCTTGAACTTTACATAGCCGTATTGGGCTCATTTATCAAGATTGCCCTTGGACACAAACCTCCTGAACATGAATGCCTCAAACACTGACCAAAATCCCTGCTGGCGCTACTAATGGCTTAAAATACAACCCCAGTTTAAATCCTTGGGAAGAAAGGAATTGAATTGAAGTCGCTGATTCTATCCTATCATTCCCTTTGTTTGAAATACTCAAAGGGAGCCCAAAGTCTAATTCCCCTAGAAAAATGGGATATGGATTACACACAGGTGTTTTAAGCATGAAGAATTTCTCCAAAGCCTTTTAATGACATTTGAAAAAGCTAAAAAGCACCAACTTGCTATTTTTCTCCCTCAGAAAAGGCAGAAACAGTCATCCAAGTAGGGCATCATACTCCTATTTCACTTCAGAGTTTAATTTGAAAACCAATAAGAGAAGAATTTAAATTGATTGCTTCAAGCCACAGACATTTCATACCCAAGCAATTATGTTGGCTTTCATGAGAATTTATCTTAGCTGTGAAATCAATTGTCACAGACTTGGTTCACAAAAATATTACCAAATCATACTTGATTTTTGTCTTGGTGTAGCTGGTGAATCAAATCAAATGGGCAGACAATTTTAGCTCTCTAATCCATCTCTCCCCAGATGCCCCCTTTGAAAACATTTTCACCCCTCCTCTCTGGTGTACCTAGTGTTTCCTGATGCCATTTCATAACCAGAGAGACACTCAACAAGGGGAAGAAAGAAAGAGTAGTGAGAGCTGGGAACTATTGTAATATGCAGGATCAGAACCACATGACAACAAATATCTTTGCAGTGAGAGACTGGAACTAAGGAAGAGAGCAGACAAAAACAAAACAAAACAAAAACAAAAACAAAAAAGAGAGTTCTCTGAATCAAAGATTTGTATTTAACAGCCTTCAAGATATAAAGTATCCTTTTATTGACTCGCTACACATGTATTTCTATCCAACTCCTCCACAAAGAAAGCACAGGGTCTATCTCTCTAGATTTACAGTGGGAAATAAGCATTTCTGTCATATTGGGAATTTGCAATCAGCAACTCTGCAAAAGTCCTCAACTCTCTGTCTGACCCATGTGAACCTAATAGTTCTAGCAGAACCAAAAAGGGCCAAAATCTTACCAACAGAAAACTAAAATCCTGTCTTCTGGCTCTTTACCTCCTTTACTTTCAGAAGTTCTAAATATAACAGAAAACCTGAAATTTGTTAATACTTTGCTTAAGCTAAAGAACTGAAGATTTAGAAAGCTGAATGGATCTATCTACAACACAGTTCTGAATAATAAAATGAACAAGAGAACAGAGACAATTTACAATAGAACATCTATTCTCTATTTTTTTCTTAAGGACAATGACATGGAATTCTGTTCTACTAAATTCAAATAATATTTATACAGTTTGTATAGCACTGAAAATTCTCAGGTTCTTACTTATTAAATCAAAGATTTCTTTTTGTGTTCATTTCCTCTAAGAGTTTTCATCTATATTTTCATTTTCAGCCCACCCAGATCTGAGGCTTTAGGCTTCCAAAGCTTACCTACAGAATGCTTTTTCCTGGCAATTGGTCTTATTTATATCTTCTCTATATAACAGGGAAGAAAAGTTTAATATAGATACATTTATTCATTCCCTCATGTTATTAAGGTGTACGGCCCTGGGGATAAAGCAATGAACAAGACAAAACCAACTCCCCCTCATAGAAAGTAGTGCAGCAGTGGAGATAAATATCTGTCACATAATTATATTTAATTTAATTTATTTTTTTGTTGCCATGTTAAAACTAGAAAGTAGTACAAGGTGTTAAAATGTCGACTTAGCACATTCCATTACTTAAATACATTAAGTGTTCTCACAGCCATATCACTGACACCTGAGTAATATCAGTTTGCTTACATGTGCCTCCAGACAAGGCATCAAACTTCACTTAGTCTCACATCTGGTGGCATTTTTTTTGATACTAGGAAAGAGTACAGGGAAAATCAAGGCATTTATAATCATACCTGAAGTTACAGAGAGGATATAATAAACTAGAGAAGATAGTTGAAAGTGATAAAGATTTTTTTTTTTTTACCATCAACCTGATTTTTTTTAATATACTAGATACTCATAGAGAGTATTACAAACACCCCTATACACCCATCCACATTCCGTGGGGAAATGGAGGGTAACATACATCTCATTACTCAGCTTGGACTGGAAAGACTGGTTACAACTGAATCTTAATCTTACAAAGAAAAATTTTCTTGAATTAGAGTATTCAGAAGAGAAACAATCCTCACTTAGTATTCTATGAGGCAAGAAGAAATGTCTGAAACATCCTTTTGACAACTTTGGGGTAAAATGAAAGAAAATAACTTCTCTAGGTATCATGTTTATGTCCTAAACACAAGCCTCATTGCACTGTATTCCTTATACAATATTTCATTTCCTATTATAAAATTCTACATGTTCTTAATCTACTGAGTTTCCAATGAATTTGAGCTCTGCCATCCTACTTATGGCAGAGTAATTGCTTCCCTTTTAATATAGACTTGACACTACACCACATTCAAATGAGACATGACCTTTTTGACAAGGCATTGTATACCACCTTTTGCCCAGCGTATTTGTTTAATAATGTACTTTTCAAACAACTTAAACGCTAAATGTGTCTTAATATAGAAACGTAGCATAAAGGTATATAAATGGAAAAATCTGACTCCAATTTCTTTCCAGCTAACAAGTGGAAAAATATACCACTCAACAATGAGAATAAAGAGCCATTCTTTTCGGAATCCCTAAAGTACAGCACTAGCTATGGTGCGGCATTATTTGACATTTATTGAGTGTCAGTAGTATGCTGGGGACTAGTGGACTAGTGAAACATCCTAAAATCACTTTCTGTAGGAAAAGGGGGAGGGGAGGAGGTGAACTGAAACACTTGGCAATGTTGATAAACCATATCCTGAATTGAAGCTACAAAGCAACGTCACGGAAAAAATGCCTTATTTTAAAAGCAAACAGAGCTGGACAACCCCAAGGGGTACTCAGAAAACACCATGTGGCTGCCCTACAAAACCCCTGGATGGACACAGATCTCTGCTGGTTACCAGAACTGACATACCTTGGACCAAATGGGCCTTAGCATGACCTTAAAAGAGAAGGCCTGCCTGGGGAGAGCAAAGACCAGCACAGTGAAGCCATTATCTAGACATGCCTCTACCAGAGAAAACATGGCATTTCTAACAAAATCAAATGGAACAAAAACCTGGGGGAACATTCCAATCGTAGTTTAGATCCTGCCACAAAGAAGTTTAGGAATCTTTTAACTTAGATTTCAAAATGATCTGGTGATGCAATGAATGTGAGGACAAAGTATTGCGATATATAAGTCTCCCCATATATCTAGGATATGGTTTTTGACAGGCCCAGAGGAGAGTTGGGGGATGCATACTCTTACCTGGAGTTTTTGTAGGCTAAATCAGTCTAGGTGTGAAATTCACTCTCAAGCGCAGAAGTCACTGCAGCTAGTAACAATTCCTTCCATTTATAAAAATCTTAGCACTAAAACACTGTTTAGAATGGCTCAAAAATCTGGTCACCAGACTCATAAAGATCATATTAATTCACCAGGACACCAAAGGCTTTTTAAAGAAGGATGTTAAATGTATCAATTCTCACACACCTGATGATTGGGGAATTACAGAATAACTGTTTTAAACTTTATAGTGGAAAGTTGAAATAGCAACTGTATGAGCTCTTAGGAATAATGCTGTGGTACAAGTAGCAAGGACTAATAAAGTTTTTTAAAGAACTGTAGCAAGGGTGCTGGTCAGTTCTATGTCTAGCTTTGCCAATGAGACTAAAAGCATTCCATGGAAATTGGTAGGACTAAGAGATAAGAAATACCTCCAAAGGAAGTTAAAAATCTCTTCATTGCTGCTCTTTTGGGAATAATTCCAATTAAAATATTAGGTGGAATTCCTTCTCCACAGTCAATATCAAAACTGTGGTATCAGAAAGAGCCCTGGATCAGGAGACATCTGGCCTGGGTTCTACTTTTGTTTCTGTCACTAACATTTGTGACACGGGAAGGGTATTTAACTATTATGGGTATCAACTCTTTAACCTGTGAGATGAGCAGAATGGACAGGATTATCTCTAAGGTTTCAGAGAACCCTAGAAAGCCATGATATTTTACAATTACACTGGTGACAATGCTAGTTTTCACACGGGAACTCAACCCCAACCCAATGCATCTCCCAAGGGTCTTCTGAATGGCTAAATATTTTGATCCAAAACACCAAAGTGGAAGACAAGGATGAAGCACACAAATCAACAGAAGCATTTATAAAATCTCTTCTAAAATCTCTTCTACAGCTTGTCTGAAATAGATAAATTACTAAAGGCAAGAATATAATTTTTCTTATAAGATTTTTGTCTCAGAAAAAAAAACTAGGAACATAGTTTCAGAATCCGTGTAAGTGGTGAAAAGAATATCATTTAAGTATAGCTGATAGAATTATGCTAAGCATATATGCTTCTGAAAGATGCATTGTTTTCCCTCTACGTAGAATACTAAAATACATTGATTTATATGGTAAGTCCAGTCCAATAAATTCCATGGAGAAAAAAAAAAAGAATTTTTTTTTGAACTAGGGCTCATCTTGCCTTTGAAATTAGCTTCTTCTCATCCAGAACAGGTGACAACAGATTAAGTAACATTTCCAATCATTTGCTTTGACTAATGCTATTTCCTCTTTGGGATATTCCTTTCAATCTCCTCTCCATCAATTCATGCCAAGACCCAAGAAGGTCACCTCCTATGCTGCTAACTATTGTTTGTGGGACTTAAACACTAGAATGGAATATGCTATCATAGATCTGGTGAAATGTTACCTTACACACTATAATCTGTTTCATGTATAATTATTCTCTCAACTAGATTACCTTTTCTCCTTTTTTTCTTTAACCTCTTCATTCATTTTTAAATTTTCTGTCTTAAGATTACTGAAAAATGAATGCTGTATGACACTCACTGGTGATTACAAATGTCATGCAAAACATTTAGAATACCAATACTGACATGCATAGCTGATAATGAAGAAATGCCTAATAAATACTTTGGAGTAAATAACAGAATTATTTTTTACTGAGAAAATAAATAAGAGAACAGGAAAATGATAAAAGGTGTTCTCTTGCCTTTTTTTTTTTTTTAAAGATTTTATTTATATATTCATGACAGACACAGAGAGAGAGAGGCAGAGACACAGGCAGAGGGAGAAGCAGAGTCCATGCAGGGAGCCTGATGTGGGACTTGATCTGGGGTCTCCAGGATCACACCCCCGGCTGAAGGCAACGCTAAACCACTGGGCCACTGGGGCTGCCCATTATCTTGCCTTTTCTATACTTGTTTTATACCCTCCCCACTTCACTCCTGACTTTTAAAAATTCTGATTAATTTATTTTCTCCTTATATACTTTAGTAGTTATAAGCTTTATTTTTATTCTTTTTGATTCCTCAATTTTTATTTAAAGTTTGAAGTTAGTCTTTCTACTCCTTTTCCAAAATGACCTTGAAACAGTTTAACTCTACTAACTTTCCTGATTTCCATATTGTTGTTACTCAGCATTTGAATTCCACCTTACTCCTTACCACCTTTTTCAAATTGGTTCACATAAACAGTGTTTGTTTAAATTTATTACTTTGATTGTCAGTTTCTTTGTTCAGTTTTTCCCCTGCATTCCAGTGTTTAATTTTGGTTCATTCTCCTTCACACTAAAGTATATCCCTTAGAAATCCCTACTTGGTTGTAACTCTTAAGTTTGGTGTTTGTTTTCCTGAGAATGTTTTTATTTTGCTCTCATTTTTGAATAATACTTCAGTTGGATATTAAATTATATATTGATGGTTCTTTTATCTCATAACTTTGAAGTCTTTATTCCCCTATATTCTGACTAAAATAGGTGTTCAAATAAATTTAATAAACCAGTTATAATGATATTAATGGACTAAACTCTCTAGCTAAATGAAAAAGAACTAACATTAGATTAAAAACAAATAAATCTAGATGCATGTGATAACGAACTAGGGGTGGTAGAAGGGGAGGAGGGCGGGGGGTGGGAGTGAATGGGTGACGGGCACTGGGTGTTATTCTGTATGTTAGTAAATTGAACACCAATAAAAAATAAATTAAAAAAAAAAGAAAAAAAAAAAAAGAATGCTTCTTAATAAAAAAACAAAATGGTTGGGGCTTCTCAGTGACTCAGTTGGTTAAGCATCAGACTCTTGGTTTTTGGTTCGAGTCATCATCTCAGGATCATGAAATCCAGCCCCATGTCAGGCTCCCTACTCATTGGGGAGTCTGCTTGAGGTTGTCTCTCTCCTCTGCCCACCCTCCTCTCTCTCAAATACATAAGAAATATTTTTAAAAAAATAGTTGATAGCAAAAAAGGTAAAAACGGTAAGCCAAGCAAATATTAACTAAAAGAAAGGTAGTATAGTTATATTAGGAGCAGACAAATAAATTTTAAGGCAAAGAACACTGTTAGGAATAAAGAGGGTTGCCCCAAAATTACTTATATATCCAGAAAACCACCAGGAAGATAAAATGATTCTAAACTTGTAAGATTCTAATAACATAGGTTGGTCTCAAAATATATAAAGCAAAAATTGACAGATTTACTAGAATAATCAAGCTCATAGTCACAAAATGAGATTTTAATACCCTTCTGATGAAGTGAGATTCTTTATGGCTTTTGTCTGTCTCCCTGCCAAAACCCTTCTCTGGAACATAATCTAAAATATATCATCTTTTTTGTTTATTTTATTCACAAATGTATTTCAGTACATGGAGCAGTGCCTGGCACATAATGGCTACCTAATACAAATTTGCTGAGGGTGTGAATTCATTAATATGAAAAAAGATAGTAAATATAGAGACTGAATAATACAATGAACAAGCATAATCCAATGGACTCTCATGGAACCCCACACTCCCAAATCAATACATTCTTCTCAAACACACATGGAACATTTTTGAAAATTCATCATGTGCTAGACTGTGTTCTTTGACCACAATACAATTAAGTTAGAAATCAATAACAACAAACCAATAAGTCTATGCATCAAAAAATGTAAAACATACTTCTAAATGACTCATAGAAGAAATCATAATGAAGATTATAGAAACAGAAGTGTCAAGAAACAGAACTTAATGATAACAGAAAATATTATATCTCAAGATTACTTAGAGGGAAATATATAAATTTATATGCATATACAAGAAAAAGGACAAAAATTGATGAACTACATATCCAAATTAAGAAGTTAGGGAAAAAAAGCCTACAAAATACACAAATAAAATACAAAGAAGAAAGTACTGAGGAAAAGAGCAGAGATTATTGAAATAGAAAAAAATATACAAAGTGGCCCTTGGGTGGCTCAGTCAGTTAAGCATCTGCCTTTGGCTCAGGCCATGATCCCAGGGTCCTGGGATCGAGCCCTGCATCTGGCTCCCTGCTCAGCAGGGAGTATGCTTCTCTCTCTGGTCCTCCTATGCTCATGCTTGTTCTCTCTCTGAAATAAATAAATAAAATCTTTAAAAAAGAAAGAAAAAATATACACAGAAAAGGGTTAAAAAAGTCAAACTTGTTACTTTGAAAACAGATAAAGGTCTGGCAAAAATAATTATGTTAAAAAAGATAAAGTTTAATGTTAGAAATAAAAAGGGGTCAAATTTCAGATACAGCAGGAATTAAAAAAAACAGAACATTAAGAAACACTTGATACTAATATACTTAAAAATGAACAGAATAGATGCTTTCCTAGAAAAAATAATTTGTCCAAAATGACCTATGATAAAAATAGAAAACCTAACAAACCTATAATTGTTAAATACATTAATTCACTAGTTAAAAAAGTTTACCTACTAAAACTGCCCACCAGGGCCAGATGATTTTATGGGTGAGTTCTACCAAATAATCAATTAATAGTTAATCCTATCTTATAAAAATGTTCCAAAGGATAAAATGGACTCATTCCCACTTCAATCATAAAGCTAACAGAAGCTTGATATGAAAATCAGGCAAGGTCAGCACACACACACACACAAAGGACATTTATGGGCAAATCTCACTTATAACCATACATGCAAAAGTCTAAGTAAAATTCTTAGCAAACAAGCCAGGAAAGCATAATAAATAATACTGCATCATTAATCACAAGAGATCTGGATGGTTTAACATTAGAAGGTCTATGAATCTGTTTCATTACATGAACAGATTAAAGAAGAAAATTATACAATTTCTGTAGGGACAGAAAAAAAGCACTTGATAAAATTCAACATCATTTATTTATTTTTATATATATATATTTATTTATTTAAAAATATTTTATTTATTTATTCATGAGAGACACACACACAGAGAGAAGCAGAGACACAGGCAGAGGGAGAAGCAGGCTCCATGCAGGGAGCCCGATGTGGGATTCGATCCCAGGACTCCAGGATCACGTCCTGGGCCATGAAGGCAGGTGCTAAACCACTGAGCAACTCAGGGATTCCCCCCATTTATGATTTAAACAGAAACAGAAACTTTGGCAACTCGGAACACAAGGGGTCTTCTTTGCCTGATATCAGTTACCTATCAGAAAGTACTTAATTATAAAATTATGAAATAATTCTCCTTAAAATAAAAAAACAAAACAAGGATACCCAATCATATTCAACATTGTACTGGAGGTCTTAAACAGTACAAAAATAATTTAAAGATTTCAGAGGAAAAGACAATGGCAAATATGCATATAGATGGGACAGCCTTGTACTCTCAGAGGTCTCTGAGAAGTAGCTGAAGAGTTCACTACCTACTGAGAACTCTAGGATTCCAGAATACCTACTAGAATTTTAGAAGTCCAGTTATCTTATTTTGGTGTCTTTTGTGCTCTTAAAAACCCACAGTTATATTTCATCTAGAAAGATACTCTATCACTGTCTGATTTTTAAAATTTTGTACCAAGCCCTTTTATAACCTGAACCTTCCAGGTTGACCCAGAACTCAAATTGACTTTGTATGCAGTAGTCCACTTCAATTCTGCATCCAGGCAGAAGGCGGAGCACATCTGTGAAGGTTCTTTCAGGACCTCCCAATTACCCATTGCTTTGAGGAAAGTATGTAAACAGTGCTCAGTTGGCCCTAGCACAAGGACACACTACTGCTCTCTCCAGGAAATCCTTTTATTCTTTATCATCACAGTTCTTTTTTTTTTTTTTTTTTTTTATGCAACTTTCAAACAATACCAAGTTTTTAAAAACTCCATCTCAGTATTTGGTAGGGGAGTTATATTTAATTTTCTTTCCCCTAGGTTCTTTAAATGATTTGCTCTTGTGGTTTTTCTAAGTATTTTTGTATAATGAGTCACTCTGAGCAACTGACTGGGAATGTAGGAAGAAGGCTTCTTTGGCTATTTTAATTTACTGTGTGATTGACCTTAGGCCGGTCATTGAACCTAATCAGGGAACTTCATTCATTGCTAAATAAAGATAAAAGGGCCTCAAGAGATGGGTTAAAATTAGACCCTGCCACCTAATGACTCAATCTCTTAATAACTGACTCACAGAAATTAATTAGCTTTTTCCTAGAACATTTCCATTTGGAAAAGATCTCCTTGTTATGTTCGCCTCATTATAGCCCTTTGACATCTCTCTATTCCACCCTCTGCCACCTCTCCATTTGTTTATTTAATTTTCCTCCTTGGCTTCAGTAAGTAACCATGGCACTCCATGATAATCAGCCCCAAATTAAGTTTTGATGTTGTAGGTGATGGGTAGTAAAACAAATAAACAAACAGACAACAGCAATAAAACAAGACAAGAAACATAAGTGGAAGGAAAAGTGGACTTAAACACAGAAGTCCTGCTTCAGTTTTAAGCTTTCTTATGCACTAATTTTATAATCTTAAGAAAGTCAGTTAACCTTTCTGAGCCACAGTTCTAATTTTTAAAATGGTCACCACACTACTCTATCTTTTGGCTTCATGGGAGACTGTTTAAAAAATGACTGTGCATAGTGCTTTGAAAAACTGTGAAGTACTACATATTTGTATTCACATTAAGGGGAATAATTCTATTCACCAATGTAAAAATGCCATCCTAATATACATAAGAAGGTCTTGAGTAATATCCACCCATGCTGGACAGATACTATCAAAAATAATAACAGTAATTTATAAGTATGTACACAATAAATTCAGGGCATGGAAGACTTTAAATTAATAAAATGCACTTCAAGAGTGAAAGCAACATGATTTGAGTGCCTGATGGAAGAGCAGGGAATAAACTAATTAATGCTTGAAGATCATTCTTATTCTAAGTTCTAATCTTTTCAATCCATAACTTATGGTGAAAGTTAAACATACAAGCCAAATGAAAGGAAAACTATAGAGTTAACAAATTTCAAGATGGCACCAAAGGAACTCTTATAAATATGGTCTCTAGATCACATAAATTTCAAGCAAAAAAAAAAATTTGAAGACAGAAGCTGCTTCATTTTCTTACCTTTGTTCTGTATTAAAAAGTGCAAAGATGTGCTTGCTAGACATAAAGCTCTTTTCCACATCTCGAACTTTCAGGTTGTCCAAGGGGAGCATATACTTCTTTTCTTTTTCCTATTGAGAGAGATAGAGAGGGAGAGAAAATTGGCTTTAATAAAAGATTTTGAAGCCTGTCAATGGCAACACATCACCTGAGTTAGCCAACATTTGATTACAATATTTCGATACCATCATGCACTATTTTGACACCAGCTACCAAGGAATAAGAGCTGTCTGAGAAAAGAGACTCCAGTGATTCTCAACACATGGGTCAAGAGGATGAGTGGAGGAAAAGTGTGGAGAAGGAAGGGCTCAGCGATAGAGAGAACACATGGTCTTCTATCCTTTCTTCCTCATGTGGGCCCCCTTAGATGTTTTAAAATGTTAGTTTGATATTAAGAATTTAGCCATCTGTTAATATTTAACAAAAATGTTCTGGTCCTAATTCAATGAGAAACGCCAGATGGATTTCATTTCATATTTTATTTGCAGCCTAAGCAGTTTTGATAGCCAGTGCTGGCAGGAAACTGGAAGCACAGGACCCCAGTATGAAAAACCCCCTATAAACAGGAGAAAGCACAGCAAAATACTTCTTAGAATAAAATGTGAGTCCAGAAAAAAAGTGATTCCATTGTTGAGAGAAAAAAAAAGAATCCATTAGAAGTAGACTGAGTAACTAGAATAAATTCTCTTTTAAAATTAATAATTCTTTTGGAAGAACATGGACAATGGAGAGGAAGGTATGCAAATGAGTCTAAACCGGTCTTCATGAAACATAGTGGATGCCAAAGAATTATGAGAAACATTTACTATAGGGATTGGCCCAGGGCCAATATTATCATATGTATAAATGCCTAACAATCAGTCTAATAGGCGAGAATCAAACTTTCAGCTTAAAATACCTAGTCAATATCTATTATAGGGGCATTTTACACAGGCCTTGTTCAACAGTAGCCCTGTGTATAGAGTCCCAGCCCATATTTCTAGTGCTGGTCCTGAGAAAAAGCAGGACTAGACTCCATTAAGCATGGAGACTTACACATGACTTTTAATAAACAACTATTACCGTATTTCCCGTCAAAAAATGCATGCGCTGTACAGACATGTTTGACATAAGCTTTTTTTGTTCCCAGAGCACTAGGCTCAGTAGTGTGGAGAAGAACTGTGTGTGTGTGTGTGTGTGTGTGTGTGTGTGTGTGCATGTGTACACACGCACTCCCTAGCCAGTTTCTGGGGGCCATGTTGTATGCAGATCCTACAGAGGGTTATTGCCCAGAGAATCACTGGCTTTGACACTTCTTATTTCTAAATTAATTAGAGAAAAGTTGGGCAGAACACAGAAGAACTGTGAGGCAGAGAGAAACAGAGGACTAAATCAGTTGAAGGAAGTTGGTTGGAGAACAAAATCGCTGTCCTGGCAGACAATGTCTTCAAAGAAGCTCAAAAAAACATAAAAGAAACTAAATAGGAGTGAGAGAAGCCTAAGAATAAACATGAAAAAGAAAAGCATGGTTAGAAAATTCAAACATTTCTTGTACAAAAATTAATAATATATTATGAAACACAAGTGTATTCTAAATAACAAAATATGTAATTTAAGTTAATAAAGTATCACAGTTGAGTCACTTGTCAGACTATTTTAGGACAGAATTCTAAGAGGCAAGATCACAGATTGAATGAAAAACTATCCAATACATAATCAAATGAAAATGCTTGAAACCCAGGGAACATTTTTTTTATTGGATGTTTTTCAATGCCCTAAATTTAAGCAGCTGGATTTTTTTAATGCACCATCCTCTTCAACCTTTTGAAATGATGGATTCGCCTTTTAATGGGAAATCTGCATTTCATTGTAAAGATGGAACACAATGTCCTTGGCGTGTTTTCTATAGAAGTAGGCTCCCTTTCATACTGAGTTCTTTAGCATATAGTGAATACCAAAAATCCAGCAAGTTTACGTCAGACATTAAATGCTGGAGAAATACACATATGCCGACAGGGGAACATGAAAAATGTAGTTTCATTTCCAAAGTACTAAGTGTCATTTATCCAAGGTTTTTGAGGACATATTGCTAAATTATTTCATAATCAAGAGTTTTAAGACTGACAAAGGGAGAAGTAAAAGAAGATTCAGACTGACTTGTTTAATTAAAGTTGTAAGTCAAATGGAGAACTGGAGAGAGCAATGAAACAATCTATCATAGATATTTCTAAGATTCTTGGTGCTGTGGGGAAAGAATGATGTTCTGTTAAAATAACATGTTGAATATGAAGTAGCTAAAATAAACAAAAGGAATAGGGGAGGAGAAAGGATAAACAGAATTATAATTTCCAAAATAGTCAATCTTAGTATCAGCTTAATTGAGGCATTTGCTACATAATCTTTGTTAGTTCTATTAAACTGGCCAACAATACACTGTCCAATGTGATAGCCACAGCCATAGTCCCTACTGAGCACTTGAAATGTAGTTAGTTATATTGGAATGTGCTCTAAGTATTTAGTACATACCAGAATCCAAAGACTTAGTGTGAGAAAAAGAAGGTAAATCATATCATCAATATTTTTATATTTATTATACATTTAAATGATAGTATTTTTTAAAAATTAGGGCAAATAAAATATTGTTAAATGCAATTTCATCTGTTTATTTTTAGTGTTCTGAATATGGCTGTTAGACAATTTAAAATGACATATGTGGTGCATATTAGTTTTCTATTGACAGCATTGAACCCCTTGTCCTCTCATACATCCAATTTTTCTCTTTCTCTTAAATTTATTTATTTAAAGTAAGCTCTATGCTGTATGTGGTGCTTGAACTCATGGCCCCAAGATCAAGAGTTGCATGGTCTACTGATTGAGCCAGCCAGGTGCCCCTCCATCCATTTTTTTTTTCTCTTCTGACCTCCCTGTTTCTACCATTAGGTATATTTTAATTTTGCATTCTCCCAGTCACTGAATCTGAAACCTCACTATCATTTCTAAGGTACTATTTCCTTTACCCCCTTTATTACATCAAGACTATGTTTCATTCTGTTTGAGGCATTTGTCAGAGCTACCCTTGTCTGACATTCCCATGATATGTGTCCAGGTCTCTGGCATCTCACAAGCATGCGGTTATAAATGGCCTCCTATCTAGTCTCTTTGCTTTCTAATTCCTTGAACATTACCAGAGATGGGCAATTTTCTAAAACTACTCTGTCAAATCCATTACAGTCCTTCCAAATTTTCACAGGTCTCCATTATTTCTGGAAGAAAATCCATGAAATTCCTTCCTGTGACATCGGTCATTTTTGTCACATGACACACCTACAAATTGGTCCAATTCTGATTTGACAATATCTTTTACTCTTCTAGTAAAAAGTCTCCATTTCAACCAAATACAACTCTGTCCACAGTCTTTTCCCAACTTGAGATATCCTTCCAGCTTCCCCCTACCACATCAGCCTAGAGTCAAGTTCAAGTTTTACCTTCCATGCAAAAGGTTTTCCTAAGTTTATGACTGTCTCTTTGTCATTCCTCTGTCTTTATTTTGATTCATACAATAGGCATAGTTTATTCTATTCATTTTGAATTATATGTTATATGAGATATCGTCATCCTATAAATGCATTACATTACAAAATTTGTATGAATGTTGTTCATTTGAAATTCAGAATGTTCAGTCAATTCTATTGTTTAAGTAGGTTACATTGGCAAAGAAAAATAAAAAATAGAAAATGTTTTTGTAACATTTATAAGTAAATAAGATATAATTTGATATTTTATTTTTTTAAAAAGATTTTATTTATTCATGAGACACACACACACACACACACACACACACACAGAAAGGCAGAGGCACAGGCAGAGGGAGAAGCAGGCTCCATGCAGGGAGCCCGATCCCAGGACTCCAGGATCATGCCCTGGGGCGAAGGCAGGCGCTAAACCGCTAAGCCACCTGGGCTGCCCTAATTTGATATTTTAAATATTTTATATTAAATAGACATTTTGGAGGAAGCATTTGTAAAGTTTTAGAGAAATTTTCAAAAGTTTTAGAAGCTGAGGTCCCCAATTCAACATCTTTTTTTCCTTCATTTTTAAACATAGTACCCTTCCTTTCCTCAATACAAAATGGTTGCTAGCACTATTTGTGTGGGAGGCATCCAGGGATTCTTTGTTCAAAGAGAGAGGGAACATGAGAGAGTTTGTGTTCTTTCCTTGCAATACTTGACAAGTATTAGAAGAAAGAGGAGAAATAAGATACACTCCCAAAAAGGATGCATTAAATGTTTGAGAGAGTGTTGTCGGAGGTGGAAGTAACCAAAATGTGACTAGCAAAAGGCAGATGAATCAAGGTAGAGAGAGGTGGTAATTATATGATGGCTACAGGATGTGCGGTCATTGACCTTGTAAGGAAACAAAAGGACCAATGAAGGACAGATATGCAGTCAACAAGTGGCCAGTGACGATTTCTAGCTGGCAGGGCACCATCAATATAACTTGATTGAGGGAAGGCGCCACAGTGGGTATGAGGAGAGGGTTGGGTGTGTGGAGGAAAAGCTTCTGCATATGCAGTGGACTGGAAAGTCTTTATGTACTTGGTGATTTATATGTAGGGAGTTTCATAACTTGGGGAATGTTTGAGTGGCCTTGGTTTGATGACTACCTTGAATCTTATTTGTATGTACATTTTCTCACCAAAAAGCAACAAAATATTCAAGGATGAGACAATGAGTTATTTATTTCTATATATTTTAATGCCTGGCATAGTGTTGGTCATTGAAATTTATACAACATATTACAAGTATTTGTTGAATTATTTTGAAATTGTCTGATAGCAAAAGTCATATGTTGATTAAGATATTTGATAGTCACATATATTTGAGAATCAAATAAAAATTCTGTAGGAAAGAAAGAATCTGTAAAAGATGCTTAATTGGCACTGCTTTTGATCATGAAATCTTTACAAAGTTTAGATTGACCATCATGTGTATTTCTCTCTCTGCCTCTGTTTGTATGGCTTCTACTTGCTAGGAATGTCTTCTTCCTTGCAAGAAGGCATATACTAGTGGCCTTGAAATTTATGTCAAGTGCCACCTCCTCCATGAAGCCTACTCTGATTACTGCATGTCATATATGTCTTTTTTCATTTTTTATTTTTCAAATGATTTTTATTTATTTATTTGAGAGAGAGAGCGCGCATGCACACTCTCAAGAGGGGCAGAGAGAGAGGAAGAAAATCTCAAGCAGACTGTACCGAGCATGGAGCCCAACTGAGGAGCTGGATCCCACAACCATGAGTTCATAACCAAAGCCAAAACCAAGAGTTGGACATTTAACCAACTATGCCACCCAGGCACTCCATATATATCTTTTTTTAAGAGCTCTAAAATTCCCATGGTTTTTGTTCTAGGCTATATAGGATACCATTTCTTATTTATGCTCAACTTGCCTCTTCAATAAATTGGAAGTTCTTTGAGGGCAAGGTTTATGTTGAAATTCTTTTGTGTTTATACTTATCAGTTAAACGCTGCTGCATCAGATACTGTTTAATACACATTTGACTGTAAATGATGCAGCAGAAACAAAATTCCAACATGATGAAATTTTATAACTGTCGTATTTATGCCATTTTACTACCATGTCTACCTATCTACTCTTAAATCTATTAATATGTCTACACTTTTACATAAAAAATTAAACAGATATGATATTAAAAAACTTATTTTTAATGCCTGAAAGGCTAATTTTGAATGAATTTATAGCTTTTTGCTTATTATCCTATTAGGTGAAGTTTCACTAACCTAGGCCAATATACTTGATTTTATTAATAGAGACCTCATGGCTTAAACACATGCATGCACAATAACATTTCAATACACTTCAAAACAATACAAAGACCCAAACCAGGAAATACACTGTTCTTAACAGGTAAGAACAGATGTAAAGTTTTAAAAAACAGTAAAGCATAAGATATTAGAAAAGAATTAAGAAAAATGTATGAAAAAGTCTGTAACAGTATCAAATATATTTTTGAAGTATGTAATAATGGCACCAAATTTATTTTCTAAATATATATGTTATAATTCTTCACTAGTCTGCTGTAACATTTCAAAATATTGTGATAATATTTCTCAGGCTAATAAATAATCAGAATAGAAACAGTTTCCATGACAGATTAACAGACTATTCCATACTGTGGAGAATAGCTGAGCTTCACTAGGGCAAAGATTCCTAGTTTTGACCACTCCTCTTTTCATACCCACATAATGATATCCCATGTTTATTCTTGATTACTGCATTTCTCATACCATCTATTCCCAATTTGTTGAGTGTCTCTTCTCCTACTGAGAAAGTGACATATGTCTTCTCTCAGTGCTGCACCACACTGCTAGCAATGAATGGAACATTCCCATGACTCAACCATACCACCAATGTGTATAACCCACATGGATGGTACCACTGCACCAGCTAAAGGGGGAGACAGATTGTACCACCAAGAACCTGGTCCAAAGACAGGGCAGTAGTGGAGGGGGTGGGAGGGATGGGGTGACTGGGTGATGGGCACTGAGGGGGGCACTTGACGGGATGAGCACTGGGTGTTATACTGTATGTTGGCAAATTGAACTCCAATAAAAAAATATACAAAAAAACCCCAAACAGGGCAATACCACAGATTAGTCCAAGTTTAAAATTAATCTCCCTCATACAGGGACTGTTTTTGCAGAATACTAGAAACTCATGAGATACCATGGGACACTCTTATTATGATGATTTACTTATTCCTCAAGAGATAATAATACTGATCAATATTTTTCCTGACAGTTTTCTTTTTTCCTTGATACATGGTGGCCAGAATGTTTGTGAACAGGGAAACTAGAGACAGTACCCTGGGTTTTGGGGTAGGTACCTGGGCCAAGAAAAATGAGATGCTTCCATAAATTAATGCTAGCCTTTCATTCTTTGAGGAACTGACACAAGAGTTATGTAAGCCCAAATTTTCATCATGCTCTTCACCCTCGCCTCATTGTCCAAGATGAGACTGTACTGTCATTCAGAGTAAATTCAAATTCCTCGACATACCCACTATGCCAACCACAGGACTTCTGCTTTCCAGGAAAACCAATGCATTTTTATTTTCCACACAGAACAAATCTAACCACATCTTCTTGTCTTTGTCTATACTATTCTTTCCACTAGAAATACTTCTGCTTATGAGCCACTCTGCTTCTCTTTCACCCAGAACTCCTGCAAAAGATCACTCTATCTAGTTCAGACTTCATGTACGTTTTTTCTTAAAGTATTACAGTTCTCATTTTTCTGTCTTCTTTTCCTTCTCCAACCCACTTGCAGACTTATTATTTTTCAATCAGTAGAATCCTTTAAAAGAAATTCTGACACCAAAGCTCATTATATTGGGTAGATTAAAAAGTTAAGCTCCTCTGATTGAGACAGCAGTGGGGCTATGAGAAAACCTGCCCTGTGGATTCATCCTCTTGTTCAGGTGTTGCTTCTAAGAAATGCAGCTGCAACACCTGAGGACTGTAGTACAAAGGCCTGGATTTCCAAATCCCTCTTCTGGAACAAGGTGCCAGCCTTATTCTTCTGGTGTTTCTGTAATGCCACGGCTCTGCCCTCCCCCAAGTCAACCTAGATGTGCCTCATCTCTCTAGGTCTCCTACACCAAGTAGCTCCATTTGGTTCCTGCAATTTCTAACTGAGCAAACATGTATCCCCCAGAACCATGGATGTGATTTAGCAAATGCTTCCAGGTCAAATCACCCCTGCCATACTGCCATACCCTGACTGATTGATTGAGTACTGTAATATGCCCAGAAAGTATGCAGTACTCTCCAACCATCAGAAGCCCTTGCCGTTTGTGGCCAGGCACAGCACTCAGGTTTCCTCTACCGCTTCCAGAATTTCTCTCACCCCAGTCCCATTCCTTGACAGCATTTCTGTGGTTGGTTTCTTCTCTATCTTATTTTCTAAGTGGCTGAGTGTTTCACCTAAGTGTGCGTATGCTCTGCCTTTCCAACTACAAGGTAAACTCCTAGGGAAAGAACAAATTTGCTGTTATTATTACCATTATTATTGTTGTTGTTAATTATTTTATGTATCTTGTTCCTCTGCTACTATGTACCTATGACCTGACTTCCTTATCAAAGCATCAACTCTTTGAGGGAAGCAATTGTTTCCCTCTTAGTTTTAGTTGCATAGTTGACATTCATCAAACACTTGTTGAATGAACATAGGATTGAGTCCCTGCATGGGCTGGCATAGTGCTTTGTTTAGAGTAGGACTCAAAGATGATGCTTGACTTAGAAAATAATAAAAATATCCAAAAAAAGGGCTATAAAATATTGAGAATACTAGATCCACATGCTGTTGAAAACAAAAATATGGTGTTTATTGCTATTAAAAAGTTATAACTATAGAGACATACAAGTATGAAACTCATAATACAAACTACTCATCTTTTCATTTAAGCTCGAATAATTCCCTGCTTTAATCAGAATTACATTTTGAGTAGTAAACAGCATCTGTGAATCAGGAGACTGCTAGTAAAAAGTACTTCTTTATATTTTTCTCTTGGGCACTGAAGAAACTGCCCATGGGGAGGCTTTCATGGGCTGTTGTAGTAGGCCCAAGAAAACTATGGTTCAGGGTCCAATTCAAGTTCCACCTCCTCCAGGAAGCCTGCCTGGCCGTAAGAGCCCACTGGGGGGCTCCCTCCTCCATTCTCTAGGCATTCTTGGACCGTAACACTTTTTTTTGATGTTGTTTTACACTTAGTATATTTTATATTTCCTGGTACCTCTAATATCCTCAATATGTGGACTCCCCTCTCCTTCCAAAAAAAGGGACTTTTGTAATTTTACAGCAAGAAAATCAAAAGCTTTATTCTCACATTTTTATATTTAATCTCTCTATTAATTCTTATATTTAAAGAAATATTTGTGAGTATTTATAGATACAAGATTGAAAATGTACAGGACTGATAATGATAAGTATACTCAATAATAAATTTAAAGGACTTACGGCGAAGCATGGCAGATTGACCGCACCTCTTCTCCCTCCCCTAAACCCATTATGATGATAGTAAAAGAATAAAAAGATATTGATCCACAAGGATAAAGAATGGGAGGGGAAAAAAAACAGTAGAGAAGATATTTCCTGAAAGCTTTGGAAGACAGAAAGCAGAGGAGCATTGATTGACTTTGCTTAGAGAAAGGAGTTATTCCCCCAAGTTCCTACAGGGGGAGAGAATGGACGCAATGCCACCTCAACTAGGTCCTGTCCTGTTTCTTTGGAGGTACCTGATACCGACATGAAGGAATAGTTGTGGGGCTTACATAGCAAGATCAGATAGTCTGTATACAGAAGTACATAGAACAACTAATGACAAAGGGTTACCTCCTCAATGCACAGCAGGACACTCCTGCCCCTAGCAGGAGATTATAGACTTTTCCCTAGACACAGAACTATAAAAAATAAGTTTTGGGACCCAGAGGTACCAGGCAGGGTGAACAGCAAAAGTAGAATAAAAACAAGAGAACTTAGTAAAAGTCTTTTTGTTGAAATGTCCCTCCTCCCCTTTTCCTGCCCTACCCTGGAGTGCCAGCAACCAGATGTATTTCTCTGCCTTCACCAAGCAGGGATATCCTACTGTTCTTCTCAGGGGAGCTACATAGTTTCAGAGAAAATGCTCCATATTCTAACATTTCAGCAAAAAGATCAGCTTGTTACCTGATCACCTTACAGAGAGATCCTACATTCTGCAAGCCTCACCCACACACAGTTTCCAAGTAGCTAACCGGCACAGAATCTTAATAGATTAGATGTATCATAGATTCTGAGAATGGGCTACCTCAGCGCCCATTCCGAACTTCTTATAATGTTTGAGTTCAATTTAAAACTCTCTTTCCCTTCCCAATCTTGCTCTTGTAGCTAGGGCTCCAGACGAGATAAAGTTTCAGCCAACCCAATATATTCATATCCATGTCAGACTTTGATTCAGAAGTGAGTCACACTGGTGAGCTACAGAGTATGTGGCACTTGTTTTGTTGAAGTGGATCATGGCAGAAGTGGTATGGTTTTGGATCCAGAGGCTATAATATGAGGAGGCTTCCTGACTATACAGCTTCCAGTTTGGTGGAGGCAGCAGCTCCCTGGCAACCCCAGCTCTGAACTTCAGTTTGGAGAACTCACTCTGGGAAAGTCAGCCTAATTTTCTGACTTTGGCTCTTTGAGCAATTTATCTCCCTTAATAAGTATTTTTCTACTTAAACCAGCTAGAGTAGATTCTATTGTTGACAACTAAGGGCTCTGAACATACAGTAGCTATATCTAGTCATTATATATTAGTATGTCTCAGAAAAAAATGAATAGTCAGTAAAGTAGAACAATGGCATTTCCCAACAATACATCATTTAAAAAAATGAACTGATTATTAGCACACACGTTATGTGCATGTGTGTGTGTCTGTGTGTGTGTGTGAGAGAGAGAGAGAGAGAGAGGGAGAGAGAGAGAGAAAGAAGGAGATGGTTTATGCAGTTATGAATTTCTAGGACTTTTCACTTAAGGAAAGAGTCTTTATCCAGGGAAAAATTATATAAATGAGAAAATCCAAAAGAGTAAGTAAGAAGGATAGCATTTGAGCAGCTCTGCAAGAAATAAAACAAGGTAACAGATATGACTTCAATAACAAATTGCAGTGGCATATATGTTTGTAGACTATTATAAGCTACTCCTGTATTGGCAATGTACTTCATGGGTTAAATTTCCTGGGAAGCAACGTACAGGGACTTAGTTTGTGTTTTATACTTTTTAAGTAACTAGGAAGGAAAAACTTTACTCAGCACGGCAAAACATACTGCAAACACTTTAAAATGAGCATATTTCAAATGCTTAATATTCTCATTTCTTCATTTTTTTCTGTGTTCCAAGGCAACAAAACCTACATTTTTAAAAAGAGAACCTTCCAAGTTTGGAATAGTGACTGATTTACTTGAAAAGGTGTGTGATATGATACAGATTTCGGGTAGTAATATCCCTCAACTCTGACTTCAGTGGCTACACATTAAATTACAAAGTGAGTTTAAGAAACTCCACACACTCTGAAATTATGCTTACTTTGTAACAGCTTTCAAGTGCATATTAATCATACAAAATTCTACATGTATAGCCCTTTGAGTATACTTGTATTAAATAAAAAGTGTTATTTTGGCTAAGTATACCATACATTCGTAAAAGTTCAACTCAATAAAAGCACCTTGTTTACAAATGCAGCATAATTTTCACTTATCTGAGAAAAATGGGGGTCAGGAAGGCATGTACAACTAGAATCCTCTGACAATTCCCAGAACTTAGTAGATGAATGGTTTAAATTTTACCCCCATCATCTGTCACCAAGCCACAAATAAAAATCAAAGCCGAATTTTCCCCTCTCTCTTCTATCATTTCAACAAAGAAATATTCAAAAAGAGGCAGCAGTAAGGAGAAAAGCAACAGGACTGAGCATTCAACCCAACTGAATTGCTTTCATGCCATCCTCTGCATGGGCTCCAAAGCTACCTGCCCTCACCACTGATATTAACATAATTCCATAGGGTTCCTGTTGAGACCCATACAGTGTGTTTGCAAAGGAGAGCTGACTACCATGCTTCTGCCTGTGTTCTCTAGTGAGATCCCTTCTCCATCTGTTCCAGGGAATGTGGACCCAGATGGATTCAGGGAAAAAGGGGCCCCCTTCCATGCACCTTCTGAGTTGCAACCCTGGACTTATGATGACATTTGGCTAAATTGCTCCAAGCACAGCTGGTGGTCTGCGTACCATTATTGGCTCAAACACAAGTTCACACAGAAACAGGGCTCTGGATGAGGGAAAAAGAACTGGAACGGTACTTCTCCATCAATTCTAATCATATCTACTGACTACTTTCTGAGGAAAGGGTGAAGAAGAAATGAGCACAGAGAAGACGAAAGGAAGGGGTGCAGGGAGACAGAAACGATGAGCAAAGTGACCTATGTATGGGGGGGGAGAGACTGAAGCTATACGAGCTAAAAGTGCCTTCTGCTTTCCTGGCATGCTCAGGTGGGTCCATCCCCAGTTTCCTAGAGACAAGGACCACCAGGAGGAGACTCCCAGGAGAGGCAGTGTGGCGAGCAGAAAGGATGCAGATGGAGTTTGGGGTTAAGACCAGGTTCACATGCGAGCTCTGACACTAGCTATGTGAATCTAGGCAACTTACTTTATTTCTCTAAGTCTTATCTCTGAATGAGGTGATAATTCATGGCTCACAGGGGGTACGTAGATTAAATGAGATCATGGGCATTACTATTAAATGAGAGGGCTGTCTCTTCAGGGACTTGTGATAAATGTTTCTTTGATAAATGTTTCTTTACTTTTCCTTGGGGAAAATCTGTTTTAGCCGTCCACTTCCTTACCCATCAATGCAGTAAGGTGTTCTCTCTTCAACATAGCTGTAACAGCCAGCTTTTACACTTGTAAGCTATAGGACTATGAGGGGAAAATCGGAAGTTAATTATGTGCCCGCCAGATAAACACTCATTAAACACGTACAGTATCAGGCCAGGAGGGTGGCAAGCAGTGAAACAATATAAACAACTTTAAACTACGGTTTTCTATTCAGAGACTTGTAAGGCATCCATAATTGTGGAACTGTGTCAACAGCTGTGGAAAGATAGAGGAAGTACTACTATAGGCTAAGAGGTAATATTAATTCCTCTCCCTCGCTTCCACAGTGGACTGCAGAGAATACATCAAGGAAAGTATTTGAAAGGAGATGAAAGCTTTGAAAGAAATATACAAATGAAAATTCTGTAATTAAAGGATCATCTACTTTTTATTACAGATATGTTTTTACACTTTAAAAAAAATAAGCAAGAGTTTCAAGACTGGCTAAAAAACTAAAAGGCAGGGAAGGTTTGTTTTCTTTCTCCAAACCTCTTTATTCGGGCAGTTTCGCTTTTCTGCTGGCTCCAAATCAAGATGGCCTTGAGTTGACGGCTTTTGCTGCTGCCTAGTTTCTAAGTTTCTCCCTCTGCTACATCCAAGGAAAGCTCCCCTTCTCACTCCATTTGTCCTGTATTACCAATTGGATTTTAAAAACCACGAATGGAGACTCTGTTTACCTCTACAGATCTCTGACACTAGCAGGCACTTAATACATGATGATTTATGATGGTATCAAACTCACCTATGCTACGTCTCATTCCACAAGGCCTTATTTCATGCAAAATTGCATTTATAAGAAACTCTCAGCATGAGAATCAACTGCTGTTAATTATTCTCCTCAGATAATATGTTTGTATTTAAATCAGGTCCTTCGATCCTTCTGCCTGAATTGGCAGAGTCATTCCAGTGCTTTAGCAAACTGGTAGGGGTGAGATTCTTAGGTGGCCCTCAAATCATCCCAGTACATAGCTGTCCAGTCCAAGGCTGCTTCTCCAACTCTGAAAGCAGTAAGTTCAGAGCGGTGTTTCTCAGCTAGAGCCCCCTTATATCCCCAGAGTTTCTGAGGTCTTGCTAGAATGAATAAGGAATTTTGTGTTGGTATTTAACAAAATTAGTATAAGGGATTTTCTGAATTGTCTGGGGAACCACTTAAAAGTGCCCACGTTCGTGTTTGCGCCGAGTAGAAGTACTCTGTACATAGCATCCTGATAAAGAAAAGAGCAGAGAGAGACATCAATATATAGTTTATTTTCCTCTAACGACATCACAGTACCCTGGGTAGATAGAGGTTTCATCCCAATAGGATTAAAGTGGCAGGAGGATGGTGAGATCATCCAGCACAGGTAAGCCTGGACATGCCTATCTCAAAAGACCCTATGCCTGGAAGCTAGAACGTATTCCTATTGACTAGTTAATTAAGTTTCTTAAAAGGACATCATCTCTCACATGAACATTGCTGATCAGTTGATGTTCCTTGGTAATACAGATTTGTCTGAATTTGACATGTTTTGTTTTGTTTTGTTTTGTTTTTTGATATAGAATAACAAGTATGACCCATTTATGTATTTGTAGATATGTTATAGAAAGTTTCTGTTTCTACATATTTAAGTAATATTATGAACGAAAATAGTTTGCCCATGCTCACCAGTGAAGAGGATCCTTCTTGTTTAAAGGGTGTCTGCATATTATCCAAGTTTGAAAAACTGGTTTAAGAAAAGTGTATTTGCAGGATGCCTGGGTGGCTCAGTGGGTGAGCATCTACCTTCGGCTCAGGTTGTGATCCTGGGGTTCTGGGATCCAGCCCTGCATCAGGCTGTCCACAGGGAGCCTGCTTCTCCCTCTGCCTCTGTCTCTGCCTCTCTCTCTGGCTCTCTCATGAATGAATAAATAAAATCTTTTAAAAAGAAGAAGAAGAAAAAGTGTATTTGGAACTCTCCTGAAAGGGCTGACATGGTCTAAATAGGTACAAACAAATGACCTGACTTATAAATAATTTGGAGCAGAGCTGAGAAATTACTTCCATTTCTAATTGCCCTCAGCAAGACCAGGAGAAAAAACACAGGCCTGGCCCTGAGACGCTGGGAGGCCCAGCCACGGCTGCAGCATATACTGTGGGGCCTTGTGGGGGACTGTTTCCTGCGTTTCAGCTGCAACATGTGTAAAGCAAGAATAATAATACCTAAATTCAATCCTTCAATTGAAAAATGAAAACAAATAAACTTAACTTTACGAGAATAAAGAGGCAATAGATGCAAAAGCATTTTCATCTTTTGAGAAAAAGAAGGTACTATTTAAGGGAGGAACTCTTGAAAATATCTCAGTAATATGTGTCTAATTCATACTGACATGTGTAATTGAACCTATGTTTAATTTTTGCTGCAAATTATCTGCTTCCTTTAAGAAGATGGGGTGGTAACAAGCTAAGTTGTGTGGTTCAGAAATAAAGCTGTGGGGGAATTGGGAATACCTGGGAAAAGACACAATAAAGTTGGACCCTTATCAAAAGAAGAATGAGTGAAACAATGACGGGAGAGCTGCAGGGAAAGGTTGTGACAATGGTTAAGAAAAGATACCATGAAGTTGGTGGAAAATAATAGCAAGGAAGTAGGGATAAGGGAGATTTTCACACCCAGATCTCACTAATGACACAGAAAGTGTTTAACGTAAAGGGTGCCTGGGTGGTTCAGCAGTTGAGTGTCTGCCTTCGGCTCAGGTCATGATCCCAGGGTCCCGGGATCAAGTCTCACATCAGGGTCCCCGCCGGGAGCCTGCTTCTCCCTCTGCCTATGTCTCTGCCTCTCTTTCTGTGTCTCTCATGAATAAATAAATAAATTCTGAAGAAAGAAGAAAGAAGAAAGAAGAAGAAGAAGAAGAAGAAGAAGAAGAAGAAGGAAGAAGAAGAAGAAGAAGAAGAAGAAGAAGAAGAAGAAGAAGAAGAAGAAGAAGAAGAAGAAGAAGAAGAAGGTGGAGGAGGAGGAGGAGGAGGAGGAGGAGGAGGAGAAGGAGAAGAAAGTGTTTAACATAGACAAGGACCCAGTGAAGTCCCCGGGGGCTTCCCGGTTAGGACCCAGAGCAACTCAAATAGAGATAAACTACATAAATATAAATAGTGAGCTTTATCCTACCTTAGACGACAGAGCTTATACTCTTCTCTTTCCCCTCCCCCCTTTCTTACATTCCCTAAGCTTAAATACTTACAATTAAATCTAATCAATTCCTATTTCATTATTCATAATTATATTTCAATATGAAAAGCTTGATAGTTATTTAAATAAAACTAGAATGGTGAGAACGTGCTGGCTCTCTAGGAGTGCCTGTCTTCCCACCTCCCAAACTCAGTTCCTCAAGTATCACAAAAATGTTGTGAAGCATTATATTTTGTAGGTTCATCAGGGAAGCCTTCCTTGATATAAGGGGCAATATGCATGATTTAAAAGATCACCTGGCCACAATGTAGTGTGTGAATTAGGGAGGGCCAAGACCAGGGGCAGGAATCCAATAGGAGACTAAGTGCAGGAAGGGGACAGTGGTCATTACAACTAGAGTAGTAGTGGAAGGGAGAAGCAATCGGGCTTGGGAACAGGTTTTGGAGGACAGCAGCGGTTGGCAAACTATAGCTCCAAGGGCTAACTCTGGCCTTAGCTTCTGTTGTCTGGCCCAAATAGCGAAAAATTGTTTTTACTGTTTTAAATGGCAATGAGAAAAGATGAGTGAGTGAAAGACATCATATGTAGACCCAAAAGCCTATTCACTATCTGTCCCTTATAGAAAAAGTTTGGCAACCCTCTGGAGTAGAGTCACAGATCATGAAATCAAACTGGTTGGAGGGAAGGATGAGGGAAAGAGAAGAATTAGGGAAGCCCCTGTGTGACAGACATGCCCTTCCATTTCAGCCAGAGCCTGAGAGACACACAGAGAGAGGCAGAAACATAGGCAGAGGGAGACACAGGCTCCAAGCAGGGAGCCCTATAAGACTCGATCCCCGAACTCCAGGATCATGCCCTGAGCGGAAGGCAAACGCTCAGCCACTGAGCCACCCAGTCCCTAGTCCTCTGGCTTTAAATACCATCTTCATGCCCTATTTTTGTGACTACCACAATTATATCTCCAACTCTGAATAGCAGACTTGGATATCCAATGACCTTCTAGATCTAGATATTTAAACGTCTAATTGGCATCTCAAATATAACTTTCCAAGTCAGAACTCAATCTATATATCAATAGTCTTCTTTATCTTAGTAATAGGCACTACCATTAAATTCACAGTGTGAAAGTCCACCTTTGATTCCTTTTTTCCTTCACCAGCCCCCTTACACTTAATTCAACTGCCCCAATTGTTGTTGCAATTCCCAGATTTCTTTCTCTCTTTCTGATTTTTCATAATGCTCCACTGCCAAATTTGTCTTTTCATTCTGTTTTTTTCTTTAAAAAAAAAGATTTATTTATTAGAGAGAGAGAGAGAGATTATACATGCCTGCAAGAGAAGGGGGGTGGGCAGAGGAAAACATTCCTCAAGTAGACTCCCCGCAGAGCATGGAGCCTAACGCAGGGTCTCAATCTCAGGACCCTAAAATCATGACCTGAACCAAAATCAGGACTTGGAAACTTAACCAACTGAGCCATCAACACACCCCATTCTGTTCTTTTTCTAATCACTCCCCCAAAGGAATGGATTTCAATTCACATTTTTAAAAATGCTTATAATTCCTAAAATTTTAAATATAAGTAAATAAACATAAAATACTATTTCATGTAAGGAGAACTTATAATTGAAGTGCACTGTAATATCAATATATAGGGTTGTGGTAAGGAACACAGGGGTTGCAAAAATGGTTTATAAACTCTTACACACACAAAAAAGTGATTATTTTGCATTTATTAAGAAGTTAATGTTACTGTCACCTCTGAAGATGAATTTAATGTATCATCATATCTATTATATCTAATAGTTATGGGGCATGTGGTTTGTACAAAGCTGGGTGCCATAAACATTGAGAAAACTTAGAGTTACCGAAGGAATTCACTGTCAAGGAGGGGAGACAGACATCTAAGTAAATATGTGTAAAAGAAGTACAACAAAGACATAAATAAGACAAAGTGGAGGTGCCCAAGAGGCTGCCTGAAGTAGGTTGAAGTGGGTTAAACAGACAACGAGGAAGTACTATAGACATGTCAAGGAGAGATATTCCCACTGAACATGTAACCCTTATGCTGTAATAAAAAAGAAACTGGAGTAAGAAAGTAACATTCACTGAAAAGAACATTCAAACTTTGTTAAAACACTCTGTAGCACATGTATTTTTCCCACTTTTCAAACGGCACATGTCCTATTGGACAGTGGGTGTGAAGTGGTTAAACAAATGGTCCTTTCCTGGAGTCAATACAGCACAAGGGGTTCCATGCAAAGCAAGCAGTTTCCTGAAACAATATACCATGAACTCCTGCTGTGGTGAGGAAGAGGGGACTATAATTCTTCTTTTTTAAAATTGAAGTGTAGCTGACACACAATGTTATATTAGTTTCAGGTGCACAAGGTAGTGATTTGACAACTTTACATTGTGCTATGCTCACTGGAAGTGTAGTTACTATCTGTCACTCTACAACGTTACTGCAATACTATTGACATATGCTCTATAGTAGGAACAGTAATCTAATGGAATTTCACAGGCATGTTATCACGTGCATAGTTTGTCCAATAAACAAAAGGAATTTCTTTTTAGCTTGTATCTCATTCAAGAGCTTTGTTCCCAACAGAAAATCTGGCTCATTCTCACATGGCGCAAGAGCTCAGCAAACACAATATTATCAGAACAGAGACCAGCCAAGAAACATCACAACTTGGGAAAGCCATCAGCAGGGTTATAGGTTGAGCAGGATGACAGTTTCGACTTCCCCAGTGATGGAATTAAAAAACAAAACAACTCTAATAACTCCAGAGAGGAAGCTTTTAACAGTGCAAAGGCAAGGAAAAGAATTTTCTGTACAGGAGTATGATGTCCTAGTACAGAGCAGCATAGGATAAGAACACTGAGGCACATATAGGGAAGAATCAGCACAACTTGGACAGTGAAAGAAGTATTCTTCTTACTAGTTTCTTACATAAGAACTGAAATATGCATCCTGGAGTACATGTATTTTATTATACTCTACTGTTATATACATATATGTAATACATAACACATTCAACAATTCTAAATATATATATGTAATAAAAAAGGATATATTTCCTACTCTGTACCATGGATTCAATCATTCTCCCCTAATATTTTCATTAATCACCTGAGTTTTAAAATTCCAAAAGCTATTGCTAGAGTTAGGACTTATACTGCAAGCCTAACCTGATTATATTGCCAATACTTTTGCACATAGAGTAAACAAAAGATTTAACAATCACACCTTACAGAAACCTGCTTCAGCTAGACATATTTCTAAGTGTGCTCTTCATTACAAATAAATGCTGCTGATGCAGGCAGACACACACACATATATACAGGCACACACTCTTTAGATGTTTAATTGCCATTTGATGTGAACTCTTAACTGATTTTGTCAGATTTAATTGCTTTGTATTTCAATCATTTGGTTCAAATATCTCTTTCCTACAGATAATAAGTCACTAGTGAATAGGGAAATGTCTCTACTTCTAGAACTTTGAGCATAAAAGGACTCAATAGTTGTTTTCTGAATGAATACATTTTTTTTCTTAAGATTTTATTTATTTACTCATGAGACATATATATATAGAGAGAGAGGCAGAGACATAGGCAGAGGGAGAAGCAGGCTCTCCGCAAGGAGCCTGATGTGGGACTTGATCATTGACCCTAAGATCATGCCCTGAGCCAAAGGCAGATGCTCAACTACTGAGCACCCAGGCATCCCTGAATGAATAAAAATTAAGCATAATAATTATCTAACTAACTTAGAGTATTTATTAACCTTGGTGAGTTTGTATACACATAGACTTCCCAGTTGTATGATTCTGTTCTTTAGATAAGACAAGAAAAATAATGAAGAACTAGCTCTTTGAATAATTTATAGCAAAATCTTGGCCAAACAAGCTTTTTATGGTAACTGCATATAGGTGAGAGATGTCATTCAAAGACAATCTATTTTTAAAGGATTCTGGGGTACAGTTTGAGCTGTGTAGGAAAAATATGCTCTGTATCAAAATAGCAAAGGGAGAGGGCACCTGGCTGGCTCAGTGGTTGAGTGTCTGCCTTTGTCTCAGGGCCTGATCCCATCAAGCCTGGCATCGGGCTCCCCTCAGGGAGCCTGCTTCTCTCTCTGCCTATGTCTCTGCCATTCTCTATGTGTGTCTCATGAATAAATAAATAAAATCTTTAAAAATAAAAAAGAAAATGGCAAAAGGAGAGATCTTCAGTGAAAACTGAAGATGAATAGCATTTTAGAAATTATATTCACAGAGCAAACTCAAGTTGTGGGATTGTACTCCTAATCAATCATTAAATGAAGTTAGGGTATTTGCTCGAAAATACCTGTGAACAAATCTAGCAGGAAATGTGCAGTGCCTATATGAATAACTTTATAAAATTATGCTGAAGGACAAAACTAAACTAAAACAAGAAACAGATCTTGAATAAGAATCCCACTATTTAAAGTTGTAAATTCTCTAAAAACTAAAGAACTACAATTATCATTCCCAGGGAAATTTTTCAGTATAAATTTGTAAGAGGTAACTTGACAGAATGATTCTAAATTTCACTTGACAGAATAAACAGATGAGAGGAGCTAGGAAAATTCTAAAGAAGAAGAAGAAGAAGAAGAAGAAGAAGAAGAAGAAGAAGAAGAGAAGGAGAAGGAGAAGGAGAAGGAGAAGGAGAAGGAGAAGGAGAAGGAGAAGGAGGAGGAGGAGGAGGAGGAGGAGGAGGAGGAGGAGGAGGAGGAGAAGAAGAAGAAGAAGAAGGAGGAGGAGGAGGAGGAGGAGGAGAAGGGGGAGGGGAGGGGGAGGGGGAGAAAAAGTAACACATGTAATCAGAAGGATCCAAAAATTTAAATTTAATATAAAAATTATAAAGTGACAAATATCAGAAGCCTGTTGTAAAATTCCACTGACTGGTCAGTTAAATAGAAAATAGCACAGAAAGAATGAAACAAAAAATGAGAATGTAGTTTTTGATAAAGGTAGCATTACAAACCAGACCTCTGAATAAACAATTTTAGGAGAATTTGGTTTCCATCCCTCTCCCTCCCCCGACAAATAAATTTTAGATGGGTCAAAACAAAATCCCAAAGTACAATTTAGGTGATGATTTGGGTAGTACTGAAGTTAAAAAAAAAAAAAAGCTTTTCATATTTGACACAAAAACTGATACTATAAAAGTCTCATGGGTATGAAATGCTTCATGACAAAACAACAGACAAAACTGGAAAACAAAAGGCAACTGGAGAAAAGTGCTGGCAGCCTATATGGCTGAAAATATAAGCATAATATCTAGAGAACTTTTTAAAAATCTGCTTAAAAAAACAAATCAATATTAATAGAAAAGTGGTCAAGAATAGTTTTAGTAGTTCTCAGATGATAAAAGACAACTGGTCAATAAAACATAAGACACCAAACTTCCCTAATCATCAAAAGGAAAGCACACCAAAACTGCAGCTGTGCGAATATTTGCATATCACTGAAAAAATCCTATATTGATTAGATATGGATAAATGGATATTTTTACACATTCTTGACTGGAATGTTAATTGGCACAGTCTTGGAGGAAGGGGAATATGAAAATATCAAAATTTTAAGTTGTATCCATCCTTTGACCAAGTAATTCCATTTTCCATTAGGAATATAGCCTAAAAAAATTCTTGCACAAGTGTACATATATGAAATGTTACTTGCCTCATTTTTGTTGAAAACCTGAACTGTCCATCAATGAAGACTAGCTAAAAAATTATGGTACATATTAGTAATAGCTAATATTTATTGAGTACTTATTTTTCTAAGCATTTTACCATATATTTAGTCATTTAATCCTCCCAATAATAATAATATTATGAAGTAGGTACTTCATTCATCACAGTTTAAAAATGAGTGTATATGACAAATCCATGCAAGAAATACTATGTGACTATGAAACAAAGTGACATATCTAAATTCAGTGGAAAGTGCACCAAGAATTTTCTTGATTTAAAGAATCAAATTGAAAAAGGAAAAAAAATAAAGAATCAAATTGTAAAATAGTATGCATAGTATAATTATATAAATTCATGTTTACATTCAAAAGAGAGATGTCTAAAGGAAGGGTTAATAGTGTTTTTCTTTCTGAACAATGAAACATTAGATTTTTAAGCTTCATATTCTTGAACTTTTTACATAAAAGGTGTTCTTAAAATGAGGAAATTAGGCACCTCATAAAGGTGGAATCATGCATTATCTGTCCCTCTGTAGCTTATTCACTTAGGATAATACATTCAACTTCATTCATGATGTCGGAGATTGGATTTCCTTATTTTTTAAGGATGAATAACATTCCATTTTCTTTTCTTTTTAGATGTCAGTGGACATTTAGGTTGTTTCCAAATCTTGGCTATTGTGAATAGTGCCTCAATAAATACTGGGGTGCTAATATGTCTTTGAGATCTTCACTTCAATTCTTTTGGATAAATACCCAGAAATAGGATTACTGGATCCACATATATAAGGTATGTAAAACAGTCCAACTCACAGAATTAGAATAAAATGATGGGAGCCAGGGATTGTGTGGTGAATAATACGGACAGAATGTCAATTATGCAAAATGAGTAAGTTCTGGAGATCTACTGTATAACATTGTGCCTATACTTAAAAAATACTGTATTGTACCCATAAAATGTGTTAAAAGGATGGATCTAATGTTAGGTGTTCTTACTGCAACAAAACCAAATTTTAAATATGAAGTATTTTTCATTTTGAGAAATTTAAATGAGGATTTTTAAAGTTTCATCTGATTTTCCTAGACAAGTCGTCATATACCTCCCCTCTTTTTAAACCTATTTGGGACTCAATATCAAATTCTTAGCCCTTTACCCTTATTTCCCTGTATTATCCCAAGGTTCTTAGAATTTTTGGTCAACATGCTACCAACCAAATGCATTTTTATGTGAAGATACAGTAGTATGGCCATTTGGTAATAGTTGCTAGTTAAAGATCTTAGAGTAGAAGCTATCGAAACCCTCAGAGAAATTCAGGAGGCCTTTTTGTTCATACGTGTTGCCACTAGAAAAAATAAAGACTAAGTTGAAGTGACTAGAACGAGGTACCTGAAACCAAAAAAAAAACAGCATGATGTAATGGGAAGAGAACCTAGATTCAATGGCAAGCAACCCAAGGTCTAGTCTCGGTCCTGCCCTGGCCAATACTGTCTTTCTGGGCATGTTTACGTTTCCTCATGTAAGAAACTAAAGGTGAGATGAGATCCTTGGTTTTCAAACTTGGATCACCAGCATTGTAGGCTTATTCCGGATGTGCTTTAGGGAGCATCACAAAAACTGGAGACCCCGAGGCAAGAGGGCTGGATCCGGGGCTCCCACCCTGCTTTAACAAAAACAACTCCATTTTTATTTATTTCATATAATGGGATTTCACGGAAGATTTTAATTGAATAAAGAGTTATAATGCTTAAAAACAAAAAAGAAGAGAGGAAAGTTTGAAAACCACAAACTAAAGCTGGTCTGAGGTCCTTATAGCTTTAAGTTCTTGTTTTGAAATTAATCTATGCTTCAGAATGTATGGGAGTAAGCAGTGAAAATGCAGTTTGCCCTGAAGAGGATTTCCAAGTCACTGAAGATCAATCATGAAGAGTCTCTGTTGCTAACATGTGGCAAGTTGATTTTTTTTCTTTCCCTCGGGTCAATTTACCATGTGCCTCATCTTCATCAAAACATTAATTTCAGCTTAATCCCCTTTCTTCCTCTCTGGTGGTAAAAGGACCTGGCTCACTTTGAAATAAAACAAATAGAGTGCAGCTATGCTTTCATATGCAGGGTGTTTTCCATTTGATTATTATGGAACTCCAGAATACTAAAATGAATACAATAATTCAGCTCTTTTCAGAGACCCAAAGTCTAAAAACTATCCCATTAAAATAAACTAAAATTCATTAAACACATCGAGTATTTACTATATGTAAGGGACAGTGCAAGGTGTATCTGGTGATAGAAATGTGAAAGACTCTGCTTTCAAGTTGGATTCTGGTAAGAGAGGACATCAGAGGGATGTGAGTTCAAAGGAAAGAAGTGCCTCTTCAGTGGAAAGGATGTTCAGAAATATTTTAAGACTCTTAAAGATTGGGCAGGATTTTGATAGGCATAAATATGAGGACAGGATATTTCTGGTGAAGAGAATGCTAACCTACAAAGTTTGAAATTAACTCAATAAGCAATGTAACAGTTGGTGAACATGTTCTTAATAAGATTAAGCTGGTATTAGCAGATAGTGTAAATAGAAGAAGGCAGATACAAAAAAGCTGGGGAGGTAACTGGGATGATGGGTGCTTCACTGCCCAGATTAAAAGGTAATGAAATGGGATGATGGCAGTGGAAAGATCAAGAAAGTAATTGATGGAGCTACACCTGGAGCAGACTTCCAAGAATTTAAAATATGGCCAGAAGTACATGCAGAACAGGTAGGAAGCCATTACAAAAGTCAAGGAAGAAGAGAAATGGTAGCTTGGACTAAGATGGTTGGAGAGTAGAAGAAGGTGAAGAATATTTGATATCATATTTGATTTAATATCATATTTGATAATTATCTAGAAGTAAAACCAGCAGGGATTTAGTGATGGATTGGACATGGAGATGATGTTCACTGAGATAGGGAACAACAGACAGAGATGAATCATGGATTCAGAGAGGCTATGGATTCCATTTTGGATATTTGATGCTGAGGAGTCTGAAGGAACCAAAAGAAGCTAGGGTAATGGGGAAAGAGGGCTTTTTTTTTTTTTTTTTTTTTTTTTGAGGTATGCTTTTTTCAGAGGAATGTGAAATTTCGATGAATGAAAAGAACTGTAAGGATTAATGGTGAAAAGTTATAGAATATATCTTATATATAATATATAAACCACAAAAGAATAGGTATACAGTGGGGCCTGAAGATGTGTCTAGAGGGGCCCAATTTAAATTAGATAATTTGACAGGTACCTGGGTGTTTCAATCAGTTAAGCATCTGCCTTTGGTTTGAGTCATGATCTCAGGGTCCTGGGATCAAGCCCCCACATCAGGCTCCCTGCTCAGGGGGGAGTCTGCTTCTCTGTCTTCCTCTGCTCCCCCCCTTGCTTTTGCTCTCTATCTCTCAAATAAATAAATAAAATCTTTTTAAAAAATAAGTAAATAAATAAGATAATTTGATTATATTCTGCTGATAGAAAAAGACATTGATACTGAATATGAAAAAAAGAATAGGTCTTTTTCTAGATTTTGTTTGTTTACTAGGAGTGCTTAATGAATGAGTGAGTTGTGTCTCTTCTGAGATCTTTGACGAGTGGAATTTTCTCTCCATCACATGTTTGAATGTTTAGAACTCTGTTACTGTTCTATTTAGTTCAAGTGGTTGTATGTTGGTTCTTTGGCGCCATTGTCAATAATAAAATTCAACAAAACAAAACCCTAAATATGGCTTTGTTTTTCTCTTTTTAAACACATCTGATTCTTAGCCCAAACCAAGATCCAAGTTTTTCTTCTTATGTGGGAGACAAGTGTAAGTGACTGACCACTATTACAATTATTTTACTCACTAGACCTCTCTGACCTTTTGCTAACCTCTCTCTGTGCTCAGCCTTCCAAGCCCTGCCCCTCTCCATTGTCTACTGTTACCTCCTTTGATACACACCTTTGCCCCTTCACCAACTGCCTGCTATAGTCTTATTTCTTCCCCAGCAAGAAGCCAGGGAATCTGTATTTTTAACAGATGCCCCAAGTGATTTGTGAGATTAGGTAAGTTTGAGAGAATCTGTGCAGAGCCTCTTCTGGGACCACCTTGAAGATTCAGGAGAGAAGCAAGCTGGGCCACATTCCTTTTAGCTGCCATACTCACAATAGGTCTGAGCTTTACTCTTTTCATATGAGGCTTCTGCATGTTTTCATCTGAAGCAAACATCTTATTGCTCAAAGCACTTGAAAATTGTGGTCATGGATCCATTTCCACTTCCGACTTTCCTAGTCTCCTTATCCATTCTCATGTCAATAATACACTCACAACCAGTCTTAGAATTCCTCAGCTACTTGATGGTTAAGAATTGTGTATTACTGAGGACTAAATATGTGATAAGGCCTATTTTATGTGTTAAGTGTACAACACTGAATGAAACAAAATTCTTACCTCATCTTACTTTCTAGTGGGGAATAAAAATAACAAAATAAATAAGTTGTGTTTAAGTCCATTTTTCTACTAGAAGTTCCAAAGAAAATGGAGTTTGTTAAATTAGTGGGAAATCATATGTAATATAATGGAATAACTTTAATATAGGGCCAGAGAAAAGTCTACTTTTGATTTATCCTCCAAAAAAAAGTATTTTCTAGGCAAAGTGAAGATGTATATGAGATATAGGAAAGAGATTAAGTGCCTTCAAACAATCTTCAAGTACATTGAAAGTGCCATTCTAAGCAACTGATATCCACCATTAGGGGAGGCAAAAAGTAGGCAATACTTTGCTAGCCTTGGTCTATTTATTGACCACTCTTCAAACTAAATAAATAAACAAACAAACAAGTGAACTTTTTAGAGTATTAGAAAATAATGACTGTTATGGAGAAAAATAGAGCATGAAATGGAGAATAGGGAATTCCAGAGAGAAAGGGAGGGGGGAATGTACAATTTAACCATTTAGTGAAGAACTAAAAGAGGCAAGGAAATGAACAATGTTCATTTGGAAGAAAAGCATTCCCAGACGCAAAATCACAGCAGATGTGTAATTAGCATTAGTAGAGCAAACAGATATCAACATAGGAATTGTTTTACCATGGTCACTTTCTGCTCTGTGAGCCATCCCTTCTCTTCCCACTGTTATAGCAAATGCCATGTGCTTTAACTAGGATTACCACTTAAGACTATGGTCTTCAAACCACCAAGAACATTCACTACTGATATGATCTGAGGTCCTCTCTAGAGCTGAAGAAACTGAGGTAGAGGTGGGAGTATGACTTCCCTGATATCAGAATGCGCATCATGACTAGGCTAGAATTAAATCTCAGGTCTTCTAAACTTCTGCCTTAAGTTCTTGGAGCTGAGATCTTTAATATGTGTATCAGAAATCTAAATGATCACATTATTTTCAAATTACATTTTTCATATATATTTCATATATTAATGAATACATATTCATACTAATGGGGGCAATATCCTTAACAGTAAACACTGCTTGTGGGTTTCTATACTTCCACATGTCCCAACAAAGAGAAAAGATGATGAAATAAGGGGATGAGGGAGAAAAAAAAAGAATGAAAATAACATATAATATAATTCAATTATCTTTTATATGAACCCAGATCTTTTCTAAACTCTAGTTCTTTCCAACACATTACACCAATACTTTCAATTTCTCACCAAAGTTCTGAAATGTAACAATATACATATCCAAAATTAAAAAATTTAATTTCTTCTCCTGTATGGCACTATTTTATCAACGAAGAAAGCATCCATCATTGTCATCAATTAATTGAATCCCAACCAGTTACACTATGATAGTTTGATGTTTACTGTTTTAATAGGATATCTCCTCAAACTTCAGATCCATATTCCACCTGGTCATTCCATCCACTCCCACTCAGACACACTACTTTCCCTTCTCGTCTTATTTGGTAATGTGATCTCCATTTCCTCTACCATTTAATCTTCCCTGAGAAACACTGCTGTTTCTGACATCTGTTCCCTTCCCATCCGTCCCTGTGAACTCGGAGATAAAGACAAAGTTTTCGAGAAATGTAAAATTCATCTGTCAACAGACTTCCCCTGCCACCTGTCAGAGGCCTCACTGCCTTTCCCATGTGCACTCTTAACTCGATACCAACTTTTCTTGTTGAGCTCTCTTTGGAGAGTTCTCCTCATTCTCTATTTTTTTCCTATCAATTCTTTGTATATTGTATTTATTCACAATGTATCTGATTACTCACTATTGTAATCATTTTGCATATAGCTCCTATGACATCATTTCTGCTGTATGAAAAGTCAGCTGGGTATTTCAAGAAACTTCTATCTAGTCCTAAAATTCAAAGGCTCAACTTCAGGGTTTAACCTATAATCTGGGTATTTGAAGAGCTACCACAGCTGCTACAGCTGCCAAGATGAATATGGAAGCAAACAATCCCTTCTCTTCAATGACCTCATCATATTTGTTCACGCCCTTAAAATAATTAGGCTGGATTAGTGCAATGAATTCTGGGTTTAGGGCTCTCCTTAAAGACCACCTGTGAGATTTAGTTAGCCTTCCTACTTTAGGATCCTGGTCAGATGAGCCATGTCCCACTTACTCCAGTATTAAATTTGTAATCTAGAAAAAGTTAACCTTAGACCAAATTTCTAGAAAAAAATTCTGGCTCTTGTGTATTTTCTAGGGTCTTCTACTTTGAGAGTAAAATGAAGACATGGTATTCTCACATAAAATGCACCTTCTTCCCCTCCTCCACACTTACCCACTTAAAAAAAAAAAAAAAACTATCTGAACAGCTTCCTCTTTGCAGGAAAAAAGGTTGAAATGAAGGAGATACAGGTTAGTTCTTCCTGACAACAGGGATGGTGCGGAGAAGAGGTGTCTGTTGTGAACTCTACTGTGTCTTCACCTCCATTCCCATCTCCCTCTTACTGCTCTTGGATAAAGCCCTTTGTGTTCTGATCAGGGACAGCACCACTGTGAAGATTTCTCTGCCTCCTTCTTGACCGTTCACAGGGTCCATCAACCCCATACACAAATAGTCACATACTGTCATTCACATCTGTTTATGCTCTCTCTTAATTCTAGAAAAAATTATGGATAAATTATTTTTTTCATTATGCTTTGTTGTTTGCAGTCTATATTCCACATTAGAATTCTTTAAAGGTTTTAATTTGTACACTTCCAGACACAGTACCTAGCACACCATACAGACTCAAAGGAATTTCATTGAAATAATTAATTTAACTTATTTAAACCAAAGTAATATATGCATGTGATTGAAGAATATGTGATAAGAAGCAAGTATCCCACCCCACTTCTTTCCACTTCAAGAAAAAAATCTCTTTGAATTTCTGTGTAGATCTACTGGTGGCCTATATAATATGCTGAGTTTTATTTCTTGATTTAACCACTTTACAAAATAGCTACCAACCCTGCTTATTAAAGGAGGTTTAGCTCACTTCTCATTGCTCTTACAGTTCTCCCAATGGCTGATGGCTGTACAAGTCAACAATTCCTGAGCTGGAATTGCAACTCAAGTTTCAGAATTGATTTTTTTTCAGAATTTACAAAGGTAACATTGTGTGTATATCATCTGCTGCAAAACCCACATGAAGCGTTTCCATAGTAAAATATCTCAACAGTCACATTAAGTGGGATAAAAGAATAACTTCATAGAAGTGCAACTAGGTTTTGCAAGCAAAAAACTTCCCAAAATTTGTCTTCTTCAGCTTGTTACAATGAACCCAGAAGCTACATCAACTGCTCAGTCCTTCTTATCCTTATTTAGATTAATGAATATTACCAGAGTAACAAAATTCAGTTTTCTTTCAAATTTCTTGGGCCATCTTAGTGGCTCAGTAATTGAGTGTCTGCCTTTGGTTCAGGTTGTGATCCCGGGGTCCTGTAGGGAGCCTGCTTCTCCCTCTGCCTAGGACTCTGCCTTTCTCTGTGTCTCTCATGAATAAATAAATAAAATCTTTAAAAAAAAAAACAAATTTCTTCAGGTATTTAATCCAAAGCCAAAATATCCAATTATTTAGTTTCCATCAATCACACTATTTCATTCTGATTGGGCTACATAGTTGTTTTCTTTTTAACTGTTCTTTTTAAGTAAGAACTTAATATGCTAACCATCCTTTTTTTCCCCCCTCTTCTCCTACTTGGTTGCTCACAAAGGTCCCTGGTATGCTGCTGCAATTATGTCTACAGAATATAAAGAAACTTTCAGAGGTTCAAGGATACCTCTGATGCCCTCAAACATGCAGGAGTCACTTCAATTTCAATGGATAAATAACCAGATGTTATAATTATTGTCTACAATGTTTCTTAGCAATAATAAGAATAGTCAAGAAATTTTGCCCAGTCTTTTATCTAAAAGATGCTGAACAAATGTAAAATATTATTCACTAAAAACTAGCTTATAATACAGGGAATATATAGCTATTGACCATTTTAGTTTAAAATAAGACAAAAAACATAGGAAAACAGGTAATCTGTATTTTCCTAAATACAGTCACTGTGAGCCACCCCCTACCCCTGTACCACCAATGCCTCACACATTTCTTTAAAAGATTTGCCTCCTTCCCTCAGAATTTCCCTTAAGGAATAGTCAACAATAGAATAAAATTTTGTTGATAGGCTGTGGAGGAAAAAGCAACAGGAGAATACAATACTGCCTGACATATGGTATATTCTAAAATAATAGTTGAATTTTCAGAAACAAAATTAGTCAGGACAAGGAAAAGAAAGAATGAAAACAATCAAGTGATGTGTAATAGGCCATAAATAGAAGAAAATAAAGTGGGAAGCCAAAATTCAACCTGGCAACTCATCTCTAACAGAAATAAGGTCTCCAGCATATGTAAAGCTTTGTGTTGTTGAATCTGCACTGGCTTCTCTACCAAAGGGCTACCAGGGCTTTCAAATGTCTCAGAGAGTCATGGACTGAGCACACCAAAGACTTGGTTTCCCACCAGTCACATTGGCTATGGGTCTCTGAAAGTGGCTCTTTAGCACTGCTGCTTGTGTAAGAGGGAGGAGCAGCAGCAAATGAAGAGTCAATGGAAGCTCTCAAACTTAGAAAGAAGTCTCTCCCTCTCCATATTTTAGTGGTGATGTCATAAGGTATAAGGGTGCTGGAGTCAAGACATCTGTAAGTATCACTATATGGGTGATAGTGTTTGTGGACTGTAATCCTAATTAGAACATTGTTTTTCTTGGAAGGAGTCCATTTCCATTGGAATAAATAATCATAGCTGTGTCACTTCAATTAATAAGTGAGATTCTTATGAATCTTGGAAATGAGCTGGTGGAAAAAGATAATAAATTATGGCTTTCTAATAGTGAAATGACATTTTAATGTCATCTTCAGAATCTGTTGCTATATCTAGTTACATCTCTAATTACAGAGGGAAAATATTTAGATGGGAAACTTGGCTTATCCTGGACTTGAAATCTGAGCATAAAGCATGGTGACAGACAAAGGCTTCACCTCATCATATTATATCTGATGCTGAAAGTTCATCTTCTTGGTCTTTAAATTAAAAGGTTAAAGTTACAGAGAGATAATCAAGGTCATATTAGAGAAAAATGATTAATTCCTCTCAATAAAGGTTTCTTTCTTATAAATTGAACTTAACTCCTTGGGCAAATGTATACACACACACACACACACACACAGACACACACACACACACAATTTCATGCACCACACAATTATTGAATATGCTGTTGAAAAGTTCAAGTGAAAATTATCACAAATACAAATGAAGATTAGAAGAAAGGCTTTAAGTTAGCTCTAATTGGGAATAATCCCCATAGTGTGAACACACAGTAAGCATCTAATAGCTTTTGTTCTTAAATGATTCTTTTAAGTAGTTACATAGTATGAAGAAAAAGACCCAGGATCCAGAAAAACTTTCTACCTGAAGGAGTAGGTTAAATTTGTCTTACAATAAAAACTCTGGTCAGGCCAGACAATGATGACTATTTTTGTTCAATATACTGTTTTACAAATTTTAAAAATAAATTTTAAAAATAAATTTGTAAAACAATTTCTAGAGGAATTTAATTTCTTTGATGCCAATATGCTTTATCAAGGAATTTTCAATTGTTGCATAAAATTTTTTAAATTTCCTGATGTATTCAGAAATGCAGAGTTCACAGAATCTCTGCAAAGTGAACATTCCCACGTAACCAGCATCAGAAAAGAAACAACATTCTCAAGAACCCCAATGCCAACCTCCTTGTGCCTTTTAATTCACCAGGTCAAATGATTTCTACAAAATGTAATTTCTGGAGCAGGTACAGAGTGAAGCAAGACAAGCCTGCCATTTCCAGTTCTGTTGGCCTGAAGCACAGCTGGTTTGTACTATGCAGGCTCCTTCTACAAGTGGACACTGCCTGGCCGGGATGACCATGGAGCTACGACTACAACTCTCCTGTCATTCAGGAGAAGAGTTAGGTGAAGAGGACAAGGTGGGGGAGGAGAAATAATACTGGACTTGGTAGGCTATAAAACCAACATCTGAAGATACAGATTTTCTTCCTCTGAACAGTTATTTGACCTGGGGCAACTTAGCTAACCTATTTAGGCCTTAGTTTTCCTTTATCTATCAAAAAACACTGTTTGACTATATAGTCTCTAAGTTTTGTTCCAGGGCAAAACTGTTACAATTTCATATGGAAGGATGCTTGGATGCACAGATGAGGTATAAACATATCAGAAGGTAGACAAGTAAGTATTCTCTCTCTCTATCAGTACTGGTCTCACTAGGGGGCCTTCTATCATTTACTTTCCTGCTTCTGGAATCCTGTGTTCAGCCTGGGTTGGAGTTATTTGATTATCCCTTCTTATGTATTTATGATGTTAATAAATAATTCCTAAGACTCTAAGTTAAGTGTACAAATTTACTGTTTCCTTTTTAGGCTCCCATTAATATACAAAGTAAAAGGTTTGGGCTTCGATAAGCCTGGCCTCTCCTAAGCCCTTCAGAGAAGGAGTCCAGTATATACATCGCATCTCACACCTCCTCCTGTGGTAACCTGTGTACCATAAGAATAGAAATTTCACCACACATATACATGAAACATGAAACACGCAAAATGTGATGCCCATAAATGAGCAGATGATTTCTGAGATGGACCTTGTTCAAAGATATGAGCTAGGTTAATTGTTTTACAAAGCAACTTTATATCATATGAAATATCTTCAGTGACTGTACAATAGCAAAAGACATACATCAGCTTCTATTTAGCAACCTCAAAACCTCTGACAATTAGTTCCCATGAATCCCTGTCAAGAAGAAATCTTCCAGCAGCAGTGACTAGGCTCAGTTTGCTGCCTGGCTGAGATGTGATTGATATCAGGATCAGAGCAACCTTCCAACTTTAAGCATGAATATGGAAACTGCCATGAAAATAAGAATTAGAAATCTCCTAATTGATGTCCCTTCTGTCCTTTCTTTATTATGATTCCAGTATCTTCCCTGCATTTTCCCTTCTCTGATTCATCAGACTTTTTCTATGTGACATTAGAATAAGCCTGGCAATAGCTCTGCTGCAACTGTTTGCAATGAGATGAATAAGAACAAAACCACTGCCTGTTAGCTACAAGGTCATTCCTTTGCTTCACTACAATGAATAAATAGAATTAAAGAACGTGAACAATTTGATCTCAATTATGTAGAAACATTACAACGAGCTCTCTAACCTCCTCCCTTGGCCTCATAAATAGCATCCTCATAAGGCAGACAGACTCACAAAACTCCAGATTCCATTTTCTTTCCAATTTCCACCTGTTCCTTAAAAAGCCATTGCTTCACATTTTTCCTCTGACCTTATTTCAGGATCTACAGCAGAACTGGACAGAAACTGAAGTTTTAGTAATGAGTATACAACCTTGCATATATAGTCTCCATAGATCTAGAGTGTTTCCTTTTTCCATTCACCTAACCCATCAACTTAAAAAAAATTGCTTAAACTAGACATTGTGTGTCAAACTCAGAGCAGCAACTTTCTCCAGTCATATTCAGTCCACATGAGATACTTATGGATGTCATAAAATATAAAAAAGCATATTTTAGCAGCTTGCTGTTTTGAAAAAAAGGGGGGAGAAAATCCCTTCAGACAGTAATCAATTGCATTGTGGTGAAGATTTCTGCAAAACGCATTAAGCAGTTCGCGCCTGTGGCAATGGTCACTGCACATATTTTGGAAGGCCTCCCAGACTCTAAGACTTTTTCCAGACATCCAGGAGGAACTTGAGTATGATAGAAATCCTGCTCTGGGCCTTGAAAAAAAACTGTAGAAGGAAAACTTCTGAAGGTTCAGTTTCAGCTGGATTTTGTTTCTTAGACAGCCGAGTTGCCTAGGTTATGGAAAATACTAGTAATTATGGAGTGACGATAATCAGAAAAGTTTCCCCCTCTGTCTTTTTTTGTCTGCAGCTTTAATTAGTTAATCGAGGTTTGAGTTAAGCAATAATGCAACTTTGCTTCCTCAGTGTCATTATGGGCAGGGTAGAGCCTCTCCTACCCCAAATACTGAAATCACTGAAAGGTATTGTGACATATTTTCTAATTTTTAGAAACAAACAATGAGATATATCTCTGTTTACTGCCCTTTTGCTGTAAGAGCAATCTTCGATTTGCTCAGGAGTTAGGCTGTTAGGGAGGAAATCATGGGATTTAACAAGTGCTCTTTAACCATCTCTTTCCTCTGTCATGTTTAGATTTAAACTCTTCCCTCACGAGGGGCTTTTCCTGTGGTAAGGAATGAAACCTGAGTATAGAAACTGACATAGTTTATATCTGAAAGGACATATTGATGTATGCTAGAGCCAAACATTTTCCGCAGACATATATTACCCTCTTTCTTTTCTGTCTCAAAGGCATAACTTTTTTCTGGGGATGGAGACATTTTGTGCCTCCTATAAATTGAATTCATCTTACCAATGAAAGAAGTATATGAAAGAAAAAGTTTTCCTAGTCTTTTTGTTTCATGTTCTATCTCGGTTCCCATTAGAGTGTTCTCTAATGCTCAGATGCAACTTTACAATTTTCTTGTTATGCTTATATTGGCTAATCTCCCCTTTTGGCTTATTTTCCAGCTGAGTTTTGCTCTGCTCTCCAATCCATACAGCTCTCGGTGTGAGAAACAGGTGCTTCTTGGTCTCTATTCTTCACTTCCAGTACTTCCTGCAAGGGCTGAAAGTCAGTATTCCTTTAGGGAGGCAAATGTCGTTTTCCTTATCTTACTGATTCTCACATTTATTTGTTTTAGAACCTAAAGAGGCAAAGAAAAGCATATTTGCTTGCTCATGATTTTACATGTATTGTAAATTGTATCCTGTATATGTATGTATATATGTAACACATATAATATGTAATGCATAATTATACACACACATATATACACATATATACGTACATATGCATATACATACACATATATGTGTGTGTGTGTGTATATATATATATATATATATATATAATGTAAAATACTTTATGCCATTTAGAAGAGAGGTGGTTTGGAAAAATCACTAATTTAGGAATCTGAAGAACTGGATTATGTTTCAAGCTTTGCCATTTACCAGCAGGGTGACCTTGAGAAAATCATTGAACTTTCTTAAGTTTTAATTTTCTCCTCTGCAAAATGGGAATAATACCTGCCTTGCCTAACTCACAGCTTTAATACAAGAGCCAAATGAGATAGTTTATGTCAAAATACTTCTAAGGTAACATCCGTGAAGAGCTCAGAATGGTGTTTGGTGCATGGTAAACACTATAGAAGTATAAGCTACATATTAAAATTATCACTATTATATAATCATTATTAAAACTGCAAAGTACCAAATAGGTAATCACTTACTAGTGCATTTTTTTAAAAAGATTGTATTTATTTATTCATGAGAGACAGAGAGAGAGAGAAAGAGAGAGAGAGAGGCAGAGACAGGCAGAGGGAGAAGCAGGCTCCATGCAGGGAGCCCAACACAGGACTTGATCCAGGGCCTCCAGGATCAGGCCCTGGGCTGAAGGTGGCACTAAACCACTGAGCCACCGGGCTGCCCTACTAGTGCATTTTTGATCGTTGTATTATACCATCTCATGATTAGTAACATTTTTTAAAATTATAATTTTATAAATCTATTTAGCTATTTAAAACAGGCTTCAGTAAATGCATTTTCCAGATGATGAAAAAAAAATGGCCTCAGAAATATTAGGATGAAGAAAAAAAAAACCCAACTAGGCTATATGAGATGCTCATTGCCTGAGCTGACAAGACTTTTCTGGAACTCCAGCTGTGGATGGGCAAGGACCCAGGCAGGAGCACTGCAAATATAATCTATGTTACTATGGGGCTCTTGGAAGAGGTGTCAGAGTCCCATCCCTGCTTTAATGCAAATAGCAACTCAGCCTGGCTTCTCTTAAGCCAGTCAGAGATGAATGAGTCCAGCAAATCCAAGGCAGTTCTCAAATCCACTGTCCTGGCTTCTGGATGAACAGAAATCTCTAATGCACCAAAATCATGTCCAGCCCAAGGCAGAGCTGAAAAGTCATCAGTGTCAACCCTTGGGGCCTGTATTAGTTTGCTAGAGCTGCCATAACAAAATGCCAGAGACTGGGTGGCTCACACAACAGAAATTTACTTTCTCACAGTTCTGGGGACTAGAAGTCCAAGGTAAGGTGTCAGCAGGTTTCATTTCTCCTTAGGTTTTTTCCTTGTCTGGCAGATGACTGCCTTTTCTCTGTCCTCACATGGTCTTTCCTCTGTGTGTACCCCTAGTGTACTCTTTTATGTCCAAATTTCTTCTAATAAAGACACCACTTGTATTGGATTAGGGTCTGCCCTAATGGTCTCCTTTTAACCAAATTACTTCTTTAAAGGCCCTCTATCCAAATATGGTCACATTTTGAGTTATTGAGAGTTCGGGCTTCAACATTTGGGTAAGGTAGGCAGGGACACGACTCATCTCATAATAGGACCTTCTCTACTGGTTACTTCCCCCACCAGTTACTTCCTTCCCACTAAGGTCCATATAGTTCAACATAATTTATTTTCCCTTTGGATCCCTGCTGCTCACTGCTCCTGATTACTTCTAGAGAAACAGTTAATTATGCACAAATACATAAGTGTTTTGAAGTCTATATTGTGATCTGAAAATGTTATAATATTATGACCTCTAAGAATCTAAGTCTAGCAGTGTCAAGGATTAGAGAGTATGCAGGACAGCATTTTATTCCTTGGACTAACATAAGACCAAAAATGTGGACAAGTCAGCTATATCAGTCAGGGTTCTCTAGGAAGACAAAACCAATAAAGTGTGTGTGAGAGAGAAAGAAGGAGAGATAAAAACCAATATATAACACAGGGTGAACAAGCTTGCTGCTCATTAAGAAATCCTTAGATCTACCAGTCATTGTAGTGGTGAAGAAATAAAACTCAGCCCCTACCAGTAAACTTCATGGACAAAGGGAAATGTCTTAAGGGCTATCACCAGAAACCAGAGGAGAAGTAATAAATTAGCCTGGGGTGTTTTGGAAGGCTTCACAAAGAACAAGACTTTTGAGCTTAATCTTAAAATTTGAATATGAATTCTCCAAGCAGAAAATGAGCATAGGGAAGATTTCAAGTCAGCAGTTTACAAAGTATGGACCATGGTCCCCTGGGAGTCAGTAGTACCCTCTGCAGGGGGCCCACATAATAGGCCCACGTGGCCAAAATTTTATAACACTAATGTATTATATGTCTTTTCCACTATATTGACATCTGTCCTGATGATTCAGAGTAATGGGGGTAAAACTGCTGGTGCCTTACCACAAATCAATGTTGGGCATGAAGCACTTGTAGTTATGTTCTTCAATGTCAAGCTGTTGTAGTAAAAAAGAAGAAGAAGAAGAAGAAGAAGAAGAAGAAGAAGAAGAAGAAGAAGAAGCAGCCGCCGCCAGATTTGCATAAGAATATCTTTGATAAAAGAATGAAAATGATTAATTTTTAAAAATCTTCACCTTTCTGATATGCCTTTTTAATATTCGATGTGATGAAATGGAGAAGTACACATAAAACACTTTGCTATATCCTGTAGTTCAATAGTTATTTCAAGGAAAAAAAGCACTTGTTGGAGTTATGATTTTTTTTTTTTTGAATACCACTTTTACTTGAAAGAATCACTGACAGACAAACTGCAGTAATTCAAATGTATTGCATGCTATAAGGATACAGTTCTGTGAAACTGATTCAGTTGTATGACATTTCAAGTAAAAAAAACAATACTATTAGTGGCCAATAATAAAATTAGAGCTTTTATGTGAAAATTAAAATTTTGGAAAACTTGCCAAGACTTATTTGCTGCAATCCATGGCAGTATTAGCCAATGTGATTTTTAAATATTATTTAATGAAATTGATAAACATTTGGAATATCTACATATCATTCAAAGAATCAATATTTCCCAAATGGCCAGTGCACAATATTACAAAATCATGCATGGGTAAAAGATCCATTCAAAGTGCAAACAAGACAGAACATTGATTTTAATGTCATAGACTATGGAAAGTTAATTGATATGATTTGGGATCTACATTGTAACTAATCTTTAAGAAATTACTGCTTGCTGAGTTTTAGCATAGTATTAAAGAAGAATATCTACACAATTATCTGAAAAAATTATTAAAATGCCTGATCAGTCCTTTTCCAACTACATCTCTGTTAGAGTCTGGATTTTCTTCAAATCCTTCAACAAAACATCACATCACAACAGATTGTAGAAGCAGATATGAGAATCTGTTTTTGACCAAGCCAAACATTAAAGAGATTTGCAAAACTGCAGAACAATGTCACTCTTCCATTTGTTTGGGAAAATATTTTTCACAAAAATATATTACTTAGGACAACATACAATGGGTTCATTAGTATTTTAAATAAATGAATACATATATTTTTTAAGTTCTCCATTTTAATTTCTAGTATGTTATATATCAATAGATATAGGCTATAGTCCACATAAACAAAGGCTCTCTGGAAGTATTTAAAGACTACTTTCAGGGGCAACTGGCTGGTTCAGTCAGTTAAGCGCCTGGACTCTTGGTTCCTGCTTGGTTCATGATCTCAGGGTCAAGGGATCAAGCCCCGCATGGAGTTCCGCATTCAGTGCAGAGTATATTTGAGATTCTCTCCCCTCCATCTCTCCCCTCTGCTCCTATCCCTGCTTGCACTCTCACTTATGCTCTCTCTCTCTCTCTCAAACAAATAAATATATAAAATCTTAAAAAAAAAAAAAGAATATTGTCAGAATTTAAAAGGATCCTGAGACCAAAAAAGTCTGAGAACTGCTACTTCATTTAAGGGAATAGGTTGTATAAAAGCAAAGATCATGCCAGGGAAATACAGTGAGTTCCTGAAGTGAAAATTGGCATAGGCTTCTCTGAAAAGTTGGCTGGAGATGATGGTAGGGAAGTTAACTAGGTAGATTATAAAAGAAGCTGCATGCACTGATTAAAAATTTGAACCTTATCCTTTATACCAATGGCTTTCAAACTTTCATGACTATAACCCATGGTCAGACATACATTTTATATAAAACAGTCCCCAAACACATGCAAAATTATAAAGATAAATAACTAGAGTAGACTTTCACAAAACTTTACAAAATGTGATGTATTCTATTTTATTTTCTATTAAATTTTTTAAAGTTCAATGCCAGTCACTAATTTGAATTCACTATTTATTAATAGCTTGTGACCTGTAACTTTTAAAGTACTGCTCTATGTAACAGAGAATCAAGGGGCAACAGATGTTTTACCCAGGGAAGTGACATGATCACATTTGTGCTTTTAGAATCACAATGTGGAGTGGGGCAGGTGGGGTGAAACATTCAGGAGGCTGTCATAATTATCCAGGAGTTATCCAGGAGAGTGATGCTAAGGATATGACCTAAGCCAGAGGATTGAGAGGAGGGACTATATTTGAGAGAAAAAAGAACTATTAGGATTTGAAGACAAGATGATGTAGGGCTTATAGAAGAAGATATATCCATGATGACTCTGAGGAAGTTTGTAATTTGGGAGAACTGTGCAGCTGCTGAGGCTATTAACTAAGATATAAAATGCAGGAGAGTAATGGGTTTTCAGGACACAGAGGTGAAGGCAGAAATAAATAAACTGAATTTTTGATGGGCTGGATTTCAAGTCATTCAAGTAGTGATGCCTAAGATGGGAATAGAAATTTGGTTCTATTGAAGTGGAAAGAATTCAAGTCTGAAAATATAGAAATAATTGGCTATAGGTTTCCATACTGTTACTTCAGAAACACTGTTAGTCCTCCCAATCTAAGAACAGACTGTGAAGTGTGTTCTTTTAGAGCACAAATGATACACTGTATCAATTTAGGCAGAATAGCTATGGTTCTAGAAGATACAGTATCACTAAAAGTAATAAAACAAAAAACATACACCAATTTCAAGTTTCAAAATACATTCACAAAGGCCATTATATTGTGAAGTTTACTCAACATGGCTCATTATACAAAAAAAAAAAAAAAAGCAGCACATATGGTCGCTGTCAACATGTGCCATAGCACTGGGAGATGTTACATACTGCTAAGAAAATCTTTTTCATGACAATAAAACCTCAGTGAAGGATATAAATACTTCATGATCCAACTGTAAGAAAGTGCTACACTCATTTTTTAAAGATCTTAGGAGAAAGGACACAAATGTCCATCTCATAATTGGATAAATATTAAATTTATAAGCATTCAAAATTTAGGGCATAAAGCCCAATTTAATTCATTTCATTTTAAAAGCCTCATGTCAAACTTATTTGTTAATACTAGCTACATGTTTAGTGGCAACAAAACCCTTTGCACAGATATTTTGTTGAAAAATATCAAAGGTCTCTATGACCATTAAAAATGTGGCACAACATTTTATCCAGTTTATAGTAATGGAAATCAAGAATCAAATTGGTTAAGCAGCCTTGCAAATATCACACACTACATAAATAACCAAGTTAATAATCAAACTTATATCATAATTTATCACATAGCCTTGCAACTGAGGAACTACACACATTTTTTACTCTAGTACCAAGGCCACATAGAACACTATTATTTAATAAAATACCAGAACTAAACATTTTTTAACATGCATGGATTATTAAAAATAACCCACTGTTATACAAAAGCAAACTTCATAGACTATAGAGAAGAAATGCAGATAAATAACACAATAAATTCTACTAGAAATAACATGAGTCAACTTCACGAGGAATTCTGATTGCTATCCATAGTTATCAAAAATCTTAAAAATAGATTCATAATAGTGTTAAACACATGCAAAATGTCTGGGATTGGATATCATATAAACAACTTGCTGCTGCTGCTAAAATGTTGCTCCCTAATAACCTGGTTGGGCAGTTCAGCGACCAAAAACCGCTCCATGACCCGGACTTGTCAGCACAATGTTTATGCTTCGGTCTCTCTGACCAAAAGAGCCTGAACACATCAATGAAATGCAACACCGAATCTCAGCGGATGTAGCACTTGAGGGCTTGCAAGCAATCTAAACATGGGGTCTGAAGAAAGAGGCCTGTGGCTCACCCTTTGGGGAACACAAGGTACCTTAGTTACACAACAGCAGTTAGCAGATCAGAGCAGAGATTAAAGAGACCCAGCAGCTCATTCTTTGTCCTGAACATAATATTTAATCATAGCCAAAGACTAAGCAGAAGTTTAAATTACAAGTCTAACTTCCTGTTTTGTAATTTTTAATCATCAGTTCTCCCCAGTGGAGCTCAGGTTATATGGTTATTGTCTCTATTCAGGTGTGTTCTGTTTTATGCAACAGATGATTTCTAGAAATAGGGAAAGGGGTGAATCACATTCTTATAATTGTATTAATGCTTCTTTCAATGACAAATGTCATCATTTCATATTAAAACCGTTTAACTTTAGATTTCTGACTCACTAGTGTGCAGCTTTCTTTTAAACAGTAAAGTGACTAGAGTCCAACATTATAATTCACCTTAGAACCAAGCCAGTTAAAAGGACTAAATAGATTAGTCCTTTTAAAGTAAAAAAAAAATAAAAAAAATAATAACATTTATTTTAAAAAATCCCATGTTCTTCTTCTTATAGCTGTGGTGTTGCCATATATATTTCTTATATCTATTTGATATTTTGAAGAATTTCAGGTCATCTCATTAAACTTCCATGAAATATCCCAATTATTGTGCAAAGTCTTAGTGATACAAAATTTAAAAACATGGTCTATACTCTCAAGAACTCCATCATTTAGTAGAAGAAAACACTCACACACAGAAACAAATTATGAAATATGCCATATAAAAGTACATACACAGTTTAGAAACAGAACATTCAAAAGAGTAATTAACCAATTCGGTGAAAGACACAATCAAGCAAAACTCAGACAAAAAGAAATAGATAATCTGAATAGGCCTATTTCTGTTAAATCAACTCAGTCAATAATGAATAACCTTCTAAAAAATTAAAGCAGTAGGGCTTAATGTTTTTTTTTATTTTTTTTATTTTTATTATTTTTTTGGCTTAATGGTTTTAATGGTGAATTCCACTAAACATTTAAGGAAGAAGTATTAGTTCTCTACAATCTCTTACAGAAAATAGAGGCAGAGGGAACACTTCCTAACTCATTCTATCAGGACAGCAATACTCTAAAATAAAAATCAGATAAAAGTTTTTACAATAAAGGAAAGGAAAACACCAATACCACTCACTAACATAAATGCAAAAATTCTCAATATTAACAAATCAAATCTAACGAAGTATAGAAACAATTATGTACCATGCTTATTCTAGGTATGCTAGATACCTTCTCAAAATCAGTTCACTTCTCAAAATTGGTTAATGTGAGAGGCACCTGGGTAGCTCAGTTGGTTAAGTATCTGCCTTTAGCTCAGGTCATGATCCTGGACTCCTGGGATCAAGCCCTGAATCAGGGTCCCTGCTCATTAGGCAGTCCACTACTCCCTCTCCCTTTGCCCTTCCCCACCACATATTCTCTCTCTCTCTCTCTCTCTCTCTCGCTTGCTAACGCTCTCAAATAAATAAATAAATAAATAAATAAATAAATAAATAAATAAATAAAATCTTTTTTAAAAAAATTGTGATCCCTCCCATCAACAAGTTAAAGGACAGTAAGTAACAAAAAAATCATATGATTATATAAATAGGTACAGAAAAAATATCTGACAAAAACCCAACACCATTTCATGATAAAAACTCTCAGCAAACTAGGAATAGAGGGGGGAACTCCTTCAACTTGATAGCATACAGTTACAAAAAAACCTGACAAAAAGCCTAGAGCTAACATTATATTTAGTAATGTTACTAAAGATTAGGACCTAAGATTAGATCCTAATTTCTCCTAAGATTAGGACCAGGCAAAATGTCCCCTCTTATTATTCCCTATTGAATATCATGCTAGAAGTCCTAGGTAATGCATAAGAGAAGAAAAGAAAGAAAAGATATACAGATTGTAGAAGAAGAAATACAACTGTCTTTGTTTGCAAATTACATGATTCTATAGAAAATGCCAAAGAATTGACCCAAAAAACTCCTGGAACTAATAAGTGATTAGAACAAAGCTGAGAGATACAAAGTTAATATACAAAAGTCAACTGTGTTCTTAAACACCAGCAATGAATAACTGAAGTTTGAAATTAAAAATAAAAAAACATTTACATTAATGCTAAAAAGAGAGAGAAATACTAAGGCATATATCTAACAAAAATATGTACAAGATCTATATGAAGAAAAGTATAGAACTGATAAAATAAATCAGAGAACATCTAAATTAATGGGAAGAGATTCTATGTTCACAGACAGGAAAACTCATTATCAATAAGATGTCCATTCTCAATTTGCTTTATAAATTCAATGCAATTCCAATAAAAAAAAGTCATCAGGTTATTTTGTGGGCACTGAAAAACTGATCTGAAAGTTTATATGGAAAAGCAGAAGACCCAGAATAGGAACACAATACTGAAGAAAAGCAAAGTCAGAGAACTGACCCTATTCAACTTCACGACTTACTATAAAGCTATTGCAATCTCAAGAGAGTGTGGTATTTGTGAAAGAATAGACAAATAGATCAGAGGAACAGACAGAAAGCCCAGAATATCTTTGATAAAGGAGTAAAGGCAATTCAATGGAGAAAGAATAATCTTTTCAACAAATGGTACTGAAATGACTGGATATGCACATGACAAAAAAAAAAAAAAAACAACTGCATCTATACACTGATCTTACACATTTCACAAAAATTAACTCAAACTGGGTCCTAGACTTAAATGAAAAATACAAAATGGTAAAACATTTAGAAAATGAGATAGGAGAAAATCTAGTGACCTTGGGTTGGGTGATGAGTTTTTAATTACATTAAAAATCTCTGTTATGTCAAAGACACTATCAAGAGAATGAAAGGATGAGGCACAGACTAGAAGACAATATTTGTAAAACACAAATCTGATTAAGGACTGGTATCTAAAATATGCAAATAACTCTTAAAACTTAACAATAAGAAAACAACCCAATTTAAAAATGGGTGAAAGACATGAACAGACACCCCATCAAAGAAGAGAATACAAATGGAAAATAAGCATACAAAAAGAGTCCCTCTAATAACACCATAGGTCATTGGAGAAAACAACAGTGAAAAATGACTACACTATTAATATAGCTAATATACAAACAAAACAAAAACTGACATCAAATAGTGATGAGAATATGGAGCAACAGGAACTCTCATTCATTGCAAACAGTACAGCTACCTTGGTAATTTCTTATAAAACTAAACATATTCTTACAACACAATCCAGCAATCATGCCTCTTTGTACTTACCCAGATGAGGTGAAAACTTACATTCACACTAAAACCTGCATACAATGTTTATAGAAACTTTTTTTCATAATTGCCAAAACAGGAAACATCTGAGATGAGGTGGACTGGAAAGCATACTGTGGTACATCCATATACTAAATGATAAATTCAATGTAAATCCAATGATAATAACAAACAAGCCACAAAAAGACATGTGAAAGCTTAAATGCATATTGTTAAATGAAAAAGCCTGTCTGAAAAGGCTACATATTTATGATTCCAAGTATATGACATTCTGAAAAGATAAAACTGTAAAAAGAGCAAAAAAGATCAGTGGTTGTCAGGAGTTTAGAGGAAGGAAGTGGGAGAGGGGTGAATTGGTGAAGTACCAGGGATTTTTAGGGCAATGAAATTTTTTATGAGACTGTAATGGTGAATACATAACATTATGCATTTGTCAAAACCCATAGAATGGCATAATACTGAAAACAAACCATAATGTAAACTCTGGGCCTTAGTTAATATAGTTGCTAATAATATAGCTGATAATAATAATAATATACCAACACTGGTTCATCAATTGTAACAAATGTACCTACTAATATAAGGTGTTGAAATATGGGAAACTATGAGCAGAGCAAATGGGTATATGGGAACTCTGTACACTCTGCTCAATTTTTTCTATAGATATAAAACTATTCTAAAAAGTCTACTAATTTTTTAAAATGTAAATACATGGTTCAGAAGTAGAATCTTTAGCAGTGTTTAATTCTTCAGGAGAAGGAAGAAAGGGCTCAACAATCATGGACAGTAACAGAGACTGCCGAGCAGGATTTTGAAAGGCAAATTGTAATTTGCTATTCATTTGGTAAAGGACATTCCAAGTCAAAAGAATAAGAAATTGGACTCTGAATTTGAATAAATATTTCTAATTTATAGCAAATTAGAAAAAGATTATACTGCAGAAGACTTTGGAGGCATAATGAAAAGCACACTCACTTCTGAGATTAGAATCCTGTGTCAGTTAGTGGGAGGAGGTAGCACACTGATCCTGCAACCAGGCTACTGGGATTAAAAATTCCTTCCAACATTTACTAGTTGAATGATTTCATCCTCTTTAAGTCTCACTTTCCTCATCTATGGAGTAAAGATATGGAGTTTGTGCCTCCAAGTATAATCTGTGAGTTAATTTACATAAAGTTCTTAGGCCGGAGCTTGGTACCTGATAAGTGCTATAAAAGTGTGAGCTATTATCATTGTCAATACTACTAGTAGTTACTAGCCATGACTTTAAGCGATTCCTTTAACCTTTCTGAGCCCCAATTTGAGTAACACAGGATGATAAACCACCTAACTTGAGTTGATGTAAGAATTAGAGCAGTATGAGATGCCTGGGTGTGGCTCAACGGTTGAATGTCTGCCTTTGCCTGAGGGCGTGATCCCAGAGTCTGAACTGGGCTCCCACAGGGAGCCTTTTTCTCTCTCTGCCTATGTCTCTGCCTCTGCCTCTGTGTCTCTCATGAATAACTAAATAAAATCTTAAAAAAAAAAAAAAAAAAAGAATTGGTGGCAGTGTAAAGTGACCCAAACCATGTCAAGTCATCCAATAAGATTAATGGCTGCTATTGCTGAATTTTTACTATAATTGTGCATAATGGTGAGGTGAAGAGAATAGAAATCTTAAAACTTGGACTTACCCCTAGCTCTGCTACCTGAGATGCTGTTTATCTTTCGTAGCCTGGGTTTTCTTAACTATGAGATGGAGGGTAATATCAGGACTACTAAGAGGTACAATGTGATGAATCTTTAAAGCATATAAACACATAAAACAAAGTAATAATATTTGGGGGAAAATGAATTTACCTTTTAGTCACATATTACACATACATTTTTTTTTGGCAACATATTACACATACATTTTATACTACCTTAATAAAGTTCAAGGTGATCTAAAGCAAAAGTATTTCCCCAAACCTGCAAATAAATGAACTGAGGCACAAGGACTAAGAATCATGCCTATTGTGAGGAAATGGGAAAAATGAACAGACTATCCAAAGGAATATAAAATTTAGTATAATCTGGGTTTTCTTCTGCAGATTGAAAAGAAAATGTAGGAAATGGTCTTCTGAATTTGCTAAGAAAAGATGCAAAGTATCTTTGAAGGATAAGAAGATGGAGGAGAACCTTAAAGTGAAAAAGTGCCAAAAACCAAGTAAGCCTGCATGTGTACACCTAGAGTCACTAATACAGAACCCCTTGAGCACTCAACCAAGCACTGTGGGAAAAATCAAAATAAAAATAAGGTTATTATCTGTTTGTAAGGAACTATATAGTCTCATTGGAGGAATCAGATCTACACTCAAGACCAAAAAAAAATTTTTTTTTGAATAGTAAAATAACATGTCTGAAAATAACAGCAGTTCCCATTGGGAAAGAAAGAGAGAAAGGCATTCCGAGGGCACTGTAGAAGATTTTCATTATAACTCTAATTATTATTTTTAAGGATCTGAGGTAAATATGTCATAATGCTAAGATTTTGTTAAAATAGGCAGTATTTCTATTCTCCATTCATATGTATACATTAAAATATTTCCTAGTAAAAACTCATTTAAAAATAAGCAAAAAAGAGAATAATGAACATCATACAGCTGGTACCAAGTTTAAGTGGTATTACTAGGAATCACTAGGAGAGTGGTCACTCTGGGCTGCTGGTGAGGGAAGGCAGGTGGGAGAGAAGAATACAGCAAGTTATGAGAATGGGTAGGAATCTGATATAAAGAAAAGAAGAAGAAAAGATGCATTCAAACTTAAGACTGGGTCTTGGAAAAGACAGTGACATAAAATGGTTAGGTTCCTTGTGGGGGGGTCTTCCACCAACTCTAAGATGGGCAGGATATCAAGAGAATATAGATTACACAGTACTGACCTCAGGGCCAAAAGAAGTAGCTCCTTGATAAGAGAAGGCAACTTGGGGAAATTAACCCTGCACAGCTAGGGCTTACAACCAATGGTCCACGAAGGGGCCCCTGGACTGGAGGACTTTGGGAAGTCATTTTGTGAAAGTGTACAATACTCCAAGGAAAGGTCAATAACTCTTACAATGCTCTCACATGGGTTTCAGACCCCAGAAGTTGAAGAACCACTGGTATAGACAGAGTATACTATAAGGTTGACAAAGGCTGCCCCCAAAACTTTTATTAACAACTGATTCTGATTCCTCCAGCTGGTTTGGCCATCACTAGAGTGCAAGAAGTACCTTGGAGAGGCAGGAGGTAGCAACATTTGCATCAAAAGATATAGATACCTGGATCTTGAACCTCTCAGAAATGGCTGAAACTTTGCTCTAAGCTCATATCATCTTCATAAGAAAGGAGCACTGTGCTTCCATATTATGCCCCAGAAAAACAGAAGTAAGTATGCCCCATTTTATCTGTGTTTGGTACTACCTCAAGGGGGTCAACAGAATGGAAGCTATTTTTCATCACTACTAAGTTAAAAACAACAACAACAACAACAAAAATGACACAAGGTCAACATCAGAGTCCACATTCCCAAACCCCTGTTCAGGTCATGTTGTCTTTCTGGTTTATATCTCCACATTTCTTGGAATTTGTAACCGACATTCAAATTAACTCTTATGCACTCTGCACTTTGAGGTAAATCTGGTTGTAAGCAAAAACAACTTCAAAAGTCTCAAGTCCTTACTCCTTTTTGGACCCTAAGAACCCAAAAGATGTTCTGTCATCCCCCAAACTCTGGAATGTCTTCCCAGAAAATGAGTTAAAATGACACTTCTCCTTATTCCTATTTTTATTGTAATAACTGGTGAACTTTTGGTTTCCTTGCTTCTCACATTTTGCCCTTTTACCTTGCAAATGAGCTCCATTAAACAGCAGGGCTAATTATAAAACAATGTAAAATTCAACTGTTCATAATAAGATCGCTTGGAATTAAAGCACAATTTTTATTTAAGGATGAGCCAAATTCCTCAGACAAAATAAAATAAAATTAAAATATGGCTTGCTAGGCATTTCCACAGATTTATTATGATAGTGGAACTAATCAATAAACCCTTCCACATTACTTTATTTTCAGTTTCAAAACCAGCTATAAAATCAACTGAGTTAACTTGATTAAATAATTTAATAGTCTTTTTTACCTAGCTATGAAGCAGTGTTTGCAATACATTTATAAGAGAACCTCACAAAATGGCTAAACAATTACAATATTCTAGAGGAATGATTCCTAAGTGCACAAACCCATTAAAAACCCTCTGTTCAGGCCAGGTTGCTATAGAATTCTGAATGCAGTGTGACCTTGCTTCCCTTAGAGACCCTTTGGAATTTGGCTCTTATTTCAGCCTTTCCTTTGCCAAGCATATAGAATGAATTAGGTGAAGCTCTGTTACAAACGCTCTCTACCCACATTGGTTTCCAATAGAGAGGAGCTGAATGTTTTAAACTCACAGTTTTAACCGAAATGTAAAAATGGTTCTACTTTCAAAACAGAGTTTCACTTCCCTCTTGCATCTGCTCGCCTTTTCCCACCTCATTCCAGTTTTACTTCCCCGTGAGAGAATAAAATTGGAACAAATGTAAACAGGAAGCCTAAAATAAACAGTCTAAATGCATATTTGTAGTCTTTTAATTTCAGGTATTCACATACTGAAGGGGCCTCTGGATCTCATGGCTGAGGCAAATAACGAAGGACCTATCAGGAGCTTCCTTCAATATCATTTTAGCTTTGGTTCCTGGCCCATCTGTACCCACTGGGGCAGAAAGCAAAACCTGCAGATGAGCCAGGCCCAGAGGAGCTGCTCCTATGTAGTGACTCAAGGGCTCTCCAGCCTCCTTTTTCTGCTCTCTTGTCCCTTCTCTTTTATCACCACCACTTCTCTTCCAGGTTCTTAGCACACTCTTGTGCTTCTGATCCCCAGCTTTTAAGAAAAAAGCATCCCATTAATTACTAGGAGATGGAGAGCATGTTAAGGAAAGAACATGAGTTTACAGGCAGACCAGCTGGGAGGTCAGATCTCAGCTCTACAATTCAGCCACATAAAGAAAGGCAAAAAAAAAAAAAAAAAGGAAGAAAGAAGAAAGAAAGAAAGACTACTAAACTTCCCTGAGACTTGGTTTCTGCATTTGTGAAAGAGGGAAAATACTGGAGAATGCACATACCAAGTTCCTGGCCCAGATTCAGTACTCAGTAAAATTCTAAGGTGGTTTCTCCTCCTTTCCTGCAGCCAGACTTACAACTCCCCAAAAGTTTTGTCTTTTAAAGTGGACCATATGGAGAGAACAAGGGTTAAGTGGAAACGATGAATTTCTAAAAGAGCAAGTTTAAGCTCTTAGCACCTAGCCTGGGGAGATGTTCTGGGGTATTGCCAGGTTCTCTGAACATGCTGCTCAATACTGTGTTGAGGGTAATGTTTAGAAGGGAGAATAAACATTCCCAAATTTCTCAACTTCTAAACAAAATTAATTATAATTTCTTATTTTTCATTGACCAGCTTCCAAATTGCAGCAAAAATTGCTGCACCTCCACAGTTGGGTTTTATGTGGTACGTTTTAGAAAAGTTTTGGAGGGTGTCTGGGTGGCTTGGTCCAACTCTTGGTTTTGGCTCAAGTCATGACCTCATGGGACCTGAGATGGAGACCAGCATTGGGCTCCACACTCAACAGGGAGTCTGCTTCAGGAATCTCTCCCTCTGCCCCTCCCCTGACACGTGCAGGCACGTGTTCTCTCGAAAGAAAGAAAGAAAGAAAGAAGGAAAAGCTCTGCAATTTAAATTGTTATAATGTAATGGTATTTGTCATATATTTGTTTTGTGACCATTTTCTCTATTTAATAATTCCAGTTGTCTGATGCTAAATTTAGACTACATATTTAAATCCCACATCAGTGTGATTGGAATCATTTGGGTCTTAGACATTTTTAACACCCTTTAATGTGAAGATTATGAAAGATTTCATAGAGCTGTGTAGTTTTGCCCAACTCTCTCTATAAATACTGGAAGAGATGACTCTTCAATCTATTCTTTCTATTTCTGTATCCATATCAGAGTACAACATCTTTTGGTACTCTGCAGATTCTGGAAGCCAGAGAAACATTCACCAAAAAGTGTTTTCCTTCTCACAAGATGGAACATTCCAGATAGAAACTTTATACACACGTGGATACACATATAAATGCACACAAAAAATAAAAAAAATAGCAAGAAATTTGTAATACAAGCTAGATAATTTTTGGTTTAATGGTAGCTTCCACTCTAAATATGAAATGAAGCTCCCATCTACACCAGTAGTGTACACCTATTAATGGCCTGAAGTGTTAATGCCCCTTCCAATCTAGGGATTTTTTTGCTTGAACTACAAATTCTTTTTCCTGATCTTAAAAGTCATTTTTAAAATTCTCTCTGAGCTACAGAATGATTCCATATAATTTGTGTTCATCTTTCTTTCTCATTAAATGACTGTAAGCCACTTGAGGCCAGGGACCATGGCAAAATTAACTTCATATTCCCAACATTTAGCAGAGTGCCATTCAAGAGCTTTTTGCATGCCAAGCAACATGTTTGTCATCTGGATTCAGCAGTGAACAAAAATGATAAGGCTCCTGGTCTACCGGATCTTACATAAGGGAATAAATATACAAATAGATATGTAACTATATATTGGAATAAATTCTCCAAGGAAAAAGAAGACAGTGCCGTGACAGAGTATGAAAAGAGAAGGTAATTTAGACCAGAAGGGGAAGTCAGAGGAAGTGTCTCTAAAAAAGTTCCATTTATATTGCATCTTAAGGCTGAGAGGATATAGGCCCTACACTGGAAGGAGCACTCCTCAAAGGAACAGTGGAAAAAGGAACTGTGTGGCAAGAGTGGAGTCCTCAGTATAGGGGAAGGGGGAGGGCAAATAAGTTAATGAAGGCAAAGATGTAGGAAGAGACCAAGGTGTGGGGGCTATATTTAAGATTTTATATTGTATCCTAAGGGCAACTGTGGCCAGTGAAATGTTTTAAGCAAGAAAGTGACAAGATCCGATTTATGCTTTTAAAAGATTATTCTGGGAGTGTCTGTGAAAAGGTGCTGAAGGAGTGGAGGGAGACAGTGGCAGGGCTTTGTGGCCATCTGGATGAGCAGTGACAATGGCTTAGACCTGGCTGGTTGGTGGCAGTGGGACTAAAGAGAAGGAGGCAGATCTGAGATCTGTTTTGAGACAGGATTAGCAAGAATTGGGGATAGATTGGAAAGGGTGTAATGAAGGGAAGATGGAAGATTACTCCCAGCTTTTTGGCTTGAGTAAAAAGACAGATAAAGGCGGTGTTTTCCAGATGGGTAAGAATGGAACAAGAGCTGTTTTGGGAGAGAGTAATGGGGAGGTGTAGGGAGTGTTACAAACATAATGACCTTCACAACATGCAAAGTAAGCAGGATAGAGTCCTAATCCTATTGAATAGAGAGAAAATAGGCTCATAGGGGTAAAGCAACTAGTCCAGGATTAAACTATTAATAAGTGGCAAACCTGGTCGAAATGCAGATTTTTACTGTTATTGCTGTGGTCACTGTTGTTTTAAGCACTAGTCCAGTAATTCCTATTACAATGCTCTCATTCTTCAGCAAGAAAGTGTTTGAATCTATTACCGAATAATTTTAAGCAACTGATGAGTTTTGCCATTCTGGTACTTGAGGATTTTATCAATTGCCCTGACCAAGTACACCTTCTGCTTAAAAAGTCCATAATGTTTTCTAGATTTGTGTTTTGAAACCCCAAATCATTGTATTTTCCTTAAATGACCACACAAATAACTCCAGAGTACTTACCAAGTTTTTGCTTAAGATATAAAAAAAAATTTTTTAAGAGAGGGAGAGAGGTGGTGGGGGGAGGGGACTAAGGAGTAGAGGAAGGGGGAAAGAAAAATCCTAAGTAGGTTCCACACCCAGTGCTGACCCCAATGCCAGGCTTCATCTCACAACCCAAAAATCATGATCTGAGCTGAAATCAAGATCCATACGCTTAGCTGACTGAGTCACCTGCCCCAAGTCAGGTGCCCCAAGACATCAAAATTTAATTTAGGTTAATTTAACTGTTCTTTTAGAATTTGGATAACAGAATATTTTCAACATCATGAAATTATATATTCATAAGGTGGGTAAAACCAATATATTCAACTTTCCCAGAAATTATCTCCATTTGAAATTAGAACTGGCTAACTGAAATATAACTCTATTGGGTATTATATAGAGACAAAATATGGAGGGGAATAACAGTCATGGCGTAGAGACAGTGCTATCTGTATATATATATTTATAAAGCAAGTGATCTTCTCATCAGCTTTCCTCTTCTGGGTTCAGCACTTCTCACAAACACCCTGGCATCTGACACAGGACAATGCCTTTCTGCACCCAGTTCCCTTCGGTAAAGGAATTGAGAAAACAGACTAATTCCTTTTTTTTTTTTTAATGGAAATTATGTCTAGTAATTATGATATGAAAATTAGGCTTTAAATTGAAAAATTATCTGCACAAGTAGAAGGGTACAAGAAAATCAGTGCTTATCCTCAAAATGAACTACTGATATTATTCTTTTTTTTTTAAGATTTTATTTATTTATTCACAAGAGACCCACAAAGACAGAGGCAAAGACACAGGCAGAGGGAGAAGCAGGCTCCATGCAGGGAACCTGACATGGGACTTGATCCCAGGACTCCAGGACCACGCCCTGGGCCAAAGGCAGGCTCTAAACCGCTGAGCCACCCAGGGATCCCCTACTGATACTGTTCTAACACTCAAGTTTTATGATAAAAATTTGCTACCCACTGTAGTAGAAATATTGAAATTTGGGGTCCTTAATCTTTCCTTAAGTGGGCTAAAAGACTGAGTATTTTCAATTTCTCTACTTTTGTTTTCTCTTCCAGAATAAAAACAAAAATCCCATCTTGAGACTGCCTACTGAGGCCAGGAATTTTGATCCCAAGGAAGGTCTCTGCTTTGGCACAACAGATTAAAGGGAGGGGCAGGTGGGGAAAGAGGTCTTTATATGCTCTACCTTAATGAGTACATTAAAATTTCATTTCATCTTTAAAAGGTTCATTAAATTTCATTCATCTTTATTTTTGCTTTTTATGCAGAGCAAGAGAAAAAGAAGTCTATAGAGAAAACTCCTTTAATGAAATTAGTTGAACTTCTTGTTGGATTTGGTTATCTTGTTTTCAAGGAAGTATTTTTTGACATTTAAGCAAAAGGTATGTCTGACTGTTTCTTCTCTGGTACATTTAAAATATATGTGGGGAAAAAAAGAAAATAAATAGTAAAATATATATGATGGTTGGACACCAACATGAAAGGTTCTTATTCAGCATCCCAGACCTCTAATTCCTCATATCCCAATGATGTCAGGTCCAAATAACTTCGTACATCCAAAGTCAATATTACATTGATTTTTATTTTTATTTAGTGAGCTAAAGCATCTTAAGAAAAATTCTTTTTCTCTCTCTCTCTCTCTTTAGCTCCTCTGGCTAGTCTTGGAGAAAGAAGAAAAAAAGAAAAGAAAAGAAAAGAAAAGAAAAGAAAAGAAAAGAAAAGAAAAGAAAAGAAAAGAAAAGAAAAGAAAAGAAAAGAAAAGAAAAGAAGAAAAGAAAAGAAAGAAAAGAAAAGAAAAGAAAAGAAAAGAAAAGAAAAGAAAAGAAAAGAAAAGAAAAGAAAAGAAAAACACTCTAATGCTCCTTTTCCCTCTTAACCAGACTTCACTTCCCATCTTAACAGCTTCTTCCACACTAGACAATTTAATCCTGTCTATTTCTAATAATAGGACTTTGTGGTTCGTGACAGCCGAAAACTCAAGAAAATGGACATTCTTGAAAGTGCTTCTAGATTATCTTCAAACGCAAGGTGTTGTGTTGTGGTGATAGCCATCAAGAACAGCCATCAGGCAGATTGATTCATCAACACTCAATGAGTTAATTAAAAAACAAGGACACCAAAAGAACATACACAGTTATGTTCAATATGAGCTTTGCCTAATTCAGTTTTAGTCAGAGACCATTGGTTCTTTCAAATAACTCGTTTATTTTTGAGAAAAAAAATCCTGTCTTCAGACAGGATATGGGGGAGGAGTTAAGGGGTGATGTTTTACACATGCACATCTGGATACAGTCCAATTATTTCCCTTAAACATTCCCCCAGTTGTTTTCATTTTGCTCCATGCTTTGGCATTCATAAATTTGTGAGATTAATTGTGTGTCAGCAGTCTGCAGGCCTGGAGCTGGGCACTACTTTAATAGCAATACAGCTACAAAACAACTCTATAGAGAAATATATTCACATTTTTAAAAAGGAAAGCATAGCCACATATTTCATTTCTGTTTAATATTGTGGCACTGACACTATACATAAAGAAAGTAGTGTAGTCTTTTAGAGAACTGCCCTGCTAGCAAGATATATATATATATATATATTCAACTGTTTTAACATAAGAAAGGATTCATCAAGAATACAATGGAGAGTTCCTGGGCATTTGTTTCTTGTTTTCATCTGATCATTTTGAGAAGACTGTTCCTTGTCCTGGAAAGTGCCAACAATTAAAATCATCTTTGCCAAAAGAACAAATTTATCTCAGACATGATGTAAAAGTATCTTTTTTATTATTTATATTTGAGAAGTCTCACATGATCTCCAAACTACTGTTATAAATTAAATGTTTATGTCCCTAAAAATTCATATACTGAAACCTAACCCCCATGTGATAGTACTAAGAGGGGTGAGGCCTCTGGGAATCGATCAGGTCATGAGGGGGAAGCCTTCCTGAATAGGGCTAGTGCACTTATAAAAGAGACTCCAGAGAGCTTCCTTATCCTTTCTGCCATGCAAGGATACAGAGAGATGATAGTCTATGAACCAGGATACAGGCCCTCCCTCACCAGGCACTGAATCTGCCGTACCCTGATCTCGGACTTCCAACCTCCAGAAATGTGAGCAATAAACTTCTGTTGTTTATAAGCCATCCAGTATATGGTTTCTGTGATAGTAGACCAAACACACTAAGACATCTATTTTTTTTTTTTTAAGACATCTATTTTTATGTGAAAAGTGAAACTGGAAACACCTTGCCTTGATGTTTGGACCTCACAGTCTAGCTTATAAGCCAAGTGAAGGAAGAGCTGTGCGCCTCAGAACTTGGTATTGCAGCTGTACTAGGTAAGTGCCGGGTAAATGCTGCTTAATAAGGAAAGAACTATTTTTAAATATTGGTAACAAGACAACTTATTCTTGTTTGACGTAATCTTTCATTACATAGTTGACTAGGAAATAAACCTATCAGATGTGGCTTTTTCACAGGTAAACACCACAGGCCACAAGAAGGCAAATTTCCATGCGTATACATGACCCAGTAGAGTGTTCTGGGTCAAAGTTCTAGGACTGGCAATATCATTAGGGGAAAGATATGAACAGCTTCTCCCTTAACTCTCCACAAAAACACAGCCATTGGAGAAGCATGCAGTACTTCTTCAGGTAATAACTAGAGCTAAAATAAGCAGTAGATATCCCTGCAGAAAAGGAGGAAGAAAAGCTTTTATATTCCTATCTTCGACTAAGCTGTATGATGGGAAGTTTTACCTAAATCAAACTATAATCTAGCAGTAAACTCCTAGTTATAAAAGCAACAAGATGTACTGTGGTTATTGCATTGTATCCACTTAATCTTAGACTATTTATCAGAATCTTTTTAACATGGGTAATATTTGAAGTTTGCTGAAAAAATCACTCACTCTCCTTTGGCCTTGATTTCTTCTCCCGCAAAATGAAGTGAAAGAAAAAAAAAATCAACCCTATCTACTTCACAAGGTGATGGTGAGGATCAAATGGATGAGACCAAGAATGGCTAAGCAATCTAAACCATGAGGCACAAACAAATATTAGACTCCGTAAAACATTACTAACCATTTTATTTTCTACTCATGGCTCAACAGTGAAAACAAAAAATACATAATAGTTTATCGTTTTTATATATATCTTGTTACTAATCTCAAGACTAACTGGAACTAGTTCACATAGACTGGTAACATGTTCACAAAGGTGAGATGTCTACCTGGCAAACTTCCATGTTCATACTAAAGTAACATGAGAGAGGCCTGTTAACAGAAGGTAATGCTGTTTTGAAAATAATATAAATTTGACTCAGAGACATGATATGATGTTGGTACAATATTTACAGATGCAGTTATGTTTTCTCTAATCAAACTTATTTTCATTGCTCAGCTTATATCTAAGTAACTGTGGTGCTATATTTATTCAAATCCCTGCTACATGGGCAAAAAAGCTAATCTCTCAGAGCCATCATTTCCTTATACATAAAAAGATAATAATACCTCCTGTCAAGGTTATTGTGAAGATTAAGAGGGTATGAAGCAGTATTTTTCACATACAGGTCACTCTGTATTTACTGGTTATATCTCAAGAATTGTTGAGTTCATATTTCCAAAACTATGTTGGGAAAATAAGTCGAGAATTAAATAAGGCTACAAATAATCCAAATGCAAATGATTAAGTAAGCATCACTAAAATACATATATATTTATATATATTGCCTCCATATGTATTTTTCTTAGGAAGTTCACGTGAGTCATAGAGAAGCTGAAATAAACAGCAAAAAACTTCTCCTTCCTCTCTTCAATCTTGAATTCAGAAGTCATAATACTATTTTAATAAAATAATGGTTTCAATCATTGTAAAAATGATGATAAGCATAACTAATACTTACATGATCCTTTAACTTTTCAAGGCATGTTCATCATATCTATTATTTTATTTTGATTTCCTGAACAACACTGTAAGAGTACTAACATCATCTTGAATTCTACATCTGATTAAAACCTACTAGGAGAAACAACTTGTCAAAACTGAGACCCAGCAGGGCTGGTCAGAAAAAATTGTGAGACCACCATTTACCAAATACTACCTCATCACACATAAACCAAAGGTCACAGATGACAATCAGGCACCACTAGTAATAAACAAGAATTTTGAATTCCAGCCCACACAGGGGGATGCTTTCTATAAATACAAAATTAGAGGTGACCATCTGAATGTAGGCTTCTCAAACCAACCATGTTGGCAATCAACCTTCAAGTTCATTGCATTCACAGTATGTACTCATAACTGCTGCTAACATCTTGGATTCACACTCAATTCTTATCCAGCATCTTCAAGCACTTTATATTTTAGGCTAGAAGATCACTATTTTTGCTTTGCTTTATGGGCTGAGACGTAAAGTGATATAGCCCTGATATATGGTAGAATAACTTAGACTCTGCTGATTTCATTTCATCGCCAGAAAAATCACTCTTCAACCCACAGCAATCCCACTTATGTCCTTACCATCATACCAACAATGAAATCCTAAATATCACTGTTGATAAATTAATCATAAAGTCCAGTGACCTATTCTTAAGTCTTCTCATTAAAATCATAGTGATTGCCATCGACAGGGTAATGCTGAGAAGATGTGTACTTAAGAAGACCCAAGGAAGACATTTCTGTCTGCTTCAGTCTTACTGGGTCTGAGACCATGTTATTGTCAGCATTTCCTCTGGGTTGGCTGTGAGAACACTTACAGCCAAAGCATTCGGGGCTTTACATATGCAATTATGTATCCTGTAGCATCATACCTTTCTGTCTCAGGTCACAATTTCATCCCTCACTTATATGCTAACTCTCCACAAGGAAGTCTTATATCCTAAATTTTTCTGAACATTTTCACTTACGCAACTAAATTTCAAAGAGTACAAGAAACTTTTAAAAACTGATTCTTATTGTAAACATCCCATTTTCAGAATTACACCATTGTTCTAGCAAACTCAAAACACCATCATCCAACTTTTCAGTTTCCCTCTCCCTTGAATGGATTTGGCCACCTGGCCCTATTGAGTTTCTTTTGTAGTTTTACCTTTATTCTTTGCTGTCCCTTCCTATGTTCACAGACCTAGAGGAGGATTTCATTGTTACATCTAATTTTACTATTTTTGATATTACATCTATTTTTCGTCCCTCCAATCTCCCTGTTTTCTAATATATCAAAACAAGGTAAATCTTATTATTTTGAGTTGGTTCCCTACTGAGAACTCTCCAGATCAAAAACTCTCAAGGGTTCCCTACTGAGAAGTGAATTAGAATAGCATTCAAACCTTCCACAATCTCCCCTTGAACTACCATTTCAACTCTGTTTTAGTTATCTTTTATGGCATAACAAATTGCCCCCAAGTGAAGCGCTCTAAATAATATACATTTGTTACCTCATAATTTCTGTAGGCCAGGAATCTGTGATTGGCTTAGCCAGGTGATTTTGGCTCAGGGTCCCCCATGGGTTGCAATCAAGCTGCTAGATGGAGCTGTAGTCATCTGGAAGGCTCAAGGGTTTGGGGAGGAGGGAGTGTTCTGCTTCCAAGTTCACTCACATGGGTAACTGACAGGTCTCATTTCCTTGTTGGCTATTGGCTAGACACTTCAGTACTTTGCCACATGGGCCTTTCCTTAGGTTGCCTATATGTCCTTACGACATGGCAGCTGGACACAGTGAATGATCACAGAAAAAAGGACTCAATGCAGAAACTTCAGTCTTTTATAATGTTATTGCCTCAGAAGTGGTAAACCTTCATTTCTGCCATAGTCTGTTGGTTACTGTGTTAGTTTCCTATTGCTGCTGTCACCAATTACTACAAACTTGGTGGCTTAAAGCAACACAATTTTTTCATCTTACAGTTCTAGAGAACAGAAGTCTAAAATGAGTTGGAAGTGATGCATTCTTTTTGGAGGCACTAGAGAAGAATCCTTTTCCTTTTTTTCCAGCTTCTAGAGGCCACCTACATTCATTGGCTTGTGGTCCCTTCCTCCATCTTCTTCCAAAGTCAATAAGAACTTCTCTCATCTCTGATATTTGCTTCCATCCGTATATCTTCTTTTTAATGCTAAGTCTACTAAGTCCCTCTTACAGTGACCTGTGATTACACTGGGTTCCTCCAGGTAGTCCAAGATAATCTTCCCATCTCAAAAATTCCTAACTTATTCACAAATCACATATTCAAACTCCCTCCTGACATATAATCTAACATATTTACAGGCTCTGGAGATTAGGACATGCACATCTTTGGGCTAAGGCAGTGGAGTACTTACTGAATCCACCAAAATCATGTAAATCAACCCTGGTTGATGCTGGGGAGGGATTATTCAAGGATGTGTAGAGATATTATTGGGGACTGGCTACCACAAAACCTACCTTCTCATTTTCCCAATCTTGAGCACACTTTGATCCTTTTGACTGGACCTGTCTAAGTTTTACTTATCATTAAAATATATCTTATAATAGAGCAAATATTGTTAAACCTCTATTGTCATCATAAAGGGTATACTGGTACTCACTGTAAAATTCCTTTATCTTTTCAATGTTTGGAAATTTTCACAATAAAATGGCATAAAATTAAGCCTCAGCTTCATGAAATATTTCTTACAATTAGTTCTCAGAGGATTGTCTTTCCTCCAGTCTCTTATTCATACTTATTATGTACATTACTCACTTGGTTTCAAATACTACAACTTTCCTAATGTCACTGAAATTAAATATATGAATGGATACTTCCATATGCTACCATTAGATCTTCAGGAAATAAAGACTACACCAGACATCTTTACTCAATTGTCCCCCATGGAAACATCTATAGGGGCACAATCTATAAGTAAAAATCATCATCAATAGGTTTGAGTTAGTAACATATGATGTCCTTTATCAGTTTACTTGCAATAACTTTTAAGTTAAAGACAAAAATCAAGGTGCACACTCCTGGGTAAGAAGGATATTGTTTGCAAACAAAGATAATACTGATTCATGGTCAGTATATCACTATTTTTCCAAAAGTGGAAATACATTTGTGTTGATCCAGTCATGCTCTTTATTCTGTTTCCCATGCAAACAATGACAATAATTTGGAAGATGCCTGAGCAAAGACAGGGGAGAGTGTGTAGCAATGAAAAAGATAGATTATTATGAATAGTTGGCTTATTAGAACACAGCATGCCTTAGTTAACTCAATTTACTCCATATGGAATAAGATAATTTTTAAAAATCAGTACTTCCACAAGTCAATGGTGATCTCACTGTTTAAATGTCTCTTCTTGAAAAATATAAAGCAATTTAGACAAATAAGCACCTTTTTGATACTTTTTGTGATATCTCATTCAGAACATGCTTGCTAATGCCCATAATGAATGCTTATTGGAAGTACCTTTAATATTTGAAAATACAGCTGAAGCACAGCAATATCTTTCACCATTGATGAAAACATACAATAAAAACATAAATGATCTATTTGCAGTCTACGTGCCATCCATAGCACAGTCTACCAACCCTTCATCACTAGACATTGCTCTTACAAGGAACTTTAGCAGTCTTTTTCTGATATAAGGTAAATTAACAAATTGTATTAAACAGTAAAAAAGGAAATCCTAAGCATGGCACCAGGTCTAAGTAGAACACTAAGGCATTTGTTCAAAAATGTCAGCCAAAGAAGATAAATTACCAAGGTGTAACTTGTCAGGCCCTTCTAAACCAAACAGTAAAAATCAAAAGTTGGTGTCTAAGTCCTAGATGCTGCCAAGGAAAAAAGTGTTTTTGGTCTCAAATCTTCTCCATTCACTTATGGACACATTTATTTCAAAACAGAGCATATTCACTTGACAATGGACCCACAGTTAAGCAGGAAAGGTCTCAAAACCTCATATTTAAAACTTAAACTTATGCTCCATTAATTTATATTTCCTTCCCGAGTTGATGGACTCAAGCCCAGGAAAAAAGAAAAAAAGCCTCATTCTATATTTAATCATTAAATTTATTTAAGGTTCAACTATATAGTACTTAGAATGTTAAAAATATTCTCTAATATTTGAAAGTATAATAGTCTCCCTTCATTTTCTATGGAGCATATGCTATAAAGAATTGCATCATTTTAAATATATTTTAAATCAATTGATTTAGTTTTTTTCAGAATATAAGCTTATGGACACCACTGCTGCCTCATCGTGATTTCAAGTTCAGCATTTAAGATGCTCATTTCCTCTTAGTATGTGGACTCTAAATACTGTTGTGAGAGCTTGGTCCTGGCCATAAGATCTAGGAGGCTTGTCTGCGGGTGTCTTCACTTAAGGATGAATACACTTTCATATTCATCTTGTAACATAAAATTGGAAGCCTAGCAAAATTAATGCATGTTAAAGCTGGGATGGCAAACATAAAGTCTATAATCAACTTAACTGTTAACTCTAAATTTTACTACTTTTTAATAAAAGTAAATTTAACCATAGTTTCATTCCTTCTTAATTTATCCTGAAATCATTCCTTGGTACAAGGGTTCTCCCTGCTTAACTTCATAGTTAAAAAGCTTTCTTTTGAGACTAAGTTTTATATATTTTCAATTGGACATCTTTGCCCACATGGATCACATGTTTGTGAATCTCAGTATCCCAAACTGAAATAATTATTATCCCTAGCATTCATATTACCTGCACCTTCTCCTGGGTCCTCTGTTTGGTTATAGATACTGTCATTCTGCCTATTTGCTTAAACAAAAACCTTGGAATCACCCCCTCTCCCTCTCTCAACTCCCTCACCCAATTGCTCAATCAGAAGTTTGTCAAGTCTATGACTTTACCATCTCTTTTCCTTCACTTTTTCTCCATCTTCACTGACAGCACCTTAGTTCTGGCATGCATCATCCTTCATACACAAAACAATAACTTCTTAAATGTTCTCCCTGTCTTGGGACACTTGGGTGGCTCAGTGGTTGAGCATCTGCCTTCGGCTCAGGGCATGATCCCAGGGTCCTGTGATAAGAGTCCTTCATCAGGCTCCCCTCAGGGAACCTTCTTCTCCCTCTGCTTATGTCTCTGCCTCTCTCTGTGTACCTCATAAATAAATAAATAAAATCTTTAAAAAATAATGTTCTCCTTGTTTCCAGTTTTTCCTCACTCAAGCCACCCTCTGCACCTCTACTAGAATTATGTCTCCAACACACAAGCTCATTTCCTTCAAGAACTCTCCACCACCTATAACCATAGCTCACCATCTTTCTCTGTGCATCACACTATTTACAACTCACTTTCCTCACTCAAGCCACCCTCTGCACCTCTACTAGAATTATGTCTCCAACACACAAGCTCATTTCCTTCAAGAACTCTCCACCACCTATAACCATAGCTCACCATCTTTCTCTGTGCATCACACTATTTACAACTCACTTTCACATGCATCAGTAGAATACCATGTATTCACAGGTGAAACAAGAATGAGAAGTTCATGGAAGTTCTCCTATGAGGGGTTTGGTGTTCCTTATTAGGCAGCAGCAATACCCCAGTTATGAACCACTTACCGGAATGACTGGGTTTTTCTCCCAGAAGGCTCCCTACCTGGCACCCCTTTACATTCCACACACGTTTCCCATCATTCTTCTCAAGGAACTCTGTTTATTCCCTCAACAAATATTTACTCATTCATAAATAGCAAGTACCTCTTATTCACCAAGCACCAGGTGCTGTTCTCTGGTCACATGTAAAGGTTCCCTAAATACATGACTCTTTCATACTCCCAAGCCTCTATACTTGAGATTTCTTGTGTCCGGAATACAAGTCCACATCCCCTCTTTGTGGCCTTCCTCAACAAGGTAGAGAATAAAAATTCAAGGATTGCTATTTAGGTATTGTTTTGTTTCATTAGCACTGCCCTATTTATTTTTATCTATCATCTAGATACAGAAATTGGCACAACTCAGGAGGACTATACAATAAATATTAGTTAAGTCAATCTGACAAATACTATTCAATATTTTCATCAGCCTAACTTTTCTGTGTAAAGTTGAAATCAGCACATTTTCCAAAGAATGTCTGCATCCCCTCACTCACCACCAAGGAGAAGCTGGTACTGAGATCTTACAGAGCAGGGTAGACAGTATACAGCTCTACTGCTTGATTATTTTAAATGAAAAATAAGAAGTAAATAAGAATTTCAGACAAAATATACACTGACCTATTTCCCTTTCTTCTGTGAAGTCATATCTTCCGAAGAGGTAAATTTTGACTTAGGTAGACTCATTCTTGTATTCTTCTCATATACTTTTATCATATGACATTAAATTCTATTTTTAAAAAAATGTAATAAAGTGTCCACTAACATGACCATAACTGACTAAAAAGAAATCATTCTATTGCTTATTTGTTCCTAGAAAATCAAAATAGCTGAGATGAATAAGGATGACAATACAGAATAAGTATGGGGCGGGGATAATCAATATCACTAGTTAATTCATACCACTTACAAACTCTCTGCTTGAAATTATGTGCTATTCTTCACAGCTTCCTTTTGACTCAGAACAACTGGAGGTATGTTCTTTGAAGCACCAAACTAATTAATCTTTGTTTCTCAGAAGTTCTGTTGAAAAGGATCCAGGATACAGAAAGAGATTGTGAATTCAATAATGGGCAGAGGTGAAAACTCCAAGCCAATGAAGAATAATAGAACTATTTCCAACAGCGTAGAAATATCACCTTGGTTAGATTTTTAGTTTAGCATAAATGAGGACAGAGCTGGCATGATTCCCAGTGACTCAGAAATTCAATTTTTCTTCTTTATGATTTGGTTGCCAAAAGGTACAATGCACCAGCTTTCTTCAAACATGGACTCTTAAGAACTCATGTCAGGGTAGATAGCCAGACTAGAGGAGGTCAGACATAAAGAACTCTGGCCCAAACGTTCCCTGGCTCTTTTAGCCAAGAAAAGAAAAACAAAACTATCACAAAACAAACAAGAACACTGCGGTGTGCCATCCATAAATTCTAAGCAAATTACTCCAAAGTGACCGTCTTTAGAAAAGAATTATAATAATATACTGACAATGACACCACCAATAAACACTGAAGTCCTTACCATATTCCAGGTGCTATGTTATGGGCTTTACATATATGAATTCATTTAATCCTATTTTCATTCACATTCTATAGATATGAAACTGAGGAGGAAGAGAGAGATTAAGGCCCCAAGTCTCACAGTTAGTCAGTGGCTGCCTAGCTGGGAGTCTGCCCCATTCACTTCAGCCCTCCCAGTCAGGCGTTAAAAGCTTGAGTCCAACACACCTGTGTTCAAACAACAGCTTTGCCATTTATTAGCTGTGAGACATGAAGCAAGGTACCTGAACCTCCCAAGCCTATTTCCTCATCTACTAAATGAGGATATTAATGGTACCCCCTACTTGAAAAGGTTATTGTAAAGATGTAAAAAACAATGCATTTAACATATACCCTATGCTTCAAGTATATGAACTTAAAACATACATAGAACAAAACCAAGAAATTCTAATGCTTTTCACGTGATATTCTTTTATTGTCTGATCCCTTCCTTCTGAAAACACTTACGTAAAAGCTAATTTGCTTTTACAGTACATAGATGTCTAGCTCCTTCTAGACCTGCTTCTTAAACATACTTAGAAAAAAATGCGACTAAGTTTATAAACAGAGCTGCAAGGGATTTTGCTTCACATACTGCAAAAACCAACATTTGCCATGAGTTTTGCTCTCAGTTCTTTGATGAGGCTACCAAAACAGGAAGTCAAATTTCTTCACAAGAAGAAAAAGAAACAAGATAATGGGTATTTCATTTAAATATAACAACAAACTATTTCCCGGTTATAAAAACTGATATTCATATCAAACAATTAGTTCAATGTCACCCAGTCAGAAAATGGAATGTGAGTCTATGTCCAGAGCTGCAAACACTACAGGTTTGCAGTGAAGTTTTAAGTTCCCTAAGATCTTTCTAAGGTTTCTTCCTACCCTCAAGTTCAAATTAACTATCTCCAAGCTACCTTCCAGTTCCTAAGACTCGAGCTAACCAGAATATTTTTACCAGAGTAGTTTTTAAAAAAGACAACTTGGTCAAGGCTCATCAGCCAATAGTGGTCACATTTAGAGAGCTTAACGAGCCAAAAAGTCGGTGAATAGCTCACCATTTGAAAACCAAATACCCTTAGGCAAAAAGTTGTTTTTCCTAAAATCTATAGCCCAGAAGGGAGGATGAAAAGATTATATGATTTTTTAGGATTTCATGAAAAAAAATACAGAGACTATTTCTCTCCTGTAAAGCAGCAGTCACAGAAATGTAGCTAAGAAGCTAAGAAGATTGGACTTTGAGCAGCCCCAGAGCCCAAATGACACAAAGAGGAAGGAATATTTGAACCCATTCAAGCTCTGGGAGGGCCTAACCTCAGCCCACTTTGGTTGATGGAGAATTGGAAGAGATCTAGTTCTTAAGAGTCTCTGGAACAAAGGGAAATGCCACTCGATATGGAATTCCACCCCAGACAGAGTGCAGAAACAGGGAAGGAATCTGCCTTATAACAGGAGTTGAATGGTGGCAATAACTAAGCCAGACATGCTATGGAGAAACTTTGTCAGTTAGGTAAAATCTGAACCATGTGAATCATTGTTTAAAAGAAAAGGCTAATGTACATATCCAAAGATGACTACTATATTAACCACCCCCGACTATTTATCAATCACAAATAAACATTTACTCCACTAGACCTTTGAAAATTCAAAGGCAAAAGAACCATATTCATCCCAAAATATATGCCAAGTTTTATCACTTGAAGCTATAGTGTAAACACCTTCTTTGTGGATTCATCCACCTATGCTTATTGCAATTTGGCTCATAGGACTTGATAACTTATAAATGATTTTAAAATGTCTTAAGTGCTCGTCACTACATGTCTCCACAAGCAATATGACTGTGGGAGGGGCCTGTCTCATGTGGATTTGACCAGGGACACCTTGAAAATCTAATATCTGCATTAGGGCTTCCCATGCAGAGATCTGCTGTGCATTTAATACTTCCAATGAGGCAAAGAAGGCTACAACAGGAAGAGAATACTTTCAACTAAGCCATGTCTCTCAGGGATCCCATATACTTCAATTGCTTTGTGGAGACAATCCAGGGCATTTGGTTGCTCATGAGCAATTCTAATCACTCCAGCACCCTGTGGTAATCCAGACACATACTTGGAATTTTTCCAGAGAGCTGTTCTCAATCAGGCAATTGTCTTGATAATAGAACAACTCAGCCCTGTTTTAAGTGTCCATCCTGCTATAGCCAGTGAACCTTTTGCTAAAATATGCAAGGTTCTTTCCATCCTCTGTGTTAACATATACAGGAAGAAGTAATGGGCCATAATGCAGAAATAGGTGTGCTTCCTTATTTTTCCACTCTAGTGTAGTTAAACTTTCAAGAAAAAGCTGATAAAATGATAGGGAGACTGTGTAGAATAACTTTTAATGAACAATTGGAAGAGACACCCATTCATTCAACAAGTATTCACCTAGTACCCACTACAAACTATTTTAAGTCAGGGGATCCCTGGGTGGCGCAGCAGTTTAGCGCCTGCCTTTGGCCCAGGGCGCGATCCTGGAGACCCGGGATCGAATCCCACGTCGGGCTCCCGGTGCATGGAGCCTGCTTCTCCCTCTGCCTGTGTCTCTGCCTCTCTCTCTCTCTCTGACTATCATAAATAAATAAAAATTAAAAAAAAAAATTAACAAACTATTTTAAGTCAATTATAATATAGGTAGTTAAAGCCATAAGGAATTATTTTTTTTATTTTGAAACAGAACAAAGCTGTGCTAATGTTCAGCAAACTACGTAACATCCATGAAATCTAACAAGTATAATTACTACCGGAGATGCTATGTTCATGTTTTCCCTTTGTAGTCTTTTATCTGAAGAACCCAAACCCTCAGAGCATCAGGAATTAATCTCCACTTTGCAGGAAATTGCACTTAAAAAAATCTTACTGTGGTAATATAAGTTATCAAGACAAAGTTTAAGAACTGAAGAGTGTCTCTATTTCAACTTCTTATGAGATATTTTGGAGAAGTGCGAGCTAAATAACAGTAGCTGGATTCAAAATTTCAGTACCCTGATTTTTTAAAAAGATTTTATTTATTTATTCATGAGACACACACACATACACACACACACAGAGGCAGAGACACAGGCAGAGGGAGAAGCAGACTCCACGCAGGAAGTCTGATGTGGGCTCAATCCCGGGACTCCAAGATTACACCCCAGGCAGAAGACAGGCGATAAACCACTGAGCCACCCAGGGATCCCCTCAGTACTCTGATTTTGATAAATTCTTTGAAGGTAAACTCTGTGCCTGTTTGTTCCATGTAAAATGCATGGATCTCAATTATGTAAAAGAATCATGAGGTTTTCTTTATTAATAATGAGCAATTTTCAGTTTAAAATTCTGTATGAAATCAATCCTCTGCCATTTCCCTAGACCTGGAAATGAACTTCAGGATGATATAAATCTTCCTTGCTCCTTTTCAGTCTCAGAGCTCCCACTTTTAGCCACATCAGGATTTTAGAGCATGAAGGCAGGGAAAGTAGAAAGAAACTCAAATCGGTGAGTTCTATTCTTTAGTAGCTCCAATAAAACCAGTAAGATATCAAAATGACTAGCAAAACAAAACAAAACAAAACAAAAACAAAATGACTAGCCAAAAAATAAAAAATAAAAAAATAAAACAACAACAACAACAACAACAAAAATGACTAGCCAAACAAAAAGATGTTGAGAGGGGAGAGGAACTGTAATCATTCATATTAACTGCAGAAACATTTATTTAAGCCTATACTCTGTTCTAGGTGCCTTGCTTGTGCCAGACACTTGAAATACAAAGATGGACTAAAAACCTTTGAAGGTATTCAGGTCTAATGGTGACTTGATATCTGTTGCTACAGATCACAGAGTTGGCAGCACATATTCCTGGAATTCAAAAAACCTGTGTATGTGTATATCTGTAGATTCCCTGTGTAAAGTAACTACTATGATGGCAGATGTATTCGTTACAGTACACACAAATCCTATGTCATGAGGTGTGTTGGTGATGATGCATACATAGTGATTAAAAGTAGACATTGCTTGGAGAAGAAAAAGAACAATGACAGCAATAACACCAGAATGTGATTCCCAGGCATTTAATGGCCTTTTTAAGTGAGGGCCTCAGTCATTATCATCCCACCAGACAACCAGAATCTTCAGCCTTAGTTTTTGGTTTTCTTTCAGTCTCGTTCAGCACACATACACTGAGCACCGCTGCATGTACTTTTCTGAGTCCTTGGGATATGATGAAAAAAGACCAAGTGCCCATCCTCAAAGGGGCTTGCAGTCCAGAGGGGGAGCCAGACACACAACCCAACAAACAGTACAGCATGATATCCCTGAATAAGATAGTGGTAAGGCCAGGATGCAGTGGGAGCCCCGATGAGAGACCCTCTGATGAAGTTGCCCAGGAGGAAAACAATAAAGGAATATTTTTATTTTGCTTCATATTCAAGCACCCAGCAGAGTGCCTGGCACAAAAAAGGTAACTGATAAAAGTTGGTGGAAGGAATAAATATTTGGAAGCACTGTGGAGAATTCAAAGATATAGAAATATCAACTACTGGCTTGGAGCAGCTTAAAAAACTTAGTAGAGAGATGTTACAAAGACATGTAAAATTAATACTAAAAATAGGGCTTTTGCTAAATAGAAGCACTGAAAGTTTATATGCAGGATTTGCTTTCAGGCATACTACCTTGGGCCACCGGTAGGCTGGGAAGGCTTCCTGGAAGGGACAAAATTTTAGGTGCTCTGCAGGGCTGCTGGAGATTTCATGAGATGGAAGGATGGAGGGATCTTTCAGGGAATCCCTGAAGGTCAGTGAGGACAGCAATTTGGCTAGAAATGTGGAACGGGGTGAATGGCAGCAATTTATAGACTGAGGCTAGATTTGAGAGATTTTAAATTCGAAGGCTTAAGTATTTGAACCATATCCTATTAATTATAGGAAGTCACTGAAAGCTTTTGAGCAGTGTAGTAACTATATATATATAGTTAGTTTTATATATATATATATAATGCGTAATATCTTCATTCCCCTAAAAACATAATAATTTCATTTATTTTTTTTCTGAAACACATAATTGTCTTGGTCTTTGGTTTTTGAATTTTTAAAAAAACTTTTTATTTCAACATAATTTTAGATTTACCAAAGAGTTGAGAACACAGTACTTAGAGTTCCCATCTACACTTCACCCAATAAAGCCATATTTTTGAAAGATCAGTCTGGTTAAGGACCAGTTAGGTCTTTAACACATACATACATATAACCTGACTTACTAAGATTGCTTCTTTGGATAGGGCTGAAAATGGCTAACCACTGAAATTGGATCACAAATCTACATTGTAAACTTGGTTGAAATGACTCAATTGCATTTGTGCCAAGTCCTTAGCCTCCAGACAAAGAGCGGCATGTGCCCTTAGCATAAACACAAGGGATACATACCCTGGACTTTGAAACAAAAGCAGAGTAGAGCTGCAGTGTGGCTCATCCACTTCTCACTGCAGCCAGCACTACCAAGCCGGTGGTCCTCAAGAGAAAGTGCCTTTCAAAGACCATTCTGCCTACAATCTACCTCATACACTTTCCCCACCCCAGAAGGAAGAGTGCCTGTGGTTTGGTAGATGGTGCCACTCTTGCTAAGTGATGAACAGGACCCAGGGGCATGCATAGGTGTGGCTCTCCCTCTGGTTTATGTCTTCCCCATGCTTGGCATCTTCAGAGCCAACGCTCATTTTTCCCGGGACCAAACACGTCACTCTACCTTAAGTCTTTCCTACAAGTGGAGTGTGATAAGAAGTAAAACTGTTGATATGGATGTTAGCATAAAGAGGCCTCCTTTAGTTTGAAGCTATCTGGGCCTCATCACCTCAGGAGAAGTCACTGCTCCATATAGGTGGTCTGGCCCAGCCAGCCAGAGTTCTCTGCACTAGGGTTTGGGGCCAAATCCCCAGCAAATAACAAGGTGCCATTTTCCTTTTCTTTGCCATTATTCCTTCTTCAGAAACCATGAGGAGAGGATGCCTGGGTGGCTCAGTGATTAAGCGCCTGCCTTCAGCCCAGGGCATAATCCTGGGGTCCCAGGATGAAGTCCCACATCAGGCTCCCTGCATGAAGCCTGCTTCATGCCTATGTCTCTGCCTCTCTCTTATGTCTCTCTCTGTGTCTCTCAGGGATAAATAAATAAAATCTTGAAAGAAAGAAAGAAAGAAAGAAAGAAAGAAAGAAAGAAAGAAAGAAAGAAAGAAAGAAAGAAAGAAAGAAAGAAAGAAGAAAGAAAGAAAGAAAGAAAGAAAGAAAGAAGAAAGAAAGAGAAAGAAAGAAAGAAAGAAAGAAAGAAAGAAAGAAGAAAGAAAGAAAGAAAGAAAGAAAGAAAGAAAGAAAGAAAGAAAGAAAGAGAGAAACCATGAGGAGAGTTGTTGCTGTTGTCCCCAGAGATTTGGATATTTCTGGTCCTCTGGCCATCATACCAAGTAATAGTACCTTAAGCTGATCACAACCCTTAACACTGCCTATTGCTTTAACTCACATTTTCTTCTATTGTACATAGCAGCTCTTAAAAAAAAAAAGCTAATTCTTCCCCTTGTCCCTGTATCATGATAACAGCAAGTAGGGAGTTACCATTCTGTTGTTTCTAACTGTATTTTTCTTCTCACTTGAAAAAGTGGTTAATTCCATATAAAGTCTCAAGGACACACACCTGTTTGCATGAAGGGGCAGACTCCTATCAAATTTCCGCTTATGTAAATGCTTTTAAAAAAGGATACATACTTCTCTATCAAAAGAATATTTAAAAAATTGGACAGGTATTCATTCGCAAAACACTCTCTATATCCATTACTCAGGTCACCTTACTCAAAGCTCTGAAAATAATGAAAAGAGTAACAAAACACTCTCATGTAATGATCTGAGAATAGCTTTAAAAAGATCGAAGTAAATTATTCTGGGAAACCTGACTTTTTTTTAGTTCTAAAAAACAATTATTTAGTATTATTAGATAACAGTTAGTAATGGCAATACACTATCATATAGTTCAAAATTCAAAAAATGTAAAAAGACACTCAAGGAAAAAGTATCTTTCTCACCCCTGGCTGAAGTAGAAGTATTTTTAAAGCAGGAGAAATACATTAGACATCTTTTTTTCCCTTTCCTTTTTTTGGGGGGAGGGGGGGTATTTTGCATGTGTATTTGTGTTTCTGAGAAATGGTCACCATGACAACATCTTACTATAAGCTACCTAACATTAATAAGATCAGAGTTTATTGCCAAATGTTTGGAATGATACTTTTTGAGTTCACAAATCATGAATTCTCTAAGTGAAATCTCAAAGCTATTAATCAAGCAACAACAGATATGCCATTGTATTATACCAGGTCTAAAGTATGTTCTTTATATAAAACTCCACATAAATAATCAAAAGCAGAGATTAGGCAAGAAATTATGCTTGTTTTTTTGAGACAATAATAGCGTGTATTGCTGTTCCCTACCGTTATAAAAATTTTTACTAACATAAGTCCACGCCCTATACACATTTGTTGAGTGAATTCTTTGAAGTCCCTGAGTAGCAAGAAATTTCACAAAATGATGGAGATAGATCAAACTAATTTTTCAACTCCTTTGCAAATATACTTTAACCAAAATATTGCCTTAGAAAATCATGCTTTTAGGAAATAAGATAACCAATCATCCAAGCAAAATGGATAAATCCCATTTTTACAAGATAACCACTGAGAGAAAATCCACAACCTATCATACGTAATAGTACCACCTGGAGTTTAACAGCAATCAGTTCCACAGAATGCTTTCTTTTTCGCTCAATCTCTCTGGTAGCAATTTACACTAATTTATTTTGTTTACTTTCCCTTGGAAGATGAAGTGTGGCTGAACATCCTTCTTCCACTTAAATCTAATTTACTTACAGACAGTTGATTTTAAGCTTCTTCCTCTGTCAAAACACCACCTTCTTTCTTTCTTTCTTTCTTTTTTTAAAGATTTTATTTATTCATGAGAGACACAGAGAGAGAGAGAGAAGCAGAGGGAAAAGCAGGCTCCATGCAGGGAGCCTGATGTGGGATTCGATCCCGGGTCTCCAGGATCACACCCTGGGCTGAAGGCAGGCGCTAAACCACTGAGCCACCCAGGGATCCCACCACCTTCTTTTTTAAACCCAATCCCACCTCCCTGCCCATCATACTGCCAGATTCCAACCCTGAATCATTTTCGTTGCTCATCTATGGTACCCTCCTTAAATCTTTCAGATCTCTCATAAAATCTGAACATTAAAATGAGATCTTGTGGTCATATTCATTAAATAAGTATGACCAATGCCAAGCAGAGGGGAAATACAACATTATTCTTCGTTGATATGTATCGTATCTTCCCCTCACCTATTCAAGCAACACTCTTGACTGAATTCACATCTCTATTATTTCCCTCTAATGTTGTGGTAAACTTTTTTTTAAATTCTTAATAAGAAAAAAAAATTCATAATGAGAATCTTACAATACTGAAGTTAGGTTGAGAAATGGGTCATGGCAACATTCAGGTTTTGCTTTGTTCTTTAGCCCTGTAGCATTCCTTTGTTCTTCCTGAACTGCATTTTATTTTTCAATTCGTCATTTGATGGTACAAGTGCCACTTTGTATTTGAATCATAAAGGAGGTTAACATTACCCCCTAATTTAGTGTCATCCAAAACTAATGAACTTATTCTGAAGTCTGTCATCAAAATCACTGATAAAAAGAGTAAATAATCCAGTCCCCAAATCAAAGTTAATAAATTCATACAGTTTTAAACAGCATGTTTCAACCTATTCATAGGATTGCTCTGAGTCTTAAAAGTAATTCACCTTTTATACCACAGAACAGACTGCTTACTTTGCATAGTTCCTCAGTAGAAACTGACTAGGCACATTAGCTGGTATTTCGCCACTATTTCACAGGGATGCTCAGAAAATTCATCAACAGGGAGTGTGCACATTGCCAAATTCCTCTGCAGGATAACAGTGAAGTCAGAAATAGAGTCAAAAGTTTCCTAACAGTATTCTGTACTGTAGCACTCAGCTGATGAGTCCAGCATCCATTTCTTTTTTTTTTTTCAGCATCCATTTCTTAAAATAGATTTCATGAGAATCATCTTAAAACTGAATCTCGTTCACATTGAGGAGGTAAAGAAACAAGTTTCTACATACTGCTAAATTTCTGAGGACCAATTCATGGGAAAAATAAGTTTAGTTCCATGTGAGGCAGGCTATACTCAGCATGGCTGAAACTCACTGAGAGAGGAACTGTCTGGCAGAAACACAGCAACAGAAGTCATTTGATGATAGAAAATTATTTTCAAGTAAAAGCTCATCTTTTGAAAAGATTATGTGGAAAAAAGCATGAGCCAATGAGGACATCTGAAAGTCTGATGAATCTAACAGGGTGCTTGCTCTTTCCTTTTCCTCCATCTGACCACCTTTTTGCGTAGCTTGACTAGTATAATGCTAAAAAAGGCAGAAATTACTAAGTAACATCAACAGGTCTCAAACTGCAAGACAATTTTCCAAAGGCAGTTGCGACCATTTAAATTGACTCAAGTCATTTGTCTCACTTGCTTCTGTACCGTATTTGTGAGTATGTGATCATGTGTACATTGCAGCCAGCACAACAGCTCTTATGTTTAAAGCTTGAAAATGGGCATAAAAAGAGAACCATTAGAACAAGATCCCTGATTTCTACCCACACCAACATTATTTATTCAAAGGATTATGATTTTAATATTTAAAGCAACATCTAGTTTATCAAATCATGATGCCATAACTGTAACTCAAAGAGTAGGATGTTAGGAAATCTTTTATTTAACAGTAAGCACTTTTTAAAAGATCATATTTTCCTTTATTAAACTTCAAAATTATTATTTATATTTTATATTTTTTATTTCTGTCTGAAAACAAACCTCAGAGAATTTTATGTATGTAGTGTATACTTGGATTTTAAATTTGGACTTTACTATTTTATCATTGATTTGCTTCTATTGACTGGTGACTTTTTTCTTTTTCTTTTCCTTTTTTTTAAACCAAAAGTCCTTTGCCTGGCCCTCAAGGAATGTCATCATCCAATCCCGCTCTATTTACCCAATCTTGTGCCTCTTCTTCCCCTACTGGTGACTTCTGCTCTACACAGACTATCTTGAATATGTTCCAAGCCTGCCTCTTCCACTGACTCTTCCTTTTGTGTACGTTCCTGTTCTTCTCCTTAACAGGAAAGTTCTCCTTTTTCCATATGTTTCTCCATAGCCACTCAATGTCAGTCATTGGCTTGCTCAGATCTTAAGCAAGTCTCTGACACCAACTTCACCTCCTCCTACTCTTCCTCTCACTTTAATGGAGTGCTCCTGGCTTTCTGGCATACTCTTGCCTCAGGGCCTTTGCACATACTATCCCCTCCATCTGAAAACGCTCTTTAATGAGCAGTCTACATGTCACACCCTTACCACCTACAAACGTTTTCTCAAACATCATGTTTCCTAACCACCCTATTTAACTCTGCAACCCCATCCCAAGATTCTCTACTTCCTTTTCTTGCTTTATATTTTATTTTTTTCATTATACTGGACTGTCACAAGGATAGGAATTTTTGTTTGTTTTATTCACCATTGTATCTCCAGGTGCCTATAATAGTGTCTGGCACATATAAGTGCTTTAAATATCTGCTGAATAAATTCAGTGAATTTAATAAATGTTAATTACTTCTAAGGCCTTAAGTATAATAAATTAAATAAATTTATTGAAATTTGTGTTGATAAGTATTCCTTTGTTTAATCCTCCCAACATTCTATGAAAAAGGTTCTATCATCACTGCACGTTTACAGATGGAAAAATGTAACATAGAGAGATCAAGTAAATTAACTATAGTTAAGTGACCAGTGTCAGTAGCAGCAACTACAAAAGAACAAACTCTTTCACACCTCGCATGTCTTCTAACCTCCCCCATATGCTCTTATATTGGCTCTATCCTTACCACAAGCTGTTGGCCATTTGCTAAAAAGAGTGAATTTATGTATGTATGTATGTATGTATGTATGTATTGTATATTTATGTAGGTATGTATATACTTCTTTCTAAAAAAGAATGTGAGGCAATTAGCCTTAGATATTATTTTCTTCTTATAAGAAGGAGGAGGAGAAATGGGAGAGAGAAGTGAAAGAGGAAAAGCCTGTACTATCACACTTACCAACCGACATTAGGGGAAAGAAATACAGAACTCAGGGTTTGGCCCTAATGTCTTCTAGAAGTTATTAGCTAAGAAAAACACCCTGAATGATCTGGAACTTGAAAAGAAGTCAGTAATGGGCACCTAGGTGGCTCACTTGGTTAAACATCAGCCTTCAGCTCAGGTCATGATCCTGGGGTCCTGGGATCAAGTCTCACATCAGGCTCCTTGCTCAGCAGGGAGCCTGCTTCTCCCTCTCCCTCTGTCTGCCACTCCTCTTGTTTGTTCTCTCCCTGTCAAATAGATACATAAAATTTTTAAAAAAGAAGAAAAGAAAGAAAAGAAAAGAAAAGAAAAGAAAAGAAAAGAAAAGAAAAAAAAAGAAAAGAAAGAAAAGAAAAGAAAAGAAAAGAAAAAAAAAAGAAAAGAAAAGAAAAAAAAAGAAAAGAAAAGAAGTCCATACTAAGTTTAGCCACTTAAAAATGAAAAGACTTCAAAAATACAAATTGCAGGCCCCTAGAAGCCCTGGGTCTATGAGCTCCACAGAGCCTGGCCCACAGGATGAGGTGGGAGTAAGACAAAGCTTGGTTCCGAAATTTTGAGTAGAAACAATAATACCAATGAGGCCAACTGAGCCAACATCCAAACCATACACACTGGTGTGGTCATATCAGGTTTTTATAGCCAACAGCAGTTCCAACTGGTTGGTGCCCCTACTCTACTTGTGAAGGATCTTGAAAATCATCCCTGAAGCTAACATTTATAAAGTGCTTAATAAATGCCAGGCACTATGCCGAGAGCTTTCAAAGATTAATTCATGCAATTCTCATAACTACTCCAAAATCACAAGGATGACAAACAATGTTCCCAAGGACACACAGCAAAATGGTAGAGCTAGACACACACTCAGGCCACCTAGCTCTTTAGTCTGTTACTTCAATGACCTGAGCATCTGTGTAAGTTTATATTATCTAAATCATTCTTTCTTCTCAACAATTGTCTTTGCCCTTTAAGTCATCCCAAACAAACTCTTTGAAGGCATGAATTTTGTGTTACTTATTTCTGTCTCTGGCACAGTGTCTATAACATGGTAGGAGTCTGACAAATGTTTATGAAATGAATGAGTGATCAGGAGAACAAATGAATGGAGTGACTAGAGCTTATTTTTATATCTGATTTGAAAAATGGCATTTCCTAAGACAAAAGACCCCCAGGCTATGAATGCAGGCTTAGACAAATTATGTATCAGTTATTAAGACAGGCCAACTAAAAGTTTTCAGATTGGAGGTTAAAATAGGGAAACAACAACAACAAACAAACAAAACCCACCATTTTAAATAAAAGTAATTAAAATTAGCCTTATATAACTCCACCTCCCTTTTCTACCACAAAGTAGGAAGGAAAGCTGTGGAAGGAAAACTTTTAATCCACTCAAGTATATGATGAACTTAATTTTATAATCTCCTTGATCTCACAGGCTTTTTCAAAGCACAAGGCCTACTGAATTTAGAAATGCATGCATGCCTGTGACTCCTGAGCATGGGTATACACAATCTGGTTATGTTTATTAAAGGGAAATCACAATTTGAATGATCGGTCTTTATGTTTTAAATATTAATGTCTCTGTTATTCACAATCCATTTTATCTTCATCAGGTTTACTTCTTCTTAAATACTAACTTCATAACTTATTTAAATTGTATAAGGGCCACAAAATAGAAAACTAAAAAAGAATCTCCAGAATACTTCTCTGAAAATAAAAACAGTTTCAGCTCTTCTCCTTCTATCTGCCCCACTCATATACCTTTTCACATAGTTTTAAAAAATAGCTAACTGAAAACACGAGAGCAAAATTCTCCTATCCCTAGAAAGAATGATCTAGAACCAAGCCCAAAAAAGAGTTTTCCTGCTTCCTTTCTTTTTCTCACTCTGAAAATAACGTCTGCCTCTAAAGACTAGCATGAGACTTTCGTTTTAATTTCAACTGAAGCAAATGTTATGGCTGTGTTACTGCTCATCAACAGGAAGCAAAATTACTCATCCATTCCACTGAGATATCTAAAACTAGAAGATTCAACACATTCTCTCCCTTCTTAAAGGATCCTATGTGATGGGATTAAATTTCACAAATTTCAAAATACATTTACGATATGGGATTTTAAAATTTAATCCCTTTGCCATTCACTTTAGTTTTAAACAGCTTGTTTATCTTCTTTCTGCTAAGCACAAAATGCAGCGCAGAAATGGAAACCAGATTTCTTTATGTAGCGAATTTCATGTGGTTTCCACATTTCTCCTGGCAGTAGTTTCCCAGCAGACATTCATCTAAAAAATTCCTCCTGGTGATTTTTAAGTAAGATGGCATCTGCAGCATTTTGTGGCACGTTCTAAGCACACTCTCAAGCACAACAAATGGCCTGTGTATTCTAGCATTCTAATTGCAGTTTATATTTAAAGTCTTTGTAAAGGTAGATTAAAATGTTATGCATGTAAACTAGCAAGGGGACTTTTAGTGGTCTTGATTCTTACTCAGGAAGGAATCCCCCTTTTTTTGACTCCTCATTCAGGATAATCTCGGATCACTATGCATTTACTAGCGTGATTCCATATGAGAAGCCCTTGCACAGCAGACACAAACTACAGGCATGGCCCCTGCCCTCAGGGAGCTTATAACCAAGTGTAAAAAGTGATAAACATCAGAATAAGCCAGATTTCTCAATTCTTTGAGAAGAATCAGCAGAGCACAAACAACAAGTGGATGAATGAATGAAACAGACAATAAAGTCTAAATGGTTATCTGAAAATATTTGGTATGCAATATTTTTTGGAGCCATAAGAAAGCTGATTTAAAGCAAAACAGCATGATTAATCTAAAACTCTAACATTCTCTCTCCTCCCTTCCAAAGACATTTAATGTTTTGTTTTAAATCAAAAGTCACTGGCTCACAAGAGAATTATTTTAAAGGCCATAAGGAAGACAAAAAGCAATGTAATTTAGTTCAGGAGTTCTCTGTTTTTTTGTTTTTGTTTTTGTTGTTTTTTTTTTTAAAGATTTTATTTATTTATTCATGAGAGACAGAGAGAGAGAGAGGCAGAGACAAAGGCCAAGGGAGAAGCAGGCTCCATGCAGGGAGCCCAACGTGGGACTCGATCCCAGATCTCCAGGATCACGCCCTGGGCTGAAGGCGGCGCTAAACCACTGAGCCACCCGGGCTGCCCCAGGAGTTCTCTGTTTTTAAGCAATGCATCTGACTGAAAATGTGAAGAGAAAAAACAAAATCTTTTTAAATAGTTGAATACATATTTCCCTGTTTCCTCAATTCCAGTACCTTCTGTGGTACTGTGTTCTGAATAAAACACAGGAAGAGTAGAGGCTGGAGAGAAGAGAAGAAAGCAATATAGTCTCACACTGAGCAAGAGAGGGGTGATGAGGGAAGAAGGACAAGTAGAAAAGAGGAGGAGAAGGAAGGAATAAAAATGAGCAATAAACCCATTTTACTGAATACCTTGTGATCACTTGGTGAAGGTGAACACATACCCAATGGATGGACATTAACACATCACTGCCTTTTGACACAACTAGTTGAAATAATTCTCTGCTTTTCTTTTCCTTAAACATTCAGGGCTACCACAAAAGTCACCAAGGGTAGAAAAATTTCTGCAACAGCACTGTAACCATCTGCCCCCAGGCACTGCCATGACAATTCTCCAAACCGTTGCCCTATAAATTACTGCAGAATGTTTTCAAAAGTATTCCCATTTATTTTACCCGTATCATTTAATTCAGGCCATCTCCCAATGGCCTCCTTCCAACCACATCTCGTTTGACAAATCAGAAAATAGTAGAATTGATCTGGTACCAAACAATTCTGGTGCTCCTTCTCTTATACTTCAGTTGTATCCCAAAATACAAAGGTTGAACTATACTGTACACCTGAAACTAATATAAGACTGTATGTAACTAGTGTAACTAAAACAAAAACTTTTTTTTAAAAATAGGCCCCATGCCTAGTGCAGAGCCCAACGTGGGGGTTGAACTCACAACCCTAAGACCAAGCCCAGAGCTGAGATGAAGAGTGAAGCACTTAACCAACTGAGCTGCCCAGGCACCCATAAAACAGAATTTTTTTTAAAAATGTTTAGGTTCAAATAAGTGTAACTTCTTCAAGAAAGATGAACTTTTGAAATACAATTAATTAAATCTGTACAAACATTAAATCACCAAACATCTTCTGCCCTAGGCATTGAGCGACTTGGCTTTAGTGTTTACACTGTGAATGTTAATTCAAAACGTGTATCTCATGCTCACAGTATGTACTGGTAAGTAAAGAGAATTGTATTATGAAAATTATCCTACATGGTTAAAATGACTTTCAGCATGGCCTCTCCAGTTTCCAACAGCATGCACAGTCACAAAAATTTATGGAAACTTTCCCTTATTGAATGTGAAGGAGATATGTGCCATGTACTGTGGGAATGGGAGTTGTAAGTGGAGAATTTGATATACTCAGGAAATCCTGCATATACATAATACACAGAGAAATACACTGAAAATGATCCAGTAGAGGAATGCAGCAAATGTGGCTCTTCATCTAAATGAGTCCGAATATACAACATATGATCTAAACAAAATCAAATTAAACAATAATAAAATAAAGTCAGAATCAACGTTAACAAATTGGATCCATGGGCAGCCCCAGTGGCTCAGCGGTTTAGTGCCGCCTTCAGCCCAGGGCGTGATCCTGGAGACCTGGGGTCGAGTCCCACATCAGACTCCCTGCATAGAGCCTGCTTCTCCCTCTGCCTGTGTCTCTGCCTTTCTCTCCTTCTGTGTCTCTCATGAATAAATAAAAAATCTTGAAAAAACAAAACAAAACAAAACAAAAAAAACCAAATTGGATTCAACCTAACCAGTATTAGCATTACCACGTGACCAACACTGATTATTTTATGATCTGAATGCAAAGATGGAACTAAAATTAAGGCTGATTCAGAAAACATATAGGACAATATTTACTGGCAAATCACTTCCCACTAGCTTTCTTATGCTTTGTTAAAGGTTAAAACAAAGTTAAGAACTGAACTTTCCAAAAATTAACCAACTAAAATGTGGTATTGAAACTGTCATGGTCTGAAATCATGAAAAAAGGGAGAGAAGCCCATTATCATCAACCTGGCTTCACTACGGACAAAGGCAATTCTACAAAAGTTAAAAGGTTCCTTTTAGGTCACTTATTATGGCTCCTGTTGTTTTCTCTGTTCAGAAAACTTGAAGGAAAAAAACTAAACAAACAAACTATAAGTTCTTTTGTTTTTTTAGTGAGCTTCTCAGTAATATAATTTCACTAGGCCCTGAAAATGCAAGTTGAATTCTAAGTAAAGGTTGTAGTGGACACACACCCTGGACCAGGTAGTACCTGGAGCCCACCCTAAACATTTTCAGTGAGGTCTGGATCTCTTAAAGAAAAAAAAAAAGCAAAAACTATTTAAAATTCTACTAGTTCTCCAGCAAAACATGCCAGTATTTCAAAAGCCATCATTATCCACTCTGGCCAATGAAATCCAAGACTACTTCTTTCTTGAAAAAAACCAAGGTGAAATGGAAAGGAAGTAAATTGTACCAGAGGAATTGTAGCAGAGGTTGGGGGAAAACTGATCCAGTAGTACACAAAGTGTGTGTGCAGTTTTTAAATGCAAGCAGCAATAACCCCCCCCCCCATAGAAATTGGTCCCCTTTAAATCTTGCATCTGCAAAATTATGAACACATTTCCTATCTAATTTATACTTGTTAACCTTCTATTGTTCCTGTAAAGCTCTGACAGGCACAATTTTTAAAAAAATGACTGAAATGTGCACACACTAAAACTAACATCTAAGATTACAAAAAACACTGAACACGTGCTAGCCTAAAAAAAAGAAAAGGTTACTTTAAAAAGGGGAAAGAATTTGATTTTGATGTTAGTAATTCTCACATAAAGACCTGGTGTAGTTTAAATAGATATATATAGATATACACACACACACACACACATCCATACACATTTATGTACACATATGTATTTTAATACATACATGAAAAACTATAATAAAAGTGGATAAACTCAAAAGAGAGTAAGGTCATGATGGGCTATTCAAAAAGATTCTCCAAAAGGTTATCTTAGGAGCGAGCTACCACTGCAGTGTTTTCAAAACAATGCTTGTTGCCTCTCTTTCAGAATCAAATATTTTCTTCTATTTTTACTTGTTTTACACATACATGGTTTATTTACCCCATGAGATTATAAACACCTTGGGGAAAATAACACTCAAACACTGCTCAAATATTCCTGAGCAGTACTTGCTATTGCTTGGGCTTTGGAGTCATAGTACCTAGCTTTGAATTGAGGGTCAGTAACTAAGGGAAGATGGGAGCCTGACTGTGCCCTCAGAATAGTACCTGACCTGCAGGAGGCCCACTTCTGGGCCAGGCCCTGTTCCAAGGTCTTATCGCACATTAGGTTTTTTAGTCCTCAAAGAAACCCTATCTCAAAGATAAGGAACCCGGGGGCCTGAACAGTTAAATAATTGCCATGGTCCATAGGAAGTTGTGAGGCCAGGATTCAAACACATGTGGTCCAGTTCCAGAATGCTCACCCTGTACTGCCTCCTGGAGCTTCTATTCCTTCATCTGTGACCAAAATCCTACCTTCAGGATTGTGGGATTACATTACATGTGAAAAACACTAGCACAGGGGCCTGATATAAATAAAGTAAGTGCTGGGGGCACCTTGGTGGTTCAATGGTTGAGCATCTACCTTTGGCTCAGCATGTGATCCCGGGGTCCTGGGTTCAAGTCCCACATCGGGCTCCTGCAGGGAGCCTGCTTCTCCCTCTGCCTATGTCTCTGCCTCTTTCTCTGTGTCTCTCATGAATAAATAAATAAAATCTTTAAGAAAAATAAAATAAGTGCTCATAAAATGTATCTAAGAAACAAAACAAATCTTTAAAAATGGAAAACTATACACTTTCCTTCCTCTACAGCTTTTCACTATATTCCTGAAGATCAGTGAAGTCATATAATCTGATTCTGTCTGGCCAATTGAAGCCATTTTTGGGTGATTAACATGCAAATAATATAAGTGTTTATAAACATAGGATTAATACTCATCTGCAACATGTAAATAACCTTTCAACATGAACTAATTTATACACAAAGTGCTTTTTTTTTTTTTTTTTCCTGTAAAAGTAAAGCAAATTCCCATGGTGGCATGAATAGAAGTATTTTAGTGTGGTCTCATATGTCCCTTGAATAAATTCTCTGGAGTCTAAACAGAATTAAGAAGCCAGTTATTACAATATACTCAACTAAACAGATTTATGTGGGATCAAACCCTTTTAGCAACTCATATAATTTGTATTTCCACTTCTGAATATACCAAGGATTATGAATCCTAAAATAAAGATACTGTGCCACGTATTGTGCAAGTACACTTATCATTGCTTAAAGACTTGGAGCTTCTGAAATGACCTTCTAGGTAATTGCAGGTATTTTGAGTAAAGCAGAAAGCTTCCTTTCACACACAATTTCCTTGTAGCCAATATGCTTCACTTGAACTCCCAGTCACAGAAAGGAGACTTTCTGTATCCCTGCAAAAAAGTGGCTCTGAGTCTTCATGTAATGGACATAGAGACTTCTTTTTCTTTACGATATCATACATGCACATTTCTGAGTCATACTAAGGAAATAAAATATTGGTGATGCCAAAAGACATCAGGAGGCAATATTCTAAAATTGTCAGTGACCCGAGGACACCATATTTCTCTTGTCCAAGTGAGCCAGTGCTCATTTTAAAGTCTGATTCTAACGTGGAATTCAATGGGAGCTCCTAGCACATAGCATTCAGATGATGCCCGTCAGCTCTTAGGGGCTGCAGCAGGCAGCAGACTGCATTCCTAGTACGCTCTCACTTAAAATCTGCCTGGGAAGGCCAGCGCCAATTTTCCTATCCCTTTATCTTGCCTTCCCCTAAAGATTTCAAGACAGTGCTTGAAATTTTACTGGAGTCATAAATCACATATTTACCTTCATGAGACTGGTTTTCAATAGAGCCAGTTTTTAAGGTTCGTCTGCAGGATGTATTATGTTACTAAAATATAGAAATGGCTGCTGTGCACGACACTGGTTAGTAAGACTCAAAGTTCGTAACATTATCTTCCTCAATTGATTTGAGGAAAGAATGTTCATAAAATACATACTGCTTTTGGTTAGAGGCTGATTTCTAAATAAACAGACTCAGCAATGGAAATTGTACAGACAGGCAAAACAAAACATGCATTAGTAAATGTACATTTTAAAATCAACTCTCACAATCTCCGCCTTTCGCAAGCTTTTTGAAGACTGTAAAATCGGTTGCATTACATTTATGATTTATAGCTGTTCTAATGTAACTTCTTTTTCAGTTGCTGAAGGAAAATCTGTTCCCTCTTCTGGACTATTTCTCCTCCATTTCACAGTCTCTTGATGTTGCATCTCTGCCTGAGAGAGCACCTCACTGCAAGTGATCTGAAGGCAGCCATTTGACTCAGGGAGGGAGAGAAAAGGGGAGAGCCTTGCTACAACAAATCTCCCAGTCCCTTTGGGCCCTAACAAAATAGGAAATGCTAGTAATTAGGGGATTGCATTGCCACCAATTAAAAAAAAAAAAAAAAAAAAAAACGAAGTGCTAATCCACACAACATAAAGTCAAACTAAGTGGGTCTATCTTTCCTAATTTGTGATGAACTGGGGTCAACTAGATTTTTATCTCAAATACAGACTGGGAAGGAGAAAACAACAAGAAAGGAAACATCACAACTTGGTTAGATCCTGCTTTTCACACAAGATTATATGACCGATAGCTACACAGGATGCTTCCAGAAGATTACGAGGCCAAAAATAAGCAAGGAAATATGGCTGGCCCAAATGTTCACATTTATTTCTAAAAGAATAGTGCAATCCGATACACAACGGCAGTACATCTATATCCAGGTTTCACATTTAAGATTAAAAAATAAGATCGTTTTAATTCTCGAATGACTGTCATGATAAAGGTTTGACCAGAAACCATACATGTACTATGTAGCTTTTATTCATTCTTCCAACCAGATGCTGAATGGCCTGCGACAGTCCACTTAAAGTATAAAGATAGCAACCCTGCCTTCAATTAGCTTACATTCTATTTGGGGAAAAATCCAAATATGTGAAATATTTGGTGACATTTCAGTACAAAACTAAGAGAAGGCAGCAGATAATTAACAAATGAATAACAGGAAACAAAATTGCTATAAGAATTCTGTAGGGGAAAAAGTGGTCTCTGTGGGCTGACAATATGCTTTGGGGGTACAGGTGCCTGGGTTAGTAAAAAGCTGAGTTCTGCCACTTACTGTTATTCCACGAAGCGATATGCTTAACTTCCAGCCTCGTCCTCATTATTGATAATAGGAATGACTACAGTACCTACTACATAAGGTTAATTACAAGAAACCGACACATTGTATATGGAAAGATTTTGTAATCTGTAAAGAAGCTATAAATGGCTATTGAGAAAGTGGTAAAAAGAATCACACAAAACTGTTACCACTAATTTGGGAGAGCAGAGAGGGTTAGGAGGATGGAAGGGAAGATGATTAACTTTTTTCCTTATATACTTTCTACTGTTTGAACTTTTATAGTGCCTGAGCACTAATTTTATAACAAAAAAAGTTAAAGCTATATAAATACTATCTGAGGTAGAGAGTCTAAATACTACCTGTGACACCATATCTGGATGTCACAAAATACTCTATTGTAAACATTAGTAACCCTGTTCCTTTATGAGTACATGGAAACAAGACTCAGTCCTGGTTTCAATTTGAGAATTTCTAAAGTCATAAAAATGTGCCAAGTTTGGGAATGATAACCAACTGAAACAGTTTTTTCTTTCCATGACATTTTAAAACAGAGCAAATTTTATAGTGACCTCAAACATCCATTGATTCAAACAATCACTTTGGTCAATGTGTTTTGAAATAGCAAGTTAAATAACATTAATTCTCAAAGGCGAGTCTTTCTGGGGCATAACTGCGCTCTTTAGAGCCTGTCTCATCAGGTATTTAACTGATAACTTTACAGACAGAGGAAAGGTCCTCAGGCCATTTCCAAATGAATGCCAAGGGCTTTCCACAGAGGCATGGAAGATTTTATAAACTGAATTTGATCACCAATTAGCATTTTTAACATTAGAAGTAGGTGTGAGCTCTTCTAGGGCAGGAATCATATCTTCTTAATCTTTATATGCCCAGTCCCTGGCATTGTGATCAGCATACGAGGAAGCAATAATAAATATTTATTGAACTTATTTGAAGGAAAGTTAACTCTGAAGCATTTTAGTCACCTGGAAGCCCAAGGACACGGGCACATATGCCAAGAACTAAACCTGTATAGTTGCATTCTGTAGAAAATCACTTAAACTACTTCAGTAACAGTAAAGATAAGTATGAATTTGAGTTCCCTGAATAAAACTTCGAAAATTTCCCTTTGTGAGAAAGAATCTCTCCTACACTTGAGAACTATAGATGTGTGAACTGAGATGAAATCATGGAGCAGTTTGATCAGAGCAACCTTTCATCTGCCTTACCCAAAATTTCCAAGGCATGTTTCATCGATATAAATAGAAGAGGGCAGAGGGAAGGCTTTCACTATTTGTGGCAGAAAGAAGCCCACACCTGGAATGCTGGATTCCTGGCTGACTATTGTACCACTGGCTCATGGCTCCTCTATGACGATTTATGAATAAACATATAGGTGCTGAGAAAGAACAGAGTTGGTATCTACATGTAGCAAGACTGTTAGATTATATGTAGTCACGTGTCTATTTCCAGTCTTATATAAGCAGTGATGGGGTGGGAGGGGGTAAGGAGTTGGGGCATCCTGGGCTTGTTCAGGCATTATGGGATGGGCCCTATACAAACAAGTATGGAAGTGGAAGTAGGTGATAGGAAGTAATCCCTCTGTCTTCCGTTGAGAGTTTAAATCCCTCTATGAATGATATACCCAATGCTAATCTCTTTGTTCCACCCAAAATTACTGGATAATTCATTTTTATCTTATTTAATCTTCCTCCCAAGGTGACCAGGGCTTGTCAAACTTTAGATTCCATTAATGGTATATGTTAATTCAAGAGGACGTTTCATGATAAGTGAAAGCTTTAAGGAAGCTCTCACTTGAAGCTTTTTGAAACATTTAACCCAATATATTTAAAAGAGTAGATTTTTTTCTGCTTCTATAAAGTATTGCATGCGTCCAGTAGAAATGAATTGCTCTAGTTGTAATTCTTTAAAGATTACTAAATTTCATAGTTTGGCTACTCAAATTATATTTGGAAGCTACCTAGGAATTCTCTCACATTTTGATCTCTGGAAGGGTAATTAATCAAGCTCTTGTTTTGGATAACTCGAACTTTAATCAGAATCCTACGGGGCGGGGATGACAGTCACAGGGCTGTATACTCCGAATATTCAACAGTATATATATAATTGAAAACAGCAACAACAGGAAAAGAAACATAGATGCCAGTGGGTTGATATGTTATAACCTTTGCTCTACCAGTACTTGGCAAATTTCAACAGTTTTAGTTAACCAGAGATAAAAACTATAAACAGTGGAATACCATTAAAATTTAAAAAAAAAAAGGATTAACACAAAATCAAGAATTAGCAGTGAAAAAGAATGCTGTACTTAAGAGCATGCATCTACCAGAGGCAATTTGTTCGAAGACTGAAGTCGTTATTTCATAGTGGAGGTTTGAAATCAAAACTTTAAAGTTTCTTTAGGTCAAGCTATAGCACAGCATTCAGAGAGCCAGCCAAAATCGCTGAGGGAAACGAGGAAGGCCACATGTGGAACTAATTACTCATGTAGAGGCCATGACAAAGAACATTTCTCCAGACTTTTCATGGGGGCTTCACTTTCAGGAAGTTGCTATAATTACTGTTCAAGTCTAGAGCAGCCTGCAAGCCGCTGACAGATCCAACAGACGAGGAGGAGGAGGGAAAGGGAGAGAGAGAGAGAGAAAAAAAAAATGAACTTATCTGCCCTTTTGACGAGTGAAATACCAGAAAATAAAGTACCACAGGAAAGCTCAAAAAAGTTCACAAATGAGCCCTGACTTCCAGCGTTCAACTCTGTGTTTACTTTTTTTTTTTTTAAATCTATCCTCTATCTTCAAATGACTTTCCTAGCCTGGATCGGACAGCAAATTTGTACTTCGACACTAACTCACTTTCAGTTGGCCACAGCAGAACTGTACATCTCGACTCTTTTTTTTTTACAGCTTTTCCATACTGAGGCCCACTTCCTGCCCAGTTGAGGAAAAAAATCTGGCCTGAAGATGAAATGACTGCTTAACATTACACTAAAACATCTGGTACCATTTTATGCACAGACCCATGTCTGAGAGCAGGCGATTCTAGCGGTCTCTCCAGCGGCACAGCGCATACCCAAACCTCCCCAGGGTGACATCATCCCATATATGGACTCTCCAGCCCAGCCCTCCCCCTTTTCCTGGTCCTAAATTCATTGCCAGTTCCCCAGTCTGCAGCAAATGTGCCACGTCAAGACTGGAAATCACAGCCCTTGAGTGTGTCTCAGTCAGTGCAACAGAATTCAGGGGGGAAAGCCGAATGCAACCCCCGGTGCAGGAAGGGAGGCTTTTCCCAAAGACCGGGAGAGGATTTTAAGTACATAGATGGAAGCTTCTGGAGATCCTGCTCCGTCGCCCCAGTGTTCAGACTACCTGTTCAGGACAATGCCGTTGTACAGTAGTCTGCACATTGGTTAGACTGGGCAAGGGACAGCATCGCCATGGACGGATGGGGACGAGAGTGGCTGTTTCCAAGGAGAAGACTTTTGTTTGCTGTTTCCAATCTCATACCCCATGTTTTTCTTCACAGGTTTTGCACACTAGGGACCCAGAAGCCCTCGGGGACACTGCTGAGAAAGGACTGCTCGGAAGAAGACCTGTGGGTAAGGCCTTCCTGACTGCTCACCTGGTCTGCGCCCAGGAGAGCCGAGGTGGGGAGCCAATGATTTGCGTTCACGTGCGAGACAGACAGACGTACATGCATGGTGGAGAGCTATGCGTTTAGCTTTGAAAGAGGAACAATATGTGGTATAGAGCGATTTACTGTATTGATACTGGATTTCTGAAGATTTAGAAGTCAGGGATTTCCTTAAGTTTAAAGTTTTTCCCACTTCCAAATGAAATATGGAAACACTCCAAACACTTAAGAATAATTTAATGAGGCTAGTTTTTAACTGTTGAAATGAATAATCCAAAGACCTGAAAGCTTATTTGAATAAGGGCTGTCGGAGAACTTGTAACATTCCCGGGTTGGATCCATTTTGCTTCAAAGGAAAGAATATTAGCTATTTTTAAAATGCTATCCGAATAGTGCTTTTTTTTTTTTCAAAATTTACTTACATAATATAAATCCCAGGAATAGTAGTATCTAACAATAAAAGAAGAGGCTGCCAAGCTTTTGCCCACCAGACAATGCAGATGGGACTGACCCAGGAAAACGCGCCAACCCAGAACTTAGTCAGCAACTGATGAAGTCGGAGAATAGAAGAAACCAAACCTCTGTCTTCAGATATCCCAGTATATATATCTATATATATATCTATATATATATAGATATATATATCTATATATCTGTGTTACAGTTTTGTTTTTTAGTTTTTTTTTTTTTTAATCCTAAAATGGTTGATAATTGTTGGTCAGCTGAGACCTCATGCCTATATTTTACAATGCTTCTATTTCTCGGAGCATTTAAAATGATAAGGTACTTTGTCTAGAAACCCACTGATAAAAAAGGAATTTGTAAACGAAGGCAAAGTTTTCTTTGGTCAGTTTCCAGCTGTCCTGGAGGTGAAGGGGGGTGGGGAGGAAGGTGGGAGGGAGGAAAACCCTCAAGCTGAATGAAATCCCAATAGAGAGAATAATAGAGAAAGTCTGGGTTGCAATATGATCCATGCTAAACTTTAAAGGTGGGCCTCTTAAAGAAAGTTCTGGAGAAACGTTACTGCCTCACCCCTAATTCTTCCAGCCCCCAATTATATCAACTCCCAAACAATTCTATATAATGAAAACATCTGTTCTATAGGCTTTTATGAAAAAAACCAATGTGCTCTCTTTTGTCCTCCTTTAATTCTTCAAAATTTTAGTGGTTCCTGAACAAATCCTTTTCTAAATTGTACATTTTGCAATAATTCAAAAATTGTCACAAGTTCTCTTTTGCGAAACATTTTATTACAAAAGGTTCCCCAAGTTATCTTTTGTGAAAACAATTTACTTTTAAAATTACCCTTTTGATCATCCCCCAACTGGTATAAAGAACATATTCCTATTTCCTATTCATAGTTTTTAGTTAAAACATAAAAAGCAAGGATAAATTTACTTATCTTCTCCATTTAGATGATATAATAAAGTCACCCTTTGTTTTTTCTATTGTGACTTGGAGGCTTCCATATTAATTATTTTTAATAGAACAAGAGATGTTTAAAACCTATATAATTTCTTTTTCACAATGAAACTGGAAAAAAACTTTACTAGGTAATTACGGAAGCTTATTTTCTCAAAAAATTATATTTTTACTAATTGATGGACTTACTGAGGAAGAAAAATAGCTATAAGGGACTTTGGCGATGTTTAAATTTTTCTGAAATTTTTTTAACTCTGTAGAAATGACAAAATTTCATAACTAGCTTTCATTTCATGTATATTGAATTCAAATGTCTTTCTTCACGTTAACTGGTCTTTTTGTTTCTACGAAATTAACCATCACTGGTTGCCCACCAATTTTCTCCCTCAGGATGACTTTTAGTTTAGAGATAGAGGGGACCCGATGGTGTCCTTGGCAGAAGTACAGGAATAGGAACATAAGAAATAATTTGTAGAGGGGTAGCCGAGGAGTGCCTGCAAGTGCTCGGTGGAGTCCTGACAACCCATTTTTGATGCAAACTTTTAACAAATGAAAAGGAATCACACTTATTTTTAAATTGCATGAGCTAAATCAAGAATCAAATGTAAAAGCTCATTTTATAAACTCCTGCTCACTGAAGGCAGGACAGGATGGTCCTTAATGCGCTGGTATATATACCAGCAAGTATACACACATATCATAAAATAATACCTTATCTATTTGCAGGGTAATTAGAGCAATGTTTAACTTTATTTTGATATTACTTTATAAGGAGATATACAAATATTTTAGAGGTCATGGGATCTATTCCAGAGGAAAGTAACCAACAGTGACATCTTCAACTAAAACTACCCCTGGATATGATGGTAAGTACTAAAATTAAACTTTGTACATTGTCAGAAAGAGAAATATGTCTGCAGGGTCTGTCCAAACTGCATTTCAGGAAAGCTTAGTAGTTATTTTTTGTTTCAATGCATGGATGCCTGGTAAGTTAGGCTAGGTGGTGGGTTAAAAGGAAAACTTTTTCTGCCATCTAACAGAAACGAAACGTAGGGCCTTACCTTCAACACCATCAATCTGTAAGTGGAAGAGGATCAATATAAAACAGTTTATATTTTCCAATCTCATTCCCTATTGTTTAAGCCCCAGATCTCACAATCAAAGAAAGTTTGTTTATAGTGGGACAAAATTTCTTACTGATCACTTTCTTGCAATCAGTCAATATGTTTAACGCTCTCCCTGCTTGGCATGTCTGTCTTTCGGCCCAGATAATAGTGTTTATGTTTTTTAAAGACCAAAATATACTGTCTACCCCCACCTCTCGCCTTACAGACCACCCAAGTTTTTCACGCCGTGGGAAAAAGCTTAGGCATAAAATGTCTAATGAAAGAATTTTCCTTTTTTTTTAAAGGAAATAAAAGGAAAATACAACTTGATAATGTGAAAAAGTTCACTCAACCACCAGCGTCCATCCTTAAGAGAAGCCAAAGCTTTCAATTACCCTACAACAGCTCTGTTCTTTAAAAACAACCTATTTTCCTCTTTTCTAAGGAGAATATCCCACCCCTCACAATAGTGTCCAAATAATAACTAAGTGACCATTACTCAGAAATCCCAACTTAAAATAACTAGGAGGTCAGGGCTTTAACCTGAAGGGAGACAAGAAATTGTCTTCAATAAAGACAGAAATTTTCTTACTTGGTTTCTTCTTTTTACTTTTTTGTGCTGTAAATTAGGTCAAGAGAAATATTTACCCAGGTTTTGAAGGTCTCTTATTAAAAAGTTTTATCAGTTTTAATAAATAGAGATAATGAAGTAAATTAAGGAAAATCATTAAATCTTCATATTGGACTTCCTGACCTATCGTGACAGCCAGTTTCCTGAAGTTGCTCTGGTCTAATTTTGCTGTGAAGTACTTAGAAGATAATTCTTCCATTGTATTTTTTCCTTAAGATAATAAATAAAAGACAAAAGAAAACAAAGTGTAATAATCGTATTAAAATTACTTGGTACGATAATAATGTAAATAGCTCTTTTATATTTTAGTTAGCATTTTAAGTGATAATGAATTGATAGTCACTCTAGCTGAGAGATGGAAAAAAACTCTTAAATTTTTTTTCAGCCTTTGGTCTTTTTAACAAGATTAAGGGCAGATTCAACATAACAATGAAGTATGCATATGCCACATAGTTACTGTAATTGTAGTTTAAAAATTTATTAGAAACATTAATTGTCCACAAGTCTTATAAATAGTCATTTTTTAGCAAGATTTTTCCCCCTGAAAAAAAGTTATGGTTTTTCAGGCTCAAATATTTTTGGATATCTTGTTTTATTAGAACTGTTTCATATTAAAATATAACATATAAACTCACAAATATTTCTTTCTATTTTTTCAGGTTGCATGCATCATTCCTTTAATTGAGCAGAGTTAACTGGATCAAATTATTTATGGGAGAGAGGGAAAGCTATACAGAATTACAGTAATTTTTAATTTCCACCAATATACTCTTTGTAAGTGAATCACTCTAAATATTTTCTGTTACACTGAATGCAGCAACAATAACAAAGTAGTTTCATAAGGTACTTGTTTTTACATACTCTGACCTTGTAATTATCTAAATAGCAGCCAAGTTTACTGACATTTTTGATTCTGTCAGAAAAAAAAAAGTTCTCTACTCAGAATGATGACCAGAAACAGAATCAGATATTTATTTTCTTGAAATCAAATAAATAAATGGAAAATTGCACCTATCAACTCTTTGTTAAAACTGTACCATATCTAATCAATGCATAAAAGTTCAGATGTGTAGAAAACTGTAATTTTTTTCAGTCTCTAAGAACAGTCTCCATAAAGTTTCTATTTGCTATTTTCTCAGAATTTTATAATTAAAGGGAAATAACAAACTACGAATTTTCTTTAAAATTCTTTGGAAAAATATCCCAAACTATACACTCCTTGGACCATAAGATTTTGTTTTGTTTTTGAAGAAATTCCACTTATTGGAATTTTGACTATCTAAATATTTTGTGTTTTAAAGGGCAGGGGAACTTATTAAATACCTCTATGGATGTGAATTGATCGTTTATAATAAAAAGCCAGTAGAGTTATCCTTGAGTCACCAGAATTACATTTTCTAACTGTATTTAACACCATTAACTCTTTCTCATACAAATTATAAGAAAACTTTTCAAAGGGTATGGTTTTACTTTTTGGATATGAAATAAAGTTTCCTTTTCTGTGTTTAAGGAAATTTTCTGTAACTGTACTTCACTACCAATGTCCAAAACACATTCTGAGCATCACCATGGGTAACAACTTCTTACTTTATACCCTTTTGATAAATGGCACGGTGCTGTAGCTAAGGTGGAGCATGTAAGCTCACTCTGCTTTTTATTTGGTCTTCACATCCATATGTAAATACTTCGCATTAAAAAGAATATGAGAAATTTAACTAAGTTCTCACTGCTTTACAAAGTATTGGCAAAAATACATCCCCTTATAAAATCCCACTATCAAAGCATCGGATACCAAAGTTGGCTGGTTGAATTGCCAAATACATTAGGCTCATTAATTATTTTGAAAATGGCTGCCGTTTCCATGTAAACGACAAGTTTCTTTTTCATGGGCTGGGCTATGGTACTTATCTACTACAAGAAACATGTATAAACATAGTCTTTATCTTTAACTTCAGTTTTAAAATATGCAGAGTTTTTGTGAAGAGGAAAAACATCTGGTTCAATTACTGTGAACTCTGACTGCATGTGGGCCAGTAATAATAATATGAATTGGATTTAAGAATAAACCTTGTGCTTAATCTTTTTTCTTTTTGTTTTGTTTTGTTTTGTTTCCTTAAAATTTCAATGTGAGTTTTCTGTTAAGTCCATTATCCATGTTAGCACATTTGGAACAAATGTAAAAGTGTACTTTCTGAATAAAGTCAAAAGTCTAACTTGTTTTAGTTCCCTAATGTTTTAATGTTTAATTCTATTGTGTGTTTTTCTCCCTTTCCCCTCACCCTCCAAAATCACCAAATCTGGAAAACAGACTGATTGTATCTGCCCATGAGCAAAGGAAACCCGAAGGAACCAAGGGCCTGGCTGGACGGAGTTGTCATGTGTCTGCCTGTCTACACTTGCTGTGCAGAACATCCGCTCACCTGTACAGCAGGCACAGACAGGCAGTCACATGACAACCCAGCCTGAATGACAACCAGCCATTGAAAGAAAGCAGCCCTCACACCATAGCATCTACACCAAGAGCTACAACCAAAATGAGGGGCGCGGGGGCCTGGGTATTTAATCTGTTGGTTTAATACTTAATTCGTATGTATTATTTTATTATTATATTTTGATTCAAATATTGAAACCCACCAAAAGTAAAGTGAGTGGTGCTTATGAAATATAATAAAACCCATTTCTGAAAATGTTCCTGTGCTTTCTATAGTTCTCTTTTCCTAATTGTTGTCAGTAAATTACTACCCTTGACATTAATTGTACACAGCTTTGCAGAACCCCATAATCAATATGACAAAACAATATAACTTCAGTCTAATGCTTGACAGAGAAGAAATGATTCTAATAATTCTACTACAAAAACTAAGTTTAATTTTTCTGTATCATGATTTTTTAAGAGAGAGAAGGAGAAAAGAAAAAGGGAAGAGATAATGTTTCAGGGGATCATATATTTTGAGTTAATACTACCAGTTTGGGTCTGGGTATAACATAGCAAAAAGAGTATTTCAAACATACTGTTCATAGGTATTAAAATAGTTGCTTCTCTTCTGCTGATATATAGAAAATTGTAATTGAAGCTTCTATATTCCCATCTGTCATGATATACAAAGATTTATTACTTTGTCATTGTTTAATTAAGAAGATTACACTATAGTTCTAAAGGTGGAGTTACCAAGGCCAATGCATTCACTTGAAATACATGTTCCCATTCACTGTAAACTTTGAAACTCTTGAGATGTTCAGGCATTCAGTTATTTTTCAAAAAGAGCAAGGAAAAGGATCAATGGTAAAACAATGTAAATTTTGCCATATCTCTTGAGGAAATATCAAAACTTCAGTATAGTGAACTGGAATGAAATGATCAGGGCTGGCTTGCGTATATGAATGTTTCAAACACTGATGGGTAAAAAAAGTGTGGAGACAGATAAAATTAGAAAATTGTCAACTCTGATTTGATTCACTAAAATGTTTTAATTTCAGTATTTAAAATTAATTTCATTTTCCTTAGATTCTTGTCAAACTTTTGAAAATGTTGCACAAGAATAAACAAAATTTTCCATTTTTTTAACTTAATTAAATATTTCAAATATATAGTTTGGACTAAAAAAACTAGTTTTCTGCAGATTTTTCAGTTTTAAAATGAAAGATTTAATCTTAGGGCTAAAAACCCTATGAGGTTAAAAATTTCTAGGATTTTGTGCTATTTGGTGTTTTACTGGGCCTGACACTAATTTCTTTAAAAAAAGAGAAAAATGATTCTGCAAAAAAACGAAGTAAAAATACAATTAAAGCTACATTCTTGCATTTAACAATTTGGCCTTAGGATATATATCTTCTGCAAAAATATACTTCTGCAAAACACATTGAGCAATGAAGGTTTTTACCTTAAATGAAAGTCTATGACTAGCAATAAAGTACTAAACAATAGTTCACAAAACATAAAATATAAACAGGAAGACAATATAAAAATGTCCCACAAAATATTTACATATTACCACCCAATTTTAAATGTTTCATATAACCCGCAGCAGATGCCAACACGAGTCCACATTTGCATCACTCTACTGAACCCTGCAGGGCAGTCCCAAGACAGTGTTTGAGACCACTCCGGATGACACAATAGCAGGTCAGAACATAAAGATGACTGTTCCATTCCAGCAAACTCCAAAGGGAAAGTTAGGAGGCCAGCAGAGTCATCCTTAAGTGAGCTGCTCAGGATAACATTGCCAATAATATTCCCATAAAATTTGACGTTGACATTTTGGTTTTACATTTTTTCCCTTAGCTCTCAATAAATGCCTGAAAGAATATTATGTATATTTAAATTTATTAAATGAAGCACATTTTAAATTTTTACTCTTCTGGTAAAGAGTAATATTGCTCTTCCAGAATAATCTTTTGAGTGAAACAAAAAATACATTTAGGGGAGTGGGTTTGGGTCTCAGTATTTTTAATAAATTTGAAAGTGTTTGCCATTATGGGTTGTTGTATATATTTGTCAAAGTTATAAATATTTGGATAACACCAGAATGTGGAAATGTTTGTATGAAATAATCCTACATAAAAAAGCATAACGTAAGATATCTTATATATGTGAAAAAACACAACTATGATCATGAAGAATTTTAAGTAACATAAATGTTTTAAAGTTCAGTATTTTGGGGGACTTCTTTGGCAAAAAAAAAAAAAATATGTAAGTTTTGGCTAACTAAAACAATTCAGCAAGGAGTGTGAATAGTGTTCACAGGGTCAATCCTAACCTCCTCATCATAGGGAGCATGGGGACCTAGCAGGAAACAGGCAGATGTTTAAAAGTACTGAAACTGGAAAGAACTGAAGATCTCTGGGACCTCTTGGTCTCACGGCTTTGGCTCTTCAGGGAGATTGCTGCCATTTTGTTTTTGATTACCTGAGTCACATTTGTTATCTGTTACAGCTACATAATAAGAACAATACTAAGTAAATATCCCTATAAAGGAATTATATAATCTCCTTATCAAGCTATCCAAATACTTCAACCCACAAAAATGAGGCCTGCAATTTTTTGAGTCCAAAGAATGTCCTTCTTTCAATGCAGACTTTGGATTTTCTTCAACAGTACAAGGTTAGTACATTTTCATTGGGGGCACTTCTGTTGAATTACACTACTTTCCTACAAGTATTCAATAATGATTTTGATCTTCATGTTGTATGATAGAAGTAGGATAAATGTTGGCTGTAAGCTACCATTAATACATAAACTAGCAACCCTCTTCAGAGATTTTAACTATCATTCACACATTCTCACCAATATTAAGAAAAATGAGGCTTCTTTTCTCCCTTTAGCAGAATATTCTATTCTTCTAAAATTCATATTTTATACATATTTTAAATAAAATCCATCTTTTTTTCCAGATCTGATGTAAAGTATTAATATAAAACTATCCAAACCCCAAATCCTTTTTGAAATGATAATTTCTATTTTAATGCTACACTTGGCCCTTTTCTAAATCCTCTCTGATTTGTACAAAATATATTTACTATGTGTTAAATAAGATTGGGAAATTTATTTTCTGCTTAAACGGTATTCAGTTCAGGAAGCTACAGAGTCAGGAGAGGAAATAAAGAACCATTAACCTTCAATGATGAAAATTAAGAAAACTTTAAGACAATTTACCTCAAATTGTAAGTTTACCCTGTAATTAAATAATTTAGTTTAGGTGCCTTAAGTAATAGGACATGATGAATTATTAGGTTGCATTTATTTATTTACTTGCTCAATCACATCTTCACTCAACCAATATTTACTGTCACCTGCCAGTGCTATGTTCACTGGTAGAACAGTGAACAAGAAAATGGCTTCTGGTCTCAAGAGGCTTACAAATTAGCAGAAACACTCAACCAATATGTATCATATGTGATGAGTTGTCAATTTTCACCATCTGAAATAATCTTTTAAGTCTATCCACTTCTATCAGTTTCCATCAATCCACCCAGCCCAATCTATTTTCTCTTACATAGTCCACAACCATACCTTCCTAACAACTCCCCAACCCAGTTCTGTGTTCCTCCAGTCCATTCTTTACAAGGCAACCAAAATTCAGATCTTATTATGTGGCTTTCCAGCTTAAAAACTTCCAAGGCTTCTCATCATTCTTAAGATCAAAATCCTTAATCTTTATCGAGTTATTTTCTCTTTGTTCTCTTTGGTCTTAATACAGTTTCTTCAATTCATCAGGCTCAATTTTGCCTTAAGACAATAACATAAACCTCTGTCTGACCACCCAACTCAACATCCCTCTCAGGCTGGGATCCTATCTCAGACACTCCTTAAGTCAAACACATCACTGGATTTATTTTCTTCATAGCTTGTAATGCACATCTGACAGGTTTTCCTGCTTGTTTGTATGTTTCTTTATTAGTAACTATCCTTCATGAGGGCAGGTACCATGAATTCCTTGCTAACCATTTTATCCTTAATGAGTAGGATAGTGTCTACTACATAACAGGTGTTCAGAAAGTATTTGTTGGGTAATGTTCAGCCAATTAAGAGCACAGCATCAACACTGAGCAGCTGGCTAAATTATTCTCTTTGAGTCTCAGTTTTCATTTCTAAAATGGGGAATATAAATAAAATACTCACCTCAGTGCCTGGAAAGCTATAAATACTCAAAAAATTTTAACCTTTATGATGATAATGATCATCATCAAGATTATAATTCAGATAGAAAGCTGGCCTGAATGACTTTAAGCAGGTAGAATGACTAATAGGATACTATTTACAACAATAATTACTGTCAAACTAGGGAGCATCTTGCTAAGCGGGAGTCCATTTGGCTTGGTTTAGCATTTTGACTAGTCTGATTATGCAAAATTGAGGCTGGAGCAAAGGCTGGACTAGATGCTGAGAAGACCTGAAGGATGTATATAACAGAATGAGAAACACCTTGAGTTTGGGGCAATCCAGATGAACAGCATTGAGGAAAGAAATAGGAGGAAAAAGAAAGAGAGAAGCCAATGTACTGCCCGTAAGCTGGGCCAGCACAAAGCTAGAGCAGCCAGTGACATCACCAAGTGGGGTGTCTACTGGTTAAAAACAACTGTGCAGAGGGTATCTACTATTCTGTTGTCTGAATTGCTGTATTGCTTCTCCAAATCCTTGGTAAAGTACTAAAAATATCCTTAGGTCATTATTTTGATAGAAATCAAGGATCTAAGATCATCCATCCCAAATACAAGGGAATGTCTGTGGACACACAAGCCTGCATGTTCAAACTCTGTCCTTACCCCTAAATATATCCTCCTTGACTTGGGGGTATACACACTGGTAGAATGCTCTGGAGAGGATGAAGCCAGGAAAAGGCCTATCAAACCCCTAGAAAAGAGCTCACGGTCACTTGTAAAAGAAATTTCTGCATCTGGGGTACTAGAACATGATCTAGAAGGACAGCCACATTTGGGAAAATCCCCTGGTGGTTAGGTATAAACTGTCTAACATTGTAAGAAGACAATTTCTTTTAGTCAGGTAGATAAGGTATGTCTGTATACCACACTGTATTATAAAGACTCTTTGAAGATAACATATGGAATAAAACAGTGTCTGTGACACAGGTAGAAACCTCTCTATTAAGCTCACCTATCAGTAATACTACAAATAACATTATTGCAATTTAGAGTAATGGTTCAAAAAGTACAGTCCACAATGTTTGAGGGTATTCATGAATCCATCTAAAATTCAAGGGTAGGCTAGATAGATCTGTTCAGGATAGACAGAAAGCAGGAAAAATGCTGGGGACTTACCATTACAGTCATGCCAACTCTAGGTTAAAATTCGTACACAGTGTTATCATGCTATTGCTTCTGCCAGCTTCGACAGGAAATCACATGTTTTTGTATTATCACCTCCAATTCTTGGCTGAGGTGTAAGAGAACCCAGAGGCTGCAGAGGAGGCAGCCTGGCAAGTCTCACTAAAGGAATGGGATCTGAGTTCCCAGTAGAGTGTGAACCTTACTATTCTCTGCTAAAAACAAAACAAAACAAAACAACAACAACAACAAAAATAGGCTCAGATACCATACATCCTATCTCACGATATGAAATGACAAAAAAAAAAAAAAAAGGAAATTAGAACACATGTAAGTCAAATAATGGCTTTGCAGTGGGAGGGCACAGTTGTTACTTGTAGTGGCAACCATGAAGATGTAAGTGTGACATCTAAAAGTTTATAAAAGTATTTATTTATATATAATTTCTTAGAGTCCTAGAAAATGACTTTGAGGTGACTTGGTGAGCTAAGATCCCCATTCCGTAAGTGAAAAGAAAAGAAGTGATGCCCAGAGAAGACGGACTTGTTCCAGCACTGACATTAGCCCTAGCAAATCCACATCCTCACTGTTTTCATTGTACCAAGCATATGGCCTATGGGGTCTTTTCTTCAATGAATATAATCCTATAAAAGTCTGAGCCATTGTTCTTCAATCTCAAATATATTTCATAAGTCATTTATATTTATTACAGACTTGTCATAAATTACATAAAATCCTATCTATTCTTATGGCATAATATGCTATTTACTTAACAGTCAGTTTGATATAATGAAAACACACCAATCTAATTACACAAGAAAGTGGGAAGATGGCAGAACACAGAAAAAAATATGATAATCCCCCAGGAAAATTTACATACACATTTGTTATTGATTAAATGAATGAAAATATAACTAACTTAACAATATTTACTGTCTCCCATCTGTTTGACTAAGAAAGATAAATTATCACGTCGGGGCATCCGGGTGGCTCAGTGGTTGAGCATCTGCCTTTGGCTCAGGTCCAGACCCAGAGTCCTGGGATGGCAGCCCACATCAGGCTCCCCACAGGGAGCCCGCTTCTCCCTCTGCCTATGTCTCTGCCTCTCTCTGTGTCTCTCATGAATAAATAAATAAAATCTTTAAAAAGAAATTATCATATAACAGGATTTCCAAGTATAAAGATGCTAAAGTACGTATGAGAAAGATACCATGGGAACAAAGATCAAGCACTTAATTTAACAACAGATGGACTCCAAACACTGAGTTAGAATTCAGGCTTATTTTCACAAAGGAATATTCTAAATTGGAGGGTTTTGAGGTTACCCACAGAAGCACGTTCAGGCCACATGTAGTTGAACTACGGCCTGAACTATGAACTAAGACCTTTATGGAATCTAAGTATCATTTAAGACATTGCTGCTAAAAGATGGGAGTTTAGGGTACAAATTCAGGAGGCCAGAGACTCATCACGACTTCTAAGCCCTACCCTCTGATATTTCTTCTTGACCTGCTTTCCCCATACCCTCCCTTCTGGCCTCTGCTCCCAGTTGACACTAGTAACTGTTTGTTGAATACTAGCAGAAAGCAAGGAATGATACTGCTCCCTCCCTTTCACCTTGACAGCAACCTCAGAGGTGTTCTGCAGTGGTGGAAAACTCTGGTGAGAGAAATAGAGCAGAGTAGAGGATGCCAGTGGAGATGGCCAAGGAATAATGAGGCAGGAATGAATGAGGATGGCTCCAGTGGAAAAAAGGCTCTGCTCCAGTGACACAATTTAAACAGAAGGGTCATTTGTGAGTCAGACATTATTAATATTTTGAACACTTCCTATCTTGTTTCTTGAGCAGACTTCTAATAAGTAACAATAGGTAATGGCAACAGCGTGGCTCTATGTGGCCTATCCATTTGCTACCCTGAATTGAAGAGCTCCTCTCAAGCCACCCAGAATAAGCCACCATCTTCTCTTATCTAGACTATTGCTACAGTCTCCTAGCTGGTCTCCCTTCTTCTGTTCTTGCCACTCCCCTCCTTCTACAAACCTATTTCATCCCACACACCCATTCCATCCCACACACCTATTCCATTCCACAAATCATGCCCAACCCACCAGCCAAAGTGATCTTTCTAAAACATAAATCCAATCATGTCACATCCTGTTGGAACAAGCCAATTGTTTTTCAATTATCCTTGATATAAAATCCAAATTATTGGCTGGATAAGGCTCCACCCACAGGTACCTCTGATTTTATTTCCTAACTCTCTCCCCCATGCTCTTACATTTCAGCCACAGGATCTCTGCTGGCTCTCACCTGGGGAGGAGGGGTACACATATGGTTCCCTCGAGTTGGAATGTTCTTCAACAAAATCTAGCTCATTACCCTATTTTATTTTCTTCAGAGCACTTAATATCTGATATTATATTATTAGTCTCTTTATTAGCTCCACAGAACAGCAACTTTGTCATTTTCTTTCTTGAAATGGTCTAAACTAAGAAAACAACCCTCTTCTAAACTTCTAAATCACTCCGTTGTATTTCAAGGGTCATTCCTATCTCTCCCACTGGTCCCATGCCCAAACACCCTCCACACATATAATTTTAATAAGACAATCTCCAGAACTCAGTTAATACTATAACTGTACACATGTATTTTCCATTTGTTGAAAACAAGTGCTCATGAGGGCACTTCAGCAACAGAAATTTTTAAAAAGTTATCCTGAGTTTATAGAGGAGAGGAAGGGATGACCAGTTATCATAAGCTTACCAAGCTCTCAAAGCTTCTCCCTTCGCCCCAGGGGGCATCATATGCTTTCCAGTGGCCTTCTTTCAGTTCCACACAGCCTGACAAGAGAACCCCAAAGCCATATTCCAAGAGCAGCCACTAATCCTATTGTCTTCAGAGCCCCTGATACTAATATCCAGGAAAAGATCAATGCCAAAATCCCGGGAACTTGTCTTAATAAATCCTCTGTGGGATGAGGTTGACTTGGACAATTCTAGCATCTCTGGGATTCTTGCCTACATTTATGGTTGAAGACATAAGCTCTGGAGCCAGATAGCCTGAGTGTGAATTTCTGTTTTGCCACCAATTAGCTATGTGACCTTGGGAAGTTAGTTGTCTTCATAAACACTCAGTAGTCAGCCATAAGGGAAACTGAGTCCTAGAGAAATGACTTTTCTAAAAGTTGGGGGTTTTGTTTGTTTAGTTTACTTCTTTGAAAAATAATAGCACCTATCTTTAGGATTCTAATGTGCCTTGAATGAGTTAATCAGTCTATATAAAACACTAGCTATTCTTATTATGAATCCTCAGCAAAATCTTTTGCTTTCCCTAAAATAACTGATAAAAGCCCCAAACCAATATGTGTTTAAGTATACATAAATGATCCTCTCAATCCTTGGAAACAGAATATATCTAAGAGAAGATCTCTTAAGGCAATGCAATGCAAAAGAAGGTACTCTTTTACTGATTTTCTGTCTAGTGAGGTATCTCAGAGCCCTGAAGCTGTGATGTTTAAACACTAGAGTTTCCCACACAATGATCGGGATTTCTAAGCAGCCAGCACAGGAAAGAAACCATTGTTAATCCTCAGACTCTCACAACAACCAATTCCACATTTGACTGAAGTCAGTGAAATATAACATAAAAATTTTTAAAAAGACATAACAACCAATTCCACGTTTGACTGAAGTCAGTGAAATATAACATAAAAAAATTTTAAAAGATTTTTGCATTGAAATCATCCTTGCACATTTCTAGAAGATTTTATTTCCCTTACTGAAGAAATGTTGGTGGTCATCAACTGATCATCTGATTAACACACTATTGTACACAAAGCATTAGGGAACAGAAAGAACTGTATAATATGTGAAACTTTAATTCCAACCACCAACAAAGGCACCTTGTCATGCTTTCCAAAAAATATCAAGCCAGGATTGGAAGGACTTTTAACTCTGAAATACATGCCCTTTATACCAGGTATACATGGCCTTTATAGCATGTATAGACAATCTCCCCTGTAAATAGCTTTGTGATCACAAAGCATTCTTATCTAATGTTTGCATACTGCATTATAAGCACCAAGAACTGCTCAGGTCAGACCAGAGCAGAGCTGTTAAAATTTCCAAAACAGTTAATTTCATCCATGATCTCCCAAATTCGGCAGTATCATTTTATAGCATCCTAATGGATCCATAAGACTGATAGGATTTTTTGAATTTTTATAGCTGTAAGATTTTGAAATCACAGGACCAAAACTATTAACATCTAACATGAACCAGAACAGCATAATTATTATAATTCATGCTTTTACATAGCTATCAAATTTTCAAAGTACAACATTTGTACAAACAACTACCTGAGACTCGCTTAAAGACTAGTGATTTGGACATTTTCAAAAGCTTGCCATTTGAGACAGATATAACAGCAACAATTTCAAAATTCTTTATTAACTTTACAACAGTGCTATTAATTTCATTCTTAGGATGCTCTATATTCCTGGATCTTTTCAACACATTTAATGAAAATTGTTTTCCCTTTATCAGTATCTCACTATTACTACAAACAAGAAGATTTCCAACTAGTGACCCCAAACTCCACTTCATCGGGTTAACAAACATGTAACTATACCAAAGAAATAAAATAAATTTGAGGTGAATATTATAAAAATAAAAATCTATGAGGAAAAAACAATGCTTCTTCAAACAAGCACCCCAAGCTAAGTCTTACTGAAAGAGAACCACTCATGTCTTGAAATTGTATATCACAATATCAATTAGCTTGAAATTAGAAATTCTTTAAAAAGAAAACTCTGTCATTCTCTTTGGCTTACCTCATCATCTTTGTACCAGGACAAGCTTTCAGCAGTAAGGACGAACCAGTATCCCTTAGAGCCTCCTTTCATGATGCCGATGTTGCTGATGGTTAGCCACCCCTTGCGAATCACCTACAAGAGAGCACAGATTGGCAGAGATGTTTAGTTTAACATGAGCCAATAGAGAGAGTACAGGTCTTGTACTAAGTGAAGTTAAAAACAAGATATAGATTGCAATAAGAAAAACACTGTTTCCCCAAAGCCCAATCTCTATTAAGCTATTCAAGATAATTTATCTTCCCAAACTACAGATAACCAGAGGGAAATCTCTCCCAACAAAGGAACAAAGTTAAAATTCCAGACGACTTCTATGGATAGTGGAAGCAAAGCAACTGAAACATACAGGAATTAAATGAGGCAGACTAATAGGCTTGTGCTGAGACTATTTATGGCATTGCTGCTACAATTAAAACAGATTTAGTTGATTGGGTGAACAATAATAAACTCTCCATGCCCACTGCCTCTTCTCCTCCTTCCAGTCCACTAGTCCATTTGTTTGCCTGGTTTGCATCTCATTAGGATTTCCACCAGAGACTGGCCACCAAATGGTGAAAAGAAGAAACTCAAGTCAACCAATTAGTTTCTTGTTAACAGCTCACAGATCTGAATAAAACTGGATGAGGGAGAAAGCTGAAACAATAAGTGAAAATTAAAAGTTTGGATGGGATGCCTGGGTGGCTCAGCGGTTGAGCTTCTGCCTTTGGCTCAGGGTGTGATCCCGGAATTCCGGGATCGCATCCCACATCAGGTTCCCTGCATGGAGCCTGCTTCTCCCTCTGCCTGTGTCTCTGCCTCTCTCTCTGTGTCTCTCATGAATAAATAAATAAAATCTTTAAAAAATAAAAATAAATAAATAAAATAAATAAAAGTTTGGAGCTTCTGAATGGCCTAGATTTATCCATCATCTACTTCTGGTTATTTGTCATGCTAAAAAATATGTAGCATCTTCATTAAAATCTTTAAACTGCTCTTAAATTTTAAAACATTAATCACTTGGATTACAGCTTTGAGTATTTACAAATGACATTTAACTGAAAATCTATTTTTTTTTCCTCATAGTTGCAAAGTTAGATTTTTCCACATGGTGTAGTTGACTATCTCCTCTATGCTAGATAATTTTTTTTGTCATAGAATCCAAAATGAAATACTGAGTAGAATTATATGATACTGTTCTAAATATTAAAAATCATCCTATACCTATAGTGTTCAATATCCTGGAGATCCTGAAATATCAAAAAAAATAGTTATTGAACAACTAACAAGTGTCAGTTCCTAAGTGAAGATGAAATACTCAAATAATAAGATTTTAGGAAAAATATCGATAGTAAGTTTTCTTGCTGAAGAAGAAAAATAAATCCTAGGGAAAATTGTGAAATAAGCCAAAGTTTTCTTAAATTGATCTTCATGACTCCCTCCACACCCTCAGTCACAGCCACCCTTGATTCCATTGCAACTTTTCCCATGTGTCCATTATAGCTCTGTAACTTCTGTAGACCTCTATGGAGAACCTCACTCTGTCCATGACTAAGGCAGTTCTCTCAGCTGTTCAAAACTACTTCTTCCTCTTACCTTCTACTTAAGAAAGGATACAGTACTTCTCAAAGTATGGTTTCTATCATCTATATTATTGTGATGCTTCCTAAAAATACAGATCTTGGGCCATCATCAGTTCAAATTAATCAGAATACATATATATGAAACCCAGATATCTATATTTAAACATGTGTCCAAGGTGATTATCATCCATACTGAAGTTTGATGGTGATTGCATGTACACATGCAACCAAAACTTCACTATGCTAGAGCAAGTAATCTCATCTAATTTTTAGTGAGAAGCAAGTGGGCAATTCATTTCACAATAACATTCTTATTGACCCTATGAGCTTCTTAGAAATAGGATACTAAGCACAGTATTAAAATCAAAGTATACTTATTATTTTATCATGCACCTTTAGAGACAAAGGAAGTCTCCCAGATACTCCATAAAGTGCAATGACCAAATCATTGTTTCATTCACTGGTAAAAGAAGCTGGTTTCAAGAAGGAGAGCCATGAATGTAGTTCAGTGAACATTTCTAAAGAACTATCATATGTCGTGGAATGCCTGGGTGGCTCAGCGGTGGAGCGCTTCTCTTTGGCTCAGGTTATGATCCTGGGGTCTGGGGATCAAGTCCTGCATTGGGCTCCCCGTGGGGAGCCTGCTTCCCCCTCTGCCTATGTCTGCTTATGTCTTAGTGGGGAATGTTGGTCCATAAAAAATATAATTTCAGTCTAATAATGTAATAAGAAATGTATGTCAAGCGAGAGAGGGGGCATATGACATAATTTATGAAGTTGTCATAGGCTTTCTTTGAAGAGAAAGAGTCCTCAGAAGAGCCTAGAAGAGAAATAGAATTAGGTCAGGCCAGGGAGTACTTTACCTATTTGTTTATCTGTATGAAGAAGAACAAACAAGAATAAAATATGAAAGAGCCACTAAGTACAGAACATGTGAGGTGGGGATGAAGAAGTTGAGGTTGGGGAGGCAGGTGAGATAAAGGCAGAGTAAGTACAGGTCCATGAGATGCCAAATTTTAGTGATTTCACTCCCCCTGGCAGTAGTAAAATAAATTTCAAGTACACATGTAATTTTATTTTTAAATTATATATGGCCATAGTGTTAATAAATTATGTATACCATATATAAATATAAAAAGAAACTTTAAAGTCTGCATGAAGATAAAATAAATAACATTATTTTTTTATTTTGTGGGAAAATATATTTTGTGTCTTACATTTATACTTGACTATTGACTGACTTGTTTTCTTATTTTCTAGATAAAAATACATATAAGTAGATGTTCTACTATAGTCTCCTTTATTCTAGTGGATTTTGTACACTTTCTAAGGCAGAGAAACTAGCTACATAAGCTACTGCAAGAACTCAAATGAGAAAAGACTAAAGTGTGAACTAAAACCATGGCATAGTAAGGATGAAAATAAATTAACTTAATGGAGAAATACTGATGAGATAAAACTAACAGGACTAATAACTGGATAAGAGAGAGATTAGTGGAGATAAAGACTCTACAAATGCACTGAGTAGAGGAGCCACTAGCCACATGTGGTCACTGGAACCCAGCGAATAGTTTCAATTCAGATGTTCAATAAGTGTAAAATGCAACTTGGATTTTAAAAATATAGTACAAAAAATGCAAAATACCTCATTGTTCTAGGATTTATCATAATAGTATTATGTTGGATATATTGGGTCAAGTAAAATCAATTTTTAGTAACCATTTCACTGTTTCATTTTATTTTTTAATGTGGCTTTCAGAAAATTTTAAATTACATATACAGGTTACATTTTATTTTTATTAAACATTGTGATCTTCCAGAAATTCCAAAACTCTTGGGGTTACCGCCTCAGAAGGAACAGAGAAGAAGCAAGTTTTGGAGTGTAGGGTAGTTGATAAATTTAGCCAAGACTATGGTGAATTTGAGGTACCTATGGGAAATACACATAGGGGTGACTCGACTTCTGAAGCAAAAATGGCAATGTTAGGACTAGACATGAAGACTTACAAGTCACCGATATATGTGTGTATCAGTTAAAACTCTGAATGAAATAGCAGTGGCTCCCAGTGGAATCCAGGGAAATATCAACATTTAAAGAGCCTGAAAAGGAATGTCAGAGAAATATAGCAATAAGGTCATAGAAGCCAAAGGCAAGGTAAATGTCAAGGACAGGGTAATCAAGAATGTCAAATTCAACACAGACAAGGATGCATAAAGTGCAATGTAGACATCATAGTGTCTTCAGCTAGGCCAGCTGCAGGGTGATGGTGGGAGAAGTCAGAGTTTATTGGGTTGAAAGGTGAATAGGAAGTAAAAAATGAAAATGATGATTGAAAAGAGCTCTATCCACAGGAAGATGAAAGACAGTTAAAATCAGAACACACACAGGACCAATGGAGGTGGTGGTGGTGTTGCTGCTATTTTGTTGTTGTTGTTTTGGGATTTTTTTTTTTTTTTTTTTAGTATAGACAAGAATTGAACATATTTATTGTTTGAGAAGTAACATACAAAGTAAGAGTTTGGTGATATAAGAAAAATGATTCAAGGATTAAAAACATAAGAATGAAGGATAAAGAGTACAGAAAGGAACTGCCCTTGAACAGAAATGGAGCTGCCTCATCGTGTGCACCTGGGGAAGTTGGTAAGTAAGGGCAGATGTATGTCCTTTGTGAGGAAAAGGGTAGAAAGTTTAGGGAGGTTATATTTGATCTTTCCAATTCACTTCATCAGAGCAGAGATTAAATTTATCTGGAGGAGAGTAAGGGTGAGAAGTTGGAAAGGTGGCTTAATGAGAGCATTGGGACAATCAGTCATTGAGTGAGAGCAAGATGGGGGGGCACCAGGGTGGCTCAGTTGTTTAAGTGTCCAACTCTTGATTTGGGCTCAGGTCATGGTCTCAAGGTTGGTCATGGGACTGAGCCCCAGGCTCCATACTCTGGAGTCTGCTTCAGATTATTTCTCTCTCCTTCCCTCTCCCCCTTCTCATGATCTCTGTCCCCCTCAAATAAATAAATAAATAAAATCTTAAAAAGAAAAAAGAAGAGGGTTTGGGCTGCCTGGGTGGCTCAGTGGTTGAGCATCTGCCTTTGGCTCAGGGTGTGATCCTGGAGTCCCGGGATTGAGTCCCACATCAGGCTTCCTGCATGGATCCTGCTTCTCCCTCTGCCTATGTCTCTGCCTCTCTCTCTCTCTCTCTCTCTGTGTCCTTCATGAATAAATAAATAAAATCTTAAAAAAAGAAAGAGAACATAACAAGAATTAGTTTAAAAAATGGTTGGCAAGACACATCACTATAGAATTCATAGAAGATAACATTAAAGAAAAAATCTAGAAGACTTTGGGTATAATGACACCTTTCTGGATACTCATTAAAGACACAACCCATGAAATAAATAATTGATAAGCCAGACTTCATTAAAATTAAAACTTCTGCTCTTCAAAAGACAGTATCAAGAGAATGAGAAGACAAGCTATAATTGGGACAAAATATTTGCAGAAGACATATAGGATAATGGACGGTTGTCCAAAATATATAGAGAACTCTTAAAACTCATTAATAAGAAAACACACAACCTGATCAAAAAATGGGCCAAAGACTTTAACAAATGACTCATACAGATGGCAAATAAGCATATAAAAGATCTTCCATATCATATGCCATGAGAGAAATGTAAATTAAAATGAGATACAACTACACACCTAATAAAACATCCCAAAGCCAGAAAACTGACAACAGCAAGTGCAGGATATGGAACAACAGGATTTCTCATACATTTGCCAGTGGGAATGCAAAATGGTACAGCCTCTTTGGAATATAGTTTGGCACTCTCTTATAAAACTAAATATATTCTTACCATGTAATCCAGAAATCATAATCCTTGGTATTCACCCAAAGAGTTAAAAACTTATGTACACAGATGTATGTTTACAACAGTTTTATTCATAATGGCCAAAACTTGGAAGTAACTAGGATGTCCTTCAGTAGATGAGTAGATAAATATATCACAGTACATCTAGACAACGGAATATTATTCAACAGTAAAAAGAGCTATCAAGTCATGAAAAGACATAAAGGAAATTCAGATGCATATTGCTAAGTAAAAGAAGCCAATCTGAAAAGGCTATATATGATTCCAACTATAGAATATTCTAGAAAAGGCTAAACTATGGAGACAAAAAAAAAAAACCCACAAAAAAACAGTGGTTGTCAGGAGTGATAGTGGGGGTAGGGGAAGTTCTGAATAGGCAGAGCACAGAGGATTTTTAGGGCTAAAATAATCTGCATGCTATTATAATAATGGATAAATATCATTATACATTTTTCCAAACCCATATATATAATATACAACTCTGAGAGTGAACTCTACGGTAACTACATACTTTGGGTGATGATGTGTCAATATAGCTTCATCCTTGGTTAAAAAAAAATCTGGTAAGTAATGTTGGTAATGGGGAAGGGTATGCATATATGGGGGCAAAGGGTACAGAGAAATCTCTGTACCTTGTCATCTCCATTTTGTTGTAAACCTAAAAGTGCTCTAAAAAAATAAATTATTTAAAAAAAAAATAGTTGAGGGATCCCTGGGTGGCACAGCGGTTTAGCGCCACCCTTTGGCCCAGGGCGTGATCCTGGAGACCCAGGATCGAATCCCATGTCGGGCTCCCGGTGCATGGAGCCTGCTTCTCCCTCTGCCTGTGTCTCTGCCTCTCTCTCTCTCTCTCTCTGTGTGACTATCATAAATAAATAAAAATTAAAAAAAAATAGTTGAAAGCTGAGAATGAAGGCCATAGTTTGCAGGAACACAATTGGCATAGTTTAATAGTTATCATCAGCAGTGTTCTACACACTGGATGTAGAAAAAGAGACGATAAATGGAATTGATCCATGGTTCTGAATTTCTAGGCCCAAAGGACCTAAGTACATGGGTGTAAAGATGTTGAAGGTTTAGAGCAAGGTACTCATTCAGGTGATCATCCATTCAATCTAGGCCAGAAATGAAACCAGGAGGGGTCTAACAGAAAGGTAGAAAATGAAGAGATTGGTGATGTCAATGGGGTTTCAAAAAAAAAAAGCAAAAAGTAGGTAAGTGAAGATAAGAATGGAGTTTTGGATATTTAAGTTGATGTGAAGCAATAACCTGCCTGATCCTCCTGGCATCATTGTATTAATTTCTCAAAGACGCACCACTATTTCTAGAAGTACTAAATGTTATAGCTAATAGGATATTTGGTAAACATGATTTAGTTCAGTGGATATATTCAAATGTACTATGTGGAAATCATGAGTTACTAATAACAGTCAAAATGAAATCTGCAAAGAATTCGCAAAAAATAATTAGATATTACATTCTATGGGATGAAATTCATTGCATTGCAACAAGCTTCCTCATTTGGAGCCAAAAAAAGAAGAAGAAGAAGAGAATGACATCTTGCATGTTGTAAGTACACATGGCCACATCTCTTCACGGGCATCCATGGAAGTGTGTTCAACACCAAATGCTGTCAGCAAGTTAAGTTGCTGTCATAAAGTATTTAAGAAGCTCCGGCCCACTCCCAGAGGAGGGGTGGGGAAAGGAAGCATATTTGCCACAAATGAGCTTTTTGTTTTCCCAATGATAATCAGTTTAAAATAAGAATCAAGAAAAAGCAATTCCTAATGTACTTTTTCACAAAGGAATTGAGGGGGGGAGAAATCATGAAATCCATGTAAAACAGTGGAATAAGAAAGGAAAAGGGAAAAGGCAAGCAGGAAAAATGGTCAGAATATAAGAGGTAAAAATGCTGAGGGGAAATAAAAAGAATGAGACAAAGGAAAATAAGTGAGAAAAAGAAGACAAAGGCTAATTAAAATAATAAAATTTAAAAAGAATGATGAGACAAATGGGATTAACTGAAGGTTCTCTTCATAAAGAAATATATAATATAAAATGTTAATTTTGCATTCAAATTTAAAATCATCAAAAAAAAATCCACCAACATTCGGTAGAATAACCATTTACAGCCTCTTGGTGTTTGAACATCAAATTCTGTTTTGAGTGTCCAAGTAAATAAGAGCAAGCAAGCTCGTAATTACACGACTAGAAGGGATCTTCAGAGCTGAAAGGGCATGTTCATGTTTGTAAGGCTGGAGGCCAACCATTTTAAAAAATTTATTGCCATAAAATATCACCCAAGCTTTTTTTTTTCCCCCAAACACAGAAACCCTGAAAGCCGCTGCAAGACCAGGCATGGAAAAGTAGAACAGCCCAGCCCCCTCCCTCTGTGGCAAGCCTAAAGAGTTTATGTTCTAGCTCCTTCCCTGCATGCTAAGAGAACCCAGGCTCTGTCGGGGATGGCAAAACCTATATGCTAGTAATGAGTTCGGACCTCAACATCTGGGCAGCACACTGGATCATAAAATTAATAGACAAGGAATCAAATTATGGAGAGAAAAAAAAGTACATGTGGAAAAGTTCTAATGTGGCCAAGGCTTTGGGCCTTGAACTTTATTTGTGAGCAGGGCGTTTTAACCTTGGCCTTGCTTATGGTAGACGACACAAGTTTTTCTCAGCTCTGCAGCTGGCTTTAAACTGTTATAGCCTAAGTGGAGGTTGTAAATCATACACTGCTTGATATTTTGCTCTTGGTAGATTATAAAAGCTTATACACAGGCTTTATCCATAGATGAGTAGCTGCTTCTATAAAAGTAATTCATATATTGCCTGGCCTCTATGGGTAAATGCTGCAAAACTGCATGGCCCTAGCAAAAGCACAGGTCAAGCCAGTCACTCAGCTACTTGGGAAAGATCTACCTTTGCTAGCATAGGCACCCTCAGAATATAGTCTTCTCCTGGAATTTGGCTGGCAGAGATTTTTTTCTAAGCAGGTGTGCCTATAGGGAAAAGAGTCCTTCCATATACAGGCCTCATAGTCCTCAGGAAGGAGAATTTAATTTACTACTTTTGAACTATAAGGCAGCTGAGGCCAGCATGCATCACAGAGCCCTCTTAAGGTTCTAGCTTTAATTTATTAGGCCCAGGCCCAGATGGGAGGTAGGAGGGGTGAGATGGGCTTCCCTTGATGCCATTCTTTATCTGGGGCCAGGGTAAGAGGCAACTGTGGAGAACTAATCTTAACCTTGTATGGCTTATTTACAGACTCAAGAGTCACCCTCCACTGCAGCACAAGTTCTAAAGCTGGCTCTGCATTAATTATATAGGCAGGATGAAGTCTCCTTAGGAGGCCTAGGCTTTTAGACCAAGAAATTATGCAACCAGAGGCAGGAAGAGAAACACAGTGGCAAAGGAAAAATTAGGAAGTTTTGAATATGCTGCACAGTGGAGGAAGGTAACTCAAATAGGACCTGATGACCAGGGCTGCCACCACTGCAGAGTCCTAAACATTGTAACAGACAGTCATGTTTCTCTCAGACAATGTGTATAGATTTCCCCCTTGGTGGTAAAGTGTACAGTGGCAAAAATAACTTCTTAGGGAGAGAATCCCCCTCCCCCCAAAAATTTATAGTTCACAAACAACTAAAAATAACCTGTCTGACAGCCTGATAGGACTAAACCCAGGAGGTTTTCCTCCATCTACCATCTCTCTTTCAGATACTCCTAAATGTCTGCTATAGTCAATGGCCACACTTACAAAACAGCACAAGAAACAGTATGGTACTGGCACAAAATAGACACATATATCAGTGGAACAGAAAAGAAAGCTCAGAAATAACCCATGCTTTTACAGTCAATTAATCCATGACAAAGGAGGCAAGAATATACAATATAAAAAAGATAGTCTCTTCAACCAATAGTGCTGGGAAAACTGGACAGTTACATGCACAAAAATGAAACTGGACCACTTTCTTACACCATACACAAAAATAAACTCAAAATGGATTAAAGACCTCAATGTGAAACCTGAAACCATCAAAATCTTCAGAACAGAATACAGGTAGTAGTTTCTCTGATATCAGCCATAGCAACATTTTTCTAGATATGTATCTTAAAGCAAAGGAAACAAAAGCAGAAATGAACTACTGGGACTATGCCAAAAAAAAAAAAAAAAGCTTCTGCACAGCAAAGGAAGTAATCAACAAAACAAAAAGACAACCTACTGAATGAGAGGAGATACTTACCAATGATATATCTGATAAGAAGTTAATATTCAAAATATATAAAGAGGTTATACAACTCAATACCAAAAAAAACCTACAAATTAAACCACAATTAAAATGGGCAGAAGACATAAGAGACATTTCTCTAAAGAAAACAGACAAATGGCAACAGACAAATGAAAAGATACTCAATATCACTCATCATCAGGGAAATGCAAATCAAAACCACAAGGAGATCTCACCTCACACCTGTCAGCATGGCTAAAATAAAAAAATTAAAAAATGAGTGTTGGCAAGTATGTAGAGAAAAAAGAACCCTCATGCACTGTTGGTGGGAATGCAAATTCATGCAACCACTGAGGAAAACAGAATGGAGATTCCTCAAAAAATTTTAAATAGAATTACCATATGATCCCATAATTACACTACTGAGTATTTACCCAAAGAACACAAAAACATTAATTCAAAAAGGCATAGGCACCTCTATGTTTACAGCAGTATTATTTACAATAGCCAAGATAGGGATCCCTGGGTGGCGCAGCGGTTTGGCGCCTGCCTTTGGCCCAGGGCGCGATCCTGGAGACCCGGGATCGATTCCCACGTCGGGCTCCCGGTGCATGGAGCCTGCTTCTCCCTCTGCCTGTGTCTCTGCCTCTCTGTCTCTCTCTCTCTCTCTGTGACTATCATAAAATCAATAAAAAAAAATAAAAATAAAAAAAAAATACAATAGCCAAGATATACACGCAACCCAAGTGTCCATCGATAGATGAATGGATAAAGATGTGGTATGTATGTACAATGAAATATTGCCCAGCCATATAAAGAATGAAATCTTCCCATCTGCAACAAGATGGATGGATCTAGAGGAGTAAATGCTAAGTGAAATAAGCCAGTCAGAGAAAGACAAGTACCTTACGGTTTCACTCATATGCACAATTTAAGAAACAAAAGAACAAATTTTTTTAAAAGAGACCAAAAAATAGACTCTCAAGTATAGAGAACAAACTGGTGGTTACCAGAGGGGAGGTAGGGGGGGTGGGTGAAATAGGTGAAGGGGATTAAGAATATACTTAATATACTTATCATGATGAGCACTGAATAATGTATAGAATTGTTGAATCACTATATCGTATACCTGAAACTAATATAACACTATACATTAATTAATTATACTAGAATTTAAAAAAATAATGTCTCTAGGACCTTCAAAAAAAAAAAGAAAAGAGTACAGGAACATAAATGTAGCCTGGGATAACTACTTTAAAGAGTCTATTTGTCTTAATAAATTTGGTTGATTTGGAGCTAGTGCTGGGCTTATCTTTTGTGGCCCATCTTTGCTTCATTTCTGAAGTAAGGGACACGGAGACTATTGCAACTTCAGAAGCCCACAAAGAACAATCCATTTTTGTGGAGGCCAGCTTGTATGAGCATATGAGCATAGCTGCTGAATGAATCCCAACTCCACTGGGGCAAGACCCTCTTTGCCTGAAGCCAAGAGAGTATGAATTGGCAGACTTGAACTCGATGTTCCACAAGAATCTTAGACTTAACAAACTCCTGTGGTGATATCATCTGTGGACTTTAACTTCGGACAACATCAGAGTTGGGGGGAGGCGGTTCATTTCTATTTTGTTGATGTTTTATTACTGAGTCTTAATATATTAGAATCTATTTTTTAAAATGTTTTATTTATTTATTAATGAGAGACAGAGAGAGAGAAAAAGAGAGAGAGGCAGAGACACGGGCAGAGGGAAAAGCAGGCTCCATGCAGGGAGCCTGACATGGGATTCGATCCTGGGCCGAGGGCAGGTACTAAACCACTGAGCCACCCAGGGATCCCTAGAATCTATTATTGATGCCATTTGATCATTGCAGAAATCTCCATGCGCTATGAAAACAACATGCCTAGATATAATTTGAAGCAGAAAACAAGGTAAGGAGGAAACATTTAATCTTAAAGACAGACTGGCCTCAGATTGAATTTTACTGATGTACTTTTTTGACCCATTTCAGAGCCTTCTATCCATCAGAGGTGCTTGAAAGATGCCCAAAGGAGCCATGGTTAGCTTGGGAGGAGATTCCTGAAGAAGCAGGAGCAGGACTGGTAGACTGTAAATCTCCTTCCACAAAGGGGGCGAGCCATGCTCCAAGTGAACCAGTGGCTTAACCATTTAACCTAATGGAATTAAAGTGGAGGAAAGCTGAGGATACTGCCCAGAGTGGGGGATGGAATGGCACTCTTGCTATTTCCTCACTCACTCCCCCTCCAAGAGGAGTAAAGGGATTTCTCAGATTGGAAATCTAGAAGGACAAGTTGGGAAATGTAGTCAGAACTGTTCTCTCCCACTTGTTCATCTTGGGAGCTAGCCTGACCACAGAGAACACAGGGCCTAAGAGAGAAAAGAAGGGGTTTATGCCTGTGGCTTTAGGAGATAAATTTAGGGGCGCCTGAGTGGCTCAGTTGGTTAAGCATCTGCCTTGAGCTCGAGTCATGATCTCAGGGTCCTGGGATCAAGCCCCACATTGAGGCCCTGCTCAGCGGGGAGTCTGCTTCTTCTCCCTCCTCCGCTTGTTCTCTCTCTCTCTCTCTCTGTCAAATAAATAAATAAAATCTTTAAAAAAAAAAAAGATAAGTTTAATTCAGGAAATGTGTTCAAAAACCTTTATCACTTAAGACACTTGATAAGTCAGTCGACTGGTATTTACTGGTATTTATTTGCCTTTGATGACTCAGGCACTGTGCTAGGTGCCCTGCCCCTTGGATCACAAATGAAGGCCACCGTAACTATGCCCAGATGTGTCTTATCATGGACTGACATAATGTAAAAAATTGATTTTCACATCCAGTGAACTAATCTTGTGGCTGGGATAAAGAAGCTGTGAAAACAAGCAGGTAAGGTAACAACCTTAGAAGCATATCTAAGATAACTGACAGAATAACCAATTAAGACATAAAATTATCAAATATTTTATGATAAATTCTAAAAGACTTTACAAAATACCACCATGGATGAATTGGCTAAGTGACATTTGTATGTTTGGATGTTCCTTTCACGGTTTTACCTTTCTAGGAAATCAGATTACAGAGTTTCATAAGTATCTAAAATAGGCAAAGTTAAGAATACAATTTGACTCCATTTCTAGGAACTTCAGGAAATAACAATAGCTAACATTTACTGAACACTACTCTAAGCCAGGCATTGCGTTAAAAGTACCCTGCATATTATGTCTTCTAACCCACAGAATAATCCTTGGAGGGAAGTAGTATGTGACGAATGAGGAAATTACAATCAGGCTCCTGTTTCGCTGCCAAGCACCTTCTTATATCCGACAGGCCTTCCTCATAGGAGGAAGCATAAATAAATAAATGTATATATTTATTTATTTATTATTTATAAAATTTATTTATCATAGGAGTTGGCTACTTTGCTCACTTTGATTCAGCCTCTTAGTATTTGAATTAAAGAAAATCTCTCTGGTGGTCTGATTTCAGAGCCCCAGCCCTTAACCCAGAACAGATACAGGGATGTTGGCTGGCAGTATTGTTTCTAAGAGCAAATGATTGGAAACAACCTATTTGCCTAAATGGAAACTGGTTAATAGATTATGATATAACCCTCTGATATTAAATTAAACTGAGGGGGTTGGGCAAAATGGGTGCAGGGGAATGGGTGATACAGGCTTCCAGTTGTGGAATGAATAAGTCATGGGAATAAAAAGCACAGCATAGGGAATACAGTATCAATGATATTGCAATAAACAATATAACAGGACAGGTATGCTATGTGAACATAGCATAATCTTTAAATTTGTCAAATCACTAAGCTGTATACCTAAAACTAATATAACATTTGGTACCAACTCTACTGAAAAGAAAAAAAAGGAATAGGGTCAATGTCCAAGGTTCAGTCCATATTTAGGTCAATGGCTTCATTCTGTTCTGTGATTGCAGAATATACCCAACCGTGGTTAGTCATGTTACAAAATAATAATAATAATATTAATTATAGGGGCAGCCCGGGTGGCTCAGCGGTTTAGCGCCACCTTCCATCCAGGGCCTGACCTGCAGACCCAAGATCAAGTCCAATGCTGGGCTCCCTGCATGGAGCCTGCTTCTCCTTCTGCCTTTGTCTCTGCCTCTCTCTCTCTCTCTCTCTCTCTCTCTCATGAATAAATAAATAAAATATTTAAAAATATATAAAAATATAAAAATACGAATTATAATATTATATTATCATTTTTATGCTTACTCTAGGTATTAAAAACAGAGAAGATGATATTTGAAGTTTCCCTATCCTCTATTATTTTAGAAACGTAATAAATCCTCCAGATTTCTTACGTTTAAAAAAAATAAGCAGAGCAAAAACACCTAATGCATGACATGACAAAAATACTTTTGTCAAGGAGTGCTAATATGGGATCCCTGGGTGGCGCAGCGGTTTGGCGCCTGCCTTTGGCCCAGGGCGCGATCCTGGAGACCCGGGATCGAATCCCACGTCGGGCTCCCGGTGCATGGAGCCTGCTTCTCCCTCTGCCTGTGTCTCTGCCTCTCTCTCTCTCTGTGACTATCATAAATAAATAAATTTAAAAAAAAAAAAGGAGTGCTAATATTAGGCAGGACTCTAGAGTCTGATTGTCTGGGATTTCTTAATGTAAAGACAGAAGAGACTAATATATATACCAAATGTTAACTATGATTGAAAATTGGTGGTAAGATATAAAGTTATATTATTTCCTCCTTCAATCTTCCTGTATTTTCCATCTGTTCCTATAATATTCATGCTTTTAAATATGCAAGGTGCCATCACTTATTGCTTGCTTGAAAGAGGCAGTTTCTTGAGATCCCCTTAAACATGTAATGAATGCAGCATGTTGGAGGACTCAGGCAGATTACAAACAACTTGGTAGTGAAATTACAGCACAACACGAAGAGAAGTAATTCTGGAATATCGTATGGGAAATCACCAGGATGAAAGAAGTCTGACTCTTTTAAATAAGGAACTCATTTGACTGAAAACATATTAATAGTATGCGATAAAACTGAATGAAAATAAGGAATTGAAATTTAATACCTATATCAAATCCCCTTTTTATTTGAAGATACAGCTGCCAAAAAGATAATGACTTTCTGGTTTCTCTACAATTTTCAATCTTTACCTAACAAAACTGACATGAGTTTGAATCATAATCACATTAAAAAAATGTTTTTAAGCTGAACTCCAAGTTATTGTTTCATGAAATAACCTCACAAGGGTCGCCTTGAGGAGTCCCCACCCCACTTTGTTTCTGGACTCCCCAAACCTATGAGGACTATTTCTACGGTGCCGCCATTATCCTCCACTCATTCTGCCCCGTGAAAGCACCTGAAACCTCTTTCCATCGAGACTGGCTTCTAGCACATCAGCCCATGCTCAATTTTTCACATTGCTATGGCTCAGCAGGTTATTGTATGATCTCAGTTCCCAAAACTACTCCTGAAGAACTTCTTCCCTTCTCCTCATATCCCTGAACTTGCTCAGTGGCCTGTTTATGCACTTTCTGTGGCATGCACTACTATTTCTGAGAGGCTCACTAAGAGTCAGCTGTTTATTCTCAGAGTTTACTCACCTAAACCTCTGCAAGATCCAGGCAGGCCATTAACCATGATGAAAATCAGGGCTCTACTTTTTTCACTTTTTTCCTGTGTATCTTTTCCATGTGCAGAGCTTCCTTTGAAGTTAATAGGAGCCCTCCATGTGGAAAAGATTCCAAATGATACAAAACAGAATGAGAACTAAGCTCGTCATCTATTTCTCACATTCAAGGACAAAAATATGCACATACAAAGGAAAAGATACCACATAATTAGCAAGGTCTGAGTAGAAGATGGACATTTTACCAAAAATAATTCAGAGAGCTTCTTTAAGAGAGACAAGGAAAAAAAACACCTTAGTAAATATTTGTTAGGTCATTTAATAGAAAATTAATGAATACCTTATAGGTATAAGCACATTGAAAATACAAGGATAACCCTCCAAAATAAAAATAAAAAATAGGCACAGTCCCTGAACTTCACAGAGCTTATGGACAAATGGGAGAATAGATACAAAGCAAAGACTCACACAGATAAATCCACAATTACAGCTATGGCTCGTGCTGCCAAGGATTGCTTCAGTACATGAAGAGAGCCCTGACCTACATGGGATATAAAAAAGATGTAAAAAAAAAAAAAAGATGTACTTGAAGATTTTAACACTTGCACTAAAATCTGAAGAGTGTGGGAGTGGGGGGATCAGGTGGTCATAGTGCAGAAAGAAAGCAAGAGTGGGCCCCTGCAAAACAAGTCTGGAGACCAGGCAAACCAGGCATGGCTGTGTCATTTATGTGAAGAAATTTGGTCTTTACTCCGAGAGGAACGGGAAGCCTTTGAAGTATCTAAAGTAAGGCAGCAACATAAGATCTGCATCATGAAAAGTTTCTTTCTAGATCCGGTCTGGTGAAGAGAATAGAGAGGGGAGAAAGGATATGGGAAAAGTGGATTGAATCCTAAGTCACAGACAATGATAACTTTGATAATGGGATGGAAGTGGACATACAGACAAGTGGACAGATTTGAGGGATCTTTAGGAGGAAAAATTAATATGACAATGATAAATCAGAGATGGAAGATGAGAGAGAATAAGGTGTCAAGGATGACATCCAAGGTTCAAGTTTCTGAAACTGGACAGGCTGTGGAGGCAGGTTCACCATGAGAGAGTAAGAGAGCCGTGTTTAGGGAGGTAATAAGTCACGAGTTCAATGTGGACTTGTCAAAATGTGAACATGTAAAACAGATAATTTGCTACAGAGAAGTCTTTATCAGATACACAGATTTGTGAATCATTGGCTGTGGGTGTGATTAAAGCTGTCGGTATGAAAACATGACATAAAGTAGAAATCTGAGTAAGAAGAGAAGAGGGCCCAGGACTGAGGTATGAGGAAAGCCAACATGTGAAGTCTGGGAGGAGAGGATGAACCCATAAAGGAGACAGCAGTGGCTAGGAGCCAGGAGAAAACAACAGAGAATTCCAAGTCCACAGAAGTCAATAGACATGGATGTTTTATTTAATAAGATGAATAGACTGAAAAGGTCAAAAGCCACTGTGAGGAGAAGTGAGATTCAAAGCAAAAAATATATATATATATTTTTAAATACCCCCCAAAATTGACTTGGGTAACATGGAGTTTATTGAAGAGATAATATTCAAAATATATAACAGCTAGTATAGCATCAGCCTGACCAATATGAAAAGGTATGGGGGTCACAGTGTGAGAGCAGAGGACTGGAGGCCCCCTTCTGTACCACACATTTGCATTTGGTTTCTCACTAAGGGGGAAAGTTTGAGGCATTCTGAGAAAGGAGCCTCAGTGTCTCTGATAATAGGCAGGCACTTGTGGGGAGCAGTTAAATAAATGGTATAAAGGCATTTAATATTTGAATAACCAATGTGGCTCCACTAATAAAGACATGCTGGCTGCACAACCATACCAGGCATTGTTTCTGTGGCTTGACGGAGATGGGAAACAGCCAGATTAAAATGCATGAGTGACAGAACAGAAAGTCTCCCAGGCAACTCTGATTCGGTATTGATAAATCAATACCTACACAACATCTTCTAGATGCAGAGAAACATTCCTCCAAAATTTAAAAAAAAAAAGAATTGGCCAATGAAGAAAACATATATCAAACAGATATGTTTTTTTTTTAAGTCTTTTTTTTTAAGATTTTTTTTTAATTTTTATTTGTTTATGATAGTCACAGAGAGAGAGAGAGAGAGAGGCAGAGACACAGGCAGAGGGAGAAGCAGGCTCCATGCACCGGGAGCCCGATGTGGGATTTGATCCCGGGTCTCCAGGACCGCGCCCTGGGCCAAAGGCAGGCGCCAAACCGCTGCGCCACCCAGGGATCCCCTCAAACAGATATGTTAAAAAGTACCTGAGAATTTTCTCATGAAGAGAAGCAATGAGTTGTTATTCAGTCAGGCTGAAGTGTTCTGAGAAACAAAGCACCTAACACACTGCCTTTTACAAAACAGCCATTTAAAAAGTGGTACCTATGATTATAATATGATTGTTTCAAAATCAAATGTGACAGAGAGCGATAGGTAAAAGCATAAATACATATCAGAGTTTCTGGGTAATATAACACTTTAAGAAAAAGAAATCAGTCCATGATACTATTCCAGTGAATAATAGAGAAGCTCCAGTAGGATTTCTTCCTTCTCTGGACATTTTATTTTGTTCATTATCTGAATTTAGCACTTACATCATCTTGTTTTGAATTACTTGCAATTGTGTTTGCTTTGCTTCCATATTCCCAATTAGATTACAGCTTGGTTGAAAGCATGGACTTTCTGAGTTTGTATATCAACTCCTCCATTTGTTAACTGCATGAACTTGGGAAAGTTACTTAATGTAACCAATCCTCATTTTTTTCTTCATCTGAAAATTGGAGCTAATACTCCTAACTCAAATCACACTGTGAGTATTAAGTGAGATGAATGTACATAAACCACTCAGTAGAATATTTGTGATCTGGTAAATGTTCAATAAATGGTAGGTATTATTGTGAAGTAGAGACTATCACTAGTCTGACCCCTGAAATTCAGGAAACTTCTAGTAGAAGTTTCTGTCTAAGTGTCAATCTTACCTTTTGGAAACTAACTAATGAACTGCTAGGACAGAAAAAGAAATATTTGAAGATGACACCTGTGCAGATGAATCAGAAAGTGCCAGAAGTGCCCAACAGTTACCCCAGACTCATTATAATGTTAAAATCCCCCTCTGGATATTTGTCCCAAACTTTCTCCTGTTGGTGAAGACATGGCTTTAGGTCTTATTCCCCCATGATCTCCTTGCTTGTACAATTAAAGTAATCTTGGGAGGCAACTCCACCTGGGTCAGTCTATGTCTATAGCTCACCAAAGAGCAGACCCACTTTGGTGGATCCAGTAACATAACTGTGGCTTTTTGCTCCTTTGGAATACTTCTACTTTCCCAAGATCATGGGCTAGTCAATAAATTATTGGTCCAATGGCTCTAAACCAGGGGCAGTACCAACACCAAGGACTTTCTGTAAACATGTAGCGGGCATACTGTACAGTCTGGGGGACATCTACTGAAAAAGGTCAAGAATGATAAATAAAGAACTCTTCTATCTGGGCAGCCTGGGTGGCTCAGCGGTTTAGTGGCACCTTCAGCCCAGAGCGTGATCCTGGAAACCCAGGATCGAGTCTGTTGAGCTCCCTGCATGGAGGCTGCTTCTCTCTCTGCCTGTGTCTCTGCCTCTCTCTCTCTCTCCTCTCTGTGTTTCTCATGAATAAATAAATAAAAAATCTTTAGAAAGAAAGAAAAAGAAAAGAAAAGAAGAAAAAGAAAGAAAGAAAGAAAGAAAGAAAGAGAAAGAAAGAAAGAAAGAAAGAAAGAAAGAAAGAAAGAAAGAAAGAAAGAAAGAAAGAAAACTCTTCTATCTAAAATGACAACAGCATTTGTGGGGTCGAAAAGTACAATTTATAATTGGGTGAGTAGCTCTAAATGTTAATCAAGTTTAAATCATTTCCATTACTTTTCTGGTGACATATTTCAGTGGAAAACTTGAGTAGTCACTATAGACAAGCCTGAAATGACAACTGTAAGTAACAACTACGTGCTTCAGATCCAATTTTCCCCTCTGGATGACAAAAAAGTAACATTCAAAGTTAATGAGCAGTTTTAATATATTCTAGATGTTCCCTTCTGAATGTCAACCTCATGGTTTATGAATCATTATTTTATAGGTAATTTACATACCTGGCCATTTACTTCTCAGTTTAAAAATATGTAACTTTCCCTTTCATTCAACCACTATTTTTTTGGACAGCTATCGTGAGCAGACTCTAAGTGAGACATAGAGAACCTAGCAGAGAACATGGCAACTACTGTCCCTGATCTTGGAGCCGAAGGGCAAGTGAGGGGGAAGATTAAACAAAGAATACACAGATGCTGAGTGAGAAAGGTACATGTTCTTATTGGAACATAGAGGAGAGAGCCGAAAATAGTGTCAAAGTCAGGGATGGTTAGTCCTAAGGGAGTGATGTTTAAACTAAGTAAAATAAAAAGATGTTATTCAGGCAAAATTGGAAAAGATGTTCCAGGCACAGAAAAGAACGTATCAAAAGCTCCAGCTGGGACAGAGTCTGAGCCACGGAGGGCACAGACCGAAGGTCATTGTTGCTGCAGCACGGATTTCAGGAGTGCCAGGGGCACGTGAAGGAGTTATAAGTAGACAAGGAACGGATAAATGGATGCTGAAGTTTTGGTCTTTATCCCAAAGGTAAAGAAGTACTTTTGAGGGGTTGTAAGCAAAGGACTGTCATATTCAGATTTTGTTGTTGTTGTTGTTTGCACCAAAACAAAACAAAACAAAGCAAAGCCACATCAGATGTTTCACTTGTTTGTAATTTCAGCAAAAAGTTTTAAGAGAGTGTTCGATTCCGGTTAAAGTGTTTTAATTACTTGTGGATTTTACTTAGCCCATATTCTTCCTGATTTCCTTAATCGTGGCTAATTGAAAATTGGCTGAACTGAAGATACTCTGTGGGAGAACTTAATAAAATGAGGTATCTAACAGATGAAATCCTGATTTGTACTGAAAACCGAAGAACATATAAGTAACAGGCATTTTGATTTCTGATGGGAAATGGAGAGGCCCTGGTAAATATCAGTCATCCAGAGCAGCTATTTTGCTTAATCCCATAAACTAGTTGCAGATGTTGGCTCAAACAGCTAGGCTTTGCATCTGTAATTTTAAAATTGTCTCATATTTCCAAACCTGACTCCGTATGCACCGGAAATCAGTGACATGAATTATGAACTTCAGGAAGAGGAGAAGCACAAGAAATGCCAGAAGTGATAGGAGATAATATTCGGAGCAGTGGTCGAGCTATGTGCACAGGATAAGTGAAGGATGACACGGTTCCTTCCTCCAGGACGTGGATCCTGCAACCAGGCATTTGAAAATGAAACCCTGCAAAGTGGATGTACCAAACAAGAGGAAGTCATTTATAGATAGTTGAGTTCTCAAAAACAAATCCTCCTTTTCCTTTTCCCCTCCTCCTCTTTACAGCAGATCAACAGGAAGACCAGACTTGCTGGAGAAGTTAAAGATTTTTGAAGATAAAAAAAAAAAAAAAAAAAAAAACAACTGAGAACACTAATGCATGCTAAAACTTTCTCAACTTAATTAAGAAGATCAGTTTTAGTAGACTGGGTCAGGAAATAATAAAGTGACTATTATACTAAATTTTATTTATATTAGTGCTTACTCCTAAAAGACAATTATAAAAAGTCAATAAGGACTTGAATTAAAACTTAGAAAAGGAGCAGGGAATAGCAGAACTCCATAGATAAAAGAATTCATATTATGTTGCAAACAAAGAATAATCATGGGCATTTGAAATGACTTAAATTGGGATGCCTGGCTGGCTCAGCAGTTAAGCATCTGCCTTTGGCTCAGGGCGTGATCCTGGAGTTCTGGGATCGAGTCCCACATCAGGCTCCTTGTAGGGAGTCTGCTGCTTCCCCTGCCTGTGTCTCTGCCTCTCTCTCTCTGTGTCTCTCATGAGTAAATAAGTAAAATCTTTTTAAAAAAATGAAATGACTTAAATTATGATGATGACTGAATTTCATACTCGTAATTCCCATTTCATATTTATATTTCTCATTTTTATTTATGTGCACTCTTCCCAAGTATAGCTCCTTTCAGGCAATATAAAAGACAGTGCATCAAGTAATCTTCCCACAGGAGCAATCCATCGCAGGCTAAGAGTGTAAATAACCTCGCCAGAAATCAAGACAAAAACTTCAGCCAATTATTTGGTGAGGTGAAAGCATAATGCAAAGCTTTGAGGAACTCAAGTTCAATTATGAAACTAGGACCCTCATTTCGTGGAGAGGGAACATTCATTCATTCTATAGAATTCAGCCTAATGGAATCTGTGAAGTGGGGAATGGGTTGGTTGCTGAATCAAAAAATTTCATAGTAACTTTAGGGGTAAGACATTTTCTTTCTTAGTTTCACTAAAATTCTATAGATCTACATTTTAAGAGATCGTCTCTGAGGGATATCTGGGTGGCTCAGTCAGTTAAGCATCTGCCTTTGGCTCAGGTCATGACCCCGGCGTCCTGGGATGGATCCCCAAGTTGAGCTCCCTGCTCAGCAAGGAGCCTGCCTCTCCCTACCCCTCTCCCTCTGGTTCTCCCCCTACTTGTGCTTGCTCATGCGCTCTCTCTCTCTCTTGTTTTCTGTCAGATAAGTAAATAACATCTTTTAAAAAGAGAGAAAGAGAGATCACCTCTGAAAAGTCTTATTTTCTGCACTTACATAATTAGGGAATATATGTTGCTAGGCAAATAAACCACATTGGTCTTTCCAGGATTTTTCAGATAAATCTCAGACCAGCATTAACTCTTTCAAACTATTAGTACTACTGCAGGTAAATCACAAGGAAAATAGATAGTATTAAGAATTACTATTAATTTTCTTAGATGAGAAAATGATGATGTGGACATAAAGCCGGATGACCTTTTTCTTAAGAAATGCAGCTAAAGTATTTAGAGATGAACAGTCATGATACCTGCAACTTACTTTCAAAGAGTAAACACACACACACAGATATAGCAAAAATGACCAAAAGTTAACCACTGCCAAATCTAGATACTAAGTATATATGCTTATTCACAGTACTATCCTTGCAATGAAGCAACCTTGACAAAGTCACTTTAAGACTGTGACTCTCCATTACCCATCCATTGAATGGGGACAATGATACCCAAACTTTCATAAAGCTCTTGGAAGTGTTTGGTGAGACAATCTATGTAGAAACCTTGGTTTAATGCTTGTCCCCCAAAAGCACTCAATAAATGCTAAATATTAGTGTCATTAGAAGACGGTGACCTGAAACTCCCCTGCCCTTTAAATACATAGACAGAGTTCTGCCATGTTCGTGTTCAGAATTGCTCTGGCCTTTTGCATAATACAAACTACACATGAGAGATCAATGTGTACTATTAACCCTTGTCTACGACTTCATGTAAAGATGAAATTTCACTACTAAGAAAAATCACAATCACATGCAAACTACTCCCGAGAGAAAGTTAATGTGATTCCACAAAAGCCATGAGAGACCTGCTTATTGAAATAAATGTCTGAAGACAGAAAATAGAGAGGGACTCCATGAAGGGATGAAGGATTTATGGCAAACAGAATTTGTAACTGACATGTAGAGCTACAATCTGGGAAATATGAGACCCTAAGATTAGAAGATATATACTTTTTTGAGAAAAAAATAAAATTGTTCTCAAATGGGATTATTTCATTACAAAACAAAATTTTAAAAAATAATAAGATGTCCCAACAATTTACACTAATGCCAGGATTAATGCTTTGACATTTAGGTACCTTGACAATGAGGCTCGAGATAAAATGAATCTCTAGAAGAGAACCCACAGGCTGACCATCAAATCCTCCCCTACCTAATTGACATGGTCAACATGAGCTTTCTTTTCTGTGAGTATATATCTCAGCATTCTCTTGGGTGAAATATCTTAAGAATGTAAAGATGTCTCTGTATTTTGAGGATCCTGGGATAAACATTCCAACTAAGGAAAACTGAGATGTGATTGCACTGAGGACAAAAAGATTCATGCTGTAGGGACAGAAACTACAATTCGCCTTGGTCATGGTGAATTGGGGAAATACTTATGTAGGGTGGATTTGATTTCAACATGGGAAGCATTGAGCAAAAATAACAACAACAACAAAAAAACTCTATCAGAAATACATACAAAAATTTCCCAGCTTCCTTTTCTATTTTCACTGTTACAGTGAACCAGTGACATCCTTTCAAAAGGACCTTCAGGTAAAGAACTTGGACTTCATCACCAACAAAATATCCCAGGACACCTCTGTAGTCACTGAAGTTGTCTAATTTTTCTTTTGCTAATCTCTTAATTTGCTAAATTGAAGGAACCGGGGTTTCCTCAGTATAACAAATACAAAATTTAGCATCTCTACACTAGAGTCTCGGCATGTAAACTGGCCAATGGCTAAAAGCCTCTTTCACTCCTCTTAATAATTCCACTTGGTAATGACACTGAATTTCACCATCTTCTTAAGGCTCCCATGTAACTCCCACTCCCAGGCAGTCAGCAAACACCCCAGCCTCCTGTTTTATCAAGCAAATGAGATAATCAGAAATAAGGCATACAATATCCTTTACTCCTCAATTTCTGTGACATTTCTCTTTTAATAGGAAGTTCAATAGTATTGCATATTTATTTATCTTCTATTTCATTAATTTATAAATATATTCATTCGTTTTTATAAAGAATAACTTTATGTCATAGGCAAAATAAACTCATCTTCCATTAAATAACAAGAAAACTAATTCAATGGCAAAAGAATCATCCCCTAATGGCCAAATATGGTTTATACCAGAAAAGCAAGGATAGTTAGTAAATCTACCAATATAATAAATACATAATTTGTTCAATATGTAAGAGCATAATTATCTCAACTAAATGCTCATGTCTGAGACAGGATGTCAGATATAGAGAATAGACTTATTTATCATAAGAAATAAATATATCTTAAACTAAAAGCCAACATCAAATGCTAATAAACATTCATTCCTATTAAATAAAATATTCCCATTAAATAAAAATATTCCTATTACAAAAAGGTAAGATAAAAATTATAATTAAATGAAAAACTATTAGAGAATCTAGCAAATTCCATTAATTTTGTGCTTAATTTTTAAGCACAAAATAAGTGCTTAAAAATCAATAGTTTCACATTGTAATAAACAATTAGAAAGTATACTTTAAAAATATCCCTTTCATAATTGCAACATAAGGGTATTTCCAAATAATTTTATATTTTAACAATAAATGTGCACTTACCTATATTAAGGAAAAAATAGGAAATTATAATAACTTGGAATCACCCATCCAACCAGAGGGAATTTTTAAAAGAATGTGAAAAAATATAACTTCTTCCCATATTAACTTATAGGCTTTATAAATATCTTACCAAAATTCAAATAGAATTGCAGTTGGAATATAACAAGATTTTAATTTTCAACTGAAAGAATGAGTAATCTTAATACTTGAAATCTTTTAAATCTTAATTTTTGAAAAAGAGGAGTAAGGAAAGGAAATGACCTAACAGATATTAAAATGTATTCGACAGCTGCATTAATTTAAAAGTGGGTCACTGTACAAAAATCAACAAATGTTGGGACAGGATACAAAACCCAGATACGGATCCTAGGATAAGAGTTCATCCATGACCCGGACTGAAGCCAGGATTCTACCATTTATCCAATGTATGACCCAGGGTGGACTAGTTAACTTTTCTAAGCTTTAGTTACATCATTTATAAAGTGGAAGGAAGAATGGAACCTACGTTATAGTGTTGTTGTAGAAATCTAAGGAACGTACCTAGTGCAATACCTAGCCACAGAGTAAGCTTTCAAGAAATATGGGCTACTCTGATTATTACAATTATTGCTGACATTTTTATATGATCAATAAAGTGGAATCAGCTGTGATGGATGGATCATTCAAACAATTATATTTGGACATTTGCTCCTTTGGAATAAAATTTTAACGATTATTACATTATTATTGGCACTATCAATAATCATTGAGTTGTTATAATGTGCATAGCACTGTTTTCAGTGCTTTACATACACAAATGCATTCAATCACATTAATACTAACAGGTAGATACAATCAATAATCATATTCCTTTTACAAATGAGAAAACTAAGGCACAGAGCCATTAAGTAGCTTGCCCATGGCTGGCAAGTAGCAGAGTCAAATATTGAAGTCTGACAGTCAGGCTTCACAATTTATCATGCTCTCAATACCTACACTCTGCTCCCCACACCTTACCTTCACCTATGATAAATTCCAAATGGATTACAGAGACAAATGTCAATAATGGATTCGTAAAAATCTATAAATAAATGGGTGAATATTTAATTGTTCTTGAGGTGGACCCCACCTTCCTAACCACAAAGGCAGTAGAAAAAAAAATTAGATAAAAAGAGCAACAGATATTACTACAAAATATGTTTTTAAATGACCTCAAAAACCTTGTAAGTAAAATTAAAATGTACAAAAGTTAATGGGAAAAACATTTAATAAATATAACAAATGATTGATATAACTGCATAAAAATTCTGCGACGAATCAAGTATAAAAAATTTCAAAGAGAATATAAGCCAAGGCATGAACAGTTCATTCAGAAAAAAGAATACTAGTGATCAATACACATAAAAATATTTCTCTCACTAGTAAATTACAGATATAAATGACTGAGGTTTAAAGGATAGAAATATGTGAGCAGCAGGAAAATAATTTCTTTTTCATATAGCTAAGTATAAAAACCTTAAAACTATCATAGCATGATAAAATATAAATGCCACAAAAATTGAAAAAATATGCCTAGATCAAAATTATAACTTTTTGTTTTAGGATATACAATAAAGATAAAGTGACAGATAAGCAGAAAATACTTGCACTACCTATAATACACAATATCCAAACTATTAAAAAAATCTTAAAGTCAATAAGAAAATAATGTAACAGTCCCTTCAAAATGGGCAAAGAGATACAATCAGATATTTATTTCATAGGACAGGGGATATAAATGTCTATTAACTATTTCATCTATTTCTTTTTTTTTTTTTAAAGGTTGGGATTTTTTTTTAAATTTTTATTTATTTATGATAGTCACAGAGAGAGAGAGAGAGAGAGAGGCAGAGACACAGGCAGAGGGAGAAGCAGGCTCCATGCACCGGGAGCCCGACGTGGGATTCGATCCCGGGTCTCCAGGATCGTGCCCCGGGCCAAAGGCAGGTGCCAAACCGCTGCGCCACCCAGGGATCCCTATTTCATCTATTTCTTTAAAGATTTTTTTTATTTTTAAGTAATCTCTACAACCAACATGGGGCTCAGACTCACAACCTCAAGATCAAGAGTTACATGCTCTACCAAATGAGCCAACCAGGTGCCCTGTCTCTTAAATATTTTGAAGGCTGCATAACTTGTAATAAGTGAAATGCAAATCAAATAATACATTATTATTTTCATCAAATTATCCAAAATTAGATAAAATATAATTATCCAGTGCTGAGAATTCAAGTACTCACATATGTAGTTGTAGGGTCTATAAACTGGTTCAGCTGTTTCAGGAAAAACTAGAAACAAAACAAGCCTATCCTCAGGGTAATCATTAAATTAACAATGGCATATCTACACTGTGTAATATACAATAATACTAGATACCAGTAAAAGAAGTTTAGTTGACTCCTGTCAGTGTGTTTACATGGAAAAATCTCTAAGACAAATCATTAAGTGGACAAAGTTAAATTTCAAATATATTTGCTAAGCATCTACTATACACCAGGTTCTAAGTATTTCAGACCCATCAAGGAACAAAAGAGACAAAAGTCCTTGCCTTTGTGGAGCTTATAACTATAGGGTAAAATATGTACAACATTTGTGACCACTTTTATTTTTTAAAATCACAAACCATGTGTGTGTGTGTTTGGGTGTGTGTGTGTATATGTAAGTATATGTACTCTAAAATGCTAAGAGAGGTTATAGCTATGGAGATGAGTGGATGGGGTAAGAGTCAAAGGTATATCTGAAACGTGTTCATATATATCTTATGTAACAAGTGAAAACTATGGCTTCAAAGTCATATACTACTTTGAAAATTTGTGCTAAATTAGCTATCGGGGCCCCTGGTGGCTCAGTCAACTGACTGTCCAACCCTTGATTTCAGCTCAGCGGGGAGTCTTCTGGGATTCTCTCTCTTCCTTTGCCCCTCCCTTACTCTCTCTCTCTCTCTCTCTCTCTCTCTCTCTCAGATAAATCTTAAAAAAAAGATAGCTATGGAGTATACATAAGAGAAGGCTTGAACAACAACAAAAAAAACCCTTGTGGAGCAATTTCTGCCTTGTTAGAGTAATTACTCTATCCTGACAAACTACTTAAAAAGTCTCTGTGGCCAAGGGACAAGATGATGAGCTCACTGGTGAGGAATGGGAATGTGAGCAGCCTTATGCAATGAAGCTGCAGGAGAAGGGGGTGAGACATCAGGAGCTAAGCACTGGTACTCCCCTGGCCTGGAATCAGGAGCAGTAAGGGATGAGAGGTGGGGTGGCTGGGCAGCCAGGGTGGGTCTATCACAGGCTTGGCTGAGGAAGAAAACCAGCAACTTTTGGTGTTGGCTGAAGTAGCCACATTGTAGAATCCCTCTACCACTTAGGTGCCTATGTAGGAAAATAAAATGGAAACTTCTCTGAGATGTGGAATGATGATTAAAGAAGTGGAAATGAAAACAGTGAGAGCCACTCATTCAGAACCAAGGAAATGATACAATCCCAATGTCCATAAACATTGAAAAGAGTCATAAACAGGAAGACGCTAAGATGTCATTTATCTGTTAATTCAGGGGAACATTCAGATCCAAAATTATGGTGGTTAATAATAGTGAGAGAAAATAAAATGTTTAAATGTTATAAAAATTCCAGAGAATTCAAATCAACCAGGTGTTTAACTTACTGGGAATCAAACACATCAAGCTTTCTTTAAAAAAAGGGGGGTGGGGGAGGGAGAAAGGCAGAGGATAAAAGAGACAGAGGGAGGGAATGGGTGGCTGTGAGACAGCTAGCAGGAGAGAGGAATGAGGAGAAGCCCTTAGTTTGCCCAAGTGCCCTTTGCCCTGGAGAAACAAGATCATGCCTCTACTGTCCCCAAGAAAAGACCACAGCTGAAATGTGAGGCTACATTCTGCCCACTGAAGGCATTTTTCAAGGTAATTCTGAATAGATAGGTTTTTCTCCTCACTATTTTAAGCCCTAAACCTTCAATTAAGATGTAACTTAATTACTTAATTGTAATTGTAACTTCTTACTTAATTGTAAGAATACAGTAAGGGCATCTGCATATTTTCTAGAAAAAAACCTATGAGGCATACATTAAATGCTACTCCAAATAAAAGTCTAGATTTTTAAAGATCCAGAACAAATTAGCAGGCCATACATTTCACTCAGTGTGGTTTTCACAGATTCCATTGTCTATTTTATTAAAATAAAAATCATTGAATTTATTTATAAACTACTTCTAAGTTCTGGAGATATTTTCTTAGAATTGAGGGGAAAAAAGGAAACACATTCTAACAGCTATTATAGTTTTTCATTTTTAATCAGTGCTATAAAGTGAACATTAGTATTCCCCCCAAATATATATATTGAAACCATAACCTCTAATGGGATGGTATTAGAAGGTGGGGCCTTAGGAGGTAATTAGGGTAAGATAAGGTCATAAGGGTGGTCCTCCCATGATGATATTAATAATACCCTTATAAAAAGAGGAAGAAAAGGGTGCCTGGCTGGCTCAGTTGGTAGAGCATATGATTCTTTATCTCAGGGCCATGAGATCAAGCCCCATTTGGGTATGGAGCCTACTTTTTAAAAATAATTTAAAAAAAGAGGAGGAGACACAGGATCGAACCATCTCTCTTCATGTACCAAGGAAGGGCATGTGAGAACATAACCAGAAAGAGAGCCCTCACCAAAAACTCAACCACAATGGCACCTTGGCCTCAGAATTCTAACCTCCATAACTTGAAAAATAAATTTTTGCTGTTTAAGTCACCCAGTCTACGGTATTTTGTTACAGCAGCCCAAACTGACTACCACAATCAGATTAATGTATACAAATCTAAGTTCATTCTATTCAGGATCGATCACCTTTAGATTAATAACAAATTTAAGGTATAAATAAAACTAACAGTGAATGGATTTCAGCTATAATGGAAACTGAGATTCCTGATGCAATTTACAATTTAAACTGTTAGAAGCAGTGGCTAAACACTATAATTAAAGGAACAAAAACTAAAATCAAATCACCTGGATTTGAATCATGATGCTGTCATTTAGAAACTCTAAGTCTGGACATGCTATTTGGCCTTTCCATGCCTCAGCTTATCTGTAAAACTGAGATGATCAGGGCACCTACCTCAGGGGGTTGTTGGGAGGAGTTAATGAGCTAACGTGTGAAATACATGAAACACTGTTAACTAGTCCGTGTTAACTGTCATGATTTCTACAGAACTGATAGGAGTAGTACACAAGGTATTATTTTCTCAAAACAGAATAATAAAGAAAATAGCCTTTTAAAGCTCCCATGGTCCAATTATAAAATTCTTACTTTAATAAACGATTAAAGTTCAGCATCCTGTATAGCTAAATCCCAGGTAAAAATCTTATTATAATAAGCCATTAAAAAAAAAAGAAAGAAGAAAAAGAAAAAAATTTGTAAGGGGCCAAAGTGTAGTGAGCTGAATACTGTCTCCCAAAATTCACATCCATCTGGAACCTCGGAATGTGACTTTATTTGGAAATAGGATCTTTGCAGATATAATTAGTTAAGGTGAAACCATAATGATTTAGAGTGGGTTCCAAATCCAATGACTGGTATCCCTAGAAGAAGAGGAGGGGGCACAGAAATAGACACATACAGAGAGTAAGTAGCCATAAGATGATGCTCAAACTGGAGTCAGCCTGCCACAAACCAAGGAGTGCCGGGAGCCGCCAGCCGCCAGGAAGAGGCAAGAAAGATTCACTTCTAGAACCTTCACAGGGAACATGACCCTAAAGACACTTTGATTTCAGACTTCTAGCCTTCCAGAACTGTGAGAGAATATATTTCTCTTGTTTTAAGTCACTCGATTTCTGATACTTTGCTACAGCAGCCCTAGAAAACTAATACGCCAAAGAAAAGGGCAGTCTCAGAATAAGTTTATACACCTAAAAATTTAAATAACAGACTAAGTGGCAACAAACAACACTGTATTCCCTTAAAGGATAGAAACACACCTAGTCACAACAGATCTTATTATACATGATACATGCTAAAGCAGCTGTGATATATGCATGTATTGGCATGACAAGTTAGATTCCTACTGGCTTGAACTGCACAATTTTAGAAATGTTTCCTAAAATGCAATCTATTATATCTAATAAAAATTACATTTACATTTCTTTGATAATAAGGGGCATCTATATAATATATAATAAATACAGAGAAGCACCATATAGTCGTAAAAATATATATTGTATATATAAAACTATATATTGTATCTTGCCACAAATCTTTGATAATTTTTAATTATTAAGTTACTTCTTCTAAAAATACAAAAAAAAGCACTGAAACACCAGTATAACATTGACAGGGTTTTCATTAAAACTGGCTACCTTGAAGATCAACAGAGAGCAAAAATTAAATTCTTCCTACAAATAATGTTTTTTAAAGTACTTTTAATTAAAAGAACTTGATGAAGAAATCTAACTGGTTCTAAAAATTTATAATATATATTCAAAAATACATTGAACTGCTTATTAGAATATTGGGGCGGAGGGTATCTTTCTTGTTCTGCACTCAGAAAGCTGTCTTCAAAAATTAATCCACAAACCATATGGATATGCAGAATTCATTGTTGCTTTGTAGCAATCTTCCCATTTCCAAAGGAGGAGAAGGCTCAATTAGAAAATAAAAGCAATTATTTTAACTATCTTTCTTTCTTTTTTTTTAAAGATTTTTTTTTTATTTATTTATTCATGAGAGACACCGAGAGAGAAAGGCAGAGACATAGGCAGAGAGAGAGGCAGGCTCCATGCAGGGAGCCTGATGTAGGACTGGATTCCCGGACTCCAAGACCACGCCCTGGGCCGAACCTCTGAGCCATCCAAGGATCTCCCTTAACTATCTTTCTTAAAGACAAGCAAAATAATACAAATATACAGCAATAACAATAATAATAACAAGCACTTTATATAGGGCTTACTATCGGCCAAGCCCTGCTGTAGGTACCTAACTTGTATTATCTCATTTAATACTTACAAAAACCTCATAAAGCAGTTACTATTTTTTATCACCTTATTTAGAAACCTGAGGAACAGGAAGTTAAATATTTGCTCCTGGCCACACACAGTGGCTTCAGAGTTCTAGCTCTGAAGAACCACTGCATTATACTACCTCTCAATACAGTCAACAGAAATGTTTTTTGGAAAGAAAGAGGAAAATGAAGGGGGAGAGAAAATCAGAGGATGAACTGGGAAAAAAAAAAAAAAAACAACCATTAATCAGTAAATAAACCATAGGGTTTTAATAATGTGGTATTAACCATGTTATATTTCTTTAAGAAGAAAATATACCTAAGAATCCTATTATCCAAATGAAATTGTTGTGAAGACAAACAATGCTCAGCAAGTACCTGCAGCCATCATCTCTAATACACATCCTCCAGGGTCTACTCCCTCTTCTTTCAACAATAGTTCAGACTGTTGTCAGAGGAGCCCAGCCCAGCCCTACTCCTTAGGTCGTGTGATCTGGCCCGAGCCAATCAGTACACTTCATCCTGTGGAACCAGGGATTGGCCCACGAATGAGCACAGATCCACACCTGATCAATCAGAGTGAACTTCAGGAGTCTTTCTGAAACTTCTGGGAGGAAGATTCATTTATTTCTGCTGGACAAAGTAGGAAATCCCCTGGAGGCTGATAGCTGTCATACTGCAGTCCTTTGAGGCCCAAGAGCAGAGCCAACAGCAAAGAAGCAAAAGTAAAAAAGGAAAGAGTTCAGCCAGTTCATCATGGTTCATTCCAACAGTTTGAACCACGGGTACCTTATTTCCGAAATATTCAAACATGTAAACTAATTAATTCACTTTTTTCCCCAAGGTCGTGTAAGTTAAGCTTTCTGAAATTTACACCTGAAAGAATACTCATCTAGGTAACAGTACCAGGAAGTCAGGTGAGTATGGGAGTTGAGTGTCAGATCCCAAAGGTAGAATTAGCTAAACTGACCAGGGAAGAGAGAGGGATGGGCAGCGCCCTCTGCTGTAGCCCAGGAAGTTGGCAAACTTCCTAACCAGTTATAAATTAGCCAAGTAAACTCTCACCTCTTTTAATATTGGTCCCAAACCATGTACTTACAGAGGCTGAATAACTAGGTAACTTGGTAGGACAATTTCCGGATGTTGGGGTGTGTTGATAATCTTTTGAGACCTGTAGGGGGTCCTACAGAAAAGAGACTAGCTTTCAAGAAGGTAGGGAGGAAAAAAAAAACCTGTTTTGATGAGAAAGGTCCTCTCTGCTTGTAGCCAACAATTCAAGAAATTTGGGAATCCAAATAATGTGGAGACCTGTAAGTTTGGGAAAGCTGAATTTCATACTCCAATCTCAAGTTAGCAATAGAAGGCACATTGGTGAAAAACAAAACAAACAGGCCCAGGACTAGGAGGTACTCTAATATTCAGGCTCCTGCAAGCACCTGCTCTGTTCACTGCCTAAAGAAAAATTCTTCCTAATTTTACAATTACAGTTCGATGCAGTCTGGGCCAGTGAGCATGTCAGCTGTGCCTTCCTGCCCTAGATTCTGATAACTAAAGGAATGAATTATCAGCCATGTAATCCTCCTGGCTTCAATATATCCTAGGCCTTAAATCTCAGAAATTTTATCCCCATTTCTCTTCAGCTGCCCATGGCTTCTGAGGACAAACAATATTCTACCAATATCCACAGTTATCACTTGTCATTCTCCTTCTCCAAATATCTGCTCCTTCTTATTCTAATAACCCCTGTGACTTCCAGGGGCATTCTCTTGCCAGCCTTGAGATACAACATCCCACTCCCTGACGTCACCCTCCAATCCTACCACCTTTTCCTCATCATCCTGGTATGTTAGTTTCCTTTTATCTGAGGTTTTGCTTTCTGTGGTTTTGGTTATCCACTGTCAACTGCAGCCCAGAAGCAGATGAGCCTCCTTCTCATGCTATACCATGGTGCCTGTGTCATTCACCTCACTTCTCATCACAGAGGCATTTTATCATCCCACATCATCACAGGAAGGATGACTACAGTATAGTAAGATATTTCGAGAGAGACCACATTCACACAACTTTTATTATGGTATATTGCTATAATTATTCTAATTTATTACTTATTGTTATTCTCTTGCTGTGCCTAATTTATAAATTAAACTTCATCACAGGTATGTATAGAAAAAACACATATACGTAGGGTTTGGTACTACACATAATGTCAGGCATTCATCAGGGCTCTTGGAGTGGGTCCCCCACAGATAAAAGGGGACTGCTGTACACTCTTTCTCCAATTTCAGTAAACTCTTCATTCCTCTGGCTTGCTCATTCCTCTGGCTTGCTCATTTCCTTTCCATTCTCAGTCCATCTTTTGTCTTTTTTTTTATTCTGGGCACAAGTTCAGATTATATTTCCCCAAGGCCAAGGCCTTTGTTTGTTTCTGTTTCCCCAAGGCCAAATGATTGACTTCTGATCAATCAATGGAATGGAAATGCAAAAAATGTGTGACACTTTCAGGCTTGTCCTTAAAAACTTCCTTCACTCAGGCTTATTCCTCTTCCCCATCTGCTGGAAGAATAAAGAGGATTCTAAAGTCCATGGCCAACCATGTAAAGCGGGATGCCCCCCACCTCCTACCACCAGCACCTCAGTGACCTTCACTGAATTAAATTGTTGTTTGTTAAGTTATGGAGTTGACCTCTGGGGTGGAATTGGGATTGAACTGAAACTCTGGGATTGTTTGATATTTGGTTAACGTTTCCTAACTAATACAGCAATCAAAACTATTCATATGAGATTATACAATCCTTTATTTCAACCTATCTTCTCAAAATTTCCCTTCTGTTCCCTTGACTACATTTGCTGCCTCCCTGGAAAAAACTCATCTCAGCTCAATTCCATTGTCTGGTTTCTCAGCTTTATTTTAGCTGAAAGGTACAAAAGTAATGCTACCTTTTAGCTATAGAGTAGAAGAGTCATTCACAAGACCAAAAGGACTGGTAATGACTCAGGTGACCCCCAGCACCTCACAGGACCTCCTACCAGTCCACTTATTTTGACAACTTCCCCAATGATTCTTGATCTCTAGGAAACATTCAATATTAACTGGTCATTCCGCCCCCCCGCTCCTTGAACCGATCTCTTCTGTTGGCTCTCACCATACCGTTTTCCAAGTCTGCCTACCTCTCTTTTACTCCTTAGATTCCTTCTCAGTTTCTCATTCTGCCCCAACTCTTTATTTCTCCATTAGCCTTTAAATCCTGTATTTTCTTCCATGCTTTTATCCACTGGAGGCAATTTCATCCACTTCCATGATTTCAACTACCACGTATACACTGAGAGCTGTAAAACATATTTCCAGTCCAGACAAGTCTTGAAATTTAACCCTATTGACATCTCCAATAGGCACCAAAAAATGTATCTGAAACCGAAATCATCACCTTTTCCCCTAAAATCTGCTTCTTCTTCCCCTGCACTCCCTTTGTCAGGGTATGTCCTGAGCCATTGCCTGGAAAGAGAACTCCCTTCTCCCAATTCCACAACTATTTATAACTCTTCCTACCCTCTAAATGTATTTTGGATCTTTCCTGTCCACATGCCAGTTGCTACCAACATTTGTATTTTACCTGAATCATTTCAAAAACATCTTCACCAATTTCTACATTTCTAGTTTTACTCCTCCAAATCATCCCATATGGCCGACACACATCTTTCCACCATACAAATCAGATGATATCCCTTCCCTAAAAACTGTTCAATGGCTTCCTACTACCTTTGAGATAAATAGTTCTCTGTCTCTTCTCAACTCTAGACACTTTTATCCAACAACTCTCTGGACACTTTTACTTCCTTCTCCCACAGTAACTCATATTCAACATATCTACCCTTACTAACTGAATCCAAATCTGAGTTTCTCACTATAATTCCTTCTCCATGGAGAGAACCATTATCTCACCTGTCCTAAATCAGATATCTAAACAGCATTGCTGATGATGACAAGTCCTCTCCCCAACATCCAGTTCATCACAAATCCTCCTCAGTGCATCAGCTTCTCCTCAAATCCAGCACAAACACCAAGCCCAGATCACCATAATCTCTTGTCTGCAACAGCCTCCTAACTCATCTCCTTTTTCTAACCTTGTCCTCCCTTCAAAACCTTTTACATACAGGCAGACTCATCTTGCTAAAATTTATGATTGTACTTGAAACCTTACAATGATACTCCATGGCTTTCAGCATCACAAAAAAAAAAAAAAAAAAAAAAAAAAAAAAAAAAAAAAAAGCTTCAGTAGAGCTGAGGCCCTAGTGAAGGAAGATGAAAAAATAATTAACAACATAAGAAGATAATAATGTCAAGACACAAGAGAGGGAAGGTGATTTTAGATCTAATGGTCAGGGCCAGTATATTCCCGAAGTGACATTTCAATGTGACCTGAAGGACCAGAAGAAAGTTGCCTTGAAAAAAAAAAAAGAGGTAGACTTCAGTTTGTTTACTTACCATCATCCCCCATGGGCTGTGAGGTCCCTGAGGATAGGACCCATGAATTATTCATCTTTCAGTTCTAAACATCTACCACAGTTTTTTATACTCTTAGGTTTTGAATACTTAACTGATGAGTGAAGGGATGAATTAAGGTTGCATTTAAATTATCGGGCAGTGTAACTTTAAGCTAATCGTGTGCTCACATTTTTTTGTATAAATGTTGACATCAACTTGTGGAAATTTCAAGCCAACAAATTTCTGGGCAGCCATAAATGAACAAGATAGTCTTTAAAGAGGGGTTTTGCTTTCCTTAAATCCTTCTAAAATATTTCAGAGCAGACTCTGTACAGCAGGATCTTTTATAACCAGGAGCCCAAAGGGAATATCACAATGGATGAACCATCATAGCACAGGGTATTTCAGCCCCACCAACCATAAAAAGCAGCATCAGTTAACAGTCTGGGCTCCAAGGGTCCCTGGCTTTGAGCTTCTTAATCGGCAAAAACTTCAAACCAACCTCAGACATTCAGATTCGTAAAGAAAATGATTTCAAATAGGTATGGTTCGTTTCTGCTAAGTAGCAAAAAGTAATAAAAGATTTTCTAAAATATACTGTACTGCCTGTAATTACAGAACTTGATCCTGGAATATAAGATATTTAGGTTCATAACCCCTTACTTGCAAAGTAAAAGGTTTGGGGGGTTTTAAAAATTTTTTAAAGATTTTATTTATTTATTCATGAGAGACACATAGAGACAGGCAGAGACATAGGCAGAGGGAGAAGCAGGCTCCCCACAGGGAGCCTGATGCAGGACTCGATCCCAGGACCCCGGGATCACAACCTGAGCTGAAGGCAGACATTCAACCACCGAGCCACCCAGGTGTCCAAAAGGTTTTTGTTTAAAACAAATAGGGGCACCTAGGTGGCTCAGTCAGTTAAGCAGCAACTCCTGATTTCAGCTCAGGTCATGATCTCAGAGTGGTGAGATCAAGCCCTGTGTTGTGCTCTGCACTGGGCCTGGAGCTTGCTTAAGATTCTCTTTCTCCCTCTGATCTGCCCCTCCCCTGCCTCTCTCTCTCTCTCTCTCTCTCTCTCTCTCTCTTTCCTTCTCTAAAAACATTTAAAATAGAAAAGTAAAACAAATAAACAAAACAAAACAAAAATTTAGCAGCAAAATATAACCTGATATGAAAATGTTTATCTCTCATTTAATCCACTTAGTGTGATGATTGTTCATTTGCTTTAATGAAGAAACATAACGTGTTTAATTAAAGGGTGCTGACTCTTGACCCCACATGAATATTGGGTAATATAGGATATATGCAATATATTTTTCTTCTAAAATTCAAAAATATACTTTTCTTCTAAAATCCAAAAAATATACTTTTCTTCTAAAATCCAAAAAATTCTGACATTAATGGCACAGCTGGCCCCAAGTGTTTTGGGTAGGGATCTATATTCTGTTATAAGACTCACCCAATTCTATTATCTTGAATTAAAGACTTCCATACTGTGTGGGCTTTGAAGTACTCAATGAAAGTAAAGTCACAGAAACACAATTAGCATTATTTCAGCATTTGGAAGCAATATATAATCGAAAACTGTTCTGAATTTCCTTTCAGATTGGTTTTAAAATATGCATTCATGCCACTATACTATTGCTTTTCCAATAAATATAAACTTCTATGAGCTAGAGCTTCCGATCATGAAGAAAGTTTTATGTATAAATCCATGACACATCAAGCCTTAATCTGGGCATTGCAATCTTCAGAATAATTTGCCAAAGCTTCTAATTTCCCCAAACGTTTCATTGTTCTCATTTGATAACTTTTGTAATTTTCTTACATTTTTATATTTTTATTCCGAAAGTTTCAAGAACAGCACCTGCCTGCTGAAAGCAAGGGAAATACTGTTTGCAGGGCACACATCCAGTACCCAGATGCAAACCTCTTTATGGAAATTACTTCTAATTCTCACAATCATCCTACAGATATATTTTTTATTCTTCTTTTCTATTCTTTTCATCATACAACTCAGGTTCAGTTTGTCCCAGGTCCCAGTGCTACTAAGTGACAGAGCAGAATTTGAACCCAGTAATGTCTAGTTCCAAAGTCTTTCTTCCAAAACGTCAGGGGCAAATAATTGGCCCAGGCTCCAATCTCATTCTCAACTTGAGCACAAATGAAAAAAGACTTTAGGGCTGCTTCATCTGTGGTACAAATGGGAGCGTAATGTTGTTGTTGTTTAATGCCTATGCCAGTAATTTTATAGTATCTCTACACTTCCATAAAATGAAGATAGGATATCTGGTTTTAAAAGATTCAACTTTAAAGGCATATAAGATAACAATCGATGTGATTTTGGTTTTGTTTTATTTTTTAATGAATACATATAATTGAGTAGGCTTATCAACATATACAACAAAATCAGATGTTTAATATTCACCCACCTTTTAGAAGCACCAACTACATTTATTGGAAATATGATTATACAAGTTGTAGAGAAAGGCTTATGCCTCATAACAACATAGCACAAAGAGACAGAGATGAAGATCATTAATGATTTTAATTATTTTAAGGCCCATTAAAATTAGAGAAATATCAAAGCACCCACAATGTTAAGGGTTTATTATTATAGCATTTTAGAGTTAACTAGTTCATACCTTTCAATCACAGCAAGTTATTAGCAGTGAAGGGATGAACCCTCTTAAGAGGATTTTTATTTCAATGATACAGTGTTACGGACAAGACAACCTAAGTTTAAAAAAATTAGTAGCAAGCGCTAGTTGAGTTAATCAGTTAAAGACAAACTGTGCCCTTGGGAAGCTAAATGAAAAAGCAACAGTAAAGCTTACAGAACTTAGCTCGTACAATTTGCCTTGAAGGCGGAAGATTGGTTCCCTGAAATAGCAAAGAATTATATGCTTTAGTTCAGAAAAAAGTTTTTAAAATAAAGTCTGTTATTACCTCTTCTCCTTTCAAAACAATGGAAAAAATTCTAGAGCAGAGGTTTCAATTTGTTCAATAATTGTACCTCTGAATTTAAAAAAACGTAAAATCATCATTGTTTTGACTTGAAAAGAAATAACAATACAAATATTCATTATCACATAAAACATAAAAGAAACAGCAAACTGTCAGAGTTAATGCAATCTCTGCAGAGCGCTATTAGTTAGAGACAGCGGGTCAGCCCAAAACACAAAAACCTAAAAGATCAGATCTTCTTAGGAATTAACATCTTCATTAACCAACAGGAATTTTTTGTGGCAGAGATTCAATCCAACAACTGCCATCTTTATGAGCTGTCCCTTCACTGTTACCAAGCTGTGCAAATGTGTGAACTAGTCAGCAGCACCAGAAGCTCATGCAACTACTCACCGTATTTCAACCTTGAACTGACTCACAGATTTGATGTTAAATCAAATTTAGGGGTAACATAAGCAAGCAAAGTAGGACACAAAGAGTCAATTGTGAAAAGCAGAGCAAATAGCAGAAAAGTTATCTAAAATAAATCATAAAGTGCATAAAATAGCAAAAATAAATAAATAAATAAAATGCAACACACTCCAAAAACCTTACAAGCAAAAACAAAACAAAAAGCTGCATTTTCAGCAAAGTTTGCACACGATTATTTTGCATTAAAAAATAATCAAGCGACTGAGTTCCAATTCTCTGGGGCAGGCATGCACTGATTATTCTAAAAATTCCTACCTGATTTCCAATTGTGTTTTTCTTGTGAACCTGACTGCTCCTCTGTTGAGCGCTGAGAAAAGCAAAGGAGACCATCGCTGAAGAAACTCATGAGATTTTTTTTGGAACAAGTAACACATATTAAAATATATACAGGTTTTCAAAATGTATCAACAACTCAGGCAGAGCAAATACCAAAAATCCAGGCCAGTTTAAGTCTGGAAGCAAGACCAGCTCAGGGGAATTAGTACCAATTAACCACACCAAACCATAAACATAAATCACAGGATAAAAAGTTGTATTGCCACATTAATCACATGAGTCTGTGCAAGGACTTCGGGTATTCTAGGAGGTATACAGAATAGCTGCAGTGAAAATGAACGGTTCACATTCATTGAGTATGTTATGTTCTAAGTGTTTTACAGGTATTAGTGACTTGGATTTAAATTTTTATTTTAACTCCATGAAGTAGTTACTATTATTCTTCTCATTTTATAGGAGGAGAGAATGAGTCACAGAGAAGCAAAGTGGCTTTCCCAAAGTTCCTCAGCTAATAAGTGGTGGTATCAAGTCATCTGATTCCAGATCCCAAACTCGTGCTATTATCCAGTCTCACTGCTTTGAATTCCACAACATTCTGACAGTTCCCATAGTGATCTCCAGCTTGGACCTATATCCCCTAACTCCAGACTCATAAATGTTTTGGACAATTCACCCTCTCCACTTGGATGTCTAATGGGCATCTCAAATGTAATAGGCCAAAACTGAACTTGTGATCTCCTTCCTAAAACCTGCTCCACCACAGTTTTCCCCTCCTCAGGGGCAATTCCATATTTCCAAGTGCTTAAGCCAAAATCCTCGTTTTCTCTCACACTCCATATCCAATCATGACCAAATGCTATTGACTCTACTTTTTTAAATGTATTCAAAATTCAGGTGACTGGTGTCTTGGTTGGTTAAGCGTCCAACTCTTGGTTTCAGCTAAGGTCATGATCTCGGGATCATTAGATCAAGCTCCACACTGGGCTCCATGCTCAATGGGAAGTCTGCTGGAGATTCTCTCTCTACCTTTGCCCCACTAATACTCCTATTTTCTCTCTCAAATAAATAAATAAATAAATAAATAAATAAATAAATGTTTAAAATAAAGTAAAATTTATTTAAAATTCAACATTTTGGGGCACCTGGCTGGCTCAGTTGGTGGAGCATGCCGACTCTTGATCTTGAGATTATAGATTCAAGTCCCATGATGGCTTTACTTTTACTTAAAAGTAAAATCTTTTAAAAATTAATTAATTTACTTAATTAAATAAAATTCAACATCTTTTTACCACTCCCAATTGTTACCACATTAGTCCAAGCCATGGTTATCTTATTGTTTTGATCACCTATTTTGGTCTCTGCTTCCACACTTGTCCCCCAAACATCAATCCTTAACACAGAGGCCAAAGTGATCCTTTTTTTAAAAAAAAGGGGCTTTCTGCCATTCTGCTCAAAACATTCTATACTATTATGCAATACTATTCTACCCAGGGTGAAAGTCCTTACCATGGTCCATAGGCCCTACTCAACTGACCTCCCACCCTCTGCCTCTTTAAACCATCTACTCTCCCCAACTTGTTCATGGAAGAGGTCCAGCCACACAGACTCCTTTCTTTTTTTTGGACCTGCCAAGCATGCTCCCACCTCAAAACCTTTATGCTACCTATTCCCTTTGTCTAGAATATGCATCCTCCATACATCAGCATGGCTCTCAGCATCACCTCTTTGAAGTCTTTTTTCAAATTTATCTTTTCAATGAGACCTACCATGATGACCCTATTCAAAATTGCATCCCTCCCTTCCAGTAGTCTCATCCTCTTTATACTGTTCTATTTTTCTCCATAGCACTTTATGCCTTCAAACATACTATATAGTTTACTGATTTTTGTGTGTATTATTTTCTGTCTTCTTCCATTACAACATAAGCTCTTGTGAGCAAAGGGTTTGTCTGTTCCATGCCCCCAGTGCCTAGAAACTATGTGGCACCCAGTTGGCTTCAACAAGCATCTGTTGAATAAGAAGTCCAATGAGATTGGTATCATTACAACATGAGCATAGAGGGATTAAGAGCTAGATATGACCCCAAAAATTTAACTCCAGAGCCCAGATATTTATGTGCTATGTTATTCTATATCTCAAAAGAATGAAGGCTTTCTTTGAGTAAACACTTATTGATACAAGAAATCACAAGTCATTGTGGTAATTCTGAAAAGCAGACCCTCTCATTAGTTGTTTAATAGTTTTTAGAAGCTGTTTTAGTGATGAAATAGTTTAAAATAGAGAAAATGTAGATTAAAGTCATTAATCAGCCATTTAAAGTGATGGGATATTGTGGTTCAGTAGCAGATCACAAATCACACATTTAGAACAGCTGTTCAAAATAGCAATCTCCTATAATCTACTGTGATGTATTTAAGCTGCTTCTCTTCACTCTCAGGAAGAAACATATACTACATTCAAATGAGGTTGAGGAAGGCATGAGTGGTAAAAGGGCACACAGTATTTGATTACTAAAGACATTTTATGTGTATTTTTTGTTTTGCTTTTCAATTTGCTAATATCAGGGTCTGACCTTCTTTCCTGTTTGTTATTTTCCTAGTTTTTAGTTAAATGCTTGCTTCTCTTAGTCACTATGAAATTCATCTCTCTCCAACCATTTCTCTACATAATCCAAATCTATATTATTTGGGTTTTTGTGGTGAGGTTGTAAATACAATAAAGTTTGTGTCAGGCTGTGGCCAGGGGTCGATGTGCCCACTGCCCTCTCGCTGCCCACAACGCCTCGAAGCATGGAGTGCATCTAAAGTATTTCTCTTCTGAGGCTTCAGATCTTGGCCATGCTTTTTTCCTCTGGGGCCTGAAGGATCCGCCCCTTCAGGGAAGAGCTGGGACCAGCTACTACTGTAGTGTGACCATGCCACCTTCACAGCTATGGTCAACATTTCCAAGTACCATAATTGTTCAGGATTTTCTTAAGAGGAAATGTTTTTAAATAAATCACTTACTAATGGTGATAATTTCAAACTATAATAGACCCACAGGTGTTTAAAGCAAACTATAGGGGACCCTTGAATTATGTGTAGATTCCCCTTAAAATCACATAGGAGAAAAATAGAACATAAAGCAAAAGTTAGAGACTGTTGATAATTCTCTGTGCAAAGAATATGGCCATACAGAGCACAGTGTCATATCTAAAAGTGAGTGTATGTGTGCAGACAGAGACAAGGGGTGAGGGATTAGACTAATTTCTTAGGTTCCCCTTAGATCCAAGATTACTTGAGATGCAAAGTTATTCTCAGAAGCTTATGACCTACACAGTAGATAAAGAGATTTTCCACTGACAGAACCTTTATCTACTAAATAATCATATTTAGGATCTACCATATTCTAAGAATATGTAGGAGTAAAAAGAGATATATTTTATAAGCCAATATCCAGTATTAGTGTTAAAAAATGGGGTGCCTGGGTGGCACAGTTGGTTGAGCATCTGACTCTTGGTTTCAGCTCAGATCATGATTTCAGGGTTGTGAGATCAAGCCCTGTGTTGGGCTCGGTGCTTATCACAGAGTTTGCTTCAGATTCTCTCTCTCCCACTCCCTCTGCCCCTCCTGCTTATGTTCTCTCTCTCTCTTTCTCAAATAAATCATCAATAAATCTTTTTTTAAAAAGCCCAAATCCTAAATTAACTTTACTTTTGACCTAAAGAATAATCTTTTCACAGCAACTGGCTCCATAAAGACAAAGATACTTATTAAAGATGTATATAGTACTTGAAGTTACTACATAAGCAACACAATAAAAAATAAACTGTCTAGTTATAAAACATTCTTTATAATAATTTTTATGTATGCTGTGATGATTGAACTAAAAACATTTCAAAATATTTATTTAAAAATGGGAGGACTCCTGGGAAAACAGCAGAGTAGGAGGATCCCAAGTTCACTTGGTCCAAGGAACACACCTGGATAACAGCCACATCAGTGCAACCACAGCAGAGAATAACCCAAAGACTGGCAGAATAGACTTTCCACAGTTCATCAGAGAGAGGACGTCACATCAAAAAATGTAGGGGGCAAAGATGCCATGGGGAGCCAGACTCCTGGTGAGACTAAGCAAAAATGCGAAGGACTCCATAAGCACAGAGAAGACCTTATACCAAGGATCCCAGGCACAGGGGATCTACAGGAGGAATATAAGTCCCCATAACAGCTGGCTTTGCAAACCCTTGGAACTTAACTTTGTGAGTTTTTTGGGTTTTTTTGTTTTTGTTTTTTTGTTGTTTTTTTGTTTGTTTGTTTTGTTTTGTTTTTTTACAACCAGTGAGACTTAACTCTGGAACTTAAAAAATTGGCAGACTCAAGTCTGGGAGCTATGGAGAGAGATAAGAATCTGAATCCCTGCCCCTAATGAGACAGTACAACAAACAATCCCACCTAGATACAGCATAGAAGCAGCAGTTTGAAAAGGCACAAGGGGTTATGGGAAGGAGATTTATTTACTAATTTCAGAATGCATGCTAGAGGGGCAGAGATCTTTAGGAGAGTTCTCCAAGAACAAAAGAGCTATAAAATGCCATTTCTTCCTACCTGCCTACCCCTACCCCAAGCCTAGATCTTGACATCTTGATCAGACATCTTGGAAACCAATACGCTCCACCTACCTTGCTGACACTGTGCACCCCACCCCTGCATTCTCTTGTGAATTCACCCCATCCAAAACCCTCCACTCTGTAGGAGTCCTCCCAAAGTGGCTCCTACTGCATCTCATCCTGCAAGCAGCCCCAACAGGGACTGGCACCACTCCAAAGTGACTCCTGTCCTGGTGAGAGACGAAGATAACCACACTCCAACTCCACTGCAGCCCTAGCAGCCTGGCCTTACAACTGACAGTGTAGAGAGTGCCCTGCTGATCAGTACATTTGCAGTCCCAATGGTATGGGGGAAGGGGTCTTTGTCTAACTGCCAGCCCCACCCACCAATAAAAACCTCCAGGGAGGCAGCACAGAGAGAAAGCCCTGCAGTTTGGGGTCACTTTGCAACCCTAACAAACAGGCTGAGAGGACAGGCCTCTGGTCTGACTGCCCCATCACCCAACTACAAGTCCACAGGCACCCCTGGCTGGCCCCTTAACAGCACAGGGACCAAATCTTGCCCACAACAGGTAAAGTGAGCCATTGCAGTTGACTGGACTGAAGGCAAAGAAGGCTGCCACAATATTAGGGCACATGAAACCCACACAGGAGACACCTCTGGAGTGCCTGGTTCTGCTGAACAGAAGACGTTGTGCTACAGGGCACCACAGGCTTCTACCTCATAAAACTACTACTTTCAAGATCCAGGAGACATAACTGCTTTTCCTAATACATAGAAACACAGACAAAATGAGGAGACAGAGGAATACGTCACAAATGAAAGAACAGGACAAAATCACCAGGAACAGAGCTAAATGAAACAAAGACAAGAATATGCCTGATTAAAAAAAAAAAAAAATCAAAGTAATTACACCTACTGGACTTGAGAAAAAAAATGGAGGATCTAGTGAGACCTTCAACAAAAAGATAGAAGATATAAAAAAGAACCAATCAGATGAAGAACTCAATAAATGAAATAAAAAATACACTAAAGGAATCAAAAGTACAGTTGAGGAGGCAGAAGAATGGATCAGCAAGCTGGAAGACAGAGTACTGGAAAGAAACTAAAATGAACAGAAAAAAAAAAGAATAATAAAAAATGAGAATAGGTTAAGGGAACTCATTAAGCATAATAATATTTGCATTTTGGGATCCCAGAAAGAGAAAAGAGAAAGGAAGGAGAAAATTTATTTTAAAAATTAATAGCTCTAAACTTCCCTAATCTATGAAGGGAAACAGGTATCTGATTTCAGGAGGCACAGAGAGCCTCCAATAAAAATCAACCCAAGAAGGTCCACCTCAAGACACATAATAATTAAAATGGCAAAAAATAGTGATAAAGAGAGAAGTTTAAAAGCAGCAAGAGAAAAGAAAACATTTTTTTTAAAGATTTTATTTATTCATTCATGAGAGACATAGAGAAAGAGAGAGGCAGAGACACAGGCAGAGGGAGAAGCAGGCTCCATGCAGGGAGCCCAACATGGGACTCGATCCTGGGTCTCCAGGATCAGGCCCAGGGCTGAAGGCGGCACTAAACCACTGAGCTACCTGGGCTGCCCCAAGAAAACATTTACATACAAGGGAAACCCGGTAAGGCTCAGCTGATTTTTTTCAGCAGAAACTTTGCAAGCCAGAAGAGAGTGGCATGATATATTCAAAGTACTGAAAAGAAAAAAAAACTACAACCAAACATACTTTACTCAGTATGGCTATCATTCAGAATAGAAGGAGAGATAAAGAATTTCCCAGACAACAAAAGTTAAAGGAGTTCATCACAAATAAACCAGACTTACAAGAAACATTAAAGGGAATCCCTTGAATGGAAAGAAAAGGCCATACTCAGGAGTAAGAAAATTGTGAAAGGAAAAAAATTTCACAGTTAAATATAAACATAATAAAAGTATTAGATTAATCACTCATAAAACAAGGTTGGAGGTTAAAGCACAAAGGCAGTAAAATCAGATCTATAAAAAATCAGTCAAGAGATTCATGAAATAAGAGGAGATAAAGTATGACATCATATACATAAAACATGGGAGGGGGAGGAAAACTAGTGCTTTTAGAATGAGTTCAAACTTAAGTGACCATCAACTTAATTTAGACTGCTTTATGCATAAGATGTTATATATGAGTGTAAGGGCAGATGCAAATTAGAAACCTATAATACATATGCAAAAAATAAAGAGAAAGCAATCTAAGCATATCACTAAAGAAAGCCATCAAACCACAAGGGAAGAGAGCAAAAGAAGTAAGGAACAGAGAACTACAAAAACAACCAGAAAACAAGTAACAAAATGGCAATTAGTACATACTAATCAATAATTAGTTTGAATATAAATGGACTAAATGCTCCAATCAAAAGACATTGTGTGACCGATGGATTTAAAAAAAAAAAAAAAAAGCAAGACCCATCTATGGGCTACCTATAAGAAACTTATTTCAGACCTAAAGGCACAAGTAAATTGAAAGTGAAGGGATGGAAAAAGCATATACCATGTAAATGGAAGCAAAAAGAAAGATAGGATAGCAGTATTTTTATCAGACAAAATAGACTTTAAAATAAAGACTGTAAATAAGAGACAAAGAAGGACACTACATAATGATAAAGGCAAAAATCCAACAAGAGGATATAACAGTTGTAAATATTTGTAGACCCAACATAAGAACTAAATACATAAAGCAACTATTAACAGACATTCAGGAAGAAACTGACAGTAATACAATAGTAGGGAACTTTAACACCCCACTCACATCAGTGGATAGATGCTCCAGGCAGAATATTAACAAAGAAATAGAATCTTTGAGTGACACATTAAACTAAATGGATCTAGGGATCCCTGGGTGGCTCAGCAGTTTAGCACCTGCCTTTGGCCTAGGGCATGATCCTGGAGTCCCAGGATCAAGTCCCACATCAGGCTCCCTGCATGGAGCCTGCTTCTCCCTCTGTGTCTTTGCCTGTCTCTCTTTCTGTGTCTCTCATGAATAAATAAAATCTTAAAAAAAAATAAATGGGTCTAACAGATAAATTTGAACATTCTATCCAAAAACACTGGAATACATTCAAGTCTACATGACACATTCTCCAGAATAGATCACATATTAGGCCACAAAACAAGGTTCAACAAATTAAAAAATATTGAAATCATATCATGGATCTTTTCTGACCACAATCGTATGAAACTAGAAGTCAATCACACCCAAAAAAAGTGCTGAAAAGAAATAACAGAATAACAGAAATAGACGGAGGCTAAATAACATGCTACTAAACAATGAATGTGTCAACCAAGAAATCAAAGAGGAAATTAAAAAATACATGGAGAGAAATGAAAATGAAAACACAGTGGTCCAAAATATTGGGGATGCAACATAAGCTGTTCAAAGAGGGACGATTATAGCAAAGCAGGCTTACCTCAAGAAGCAAAAAAAAAAAATTCAAATAAGCAACTTAACCTTATACCTATAGGAGCTAAAAAAGGAAAACAGAGCCTAATGCCCATAGACGGAAGAAAATAATAAAAAACTAGAGCAGAAAAAAATGAAATCGAGACTAAAAGAACAATAAAACAGATTAATGAAGCCAAAAGTTGGTTCCTTGAAAAAATCAACAAAATGGATAAACCTTTAGTTAGACTCATTAGGAAAAGGGAGAGATCTCAAATAAATAAAATCAGAAATGAAAAATAATAGCCCACACCACAGAAATAGAAAAGATTCTAAGAGACTATTATGGAAAACTAAATGCCAACAATCTGTACAACCTTCCAAAATTGAATTAGAAAGAAACAAAATTTGAACAGACTCATTACCAGCAGTGAAATCAAATCAGTAATTAAAACAAAAACAAAAACAAAACCCCCTCCTCCCAAAAAACAAAAGTCCAAGACCAGATGGCTTCACAGGTGAATTCTACCAAACATTTAAAGTAGAATTAATACCTATTCTTCTCAAAATATTCCAAATAATAGAGGAGGAAGGAAAGCATCCAAATTTATTCTGAGGCCAGCATTATCCTGATACTAAAACCAGATAAAAATACTACAAAAAAGAATACTACAGGCCAATATCTTTGATGAACATAGATGCAGAAATCCTCAAAAAAATATTAGCAAATCAAATCCAACAATACATTTAAAAAAATCATTCACCATGATGAAGCAGGATTTATCTATTTCAGGGATGCAAAGGTAGTTCAGTATTCACAAATCATTCGACGTGCTACATCACATTGACAAGAGAAAAGAGATAAACCGTATAATCACCTCACTAGATGCAGAAAAAGCATCTGACAAACTACAACATCCATTCATAATAAAAAACCTCTCAACAAGGTAGGTTTAGAGGGAATATACCTCAACGTAATAAAGTCCTAATATGAAAAACACACAGCTAACATTATAGTCAATGGTGAAAAACCAAGAGCTCCTCCTCTAAAAGCAGGAACAAGATCAGGATGTCCACTCTCATCACTTTTGTTCAACATAGTACTGGAAGTTTGAACCACAGCAATCAGACAAGAAAAGGAAGTAAAAGCCATCCAGATTGGTAAGGAGGAAGTAAAGCTGTCATTATTGGCAGATGACATGATACTATATATAGAAAACCTTAAAGAATCCACAAAAAAACTACTAGAACTAATACACAAATTCAATAGACTTGGGATAAAAAGTTAATATGTGAAAATTTGTTGTGTTTCTATACACTAATAATGAAATGGCAAAAAAGAGAAATTAAGAAAACATTTACAATTTACATCATTTACAATTGAACCAAAAAGAATAAAATACTGGAGGTGCCTAGATGGCTCAAGTTGGTTAAGCATCTGACCCTTGATTTCAGTTCAGGTCATAAGTTCAGGGTCATGGGATGGAGGCCTGTATCAGGCTCTGTGCTGGGCATGGAGCCTGTGCATGATTCTTTCTCTCCATCTGCCCTTACCCCCTGCTCTCAAATATAGTAATAAACTTAACCACAGTGATGCTCATGGATCAGAAGAACCAATATTGTTTAAATGTCCATACTACCCAAAGTAATCTACACATTTCATGCAATCCCTATCAAAATATCAGCAGCATTTTTCACATAACTAGAACAAATATTACTAACACTTGTATGAAATAACAAAAGACTCCAAATAGCCAAAGCAATCTTGAGAAAGAGAAAGAAAGATGAAAGTGTCACAATCCTAGGTCTTAAGATACACTACAAAGTTGTAATCATCAAAACAGTATGAGACAGGCACAAAAACAGACACATATATCACTGGAACAGAAAAGAGAGGCCAGAAATAAACCTATGTTTTTATGGTTAACTGATCTATAACAAAGGAGACAAGAATTTACAATGGGAAAAAGATAGTTTCTTTGACAAATAGCATTGGGAAAACTAGACAGCTGCAGGCAAAAGAATGAAACTGGATCACTTTCTTACATCATACACAAAAATAAACTCAAAATGGTTTAAATACCTAACTGTGAGACTTGAAACCATATAATTCCTAGAAAAAAAACATAGGTGCTAATTTCTTTGACATCTACCATAGAAACATATTTTCTAGATATGTCTCCTTTGGCAAGGGACACAAAGGCAAAATTAAACTATTGGGACTATGCCAAAATAAAAAGCTTCTGCAGAGCAAAGGAAATCATCAACAAATGAAAAGAAAAACTACTGAATAGGAGGACATATTGCAAATGATATATTCAATTATAGGTACATATACAAAATATATAAAGGAACTTATACAACTCAACACCCAAAAACCAAATAATCCAATTTTTAAAAGGGCAGAAGACCTGATTAGACATTTTTCCAAAGAAGATATAGAGATAGCCAAAGGACACATAAAAAGATTTTCAAAATAACTAATCATCAGGGAAATGCTAATCAAAACCACAATATGATATCACCCACACCTGTCAGAATGGATAAAATAAAAAACAGAAGAAATAACAAGTGTTGGCAAAGATGAAAAGAAAAAGGAAACCTCATGCACTGCTGGTGGGAATGTAACCTGGTGCAGCCGCTGAGGAAAACAGTATGGAAGTTCCTCAAAAAATTTAAAATAGAATTACCATATGATCCAGTAATCCCATTAAAGGGTATTTACCCAACAAAAATGAAAACAATTTAAAGGATATATGCACTTTTATGTTTATTTCAGCATTATTTACAATAGCCAAGATATGCAAGCAACCCATGTGTCCATCTATAGATGTATGGCTAAAGATTTAGTATATGTACACACACACACACACACACACACACACACACACTATGGATTATTACTCAGCCTTTAAAAAGAATGAAATCTTGCCATTTGCAACAACACAGATGGACCTCAAAAGTTATTATTCTAACTGAAATAAATCAGAGAAAGACAAGTACTAAATGATTTCACTCATATGTGGAATTAAGAAACAAAACAAATGAACAAAGATAAAAGAGACAATAAAACATTCTTAAATACAGAGAACCAACTGGTGGTTGCCAGAGGGGAGGTTGGTGGGGGATGAGTGAAATAGATAAAAGGGATTAAGGGTACTTATCTTGATGAGCAATGAGAAATATATAGAATTGTTGAATCATTATACTATACACTTGAAAGGAATTTTTTTAAAGAATTTAACACTGTATGCTAATTATACTTGAATTTTTAAAAATAAACTAAGAGGGATCCCTGGGTGGCGCAGCGATTTAGCGCCTGCCTTTGGCCCAGGGCGCGATCCTGGAGACCAGGGATCGAATCCCACGTCGGGCTCCCGGTGCATGGAGCCTGCTTCTCCCTCTGCCTGTGTCTCTGCCTCTCTCTCTCTCTCACTGTGTGCCTATCATAAATAAATAAAATAAAATAAAAAATTAAAAAAAGAAAAGAATTTACTAAAAATAAACTAAGAAAATAAATTAAGTTAAATTTAAAAATACAAATACAAATTAAAACGTAATCATGAGAAACCATGTAAGGACCTGCAAGTTATCTTGAGCCTTTGGACATATTCTTGGTGATAGGTACTTGGTTGGTTATATCCACAACATTGAAAATATACCTATATATAATGCTTTACCCTGACATAAGTCAAAAATTTTAGGGCACCAGTTATCTGCAAGACACTCTGTAGAAGATATAAACACAAATAACGTATCATCCTTGTCATCAGAAGCCTCCAATTTACCCAGTGTAGGTAGTGAGAAATATACACAAAACACAACATAGAAAAAATAAGCTCTATGAAAATAAATATGTGAGGATATAACAGAAAGCTAAAAAATAAGGTGCTTTTATTCCAAATGTAGGATATAATTACCTTATATCTTCTTATTCTGTGTGTGTTTGTTCTTAATTGTATAAATTTCTATTACACGCAAGTCACTGTGGAAGGCTTTGTTAAAGCTCTAACACACATAAAACTAAATGAGGTTTATTTAGTTTAATTTTCTGAGACTTAATGATTTTAAAAGTATATAAGAGGTTTAAAATTTTGTAAAAATAAGAGCACAACTGAATTCATTCAAAGAAGAAAATCTGTATTATCTTTTAGCTCAAAAATTTTTTTTACATATTGGTTTCTATCCTTGTCCATGTGCACACACAATAAGAGATTCAAATAACAAGTGCATGCCAAGGAGGTGTGTGTCCATTTTCAAATAAGTCCTATACATAGTAATTGGTCTGTATGTTCAGAGAAAAGAAAGATTATTTTGGTCTGATGTGATCTGAGATTTTCACAGAAAACTTGAAAAGAGGTTAAACTTTAATAAAGGAAGACAAGCAACTGCATTCCAAGAGAATAGGGTAGTATTAGCAAAGCCAGGAGGTAGAAAAAATGAGGCATGTAGAGAAGTTGTGGAAAGTAAAACTATTACGGCAAAATTATATAATCATAGACTCAGGTTTGTAAAATGACCTTAAAAGCCATCTAGTACAATAACTGTATGTTGAGGCCAATTATGAAGAATTTGGCCACTATATTAGAGGCAGCAAAAAGTATTCAAAGTTTCTGAGCCAGCAAATGACATGATCAAAGCAATGTTTTAGTAAAATTACCTCCCTGAAATGGGTAGTATTGACTCTGAAGCAGGGAAGATAGGAAACAGCCAGCCTAGATCCCCTCCTTCTGACTGCTGGAGTCCTGCTCAGCTTTCAGAGTCAATCGAGTACCATTTCTGGATTATGCCTTCTTAGAAATCTCCAATTATTTCTCTTTCCCATGAACTCCCAAAGCTCTTCGTCTGTGCCTGTATTATACAAACAGACCTTGTTATAGGCAGATCTCTAACTCCCTCCAACTATGTCTGCTCCTTGATGGCTGATGATGTGTTGCATTAATCTGGGTATCTTTCCCTCTCTTACCACTGGAATTACCCAGCACAGTGTTTATAGTAGTTTCTTAAGAGATATTTATGAAAGTATGTGGTGCCTGGGTGACTCAGTTGGTTAAGTGTCTGCCTTTGGCTCAGGGTCCTAGGATCCAGCCCCATGTCAGGCTTTCTGCTCAGCAGAGAATCTACTTCTCCCTCTGTGCTCTCTCTCTTTCACTCTCAAATAAATCAAATCTTTTTAAAAAAAGAAATATTCATGAAATTATATTTTGATACCAAGGTTATTTTTAACTAGATTATTAATATTTATCTGCAATAAGAAATTTAAATAATATAAAAAAGTGTGCCATAGACATGTGCTGCAGCAAGAGTATGGTACATTGGGGCACCCGGGTGGCTCAGCGGTTGAGCATCTGCCCAGAGTCCTGGGATTGAGTCCTGCATCAGGCTGCCCAGAGGGAGCCAGCTTCTCCCCTTGCCTATGTCTCTCATTAATAAATAAATAGAATCTTAAAAAAAAAAAAAAGAGTGTGGTACCTTGAGGGAGATGCAAAAGTGGTCAGTCTGACCAGAAGGATAGGGGCTAGGGGATGGGCCAGAGAAAAACAATGATGATAGAATAGCCTGAAGAGGTAAGCAGAAGACAGACTCCACGGGACCTTGAAAACCACACTAATGAGTTTAGACTTTATTCTGAAAGTAATAGGGAATCCCAAAAGGAATGAGAATGAACATACCAAGAGGCAGGGAGACCTGCTATAGTAACCCAGGCAAAGGAAGACTAACTTTAGTAGTCTTAATGATGACAGGAAGAAATAGACAAATTCAAAAAATATTATAGAGGTAGAATCAAATGGACTGGATAAAGATGGAGGGAAACAAAGATGAGGGGAAGAAAGAATAGAGAATGATGCTCAGGTTCCTGGTGTGAACAACTGGGAGTTTCCATCCACAGAGAGAGGGAACAATGGAGAGGACTAAATTCTAAGACCACATGATGAGTTTAATTTAGGAATATTTGGTTGTGGTTTCCACAGGATATACAAGTAGAGATGCCTAGTATGTAATAGAATATGGTATACAGTCTAGGAAAAAGTTCTGGAATGGATGTCTAGGTTTAGAATCATTAGATAAAGGGGGTAACTGCAACCATTACAATGGGAGTTATTGGTCAGGGACAGTGCAGAAAAGAGGATCTATGAAAGAATCGTGATTTAAAAAAAAAACAAAACAGTTTTTAAGCCATGTTTGGAGGATGAAGAGCTCCAAATAAAACTGAGGAGCGGCTAGAAGAAAAAGAGGAAAGCCAGGAGATAGTTGAGCAGTGCTGAAGTAAAGGGCAGCGCTCAACAAGACATGGTTATGGTATAAAATGGAAGACTCAGAATTGCCCATTGGATCAGCTGTTTTGTCTCAACCAAAAGCAGTCTCAGTACAGTAATGTGGCAGAAACAAGACTGCAGTGGGCTGAAAAGTGAAAGAGACGTGAGAAAGAAAAAAAGGGAAATCTAAATGTTGACTCTACATCAACTCATAGAGGGCTCAAATAAATCAAGGAAATGGAGTCCCTCAGAGATGCAGATTCCACAGCAGACATTAGGGTGTGCCTCACCCTCCACTACTATGTTTAGTTTGTAGAAGAGACTTGGAAATCAATTTAACTTTAATAGTAACCATGATAGAGAAAAAACCAGCAAAATGGCAACATACAGACTTAAGGCAGTATAAGGAAAAAGCCCTTTATGATCCTTTGGTGATAGAGCAATTCAAGAGTTGACTGCATATTCCTAAGCCTCGGGGTTTGCTTAGCAGCAGCTAACAAAGTTATCTCCTTTTCCTCTTCTAGTAGCCACTATTGTAGGTCACCACCAAGCTGTTACCAATGAAGGACTCACAGCAGTCAGCTGGACTCACCATACTCTAGAACTCTGCTGTTCAATACAGTTACTGGTAGCCAAATGTGGCTATTTAAATCAACATTTTAATTAAAATTTAATTTAACTTTCATTTCTTTTCTTTTGTTTTGTAGGCCACATTTAAGCTACTCAATAGATACATGTGGCTGGTGGCTACTGTATTGGACAGCACAGATTATAAATTATTCCATCCCTTCGGAAAGTTCTACTGGACAGCACTGCTCTGGAATTAAGTTAAGCTCTTTCAGAATGTCCTTTTATACTACCCCAAGAAGATTATGAACACTTGCCAAGAGTCCCAAGAGTACAGCTTATCACATCCCAGCTTGGCTCCATCTAATCAGATTGAAGCCAAAAGGGAAAAAAAACTACATAATGTCAATTCCCCCTGCAAGATCTTCAGTGAAGTCACAGGCTAAATATTACGCAAGAAAATCCTCCAGGATTTGGGGGCCTATCAAAGAAGGATGACTCACCTTCTAAGATCCACTTCAGAGATGAAGATAATGTTCAAAATAACAGATTTGAGAATGAAAGAGAAAAGTAGAAGTCTGCTGATTTTTAAAATGGTGCTTAAAACATTAGAATTCATAACTTATTTGAATAGGTGATTTTTTTAATAGGTGATATTAATGATGCCCTTGCAAGTTGTTCAACCCTGTATTTCTACTTGATACCAGTCCCAGTAAAGCAACCAAGCATTTAATTCCTGAATTTGTATATGAGTCAAAAGAATCATCAATCTTGTTATAATACCCAAAATTTGATTCCATAAGAGAGAGAACATTTTTGTGTTAAAGAATAGGAACTAAAAACACCCTTATGATATAATATAATTATGTATTAGGAAAAAAAAGGGAAAAAAACACATTGCTCTGGAATTTGATGCCAAGGTTTCCATATACCACCACCTTTAATAAAATGGCAACAGGGGTACCTGAGTGGCTCAGTCAGTTAGGCATCTGCCTTCAGCTCAGGTCATAATCCCACATTGGGCTTCCTTGTTTGTTGGAAGCCTGCTTCTCCCTCTCCCTTTGCTGCCCGCCCACCGCTTGTGCTTGCTCTTACTCTTTCTCTATCAAATAAATTAATAAAATCTTTTTTTAAGTGGCAACAAAGGCACTCCAGAGGATCAGAAAAGAGATACCATGAATATTACAACCAATAGAATTTTCCTGGTACTCATATAATAAGGAACTGAAATCTGCACACTTTCAACTATGAGAAAACAGGTGCTGAGACCTACCCAGCAGATTGAAAAACGGACTTGGTCTGCCACTCACAGCATAGAGATATTACTGTTGATGGTCTATATCTAGAGCCTATTTTTCTTTTAAACAATTGGACTGTATAGGTTATAGACGGAAGGCAAATTGTGCCCATGAAACAAATGAAGAAGAGCACAAGAAATATGAAAGTTCACTTTCCAAGGCATTCAGCTAACAAGCTTGCCTTTCTATTCAAATATAGCAGGGTTACAGAGAAAGAGGGGAAGTGAATAAAAGAACAATTGGAGTAGCTTTTGTTTTCTTAAATAACAAAACCTAGTATTGTGTAAAAAAAAAAAAAAGAATGTAGGGTTGGTTTTTTTTTTTCAACAGAGATAATCAATTAAAATCCTTAAGTCCTGAGGTAAGTTGATGTTTTCTTCTGAAATATTGGACTTTTAGATTCAGAAACTATAATATAAAGATCAAGCTTTCAAAAATCAGGAAATTCCAAAGCAAGCCTACAGCAGTGCTTACTTGGATACATTACACATGGTACATATTTTACGGTCCATGTTTGACAAATAGCTGGGAGATGAAAAAAATTCCACACATTCAGCATGGCAGAGTAAGGCCTACAGCAGAAAGGGGAAGTCTGGGCACTACTCTGAGAATTAATATTCTGTTAATCTAATTTTAGCAATTTGTTTTCTTTTTTTTTTTTTTAATTTTAAGAAAAGTTATCCCAACCTTTTAAAAAGATTTTATTTACTTATTCATGAGAGAAACAGAGAGAGAGAGAGAGAGAGGCAGAGACACAGGCCGAGGGAGAAGCAGGCTCCATGCAGGGAGCCCAATGTGGAACTCGATCCCAGATCCCGGGATCACGCCCTGAGCTAAAGGCAGACGCTCAACCACTGAGCCACTCAGGGATCCCTAAAATGTCATCCCAATTGAAAAAAACATATATGTGTGTAAAATGCTATGTCCATCAACATCCTATAAATCTGAGAGGTGGATCCCCTTTTTTGGCAACTCTCTAAATATCTCATGAAATAAATGCTTATTTTCCTCAACTCCAGACCTTAATTTTCTATCTTTGGAACTTAAAAATACTTACATAATTGTCTTCAAATATGGCTTGACTTTTCTTCTTTGATGGAAACAGCATTCCTGCCAACTTTAAAATTTATAGCTACAACCATATTTTTTTAATTTTTAAAAGCACAAAAAAAAATACCACAACCCCTTAAGTATTTTGAAATGAATATTTCTTCATATTTATAATTGTCCCATGTCACACTGAAATGTACTCCAACTCAGCATACAAATGGAAAGAACATTCACCTCTGAGTCGTGTTTAGAGATAATATCAGCAACTAAAAAAATTTTCCAGTGGCAATCATACTCCAATCATGATAAATTTCATAACAAAGTAAAATGGTACACCTAAAGTAATCAAATTCCTCTGTGGATCTGTGTGTGTGTGGAGGGGGGGCACTTTCTCACTTTTATAGACTACACCACAGTTTTCAAAAGCACTTTCCCATAACTTCATTAATTTGATCTTCCAACAATCCTGAAAGGTACACAAGACAGGGATTATTTATTATTCCATTTGATAGAGCAGTAAACTGAGATACAGAAAGGCTAAATGACTTGCCAAAACCCAAAGCTCACCAGTGACAAATCCTGGAAAAATTATCCAGACTGCTGACTCTTAGGCTAGTCCTTTAAAAGAAAGTTGAGATGTGCAGTTTAAATTAGATGAAAAATGTGCATAGTTGCTAGGTGCCTAAAGCAGTTTGAACAATGCTTCTTTTTTCTCCCTCAACATCATAAAGGTTCAAGCCTATCTCACTGCTGGGAAAATGGGGCAGTCACCTGGATTACAGAGAGACTGCATCAAAAAGTTGAGTTTGAAAGTATTTACATTTGCAAAATTATATGCTGTTGGAAACCTAGTCAATATAATAGTGAACAGTTTATGACATAGAAAATATTGTAACTCTAGACCATTTATCTTTAAAAATAAATAAGAGTATGGGGCACCTGGGTGATTCAGCTAGTTGAACAACCAAAGCGGTTTTGGCTCAGGTCATGATCTGAGGGTCATGAAATCAAGTCCCACATCAGGCTCCACACTCCAGGGAATCTGCTTGAATTCTCTCTTTTCTTCCTCCCCTACCCCAACCTACCCTCCTGCGTTCACACGTGATCTCTCTCTAAAATAATCTCTCTAAAATAAATAAATCTTTAAAAACAAACAAACAAATAAATAAATAAATAGATAAATGGATAAGGGGGGAAAGTTTCAAGAAGACTGACTATACGGATGAGATGAAATTGTAGCACTGATTACAAAACTTGTTCAAAGAATCGTGAATCCCTCCAAATTCCTTATGATTTTTGCTTCCTCGAATCAGGTACCACAGCAGGGCAACATTGCAACATCCTTTCCACTTTTAAGCTATAGTGTCAAGTTTGCATCTACATCTGCTACATTTTTATAAGAAACTAACAGGCATTTGTAACCAATAAAAATCAACATTAAAGGCAGCATTCCTGTTATTTCAAATGGCTCAAGGATTTGTTGTTCTTTTAAATTCCTCAAAGAAGCAAGTGAAGTAAATGGAGAACGTGTTGGCTTAACTTTTTTACATGTGTTTCTCTCTACTTTTCGATTATTAGGCAAGCTCCTCAAGACAAAAACATATTTTTTTCTTTTTCTTATATATTTTCCCCAATAGCAACAAGTGTAGTGCTTGGCACCAGCCACATGGAGTTCACTGAGTGTGCTGGAGACTGGGCAGAAATTCTCAAATCCCCCCTTCCAAGGCCAGGATAGAGAGGTGTATTAGAGTCTAGGTTTCTTCCTACTGTGATTTTGTGTAAGGAAATGAGCACTGCACTTGGTGAGAGCCACAGGGGCTAAAAGAGAGGGGAGCAGGTCTATATGAAATGCCTGTGAGAAAACACCTATCTAGAAGTTGGAGTGGGTAGTGTGGCTAAAAAGACAACTGGCCAAAGGAACATATTCATCACTGTGTTCTAACAACTTTACACATAGGTTATAGAAATAGTTGAGGAAAACGAATCTACCACACGATGGATACAAAATATAATACACCCTTGGTTAAGCCATCATGATCACAGCCAAGTTTAGAATGAGACCATTTTCTTTTGGATAATTGGGCCTTTGCTCCCTAATACATGCCTATAAATTCCTCAAGCCACTGTTTGGTTTAGCTTACATGACCTACATATCTGTTACTTCTAAGTCAGAGTGTAATTAGATAAATTTGTTTTATATTTTGTTATTATATTTTTCTATTTGTCCCTGTTCTTGAATATATAGTAATAGCACATAGGCCCCTTTACTTTGTATTTTATATAAAATAGACTGTGTTTTATATACTTGAAACCATGTATATGACACAAATATATTTTAGAGTTAGAATCAAAATTCCTTAAAAGCAAACAAAAACTGATTCTACTAAAGGCCAGGAAAAAATGGTAAATTCGGGGTCTTGAAAATGTCACATGATGAATAATCAACCCTAAATAACTAAGCATATGTATATGACAATATTTGTGAATATAGTAATAGAATACTAGAATATAACAGAATACATGTATGATAGAATAGTAATATATAGACAAGTATAAATAAAGTATACACACTTTATAGAAAAGAGCATGTTCATCCAAAAAGATTCCATCTAAGTTTACAAAGGGTAGTTTAAAAAAAAAAAAAAAACAGACCTCTATATTATGATTTAGGGATGTTAAAATAGCTTGTATCCTGTGAACTGCATTTGATACTTCAAATTTATGTGAGAAAGTGTTCCCAAACATATTTTAAATGTGCATCTGTTACTGCTTATCTATGAGAGTTCAAGTACAAACTGCAGACCATCATCCAAAAACAATGAATATCTAAGACACATATGACTTCACATGGCACACAATGAAAGAGCCAACTACGTTATCGAGAAAACATGGCCTCATGGCCGTGAGGTTCAGACCTCCTACATGGTCGACTCAGAGTTAATCCTGACACAGAATGTGCTCTCAAGAGTAGTATGGTTGTAGCAGAAATTTGCAATGTGCATTCTCAACAAATCAGCAGGAGGAATGCATGCAGCAATCAAGTGTTTCACGTACTTTGCAAACCCAATGAAATCTTCATGATTGGTGTTGATGTAGGAGACTTGGATGTCAATCAATAATAGTACCTATAAGTCAAAGAGAAACACTTCAGTGAAAATGCATTGTAAATATTCTCAAACACAAAACTCAGTAATTGCCCACAAATTATTTATCTTCATTTAATTTTTAAAAAGGTCTTCAGTTAAAATGAAAAGTTGCATTAAGTCTTTTCATTAGACTCATAATTTTCACTCTAAATTCAGAAATTAAAAATCTACCTCAAAAGTCTGAGTCCCCCATGAAGACAAAGTATTATAGTTTATAGGCAGGTACTCTATGCCTATTTAACATAGAACCTAGAATTATTCTCATCTTCTAAAATGTAGGCATAATGTCCAAAAGGACATGTGTGTATCAGTGAGGAGCTGCTCAGAGCTTCCTGCTCCTGTAGACACTGTATTTTAGCCATGAAATAACAATATCACCTCTTGCTTTTCCTCTTCTCTTGTATCTCTTTAAGATCCTTCTAGGCAAGCAGAAGAAACATCTTATCAACCAACTCAAAAAGGCAATATACAAATAAATAGAAAACTTCCTTGAGATCACTAGGCTTCATTATCAAAAGCAAAACTTCATTCAGTTCTCTGCTAAGAGATCACCTCATCACCTCTTGGCCCATTCTATCTAACAGCACTCTCTTTATATCCTATTACTCTGCCTTATTTTCCCTTGTAGCACTACCACCAGCTGACATAATAAGTATCTACCTGTTCAGTATACAGGCCCCATCTGCCATATCCACTGCTCTATCTCCAGGGCCTAGAACATCATGCACATTCAATCAAGATTTGTCAAGGAATGAACTGAATGCATGTTCCAGTAAACACGAAATATGAAAATGTTCTAATCACAAGATGCTTATAAATGCTAAATAAGAGATCTGGAAAGTCCCTCTGTAGAAAACATTCTTCAAATAGGAGATAAGAGAACTTAGAACAAGAGAGGGTAGAACAACCAACCAGAAACTGTAGAAAGAGAATTCTATTCCAGAAATATTCAAAATATAGTTCCTCTGTTTCCTTTTGTTCTCCCAATTGTGTTCCTTCTTTCTAGAATGCTGAGACTTGTTGATAGAAAAAAATACTTAAGAATCCCTGCCCATGGGGCATGTGGCTCAGTTGGTTGAGCGGCTGCCTTTGGCTCAGTCCATGATCCTAGGGTCCTGGGATCAAACCCTATGGGCTCCCCACTCTGCAGGGAGTCTGCTTCCCTCTCTCTGTCCGCCCCCTCAACTCATGCTTGTTCTCTCTCTCTTTCAAACAAATAGAATCTTAAGAAAAGGGGGAGCACCTGGGTGGCTCTGTTGGTTAAATGTCTTCTTTGGCTCAGATCATGATCCCAGAGACCCCCGATGGAGCCCCACATCAGGCTCCCTATTCAGCAGAGAGTATGCTTCTCCCCCTGTCTCCACACCTCCCAGCCTCATTTCTCTGATTTGCTTCCCTGCAAGACTGCAAGCAAGTTTCATGGAAGCTTACTTGACCACTTTATGCCCAGAATTTAGCATGATATACACAGTAGGTACCCAGTTAAGTATTTGTGGCTATAAATTTATTATTTTTACCAGCCATGAAGGAGACTTTAAAGGGAGCAATTTATTACCATATAATTATTTCATGGCCACTTATTATTGTCTTTCACTACCCAAAGCTATGAGCTCTGAGGCTTTGCTCTCATGGCTAATCTCAGCTGGTCATCTGATCAAATCTTGCTGTGAGTCCCAAGGGGACCTGACAAAAAGAATAAATGGATCACCCCAGATCCATCCCTACTACAAAACATAAAGTCAAGGTAAAGGCACTAATAGGTCAATAACATAATACTTGTATGAAAAAGTTTCATATTATAAGATACAATTTCATTTCTTCTCTTAATGAATAAAACTAAAGAGTTAGGAGGAATCATCATTATTAGATTATCTGTGGTATTGCCTCTATTCCCCCTACAATGAAGCCAGATTTTGTTAAATGTCATACTCCCAAATTCACTTGGCCAGGAGTCTGTATCAATAAACCATAATGTTTAAGCACAAATAAATTGTTGCCACCATAAAGAGCAAAATATCTACATAATTCTCAACACTGCCAAAGGCTGTCATGAATATCTTGGCCGTTCATCCACATTAACTTGGACTACAGTATAGGAAAAAAGTAGAAAAAAAATAAAAACTATGGCTGCTCTCATTCATATTCCTGGAAACTGGGAGTCTGTGTTCATCCTAGGAAAAGAGCCAGGTCGCATGTGGGGGATGAAAAGGAAAATAGTACATTTTTTTCTCATTTTTTCACTTTCTCAGAGTTTCTCACTGCCTTTTTAACCACAGTTATTGAATATTTAGTTAAAGAAAAGTAAAGCTGCCTCTGCTAGCAGTAATCACCCACAAAGTCAGCCATTTTCACATGCAATTACATGTATGGAAACATCTGGTATAATAGGTACTCAGATTTTTTTAAATGCATTTTAGAAAAAAGTTCACAGACAGGTTTATGGTTTCCCATATTTTTTAATTTTGAAGAATTTCTCCCTACAAAGCTTCCAGAGCAGAGGTTAGTAATCATTTATTTAAAATTTTTAAAAACTGAAAAAACTGCAAGAACACTTCAAGGCACTTCTGGTACAGAGGCTGGAGGAAATGGGCCCCTCTCTGACCAGCTACTTCAGAAGCATCATATGACCCCCAAGCAACAGAGTTCAGAACTCATATGTGAGATCTACGCAAACTGATATATTCACATTATCAAGATCATGCATGTTTCTACTGTGCTGCATAGGTCTACATTACAGGCGTCAAGCACCAGCTTTTTCAAGGAGTTGACTGATTAACTGTCAGATTAGGCCATTTGAAATGGTCACATCACTTAGGAGAGAGCCACCTGCTCCATCCCCTTATCTCCCACTTGGGGGGATGAATTCATCATTACATCAGAGGGGCAGATGGAAGACAATTTCTCTGGAAATCACAAAAAGGCAATTCTTTCTCATAAGACACTATGTGTCATAGCTCTTTAGGAAAAAAAGATGATAACAACTAAAATTAATGAAGAACTAAGAGCTGTATTTGGATTGTTTCATTTCATGTTCACAAAATGGCTTTGAGTTAACCATCATTGTTACCCCCACTTTTTTTTTTAATTTTTTTTTCAAGTTATTCCTTTTTTTTTTAATTTATTTTTTATTGGTGTTCAATTTACTAACATACAGAATAACCAACCCCCAGTGCCCGTCACCCATTCACTCCCACCCCCCGCCCTCCTCCCCTTCTACCACCCCTAGTTCGTTTCCCAGAGTTAGCAGTCTTTACGTTCTGTCTCCCTTTCTGATATTTCCCACACATTTCTTCTCCCTTCCCTTATATTCCCTTTCACTATTATTTATATTCCCCAAATGAATGAGAACATATAATGTTTGTCCTTCTCCGACTGACTTACTTCACTCAGCATAATACCCTCCAGTTCCATCCACGTTGAAGCAAATGGTGTTACCCCCACTTTAAGATGAGGAAACTGAAGTATATAAAATGTTGAGTACCTTGTTATTTACACAAAAAGTAATGAGAGAGCTTGGATTCAAACTCAGGCAGTCCGAACCGAAACCTACAGTCTTTTTTTTTTTTTTTTTTTTTTGAAACCTACAGTCTTAACAACAATGCTAAATTTCAGTATAACATTTTAGTAAAGCAAAAACTCTAAAACATGAAAATGAAGAAGTTAACAATTGCTTATAATTTATAATAATTGTACTACTTTTTCTCCAATACTGTTTTTACATTCCTAGGTGAGGAATGTAAAATGCCCTAAGAGTTAGGACATATTTTCCTTTGAATTTTATAAAGATATTAAATTAAAACAGTTATCTTACTGACTTAAAGTCAGGGGTATAGCTGATACTAGAATTTAAGTTTTCTTGGTCCAATAGCAGCTATGACATTAGATGTGTGGGGAATTTCTGGTGGCAGGATTTTATATCTGGCCCTACACTTCATTTCATTGGCCCATGAGTTAACATTGATTTGTTTATCTCCACTAAGTCATAAAGTCTATTTTTTCCTCTTTTGGCTATGGTAGCTATCCAAGGGTGTGGAAGCTGGAAAACAAGTGCAAACTATAAATAATGTTCAATTAACTTTCAAAGCACAATGATAAAAATTAGTAGCAATGTATCCCTTAGCTGGAGCAGAGAGCAAGCTGTTACTGAGTCACAAATATTCCAATGTACTGGGCCTCCATTCAGTCTCTTCACTTTCTGTTGCCACCCCTCCCCCCCCCACCCGCCCCTTCCCTTCTCTGCATGCACCCTCTGGGGCAGGTTGCCTGTGTCTCTCCCCCTGCAGTTTGTCTCACTTTTCTATTTTGCCTTTCTCCTTTTTTCCCCCCCTAGGTCCCCCTCTCAGCCTTTCCAAATCACCTAAGCAGCACAAAAATCTTGGAATTCTAACTTCTAGAGACTTCTGAGATCACACAGACCAACATCCCAATGTCGTACATGAGAAAACAACAGTCCTGAGAAGTGATTTTCACAAGAACATGCTGTTATTTTGTGGAGAACACATGGCCTGAGTCCAGTGTCCTCTACATGCTGTCACAGCTGTGTCCTGGAATCCAAGAGCACTTGAAAACCTTTGTGCTTCCCATTATGATGTTTTATAAATAAGAATAAAATCCACCTAAATTTAAGAAGCTTTTATTATTTTCACATAGTCCTTAGCTTTTTTCTAATGACTTATCTTTACATAAAATAATCTTTTGAATTCATGGAACTAAATAGGATTAGAAGATAATTTTAAGGCCACTCCTTACAAGCCATATACATTTATTAAATAAAAATGTTTTAAAAAATGTTTAAAAGCGCTGTTCTTAAACATTGTTTTCCAATCACAGGTTTCATGGATAAGCATTTCAGAAAAGAAATCGAAAACACCAAACATTCTGCAGAACATTTTAGGAATTTATGAATATCCTGATACCTATTTGTGGGCCCATTAAAAGTTAAGAACCCCTGCTCAGAGAAAAAATGTTCTATGTTTCTGAATTCTTGGTTTCAAAGTGGGGTGTATACATGCTAGGGGCAAACACGATGATCCATGGAGCACTGAGGAAAAAGTAATGCAATTCCTATTACTGCTTTTGAAATATCATCCTTCTAAAGATTTTATACTTGTTTAACATACACAAGAGGTTAGCATAGCAACACATGTATAAAATCCATAAATAAGTAAAAATAAAAATAAAAATATGTGGTTGTTTCTCAGCTACTTTTTTCCATTCAGACACAGGCCAACTGTTGGAGGCCACCAGAAGACAGCCCTAGAGAAACCTTCTACTTCCTACCAGGACCTACCAGGACCCTGCCCACCACGGAAGCTTCCCCTCACCTGGTCTTTTGTCTTCCCTTCTCGCTCACGAATGTGGTTGGCTACAATCCTTTCAGTTTCCTCACAGAGCCTGGGGAAGTTTGCCAGCTGTTAAGAGAAACAGATCTGAGTGTTAATACTCAAAAAGTTATACTGCAAAAAAAGAAGCAGAGATGATAAATTATGTTATCTTACAGAATGTACATATTACAAATCTGGAAGCAAAAGTAAAATATACGAAAGAAGAATGGCAGAGTGACAGAAGGGGCTCTGCAAACTATAATCAAAATAACGATATTATATGATAGGAAACAACTAGTAGAGAAATTTCCTGAAGGAAAAAAAAAAAAAACAACAACCAGAAACCCAAATACCATCTAGTACTATGCTCTAAAGAGTTGGCACTTAATAAAGTTCAAAGATAACAAAGATGGAAATGAGGATGAAAAAGAGAAAAATAACTCACATTTATAGAGTACTTACCATATTCTAGGCTGTGTGCTAAACACCTCATGAATTAGCTTATTCAAAATCCACAACAATCATAAAAGATTTTATTATTAACCCCATTTTATAGAGGAAGAAAGCAAAGCACAGAGAAGTTAAGTAACTTGCCCAAGAGTAAACAGCTCAGAATTGGTGGATTCCAATTGGATTCCAACCCAAGCTTTTAGACTCCAGAGCCCATCATCTTGTACACGAGTCTTTGAGAATGATTCATTCCATGAACCACAGAGATAACTTTTTTTTAAATTCTTTCCTAACAGATGTGTTTGTGTGTACATACTTTTTGGCAAAACTGTAGAAATAATTCATTTCAATCACTCATCCCATCTAAATTATGCCAATAATTGTCAAAAATTTAATTTGCAAAAGGGAATGAATTAATCATAGTTATTTTCAATGTAAGGAAGAAGAATGGGATGCTATGAGGAGGCTTAAGGAGGCCTAACCTAGAAGGGCTTAGTCAGGTAAAATTATACAGTTGTGGCAGAAATGGAGCTGTCTAGCATAGGAACACGTGTGAAGGCAATGTGGAACAGAAACAATGAATGGTAAAAGAAGCAAAGGTAGATTAGAGCAGAGAGTGAGGAGGATGGTTTGATGGTTAAGCTAGAAACACAAACAGGGATCAGATCAGGGGGATCCTTGCAGGCCTGCTATGAATTTTGGCTCCTGAGGCAATTCAGATAGGAAATGATGGTGACTGGGTCTGGGATGGCTGCAGTAGAACGGAGAGAAGGGTGCAAATTCATGACTTAGGACAGACCAAAGGTTATTTGCAATTCTTATTTAAAGGACTTACAAATTAATAACACTAATATCTCATAAAAACAGGCAAACAATATGACTTTATTAAAAAAAGAAGTTTAATGATAAATAAGCAGAAGAAAAATATTAAACTGCACAAATGACCAAAGAAATGAAAAGAAAGATAATAACTATTATGTTGTCAAACTGCTTTAATTATTTCCATAAGCCTTAATGCAGATGAGGGTATCCTGAAACTAGCACAGTTTAAATTTTCTGAGGAAGGGACAATGAGAATAATTTTCTGGAAAGCAATTTGGCAATATGTACCAAAAAATCTTAAAACCATCCATTATATATGTGTTGATCTAATTATTCCACAGGATTCTGAGATAAAATAATAAGGACATTCATCACAGCATTACTTGGAATAGCAACAATAAGACAAATGAATAAACAAAACTCTTTAAGCCACTTAAGTCTCTAACAATATAAAATAAAAGTTAAAGTAGATCCACTAATGGGATACAATTAACCATCCAAATAATATGCAATACCTAATTTTTCATTCTAATTCCTAAATAATATATAATAACATGGTAAAGTTTTTATAATACTAAGTGAAGAAAATCAAGGTACTAAATATATAATGTGATTACATTCAAGCAAACACACACATACACATAGTCACAGGCTACCATATACCCTTGATACCCTTCAAAGATATAGCCTGAGACCTTACAAATCTCAAAATTCTTGAGTAATATTGTAGCACCTAACATTTCTCCTGATTTTTAAGCAATTAGAACTAGGCCACCCTGAGATAAGGCTGCTCTGTGGTCAAACAAGGTCATTGTACACATCAACTTTACAGTATACATGATGCACATATTCTTAACTAGACAACAAACTGCAATTTTCATGGGAACCATCATAATCACAAATCACATATAAATATTAAGCCTCCTAAAGCTGCAAGTCTATTGTCTGTACACAGTAAAAGATCTACACAAAGACTACAAAATCTTCATAGGCATAACCTCTTTGAATGATGGGATTATACATAATTTCCATTTTTTTCTACATATGTCTCTATAGTCTCCAAATTTTTCTACAGTGACCATAGAGGGCTTGTATAACATCATAATAAAAGCACAGAGACTTGGCTGCCTTGATTACCCCCAAAATCACAGCCCAGTGCCTCTCCATGAGATCACCAAACCATTGCCCCGTTACTGAGACACGTAGCTAAATTCTGAGATGTATGCTCATTTGAGAGCTTATTTCATGAATAACTGTAGGATACAAATGGAGCTTCCACTCAAGTTTTGGAAGCATTCTCCAAGAAAAGTTCTATCATACCAGAAGTCCATTCATACTCTGAGAATAGTGTTAAGTAATTTTTTGTGAGGCCTGTAAAGCATTTTCAGTATAGAAGAGATAGCTGATCAAAACAAATCATTCTTTTTGATTAGGGCAAACCTGAGTGGTATATCTGACCCAAATCACTATCCTGCCCTGAGCTACCAGAGCAATTGTTTTTCCTCTGCACGCAGGGCATCCTAAGCTAACAGTGCACCCATGATTTTGATAATAGCCACACAAGTACAGAGTCGTACTCTTGTGGAAAAGTGACTGCCCAAGTAATAGTGGTCTACTAAGCAGGAGACGCATGCCTTCAACAGCGTTTAGAAAATAGATGATAGCAGAAAGTTATTTTTACAACACTGAAGAGTGGCACTATAAATATTTATTCAGAAACAAAGTACTTGACAGCTGAAGGACCCCAGGCTAGTGTGCAGCTATCATTAAGTTAGAGAAAGGCCAAAGTGGCAAGAGGATCCCAAGAATCAGAATCATCCAAGAACCTTCACATCTCCTGGCCTTGGCAGAGGGTTTGATGTTCTGTATGTGTGTGTGTCTCCTGACCTTTCCAAGCTTACTGCCCAAGGGCTTAGTTTCACCAGGAAAGGAGCCCACCACAGGCATAACTTAGTACCTACAATTGAGACAACTGGAAAGTAAACGAGCCTAAATTCTAACTGGAACAAAAGGAAAAGAACACACTGGAACAACCGCCCTCATGGAGGCAAAGGAGGAGAAATACTGAAGGGGACACTAGCAGTGCAGGATGTAGGCACTGCTGAAAGGCAGTTATGCAGCTGCTACAGTTTCTATCTAGCTGGTTGATCTGGAAAGACTGTAGACATTTAAGAATCAAAATGTTAGCTTGAATTGCTGGCTCTCAAATGTAACACTTCAGACCCCATTCTTCTCATAATATATATGAGGAAGGTAAATGCCCCACTCACATTCTGAATAATCTCTGATCAGGCTTCCTGCCACTCATTTCATTAGCTTAGTCAATGGGAATTCCTGCTCAGTTTGCAGAACCCTTTTCTTTGTTGCTGTTGTTTGCTTGTTTTTTTTTTTTTTTTAAATACTTGACTCTGATCACTCAGTTCAATTCCTCACCTCTCTTCCTTGTCATTATTTAAGGCACAATCAGTTTCCTCAACCATTTTTAACCATTAGAGTTTGCAATCTCTTTTGTTCTTAACACTGAGTTGAAAGGCTACAGTTGTAAGAATGTATTTACTTTGTCAAAATCATCAAAGTTGTAATCATGTATGCCAAAATAATATTGATTTAGAAGACATCATCTTTAGACATTTATTCCCCTATTAACTATTTAAATATTCTAGAAATTGATTTATACAGAATCAAGGAATTAAGACTTTGCTATTGGTTATATTAATTCTATATTCCTAAATTCGTTTCAAGGCAGTCACTCATTGGGCAACTGCCATAAGCCAGTTTGATGCTCAGTTTTTGTCAAACTACCTGATATTAAAAACCAGTCTTAGTGGCAGGTTGACTTTACAGATACTGTCATACTAGAGAGAAATATTTTATAAAAATCAAGGGAAAACACGCAAAAAAGTGGCTAAACCTACTCTGAGCAGGTCTCAGAAGATTTGATGCTTAAATCATAACAGTGAAGCTTCCAGACAGAGCTGAGCATCGATCAAATGACAAATTACTTCTAAACAGTTTCTTGTTAGGGCACCTGGGTGGCTCAGTGGTTGAGCATCTGCCTTTGGCTCAGGTTGCGATCCCAGGGTGCTGGGATCGAGTCTTGCATTAGGCTTCCCATGGGGAGCCTACTTCTTCCTCTGCCTAGGTCTCTGCCTCTCTGTGTCTCTGATGAATAAACACATTTTTAAAAAAATAAATAAAATATACAGTTTATTGTTAAAATCACACTGAATACTCTTAAGGAATATTCAATATAGAAAGAATGCAATATATATGATGTTAGAAAGCAAAACTTTAAATATATAATTCTGAGAGAAGATTTTTTTTATTTTTATTTTTTGAGAGAAGATTTTAATTATGGTCTGAGAGAAAGAGTATTAGGTATTTTTTTAATACAAAACATGTATTAACAAAATCCAATATTTTAAGTGTTATTTAGGGTAGTGTTTAATTCTATTGGTGGCACCTCAATATAAAAATTTATTTTCAAGCATAGGTCACATTTTTCCCTAGCGGAAAAATATCACTTGAATGGTCTTTCTATCCAATAAAACAAAAATTATACACTTATAAAAGTTACTAACCATTGATTAATCAGACCAAGAGAGCCATGCTATTACGTCTCTCCTGGAACAAACACAAGATGAGGAAAGATTTCCACACCTTCAAGACTAACTAGTTCACTGCCTTAAGCAAAGAGTCAGGTTATTAGGTACCATCTGTTCATAGTTCCATACTAAACATAAATCAAAAAAATAAACCAAAGATCAGAACAAATTTTTTTATGCACATGACTTGAGTTGATTGGTTTGGCTAACCTAAAGGTATGGGCTCTGTTTTGATCCAAAGGCCATAAACTTTCCAATGTTGGCCACTCACTACAAACTGAGCAGCAATAATGATTTTGCTGCCCATTAAAACATAAAATAATTTTATTCCATTTATGTGAATTAAAACCTGCCCCCAAATCCCTAGCATTTGTGTATAGCATAACGCTGGATTCATTCAGGAAATAAGAAAATACCTATTATTATTATGAAATAATAATACACCTATTATGAAAAAGGAAAAATAGAAGGATTTACATTTACAAAGGTGATCAAGGATAAAAAACGATTCAGTATAAAGAGGTCAAGAAGTTGCAATTTCTAGCAATTGTGAATGGGAAAATTTTTCATCAAGTGTTCTGTTATTTTAGGAGTAGCATATAGGTCTCACAAGACCTAACTGAAGCTGGTGGAAGGGGAAGAGAACCAGGTTCCATTGAGGGGGCCTTGGGTAAAATAGTCAGAGAGATAGAAAAATGTTCGCCCTCCTTCTCCAAGTGGGCAAATCCCACATCTCTACACCTCAAATATTTTCTACAAATAGTAAAGTATATGATGGAAGAACATGTATGGGATGTTGGTATATTCTCACCATAACACTTCTAAGCAGAGAAATGGGGACTCTAGGATTAGTTGGCAAATGCCAAGGAATAAAAATAAAAGTATAACATTGGGTGAAATAAAGCTGAAAGGTGTTCAGAAGAGACAGCCTCATTAAGTAATTTCAGAGCACACTAAAACAGGAGGCCAGGGATGGGGTTGACACTGTCTCAAAACACATGAAGATAATAATCAGATTTTCATTTTCTTTCTTTTCAAGTTTACCTCTGGTAGGCATATTAATGAGGAGTTTAAAAAGAAAAATCAAAACAGAAAGTAAGGGGAAAAGCAGAGGCCAGGGAAAATTACAAATTAAGAATTAATTATAAAGATCACAAATTCTTTAGTGAATTATGAGATGAAAAAACAAAAATCCTGGAATATTATCCAGCCATTAAAAAAAGAAATTCCATAATTTGTGACAACATGGAAGGACCCTGAGAGCAGGGGCTAAGTGAGATATGTCAGACAGAGAAAGACAAATCTGCATGATTGCACTTACAGAATCTTGTAGTATCTAAGAACCAATAACAACAATTGAGCTTAGACATTGAGAACAGATTGGTGATTGACAGGGCCCTGGGCAGGCAAAATGGGTGAAGGGTGTCAAAAGGCACAAACTTACAGTTACAAAATAATAAGTCCTGGGGACGTAATGTATGTACAGCACGGTGACCATTGAAAGTTGCTAAGAGTAGATCTTTACAATTCTCATCACAAGAAAACATTCTTGTAACTATGTGTGGGGATGAATGCTATCTAGACCAGTTATGGTGATCATTTCACAGTATATACAAATACTGAAACATTATGTGGTCACCTGGAACTAATATGTTATATATGAATTATAGCTCAAAAAAAAAAAAAAAAAGCAGGGGCTGGGCTTAAAAACAAGTAACAATAACAAAAAGATGAAATTCCTATCTTTTAAAAGCCAAGCACCAGGCCTGAATCCCTATAATATCCAATGAAAGGTTCAAACTTCAATAATCAGCCTGATTTGAAACCTGAGTTGTATGAGGCATCTATTATATGCAAAACACAATAGTTTGTTGACTAGCCATTAGAGGAGGTGAAATGTGAGTCTTTTTGTAGAGTAGAAACCACAGCAGATCTATCTAGGCATAAAAGAAAGCCCTATTAGAGCATGATGCTTTGCAGCTATTCTCCTACAGACTTTCATGGAAGGTAATCAAGTGGCTACTTTAGTCAAATGGATAATAACCCATCACATCTATGAGATATGATCCATTTATTCTTTCAAGTATCCATTCAATAATTATTATTTAAAACCTGGCTATTTCAGGGTTGTGAATACAGTGTTGAACAAACCAAGTCCCTATTTCCATGGAGCCTATATTCTTCAAGTCCCTTTATTGTCCAACAACAACAACAACAAAAAAAAGACATACTTATTATAATTCATGTGGTCATATGTGCCATGAAGAAAAACAAAGTTTGGTAAGTAGATCAAGAGTGATGCTTGTGTGTGTGTGTGTGTGTTTGAAGGGAGGCATGTATAAATGTAGACAGAAAAGTCAGAGAAACACTTTGATTAGGTGGCATTTGAGGAAAGACTTAAAAAGAAGCAAAGGTGTGATCCACATAAATATTTCTAACAGTGAGAATGAGAAGTACAAAGGCCCCACCATCATAAATCCTTGACCTGTTGAAGAAACCAGGAGACCAGTGTAGCTGCAATGGACCAAGGAAAGGGAGAGTGGGAGGAGCTTAGGAGATGAAAAGGGGTAAGATTGATTACTGGAACCTTGAAAGCCATGCTAAGGACTTTAGATTCACTTGATCAGTATGGGTAATCATTGAAAGATATTGACTCACCTAAGTTAGCCACAAAATTCAGCATTTCTTCTAATAGCACTCTTTAGTGAAAAAAATTTTCTTGTCTTTCTTACAGCCAACTAAGGCATCTTTTCTATTTCCTTGCAAAGCTTTTTCTTTTTTTTCTTTCTGAGCAGAGTAAAAAATTTTTTTAAAAAATCAATTAATTGGTATGATGGCAATCCAAGAATGTGGTTTCCCAAGAGGCCAATAAATGGCACAGTTGCTAAACTGTGGTTAAAAACACAAGATGTTCCTCTCAGCGCTTCCTGAAAGAACCTCGGGACCCTTCAATGGTGCACCGGAGAATTAGGGTTAAAGCAAAGCAGCTGAGAGCTGATGCCCACCAGAAAAATTCTGAAATTTCCATGTCCTTGGAGTGAAGCCAAACAACTCAGAAAGCTCTAATGTTCTTGTCTTGTCCTCTAGTGCGCCAGAGACAACAGTGAGAAAATATCCGAGAAGATTGCATTCCCCCAGGTTAGAAGTCTAGCTTTGTGTTTTGTTACTTGAACAAACATAAATCCCATGTTTTTCATTGATGTTTATTTATGTGGTTTAAGGGGAAAAAATTAAATATTTTACACATAAGACATTCAACATGAGAAATACAGTAAATGAAAGTACTGTTTTAAGACTCTAAGTGCGTATACATATATTCACAATACAGCTAGAGTAACTATGCCTTTCAGATTGCCTGGGGTAGTCCACTCTACTCCTACCATTCCACTGAATGTATGAATAGCTCCCCCTTTCAATCTCAAAAGGGTCCTACATTGGACAATAAATTACATAATCACGTTATATATGGCTCATGTTCAAAAGTAATAAAGTCCTGGTATAATCAACTTTAACTAAGGCTATTTTGCTTTGCAAAAGATTTTAATTAGGGCAGTTTTAAAGTAAAAGAAATTGAAGGTAGACATAATGAGGGCAAAAGTCAAGATCATCAAAATGAGAAAGAAGGAAAAGAAGGAAAAGAAAACCTGCTCAAGTTTGATTATTTTAAAAGAAATGACTAAAATATTCTTTTAAAACCAAGTACAGATTTATTTAGTGTCAGGAGAACTTAGAATATCTAAATTATTAATAAGTATTTATAGAATTCCTCTGCTGGGGGGTTAGTCATTATGTTAGATGCCAAAAACAAGAAGATAAAAGACACAGTTTTGCATTTTTTTAAGAAGCTTATAATCAACAAGAGGAGACGTTCACTTAAATAAATTACAAACAAACCACAATGTAACATCATAAATGCCATGATAGGAGTAAACATAGGGTGCCAACTAAAGCACTGTAAAGGGAGTAAGGGCAGAGATCAGAAGAGGACTCACAGAGGCCCTGCAGGAAGATTTCTTAGGAAAGTGATGAGAATTGAGTTGGACAAAAAAAATGAGAGGGGATGGCAGGTGAAGGCAAGAGGCAAAGGAGACATTCTAAACAAAGAGAATCACATGTGTGAATGGGAAAGGCATGAAAATTCCGTGAGGGTGGTGCAAATCACTTGGAATGGCTGGAGCAAGCACAAAGCACCAATAGACATAGCTCAAGAAGTATCTTCAGGGATCACATTTTAAACTAAAAGCAACTGTAAACGATTTATACTTTATTTGCAAGATTGGAGGAGCCATTGCATAATTTTGAGGGAACAGGCAAAATAGTCTGTATTTTGGAAGGGCCACTCTGACAGCAGTGGGGAGCATGAATTTGATGGTGGCCAGACAAAAAGTAGAAAGTAGAAAGACCAGTTAGGATGGCACTGGAACAGTTTAGTGTAAAAAAAAAAAAAAAAACTGTTCAGGGCTATAAGTCATGGGAGATATGACCTGGCAGAGAAAAAAGATAGGAAAAGAAGAAAACCTGGAGTAAGCTCTGTGTGACTCTGGCGTTCAAAAATAGGAAAAGTAGATAATCTCTTAAAGGAGACAGAGGAGGGATCATGAGAAGGATGGAAGAGAAGCCATGAGAGATGGGTATCAGCTTCAAAAAGAGAGTAGCCAGGCAGCCCTGGTGGCTCAGCGGTTTAGCGCTGCCTTCTGCCCATGGCGTGATCCTGGAGACCAGGGATCGAGTCCCACATCAGGCTCCCTGCATGGAGCCTGTTTCTCCCTCTGCCTGTATCTCTGCCTCCCTCTCTTTCTCTGTGTCTCATGAATAAATAAATAAAATATTTTTAAAAAGAGAGAGAGAGAGAGAGAGGCCTACAGCATCAGGGATGAGTGTGTGTTACATCTGGCGATCAGGTCTCTGGTTGACCTTCACCAAAATTACTCAATGGAGTGGTGGTGTGGAAGTCACATTTCAGAGAGTTATGGGTTAACTGGAGATAAGAAAATAAAGATAGCAAATACTAACTACTTTTTTTCCCAAGAAGGCTGCACATGAAGAAAAGGAGAATAAAGTAGTGGATAGGTTTTTGTTATTGTTGGTACCACTTTTAAGTTAGATTATTTTTTAATGTGATAGAGAAAGTGATGATTTAAGAAATAGAAAAATCAAAAGATAAGTTCCTTAAGAGGGTGAGAGTACAGAGAGGAGCCCAACCCCAGCCAGGGAAACCACCTCAATAGAGACAGAGGAAAGGAGGGACAGGGTTGGGAATACCAGGAAGTTTGGGAAAATCGTATTCCCACTTCTGGTCCCTATTTTCTCTGTGAAATCATTACTGAAAATAAGAATGAAATTGATGAGCAGAGAGTGGTTATAAGGAGAGCAAAGGAGAAAGAAAACTGGAAGGGTAGGAGCTTGTGACAGAATGTTAGGTAGAAGGAAGAACTGTTGCTCACTCACTCTTCCACAGCACCTTGCACATCTCACTCATAGTAGGAACTTTCATCAACACTCTGCCCTCCTGGGGAAGCCCTATGGAAGAAACTTCTATTATTTTCTTCAGCTCACACACACAGAGAAAGACATGTTGATTGGTAAGACAGTGAGAACCTGACATGCACCAATCCTCAGCTCTCTTTTGGGCAGGGTGGGTACCCTAAGTCACTACTCACATGTGGCTCTCCAACTTTTATTAGATTACATTCCCGCAGATGTAAGGCAAGCCCAAATACTCTGTCTCTCTTATGGGTGCACATCTAACTCTTTCCACCACTGTGACCTTTAAGGTTTACTGAAGGAACAGGAAGTAACAGGAGGCTACCACTTCAGCAGCAAGTTCCAGACACATTTTCCAATCTAGATTTATCAGCAGCAAAGTGGGTACTAAATTTCAATCCTCCTCTAAGCTTTTCTACTAATTTTCTCACTAACTTAAAACCTAAAGAAGTTAGGAGGAGTGAGCAGCATTCTGAAAACCTTAGGCTTACAGTTTGAAAGTGCTGAAGGCTCTCCTGGTAAAACATTTGTCAATGAAGATAAGGACCAGAAGAGGTCATGGAAGTATCATGCTAGTGTGGAATGAATCAAAAGCCACTGGAGTCAGAGATCTTGGAGAACAGTAGTTCCTGGGTGTTGGATATGATTTCTACACAGTCTCTACTGAAGTCATACAAGTTGAAAGTGAATTTACAATGAAGAGGAAAAATGTAAATGAGGTTCTAAATATCTTGATGAATGCAAGGGAGTGACTAAGATGCGATGGTGACAGTGAAAAGAAGGGAAGAGCAGAGCTGGTACCATTGGGGCCTTTACTGAAGACTTTTACAGGAAGTTGAAGGCACACTGTTTGGAAGCCACAGAGTAAGTAGGCAGATGCCAAGCCTGAAGCAGGCCCTTAGATTCCTTGGGTGTAAGCCAATAAATATTCTTCAGGGAAGAGAGTGAAGGGTAAGCAATAATCTCAGGGAAAAGGCGAGGTTTTATTTAAGACAAACTATACAATGTTTTGAGAAGACAGGACAAATACACAACAACCATTGATCCAGAGAGCATAATGGAAAGAGAGATTCAAAGAGTGAAGAGCAAAAGAATAGAAGCCAAAAAGTGTCCACGAACAAGCTGTCTCTTCCCATGTCATCAGGACTGACTGTTGGTTTTCCTACAAGTTGGATACAATGGGAAACGATAAAAAAAAAAAAAATGACTCATACATACCATAAACACTCTATATAACTTAAAACATAAATATACACACATGTGCCAATCTTCTGATGTGAGGCCAAGGCCTGTTCTCTGCATATGGGTCTGCTGATTGGAGTTATGCGTCTTCTGTCTTACATAAACCACATCCTTCATCTATGATTTCCAGTTTGGCTCTCTTTAAAGCATAGGGAGAACCTGAAGACACTTGTGAAACAATCTGAATGCAGAGCTCATCTAGGTTTTTATAACTCTCCCCCATCTTCTTTAAGCATTATCCTGCTTACACCTCATGAACAGCAAAGCTTTTTTATCAAGTCTTTCCAAAGCCATGTTTATAGAAACAAAACTCAAAGTCTTTTCTGTGTTTGATCAGTTCATTTACTCTTCATTTCAACTACATGATTAAAATAAGAAATATGACTGGCTAAACAAACGTGAACACAAGCACAACACAATGGGCCCTTGAGAAAAAGCCAGCTTTCCTGGTGGGAATGGGAGCACATGGGCAATCTAAAGGAAAGCTTGTGGCTGAAAACATCCAAGTACTGAGAGTGGCAATCCTGTGGTTAACAGAGAATGCAACATCAGTTAATTCAGCATCACCTACAAAGAGGCCAATTAGGAGATCTTTAACCACACAGGTGGCAAGAGCAACTGCATGTTGAAGTCAGGCAAGGACAAAAGGATGTGAAGTATTATCAGTGGGATTTGAGTTTTTGAATGGACAGCTGGTGTAAAGATTGGGTTTTTTTCCCTCTCCATGTGCATCCTCTTCCCTTTCCTCAGTCCCTTAGATCTTAATGGCTTTTCTCTCATTTTCAAGGAAAAAAACTAGGATGTTAAGGAACAAGGTAGAAGAATAATTAGAGGTCGAGAAAAAAAGTCTGAAGCTCCAGAGCCACTCTGGGCCCCAAGCAATTCCCTTATCTCCTTTTCTTTTAGCATTGGCATCTTGGGATTTAGCCAGCTCTCCTCTTTCACTACTTACAACTTTCTTCATCTGAATTTTTCAACCAGGTAACTGGAAACCAAGTTCATATTCATCTTCGTTTTCTGTCTCTCCTTTTTTCCCACTGGTTGTTCAGGGAGGTTATTCATAGCCATACAGAAAGGGAAGGGTAACAAAACCTACAAAACCAGAACTATCTACACTTTCAAGAAATCAGTACCAGTGTTAATTGCCATGGGGCCAGGTCTGCCCTACCTTAAACATCATCACCAACTTCCTTCCCACATGTTCTAACACAAGGTACCCCTTTCATGCCCCCACAGAATGGACAGAATCCAGCACAGTTCCTCCACGACCCTCCCATGAGGAGGAAGTCTCTCCCCCTCCTACTCTGCATCATAGATTCAATAAATATCACACAGTAGAGAGTACTGGATGCTAATAAAATGGCCATTTGTAGATTAGCCATCATTTCCTGAGTACTTGGTATGATTAATCAATGTGTTAAGTGCTCCCACGGCTTTGATGCATCATCTTGTTTAATTCTCACGGAAGTAGGATTGTTGTTATTATCATCCTCTGTGAAAGAAATTTATAAGACTCTAAGGGATTAAGTATAATACTCAAGATCACACAGAAAGTAAGTAGCAGAGCCAGGATTTGAATCTGGGTAATTGGACCTCAGAGCCTGGGGTCTCAAGTACTATACCACACTGCTGCTTCCCAGAATCCAGGTTCAAATGGGATTCATTTAAAACTTAGAATAATTTGGGGATCCCTGGGTGGCGCAGCGGTTTGGCGCCTGCCTTTGGCCTAGGGCACGATCCTGGAGACCCGGGATCGAATCCCACGTCGGGCTCCCTGTGCAGGGAGCCTGCTTCTCCCTCTGCCTGTGTCTCTGCCTTTCTCTCTCTCTCTCTCTCTCTCTGTGTGACTATCAAAAATAAATAAATTTAAAAAAAAAAAAAAAAAAAAACTTAGAATAATTTTTTTTTTTACTCATATATGCAATGTCAATGATTCCCTTCCTCTGACAATTATCCCCATCCACACACCATAAGAAAAAATAGTTTATGGAATTCACCAAATTGTTCTAAGGTGATATTTACCTGTTTAAGACAACAAGGAAAACAATTAACTGACTAAAATATACTCTTTCTGGTTTAAACAACCCTGTTTGGCATGGATGATAGAAGACAAATCTCTGCCTATCTACCATGAAACCAGTTCCCACTCAATACTTTTCACAATCCTTCCCCTTGGGCAAATACACTACCTTTTACAACAAAGTCAGGGAACGAGAGTTACATAGCACTGTAGGAAAGATGGGTAAACTAGAAAGTTAACTGTTGGAAAGTTAAATAATTCAAACTTACTTTTTTGGTACACTTCTTAACAGTGTTGATTAATTCTTGTATTACCAGATCTACACTCTTCAAGGAAGGTCCCTTCAGCTTTACAATTTGCTTTTTGACTATTGCTTCAAATGCCATGTCTGGAGTAAACAACCCTGTCCTGAATATAAGAAAGAAAGCAGTATATTAGATTTTTTAAATTAAGTAATATCCAAAATTTTGAAAAAATGTTTTAATTGACATGCCACCTAAAGTAACCACGTAATACCCAAGTTTAAAAGTTACATAGTGATTTATTCTATCAACAGTATCATTTGTAGTAATATCTTCAAAACTACTATCCCATAATAAATTTCATTCCCTAGATGATTAGTGTCACCTAAAAACAGTTCCCAAAATGTTTTCATGGACTGGAATAATATGACCAGTAACTGACATTTACCTGTAGTTTGTTTCATCTCACTGTTTCACTGCAATAAAAAGCAATGCTACAATAAAAATGCTGTCCTAAATTTACATTTCTCTGTCAAAGTATTCCAATAGCAACCCCCTCTCGTCCTTCATAGAGCAGAAGATAATCCTCATTTTGTCAACACTGAAATAGTAGCATTCCTGACTATGCAATCTATCCTCTCCAGGAGAGCTGTATTATAGCGACCTCAGTGGATCCCAATCTGAGGTTCTGGGGTGCTACAGGAAAAGGAAGACAGTTAACTAGCTTGGGACCCAGGATGCCTAAATGGTGAATTTACAAAAAAAAAAAACAAATGAGAATCAAAATAGCACGTATCCTTTCACTTAGCTGTAATTATTTCAAATTGGTGTCATAACAATGGTTTTCTCCGGCTGCAAAAGTACGTAGCAAAGCAGGTGAGTGTGGTGTGTAATAAAAGGTGAAAAATGATTACATCTAAATAAAAGGACAAAGGAGAAAAGCTACCATAAGAGAAACTCTGAACCCCAAGTATCATCACGCCTAAAGCCCTACAGGCTCCAAGTGCTTGTGCTGGATCCTCCCCATTCCCAGGCCCTCCTGCCTTTGATTAACTTCTTCTCCTTCACCACTCAATTCAGTGATGCTTCTTTTGGGAAATTCCTTTCACCCTTCCCTTACAGCAGCTTTATTCTGGTCCCTTCTAATCATTTACTTTATCACCTTATGCTCACCTCGTTTTCTTACTGTAGTGATCCTACTATATTATAATTTGAAATTTCTCCACCTTGGATACAGAATAAAATCCACACTGTTTGGTCTAACATTAAAAATTTCCCTGTCTGACCCTAACCTTCCGTTCCAGCTATTTGCTTCCTCCCTTTCATGCACCCTATGTTTCAGCCAAACCCAATCCTTGGCCTTTCCACAAACATACTCATACTAACATTCTCTGTCTTTGCCACCATCCGTGAGATTCACTTCACCCTTCCCACACTTTCAGCCCGTCCAAGTCCCACCTGTGCTTCAAAGCCCAGATCAAAAACAACCACTTCCTACAGCTTGCCTTCTCCAATCCTGCCATGACAAGGTCTTCCTTCTCCGAACCCCAACATCCTATTTTGCATTGCAGTGGTCTGAATACACATAGTCCCATTACTACCCTGGTGGAAAGGTCATTATTGCATTTGTCTTTGCCTCACAAGGACCATCTTTCTCCCGTGCTCATCACTGGCACACAGTGCTTACGGAACACAGAAGGGCCATTAGGTCTGCAGTGGACAAAGATGGCTTCTGTTATTTTGATACCTAGCAATCAGTCAGAAACCAAATTTTTCAAATTAAGTGTATTTAAAAGCCTAAATCATCATGCCATCCATTAGTATATCTTATTCTCAGGACACTGTGCACTTCTTATCATCTTACAAGCAAATTAATTCCAGAATAATAAATAACAACCCACCTATTCTTTTGCAATGCACGTAATTCCAAAACCTTCAAAACTGAACTACTGAGCTTTTGCAGCTACATTCAACAAAAATGTATCTGATAAGGAGTTATAAAAGCCAAGTAAAAGTACTGCATTTTACACTTACAGCAAAGTAAGTGAATATAAGAACAGTTTGGGACCCCCAAAAATGTGATTTGCTTTCACTGCACTTATCAGATTGACATGCTCAAATACTAGCCCTGCCCAGCTCAAGAGCAAGACACAGCTTCTATACTTAATGTATTCCAGATTTGAGGAAGACAGAATAGAATTAATAGAGAACTTGGAAATCCTGTTGACAATAAGAGAAAAATACTGGATTTGGTTATAGAATGTTTTCTCCCTTTTACTTTGTGACTGTGTATTTACCTATCCTTTTTGCAGCTTGCAGAGCAGGTTGTCTGAATGTTAAAATGACAGGAAATTCAAATGTCATAAGTCCTTTCACTTGTACACTCAGTGTCAAGCTTTGCCCTCTCAGGTTCTGTCCCCAAAATGGTCTCAACTTAGCCCTGTGGCAGAAGCCGAGAGACAACGGCCAACAGACAGGGGGACATCTCCTTCCTATGAGATCATCTATGAAGTAAGCAACCTAAGTTCAATATCTTAAAATCAGGACATTTAAATATACTCCATTAAATTTGGCAGATGAACTCAAGAAATGTGTGTGCTAAATTCATTTTTTTTCTTATGACAGTGCTTTAAAGAAAGTGAAAATAATCCCATTTGATACAAGGGGAAATCCCCCACAAAATTCCACACAAGATACAAACTCCCCTCGCAGTCTCGTGTCCCACTGCCCTCCCTCAGTGAAAATGCATGACTCCCTGCTCCACGAATCCCTGCTGTACTTTACCTCTTCTGTGCCTTTGCTCACACTACTCTGTCCACTGTAAGCTCTCTCTTTTATTCTCCTGCCTCAATAATCTCCAGCCTCCCATGTTTCACATGTGTGCATGCATACACACACACACACACACACACACACACGTATGTGTAAACCCACAGCACACCATTGCCTGTCGAAATCATTCTTTTTCTCTATCCAGGTAGGTTCAACTCAAAAGCCACCACCTTCATTAATCTTACCCAATCTTACCCCACAACTCCAGCAGAAATTTATCTGTCCTGCCTCTGTGTTAAGTCATGATCACTTATGAGTAGGTCAGGCCTCCCTCCCTAAAATGCAAGGCTCTGGAGAACAAGGTCTTACTCACCAGTATATCCCTAACTATACAGAGCACAGTGCTGTGGATGCAGGAAGTGTTCCTGCTTTTTTTTAAATTGTAAAGTCTTTTCTTTTGTGAGTGTGACAATACAGGAAATCACCATTAAACTCAAACTAGAGTCTCCTATTTCCTACTTCTATCTCTGTACTCCCCTGCTCAGATGACAAAAAGGCTACTTCACTAGCCATTTATAATTATTAATTTTCTTTTAGTAGCTTGAACAGAAGACGAGGAAAATGTAAATCACTTGCCTGATACCATGTATGTTTTTGATTGCATAGCTTATTTCTCTTCGTAATTCTTTCTCATTGAACTCCATCTGCAGATGCAAAATGAGCCACAGTTATGACACTTAATTCCTTTGAATAATAATATTGTTGAATATTTAAAAATGAGAATAACTTGACTTAGTTATTAATAAATGGATACTCATGTGTCTCCTAACCTAAACCCAGATGGTCAAAACATCTGTTTATATAAAGTTCAAGGCAACATAGAACATTGGGGATTTCTGGGAATTTTAGCATAGTGGATTTTAAGTCTGTTATAGATAGGAGCGCTATGCATAAAGAATGCCTTCTGGACATAAATCTGGCCATTCATTTGAAATATACAATTCTTCATTCTTCTGCTGAATGTAGTAAATGTATTTATTCACAGACAAACGCATAAATAAGAGTGTCACCTGACATGCACCAGTGGTCCAGCTGGGCTGAGATTAACAATGGCTGTCTTTTCTCCCTGGCCATTTTAACCACCTGCATTCAAGGCCTCTTTACAAGAGGAAATTAATAATATTTTACCAATCCAAGGCAGGATAGATGACTGCATAAAAATCTCCCAGAAATTCCAGGTACTCTAAATATATTTGGAATTGGGATCAAAGTGTCATGGAGCTTAGACCTAAAAGGGATATCAAGAGCACATTTGGTTCAGCCCTTGACTTCTAAGATTTTGCCTCCCCAGCCTCATTGTCTATCCATTTTTCCCCTCACACTTTATACCATCAAACAATGAACTGCTTTAGTTTCCTACCACACCCCGCAGCCCACAGCTCAGCTTTCACCATTCCTCCTTTTCTATCTGTAACAACCCCAGACCCTAACTCCCTCCTGCTTGCCTAGCTGTTCATCCTTGCAAACTCAGCTCAGAAGCCAGGCTCCCTCATGCACTCAGTATGGGATTCAGGTCTGTAGGCTCAAGGTTACCCCTTAGCACATTTTAATGAAATGATCTATTTACCAATTTACCTCCCACAGCAAGACATGAGCACCCTCTTCTGTATGTGAAGCAAGTAACAGAGTCCCTAGTACTACTTAGCCCTCTTGGGCAAGCCAAACTAAACTTGGCGAAAATAAAACTCTCTCAGTTCATACCTCTACACAAACTCAGCTTTTGCTCAGTTTCCCCATCTATGATTTGCCATTGTTCAAGCCTAAGCCTCAGGAGTCACCTTGAATCTTCTTTTTTGCATCCCCCATACCAGTCCAAGCCCTACTGACCCTACCCTCAAAATCACAAATCCAATCACTTTCTCCATCCTCTCTTCTAGAGCATTTTTACTAGGAAGCTAAAGAAGATTAAGTTTCAGGGCTTCCCTCTTGCATAAGCACCTTCCAAGACCCTGTGCCTAACTCTATGTTTATAATTTTGTATTCTTCCCCTTCAAGGGCTCCCCCCAAATTGTATAAACTTTAGGCACCACAGAAAGTTGATTCACTCCTAGGAGCTCTGACCCTACTGTTTAACTCACCAAACTTTTCTCCCTGAATCAACTCTCTTGCCCCTTTACAATTGAGCCTACAAAGTGTTCTTTTAAAATTATCCACCAAATCAGGTCATACCTTTTCTTAAAACTCTCCCTTAACTTCTCATTATTAAATGTAAACACCTCACTGCAACCTGGAAGGCCTTGCATAAACTGGAAACTTCCTTCCTCTGAATTCACAGCATGCCCTTCTCTCCTCCATCAGCTCTATACTGGCCCCATCTATTCTCTACCCACTCTTTCTCTACCCATTGGACAGATGCTTGCTTTAAGGCCTCATCCTCAGCTGTGCCTTGAATGATCATCTTCCCAAGATCCTTACAGCTGATTTCTTCATGACATTCTAGTCATGCTTTCAATGTCCTCTACTCAGAAGGACTTCACCTAAAACATCCTATCAAAAGTGGCTCACTCAGAGCATCTGGGTGGGCACAGTTGGTTAAGCGTCTGACTCTTGGTTTCAGCTCAGGTCATGATCTCAGGGTCCTGGGATCAAGCACTGCTCAGTGTGGAGCCTGCTTGAGATTCTCTTTTCTTCTCCCTCTACCCCTCCTGCTCCTGCCTGTCTCTCTCTCCTTCTGTGCCTAAAGTAAACAAATAAATATTTTTAATAAGTGGCTCACTCAACTCCGCCTCCCTCGTTCTCCCTAACATTGTGTTACATAACAACACTTGATGTTTTTTTACTTTGTCTATTGTAAAATTTCCTCCCTTTTCCCACCAGACAGTGCCTCTGTCTTGCTCACTGGCACCTAGAATTTTGGCACAGAATAGGTGCTCAAGAAACATTATTAAATTAGTCAGACAACAAATAAACTTCATAATAACTCAATTAGTATTTGTTGAAATAACTTGAAATGTTGTTAGATCCTATTAAATTAATAAAATCAGGACCATCAGGAAGAAAATATTTCTCTCCTAAATTTCAGCACCTGAGTATGGGGATTTTTGTTCAAGGATTTTAGTCCTATACCACTCACATAAACATTTTATGAACAGTTATGTAGAACAGAACATGTAAATGAAAAAGTGAAAGGAAAGAAATAATACTTGGTACAAACCTTTACTATCTCAAAAGGAAAGCGTTCGTGGAAAATACGATTGATTTTAGCCCCTCCTGAGAGCTCCAGGGTATCTACTTGATCCCCTGACCCTTCAATTCTCTTCTCAAAATCCACAGCAAATTGCTGAACCATCCTATAATTGTGAAAGAGAAAAAAACTCAAGTTAAAGTTATAAGGCTTTGCATTTCTCATTTTAATTCACTGTGGTGAGCCTTTAGAATCCTTTCCTAGTGTTCTTAGTGGCACCTACTGGCAGAATTAACACTGCACTCTATTCAGCACTCAAAAATGTAATTATATGACATACATGTTATTAAGATTTATTTTAGGCATTTAATTAAAATATATATCTTAAATATCTGTGTCATTAGATGCATCCTGCCCATTTAGTCGAAAACATAAGTTGGCATTTAAAAAGACTGAAATTAAGAATTAAACAATAAAACTTTATATAGAATAGTCAAAATGTACCTCGGTTCCTATGACATTGCACTCACTTTGTGTTCTAAATGCTTCAGATGAGCCCCTTCATTCTCTGTGAGCTCTGTTCCCTGCCCCAACATCACAGACCTCCCTCTGCCAGAACAATGCTAACTGGTGACCTCCACCCTACTCCACAACTAGCTCTAGCCTTGTTTTTCAATGATTCCCCACAATTTGATAATAAAATTAAAATTCCTTAACCCATTATGCAAGATGCTCCATGGTCTGGCCCTGGATGCTCCATCTCTCACTACTCGTCCACGTTCACCTTCTAAGCCAACCATAAAAATTGTATTTGCAGTTCCCTATGTGTACCATGCTCTGTGCTTCTACACTTGTTTTTCTTTCTGCTCAGAACATCATTTTCTCTGTTCCTTGCTTCCCTGCCTGGCTAATTTGTATCTGTCCTTCAAGAATCAGTTCAAGCATTAGTTTTCCCAGGAAACCTTCCACGGTCCTATCCACTACCATTCCTCATTGCCGTCAGGTAAAGGGACTCTCTTCCTCCTCTCCTGTACTTATTTTCAACACAACACTTAGTAGAGCCCCTCACCCTTGTTCACCTGCCAGTCTCTCTCCTAAAAGCAAGAACCATGAATTTTATTTATCTCCCCCTGCCCAATATTCAAGAGGTACTCAATAACTTCAATGAAGGAATGAATTACCTTAAGGTGGTTGGTAAAAACAAAGAAAAATATTACAGGGAGAAAACAGCAACTTACTTACATTTTCGATTGCTAGTGTAGAAACTCTAATTTTGGCATGAGGGTAATACTTTCAAATTCAACAGGAAAAAGTCAAACCATTGAAGACTTATCTTTTATTCTCTTTCATCAAAACCACGGATGAATTAAAACTGCAAGTTACATAGGCCAGAAAATTCAGAATACAATTGGACCAGGTAACTATGTTTATGCAAATGCAAATATTAATCTAATTTTTAACCACCTGAGAAGGTATACACTTGAGGAAGCACTGAATGCTGGGAAATTTTAGGAAATTAAACCTCCAGCCACTGCTTTCCTTCCAGCCTACACTCCAGCCCATTGGCCCACTACAACAAGCTATAAACAATTTCACACTATTCTCTTGTCCTCCTCTTCCACCTGACAAACTCCCCCCTACATTAGGTTCTCAGTAAAGTACCTTTTCTTCTGTGAACTCACAACCTTCCTCACCTGTAATTGCTTCCTCATTTGTCCTCCCTTAACATTTTATACTTACCAGAAACATAGCATTTATCAGATTTTAACACAGTTGCTTATATGTCTCTTTCCCTTGCTCTATTGTAGCCTCTCCTTGATAGCAAAAGTCTTATCTGTTGTTGAATCTCCAGTAGATAGCACAGAGCCAGACACCAAGTCAAACACAAAGAGATGATAGGAAGGCAAGAAGAGAGGCAGGCAGAAAAGGGGAAAGGAAAGAAAAAGGAAAGGGAGGTAAGGAGAGAGGAAGGAGCTAATCAGCCCCCTACAAGGGAAGAATCCAGATGTGGAAAATTCTGTAATCTGAGTCCAATGGAATCACAGAGGCAAGCCTAGTATTTGTAAGGAGAGTAGTTTCAGTTGATGTTAAGATGATGACCTAGAGCCTAAACAGAAATAGCTTTCTTTTCTCTGTAACTTGAAGAGTTTTTATAGTAGCTTAACCAAGGCCAAGAATAAAAAGAAAAGATAAACTAGGAAAAGAGTTGAATCCAAGAAAAAATTCTTTCCACTGTATGATTCCATAATGTTTTTAAATGAGGAAACATAAAATGTTACATTAAATTTTTACTTAAATAATTTGAGCATTTAGAAATATCTCCACAAAGAAAGGGATCTTCTCATGCATTTTCAGCACCAAATTAAGGGCATCTGGATTGCAAGGTTGCACAGTAAGAAGAGACAGCAAGAGGGAGCAAGCATCATCTTGGAAAATGGGACTTGGGATGTCCTGGGCTATCAGCTGGGCAAGGGGTCTTCTGGTTGAGAGGAAACTGATGTAAGTTGCAGCATAAGGATAAGAGGACAGATGAGACTGGGAGGGGCCAGAAAACAGAACAAAGATAAAAGACATAAGGAGATGGTGATTCTCTAACAACTCTGCTGTCCTACCCAAGGCCTCTCAGGGATACCTAGTAACCCAAGATAAGATGGGAAGATCATGAAGGTGTAAAAAGATACTTGGCAGGTTTCACATCTATGTTTTAAAAGAGCTACGTGAAAGTCATTACTAAAAAAAGGTGAAAGAAATTTAAATGGGCTTTGTCACCCACATTTTAATTATTAAAGCCTTGGTTCTCATTCCACTGAAAAACGTTCACAGATAAATCACATGAAATGACTAACATAAGAAGATAATAAGTGCGAGTGACATCAGTAGAAACAGTTGTATAATACAGATGACATTTTTGACAGGAGCTTTGTCCACTTCTAAAGACTATGGGCAAAAACCCTACTGAGTTATCACTATTGGTTTTACTCATTTACAGAATCCAATTATAAAAGCACAGGGAAATTGTGCATGGGGATGGACAACTGGTTCAATTTATAGGAACAGAATAAGATCACATAAAGACTCAAGGCTCATTGTATAACATACACTGAGTCTCTACACTTTACTTGCTTCTTCTGTTAAACCTCAAAAATATCATGACAAAGAGACCAAGGCAGGGATCCCTGAGGGGCACAGCGGTTTAGCGCTTGCCTTTGGCCCAGGGCACGATCCTGGAGACCCAGGATCGAATCCCATGTCGGGCTCCCTGTGCATTGAGCCTGCTTCTCCCTCTGCCTGTGTCTCTGCCTCTCTCTCTCTCTCTGTGTGACTATCATAAATAAATAAAAAATTTAAAAAAAAAAAAACAAAAAAACAAAGAGACCAAGGCAAAAGCAAACCGAAGAAATTAGTTTCAAATGCTGAACGAGGGAAGGGAAAGGTGACTCACTGCAGCAATGCTTTGGTCTTCCTGGTGGGGTCTTCTGGCTTGAAGTTTTTGTAGCCTTCTACTTCATGTTCTATGGAGAGCAACTGCCCCTGTAGTTTGTTTCGGAAGTTTGGCAGGGTATCTCGAATGTGGTTGGTAAGTTGCTAAATAAACCAAAACAAAATCATGTAGATATAACAAATTAAAATTAACTCGTGAAACAAAAAATTGACCTTCACTGTTTTCCTAATCATTTAAAACTTAGAAATCATATACATATATACCTTTGAGACTATGTAGGTAATAATGAGAAGGAGCTCCAACTCTCTCCTGACCTTAAGGAGATGCTCCAAATTCCTTCCATTTGGAGTCACTTGCCTGGTCTACCTCTTTATGCCTGGCTGGAAATATCCTGTTAAAATGCACCTAATGTTACCAATGAGACTGCCTAATAACTTGAGCATGGATTGATTTGTCAGATTACCTAGATTGTAGAAAGGAGCCTTATGTTAAAATGTAGTTAGAAATGAAGAAACTGGAAAGTTACAGGTGCTGCCAGATGTCGCAATACCACACTAGTGGAACCTGTAGGCACCTATTTATCAGCTGTTAACTTCCCTTCCATTTTGCAGCTCGAGTGCTTCCTCTTGCCCTGCCTCTAGGCCTCAGTCCAGTGGTGGTTGTTCACTGGCTGATGCCTTCAGCAGTTTGCATACGAAAGCTCCATGTCTAGCAAAGGAAAACTCTCTCTCTGCTGCTGCTTTCTTTACCTAACCATCCACTTGGCATTTCTGCTGAGATCATCTGCCGGCACCTCAAGCTCAGAAGATTGAAAAATTCTCTAAGAGATTGTCTATGAGTACATTATTAGTTAAGAATAAAGGTGGGATATAACCCAGATTGGTTAGCCTTATGTTCTTTCTATTATAATCCAGTTTAAAAAAAAAGTCTAAATTTAAAAAAAAAGAAATAAAGAAAGGGAAAAAAAGATCATCTTCTTGAACTGGTTAAGTAATAAACTTGGAATCAAAGGAAAGAGAATTTAAACTTCACAGAAATGCAGGAAAAAGAATAATAATTTGAAAGGGGAATAAATATCCACCGACTAAAGAAACCATTTTAAATCATTTTCATGTTTATCTGAGATTACTTGAATATATCTATTCAATACATCTATAGTTATTTAGATGTTAATAGTTCATTACTAGCTTATACCTTTGCCCACAGTTATGATTTAAGATATTCCCCAGCATGCTGTTATTATGGCTTTGAAGCGGAAAACAAAAGAATGGAGAGAACTGCATTCCCAGTAGCAACATCACAAATCCTCAAGTCTAAAAGGATCAGTAACCATGAGATACTAGTAGCCACCTGCCTGCCATGTGAGTGGTAAATGATAAAAACACATGGTTTCCACTTCTTGCTTCTCAGATATCTCAACAGCAAAGCAACACTCTGGACCACTCTTGACTTTCTAAACCACTTCTTTCCTTGGCTTTGATGACCCTAGCTCCTCCCATTTTTCTCCTAACCTTTCAAATATACCCTTTACATCTCCTTTGCCAAGTCATCCCCCTCCACCAGACCTGTAAATATCAATATTCCTCAAATCTGAGTCTTAACCTTCTTCTTTGTCCACTCTCTGTTCTTTCCTACAGTAATCTTATTCTATTCATAGCTTTAATAAATATCCAAACACTTGTGGCTACCAATGCATTATCTACAGACCAGACTTCTAATCTTTGCTGTAGGCTTATGTATTAGACTACGGACTTTACTTCTCTTAGATGTGTCAATGACACCTCAACCTCAGTATATCTGAAATCAATCACCTAATCTTCCTTTTAGGGCTCTCCATCTTGTTGACTTCATAACAATATGGGAACTTGGAACAAATCCTTGACCTCACCTCTCCATAACCCACCAGAATTAATCTACCACCAAGTTCTTGATTTTCCTAAACATTTCTCAATTCTGCTTTTTTTCATCTTCACTGGCCCTAACCAAGCCAAACTACCATCATTCTCACTTTACTTCTAACTTCTCATGTCTACTCTTGATCTTCCTATCTGCAACCACCATGATCATTTTTAATCCACAGATATGATTGTGTAATCTCCCTACTCAGATGCCTTAAATGACTCACTCCCCACTGTTCTTAGGATAAGAACAAAAATCTTTAACTTGCCTATAAACATTACAGGATCCAGCCTCTGCCTACTTCTCCAAATTCGTCTCTTATAACTCACTCCCTCATCCTCTGCCCTCCAGTCATAATGACTCAAAAATGTCATGTTCTGTTCCAGTTTTCGCCATAGAAACTGTCCCTCAGGGCCAGAGGTATTGGTGCACATTGAATCAGCCATAAAAGTATCCTAGTTTCAAACAGTATGAAGATCCCTGAAGCAATAAAAAAGAAAGTGATTATCCAAGAAAAGAGAGATCTTCAGTACAAAATTCATTCAGTTTTCAGTCAACCAGAATCCAGTTATGTCATAGTTTAGGGATCATTTGTATAACCAAATGGCCAGTCATATTCTTTCTACTTTTCTAGTATTCACAACCTTATTTATTTCCAACTTTAATCTTCCTAATCACCTTAGTGATTTTTCTCTAAGAATTTTTCAGTTTATATTTTTCTTAGATCAATACAGGCATGAAAGCAGTAATCCAAAAAGATTTTTACCAGCTAAATACATTGGTAGAATATTATGCCTTTTGTGTGACAAATCAATGTTCCTTCTCTAAAATATATTCATATTCGTTAAATGATACAACCATAACACCACCTCATGACTTCTAAATTCTTATCTACTGGACCCCTGGGTGGCTCAGTCAGTTAAGTATCTGCTTCAGCTCTGGTCATGATCCCAAGGTCATTGGATCGAGTCCCACATCAGGCTCCCTGCTCAGTGCTTCTCCTTCTCCCTTTGCCCCTCCCCCCTGCTCATGCTCTCTCCCAGTCTCTCTCTCAAATAAATAAAATCTTTAAATAAATAAATAAATACATACATACATACATACATACATACTCATCTACCCTTAGATAAAAAGCACAAATCTTACATGAGGTCTGTTATGCCACTTAAAATAGAAGTATACCACCACTTTTTTATTTTCTAAAACTTCTTCAATTGTTTTGCCCAAATGGTTCAGGTACAGTATTACAAGTAGCCTGCTATTGTGTTAGTCTCTAAAGATAGCTTTCGGGAGCAAACAATCAGGACATTCAATAACGACTTGATTGGTTGACAAAGTTCATAAACATTAAAGCATATCCTATGATTCTATTTGTGAGAAAAGCTGTTCACCATCTGAATCAACATAATCAAAACTCAGGGAGGAGACCCTGCACACACTAAGGATGATGCTTAACTTCCCTAGGAGATGGAAAATATGTAACCAAGTAAGCGCATGAGGTTTTACGCAAGTATGTAAGTGCATGGAATGTGGGAAGTTGGTGGCCCAAGTCTACTGTTCAGGGAAAGGAGTCTGCAAAAACCTCTTAGATGAATGGAGATCAATGATTTCTTATACGGATTTTTTTTATTTTTAAGAATTTAAATTAAGGAACAAATCAATCCTAAACAAAAACGATAAAAAAAATTTTAAAAATAAATCTAACCTAACCATTACATGTTGACATTTTAAAAACAGATCCCAAGAAATCAACCTTTCAGAGATATACAAGTTTAGTTTCTTAAGATAACTACATATTATGAGTAAAGTGGGTGCTAATATATACCCTGTTCACTGTTCCTAAATAAGTGTTTATTTCTGCTTTGAGCAGTATTCTTTCGATAACATTAAAGTAGTGTAGGACTAAGTATTTATATTCATTTTTAATTCCTATCAATTAAGCCAAATGTCTTATTTTGGAAAAAAATTAATATTGAAATTAAAAATATGAATTCCAATAGTCACTTAATATTTCATAATTTTTGCTTGAGAAAGGTCTTTACCTGATTAAGGACCTTCTGCAGGTGTGGGGTCCCCATCCGATCAGCAATATGTCTATACGCCGGATGTGAGAGAAAAAATTTCCTTTCGGCCAACATGGCAGCCTTAATGTCCTTCTTCCCATCTATGTCCTTCTGGCTTCTATTTACCACCCCTACATAGCCTGAAACAGAACACATACAATGGGGTTTGGGACACTTGTTGTTTATTCTGGAGAGATTTTAAGGCTCTCAAACAGGCTGAATAAGAAAAGCAAAATTATTTTTAAGGACTGAAGAACTGAACACTCCATTTAAGTCATCAGTATTAAACAAAGGCTGGCTGATGGCTAATGACACTTTTTTAGCATTAACACAGTAATGTGTTTGCCCTTAAGAGCTCCGTACATTTTAACAGTGTCTCCCTTAGCAGTTTTGTCATATGGTGGCCAAGTAAACAAGTCACACTTAAAACAGAACAGTATATATTTATGCAGTTTATGATGAATATTTATACCCTCCCTCCAAACTCCTTCTTTTTCCTGTTTTCTTATTCCTGTTATTTTAAGGAATAGTTCTCCCTTTGGATCATTTTCAATATATCATTTGGAAACATTATGCCATTCCAGAAAAAGTATAACTAATCACAAATATATTCCCCACAACTTTGAAGGCATAAAACCAAGCTTGCCATTGGTTTCCCAATGGTTTCTCTGCCACATCATCAAAGGAAGTCCTCTCTATAGGACACGGTACATTACCCCTGCGAAGAGGCAGCAGCTTGTTCTCTAGAACATCCCTGGCATCTGTTCCTTCATCCATAAGATCCAATTTGGTGATGACTCCAATGGTTCTTAAACCTGCATCACAAACAAACCCAATATTACAGTTTTCAGAAGACTAACACATTTTAGAAATACATATGTCCCTACCAATGCTAAGTACAGGCACTCATGTGTTTGGTCCTTTTCCTGTTTCTCTCTGTCTTACTTTGTCTTCTAATCCACTGCTACCCTGGTCTGGTGAATTCAGATGTGATGAGAAGGAGAGTTGTAAAACCACCTATCCATAAGATAACTTTCACTTCAAGAGAGAAAAAAACTGAATAGTATATCAGCCAATAATTTTAAATATGTATATTTATTGTTGTACCATGCACACATGGAAATTATACACTTAAAATTTTCCTCCATGGGCTTTAATGTTTTTACATATTACCTTATTGAAAATAAATAAGTAGGATCAATAAGAGAGTGTGTCATAAACCAGAGCTTATTACTGAGCCAGTTCCAAGTACTTGACAGACAAATAAGAAGAAAGTTAGGTATAGGATAGCATCATCACCAGAAATAAAGTCTCACAGCATTCCCTGTTCCTTAGAAAAAGATATATGACTTAACGAAAAGAAGACCAAACTAGGAATCCTAATACTTGGATTCTGGTCTCAAGGCAAGCTATTTAACTCTCTTCTCGGGGTCTGTTTTCCTACCTGTAATATAAAGAATTGGAAACCTTAATCTCCAAGGTACTTTTCAGTAATAAAAACAACATAAAACCTAGACATTTTATGTAGCACATCAGATACACTGTGTTTGCCCATTGCTTTCTTCACTAGATAAAATGAACAATATTCGCCTAGGCATTCATATTTTTAAGTGCATTTCTCTGGACACCCAGTAAAACATGATAAATTGAACACATTTTTATCTTTTTATCTGAAACCACTTTAAAATGGCTAATATTTATTAGGCCAACTAGGTTTTACATACTTTATATGTCTTAAATCATTTGCTCTTAGAAAGATTAAATCATTTAATCTTAAAAACGATTCCAACTACTGTTTTTTTTTTAAGATGAGGAAACTAATGCAGAAAGAGATTAAGTAGCTTTCCCAAGGTCATACAAAGATGTAGGTCTAGGCATCCAGAGCCCATGCCTTTAATCAATATACTGCTTTTCACAATACAAAGAATTTTAAAAGTAAAGAAGGTTTAAACCAAGAAAGTCAAAGAAAATAGGAGAGGACTGAAGAAACATTTTGAAACTGTAAACCCAGCAGAATAACTACTAACTAACTTAACAGACTAGAGAAAGAGGAAAATTGAATCCAAGAAAGCCAACAACAGGAGAAGCCCAGAAGCTGGATAATTTACATCACAGCCTCTCAGAAAGGTTCAGGGAGACCAACAGCTCTGACAATAATGGAGAGTAGTGGGGGCAGTTGAGGCTGAAAACAAAAGTGCTGGATGAAAGCAGTGAGATTTCTATGGATAACATAGCTAGGATCCACCCTGGTCCGACCTGGCAGGACAGCTCAGGTATACTCCCTGGAAGCACTGAACTATGGAAAACTGAACTAATGGGCACTTGGCCCAAGTAGGGGCATCAGGTATTAGAAGAGGGTGATTAAGTGAAATTCAATATACTGTATGGCAGGACCTCTCTGCCTAGTCCAGTTTAAGAAAAAAATGGCTGGTAGAATTTAACCCCCAATGCAGGAGATTGAAAAAACTGTCTGGGGAAGTTAACCATTCTTAGAGGAAAACGTAGACATTAAAATTCAGTGGAACTCCAATTAAGACAGCCCAATAAATCATCCTACTGTGAAGCCTATAACTCATTTAGTCAAGCACACCCACAGAGAATTTCCAATCACCTGATAATATTTCACTTTTAAATATAATCAATAAGTGTAGGTTACCAACTGTCATCATACAAAATTATTATAATATTAATATAACATATTATTAAATATATTTCCTATAAGTGACTTATTTATTATAGCATTCTGTGATTTATATAGTTGTAGAATCACTATGTTGTGCATCTGAAACTAATACAATATTGTACATCAACCATGCTTCAATAAAAAATAAAAATTTTTAAAAAATGATTTTAAATGTTAATGGATAGCCAAGGAGAGTCTCTGAGACCAAAACAAATATTATAAAATAGAACTGAAGAAAACAAAGACAATACAAAATATAAAAGAAAACTTTATTATTTTATTAATGTCCTTAGAGAAAAAGGAGAGGTTATTGTGTCCATGGGACAAAAATAGAATGTCATAAAAGGAAACATTCAAACAAACAAAAAGAATTTTCAGTAACAAAATATAAGAGTAGAAAAAATTTTAAATGTTAAGAGAATGGTTGGAGTACAAAGTTAGAAACTCTTCCAGAAAACAAAAAAAAAAACAGAAGTAAATAATAGAAAAACTTGTTTAAAACTAGAGAAATAGGGATCCCTGAGTGGCACAGCGGTTTGGCGCCTGCCTTTGGCCCAGGGCGCGATCCTGGAGACCCGGGATCGAATCCCACGTCAGGCTCCCGGTGCATGGAGCCTGCTTCTCCCTCTGCCTGTGTCTCTGCCTCTCTCTCTCTCTCTCTCTGTGACTATCATAAATAAAAAATTTAAAAAAAAAAGAAACTAGAGAAATAGGAGTACCTGGGTAGTTCAGTAGTTTAAACAACCAAATTTAGGTTTTGGCTCAGTTCATGACCTCAAGGTCATGAGATCAAGCCCTGTGTCGGGCTCTATGTCCAGTGAAGAGTCTGCTTGAGATTTTGTCTCTCCGTGTCCCTCTCCTCCTCCCCCACTCTCTATTTTATTCTCTTTCTCTGTCTCAAATAAATAAATAAATAGTAAAAAAGAAAAAACTAGAGAAATAATCCAGAAGACCCAATATCTGAATAACTGACATCGCAGGAAAACAGAAAATGAAACTGAAATAGTTGGGCAGGGGCCATACTATTCAAGAAAATATCCTGTAAGTGAAAGATTAATTTATGCGTTGAATAAACCCATCAAGTATCCAACATAATATGAAAAAAAAAACCACACACACACACAATAGTAGTAAGAGATTTCAAAACACTGGGAACAAATAAAATATCTAATAAGCTCCCAAAGAAGTTAAGAAAATGACAAAAAGGGTTTGGGATCATTATAGCATCAGTCTCCCCAGCAACAAACTGGAAACTAAAATTCAATAGAAAAAAAAAAAAGAAAAGAAAAATAAAATAAAATTCAAAAGAGTGCTGTTTTCAAAATTCTGAGGGAAAAATCATTTCTAGCCTAGAATTCTAAACTATCAATAAATGTGACAGTAGAAAAAGATATTTTCAGACATGCAAAATCTCAAAATATTTTACCTCCCTTTCTCTTTCTTTGGAAACTACTAAAGGATGTGTTTCGCCAAACATGGAAAGCAAACTAGCAAAATAGTAAATAAGAGATTCAGGAAGCAAGATGTATACTATAACCAAAAAAAGAAGGGAATTTTCAAGATGGTGCAGATCCCAGTACTAGGCCAGGAGAGCAATCAATATCTATTAGGATGAGAGGACACAGATTACTGAGATTTATTTCCCCCACTAAGAAAAAAAAAAATGAAAATGACAGAGCACCTAATGCCTAAGATTTTTGAAAGTATTAAGAGATTTAGACTCCTGGAAGAGAAGCTAGAAATGCACTGCTGAAGGATATATAAAGGACTATGCAAGCAAACAAAAAGAAAGACAACTTATCAACCTCAAAGACAACAATATCATGTAAGAAAGAAATGTAATCATAATTTACACAGGGCTCAGCTGTGAATGATATTTTCATAATCATAAATATTTAAATATAATTATATTAGTAGAACATGGGAGGGTAAGTATGTATAAGTATATATGTATGGTTAGTATAAGTTAGTATAAGTATATATGTATGGTTAGTATATGGGGATATGTGAGAGAGATAGAAGACAGCTAAATTTTTTTCCACAGTAGGAAGTCAAAAGTGAATTTCTAAAAATAAAATTTCAAAAATAGTAGTATGAACAGATTACAGAGAAACATGGAGGTAAATACCAAAAGAAAGATAAAAGAAGTGAAAGTGATAACCTCCAGAAAACAGTAATCAAGAATCAGGAGGAGTAGGCAAGGGACCAATAGTTTTGTTAAAAGCCTTTAGGACTGATTTTTTTTTAAAGCTATGTATATTTATAACATTAATAAAAATAAAAATTAAATTTTAAAAGTATTTTCTTTACTACTCATTTAGCTCTGCAAAGGTAGAGAAATCTATGCTTAGTAGTATACCAGAAATATCAAAGGAGATTATTTTCTTTTCACAGCTATACAAATAGGCAGCTTAAAATAATCAATGACCTCCTACTGGCATACTGGAGACCTACACTGACAGATTTTAAAAAGCCATTGCCAGAAGAGATTCAAAGGTAGCATGTTTTCAAAGCATTTCACTGGGAATCTAAAAGACTCAGATAAAAATAACAATAGAGACCATGTATTGAGTCCTGATTATGCACTGGACATAGACTTGAAACAACTCTATGAAATAGGTGCCACTGTTTTCTCAATTACACTGATCAGGAAAGTGAGATTTGGAGAGGAAAGGCATGCTTACCTAAAAGCTCACAGCCTGGAGGGTGTGGAATCCAGGCAAACTAATTCCATTTTTAATCACTATATTTTTCTGCTTCCCAGTTCTTAGCTAGATTCTATAAATGATTAGCTGTTATTATGCAAGTTAGTTACATCACCCAGGCCTGTTGATCTACATATAAGAAACAGAAGACTAACCAGAAATCTCTTTCAAGTCCATAATTCCAGGAAGGATAAAAACTTCCAGATTTAGAAGTTATGTACAATAATAAGTAAAGAGTAATTTTTTAAAAAATATTTGCCCTCCAACTAAAGGGAAAATTAAATTAAATTAAGAGCTAATAAATAATGTGTGATACTATGTTTCAATTATATTTCTCTTCAGTAAAGAAGAGCCATAATGACGAGTGCTGATGAATTCTGATGAAGAACTTAAAAAGACACACAAGGCATTTCCAAACTCTGATTCTTATATGGCACAGAGGTTAACAGCACTCATTCAATATTCTCACAGTGAATATCTGAGAAAAATTCCCTTGCACTCATACAAGGGGAGAAAACAAACAATCTGATTTAAAAATGGGTGAAAGACCTGAACAAACACCTCACCAAACATGATGTACAGATGGCAAGTATATATACAAAAAGTTGTTTCCACATCATATGTCATTAGGGAATTGAAAACTAAAATAACAGTGAGATATCACTGAACAACTATTAAAGTTGCAAATTCCAAAACACTGACAACATCAAATTCAGGCAAGGATATGGAGTACCAAGAACACTCATTCACTGCTATTGAGAATGCAAAATGGTACAGACATTTTGGAAAACAGTTTCTTACAAAACTAAATATACTCTTATCATGTGATACAGTAATTGCAATCTCTGGTATTTACCCAAAGAGTTGAAAACATGTCCACAAAAAAAAAAAAAAAAAAACAAGCACACAGATGTTTATAGCAGAATTACTTCTAATTGCCAAAACTGGGATGGAACCAAGATGTCCTCTGTACATAAATAGATAAATAAAACTGCAGCACAACCAGGCAATGGAATATTATTCACTGCTGAAGAAAATGAGCCATCAAGCCCTAAAAAGTCATGGAGGAACTTTAAATCCACATTGCTAAGTGAAAGAAGCCAATCTAAAAAGCTACAAAGTCTATGGTTTCAAATATATGACATTCTAGAGAAAGCAAAAGTAAGGAGACAGATAAAAGCTTAAAGGGTTACCAAGGGTTAGGGGAGGCAGTGATAAAAAGGTGGAGTACAGAATATTTTTAGGGCAGTGAAAACTATTCTATCTGGTATTACAATGATTGATACCTATCATCTCACATTTGTCAGAACCCATGGAATGTACACCATCAAGAGTGAACCCTAACGTTAACAATGAACTTTGAGTAATGATACACCAATTCTAGGTTCATTGATTATAACAAATGTACTACTCTGGTGTAGGATGTTAATAGTTGAGGAGGCTGTGCATCTGGGGACAGAATATATACGGGAACTCTCTGTTCTTTCCACTTAAAATTGCATAAAATATAAAATCTATTAATTAAATAATAAATCTATTAATTAAATTATCATAATCTGTAAATTATGATAATTTACAATTATCATAACATATGTAAAGTACTTGGTGCATAAAATCACCTAGTAAATGAAATTTGTGATCTCACGAGCTTTGATTCTCAACATGCCTCCTACTCTACTCCAATCCTAAGCTTCAGGCACACCCAAAAAGTTGCACTTCTCCATGTGACTGTGCACTCTTGGGCAACTTATCTTCATAATGCTGCCCCTCAACTCCAAATATCCTTCCCTTCCCTTAATTTTTTGGTCAACTCAAACCCATTTTTCCTTTTTATCATTTTATTTTCATCATTATATGTACACTCTTTAATCTCCATACCCTATTTCACTCATCCCTCCACCCACCCACCCCTCTAGTAACCATAAGTTTATTTTCTATAAATAAGAGTCTGTTTCTTGGCTTCTCTTTCTCTTTTTCCTTTGCTCATTTGTTTTGTTCCTTAAATTCCACATATGAATGTGATCATATGGTATTTGTCTTTCTCTGACTGATTTATTTCACTCAGCATTATACTGTCTACCTCTATCCATTTGGTTGCAAATGTCAAGATTTCATTCTTTTTTATAACTGATTAATATTCCATTGTATATATACCTATCTTCTTTATCTATTCATCTATTAATGGACACTTGGGTTGCTTCCATAGTTTGGCTATTGTAAATAACGACACAAGAAATACAGGGGTGCATGGATCCTTTGAACTAGTGTTTTTGTATTTTGAGAGGGTTAATTACTGTATCATAGAGTGGTTATATTTTTAATTTTTTGAGGAAACCTCATATTGTTTTTCACAGTGACTGCACCAATTTGTATTCCCAACAACAGCACACAAGGTTCCTTTTTCTCCACATTCTTATCAACACTTGTTTCTTGTGTTTGTGATTTTACCATTCTGCCAGGTGATACTTAATTGCAATTTTAATTTGCATTTCCCTAATGATGAATGATGTTGAGCATCTTTTCCTGTGTCTGTTGGTGATCTGTATATCTTCTTTGGAGAAATGGCTATTCGTGTCTTCTGTCCATTTTTTAATTGGATTATTTAGTTTTGGTGTATTGAGTTGTATCAGTTCTTTATATATTTTGGATACTAACCCTTTATCAGATATGTCATTTGCAAATATCCTTTCCTATTCAGCAGGTTGATTTCTAGTTTTATTGACTGTTTCCTTTTCTGTGTAGAAACTTTATTTTGATGTAGTCACAGAGTTTATTTTTGTTTTTATATCCCTTGCCTCTGGAGACATATCTAGAAAAATATCACTACAGTCAATGTCAAGACAGATTACTGCCTATGCTCCCTTCAAGAATTTTGATGGTTTTAGGTCTCAAATGGTCTTTAAACCATTTGGAATTTATTTTTGTGTATTGTGAAAGAAAGTGGTCCAGGTTCATTCTTTTCCATATGGCTGTCCAGTTTTCCCAACAACATCTGTTGAAAAGACTGTCCTCTTCCCATTGTATATTCATTCCTCCTTTATCAAAGATTAATTGACCATATAATTGTAGGTTTGTTTTTGGGTTTTCTGTTCTATTCCATTTATCTATGTGTCTGTTTTTATGCCAGTATCATTCTAATTACTACTGCTTTGTAGTACAACAAAATCTGAAATTGTTCCTCCAATTTTGTTTTTCTTTTTCAAGACTGCTTTGGCTATTCCAGATCTTTTATGGTTCTATACAAATTTTAGGATTATTTGTTCGGTTTTGTGAAAAATGCTGTTGGTATTTTGAAAGGGATTACATTAAAGCTGTAGATTGCTTTGGGTAGTATAGATATTTTAACAATATTTGTTCCTCCAACCCAAGAGTATGGAATGTCTTTCCTTTTCTTTTCTTTCTTTTTTTTTTTTTTTTTTTTTTTTTTTTTTTTTTTTTTGCATCATCTTAAATTTCTTTCATTGGTGTTTTACAGTTTTCAGAGTACAGGTCTTACACCTCTTTGGTTCAGTTTACTCCTAGATATTTTATTGCTTCTGGTGCAATTGTGAATGGGATTGTTTTCTTAATTTCACTTTCTGGTGCTTCATTTGGTTTGTGTACCTTGATTTCATATCCTGAAACTTTACTGAATTCATGTTCTAGTGTTTTTTGGTGGAGGCTTTAGCATTATGTAATCTATACAGTGACAGTTTTGCTTGTTCCTTACTTAGGTGGATTACTTTTATTTCCTTAGTTGTCTAATTGCTATGAGGACTTTCAGTACCATGTTGAACAAAAGCAGTAAGAATGGACATCCTTATTTTGTTCTTGACCTTAGGGGAAAAGCTCTCAGTTTTTCACTACTAAGCATGATATTGGCTATGCATTTTTCATATAAGGGCTTTATTACATTGAGGTATGTTCCCTCCAGATTCTACTTTGCAGAGGGTTTTTATCACGAATTGATGTTGTACTTTGTCAAATGCTTTTTGTGCACATACTGAAATGACTATATGGTTTTTATATTTCCTCTCGATGTGATGTGTCACATTGATTGTTTTGTAAATATTAAACTTCCTTTGCATCTTGGAATAAATCCCACTTGATTGTGACATATGACTTTTTAAATTATTGTTGGATTTGATTTGCTAATATTTTTTTACCTTTTTTATTTGCTAATATTTTGTTGAAGGTATTTACATCTATATTCATGAAAGATATTGGCCTGTAGTTCTCTTTTTTTGTTGTGTCTATCTAGTTTCGGTATCAGGGTGATACTGGCCTCATAAAATAAATTTGGAAGTTTTCCTTCCTCTTGTATTTTTTGAAATAATTTGAGAAGAATAGATATTAACTCCTCTTTAAATGTTTGATAGAGTTCACCTATAAAGCCATCTGTTCCTGGACTTTTGATTTGGGGGAGTTTTTAAATTACTGATTCAATTTCATTGCTGGTAGTCAATCTGTTCAAATTTTCAATTTCTTCCTGCTTTAGTTTCAGTAGGTTATATGTTTCTAGGAATTTTTCATTTATTCTAAGTTGTCCAATTTGTTGGCATATAGGCTTTCATAATATTCTGTTACAGTCGTTTATATTTCTATGGTGTTGGTTGTTATTTCTCCTCTTTCATTGGGGATTTTATTTGCATCTCTCTTCCTTTTTTGATGAGTCTTCCTAAAGATTTATCAATTTTTTTGGTCTTTTCAAAGATCAAAATCAAAGAACCAGGTCCTAGTTTTATTGATCTATTCAATTATTTTTTTATATTTCTATTTTGTTTTGTCTTGTTTTCTGCTCTAATCTTTATTATTTCCTTCCTTTTGCTGGGCTTGGGTTTTATTTGTTCTTCCTTTTCTAACTCCTTTAGATGTAAAGTTGGGTTGTTTATTTGAAATTTTTCTAGCTTCTATTTTATTTTTTTAGATTATTTATTTATTTATTTATTCATGATAGACATAGAGAGAGAGAGAGGCAGAGACACAGGCAGAGGGAGAAGCAGGCTCCATGCCGGGAGCCCGACGCGGGACTCGATCCGGGTCTCCAGGACCGCGCCCTGAGGCAGGCACTAAACCACTGAGCCACCCAGGGATCCCCTCTAGCTTCTTAAGATAAGCCTATATTCCTACAAACTTCCCTCTTAGAGTCACTTTTGCTTCACCTCAAAGATTTTGGACCATTGTGTTTTCAGTTTCATCTGTTTCCATGTAATTTTTATTTCTTCTTTGATTTCTTGATTGACTCATTCACTATTTAGTAGCATGTTAATTAACCTCCATGAATTGGTGCTCTTCCCACATTTTTTCTTGTGATTGATTTCACTGTGGTCACAAAAGGTGCATAGTATAACTTCAGTTTTTTTTTAATTTGTTGAGACTTGTTTTATGGCCTAATACATGAGATCAGCATTCTGGAGAGTGGTCTCTGTGAACTTCAAAAAAAAAAAAAAAAAAATATCTGTGCTCTGCTGTTCTAGGATGGAATGTTCTGAATATGTTTCTTAAATCCATCTAGTCCAGTGTGCCATTCAAAGCCATTGTTTCCTTATTGATTTTGTGTTTGGATGATCAATGTAAGTTGGATGTTAATGTCTCTTACTATTATTGTATTACTATAAATCATTTCCTTTATGTTTGTTATTAACTGTTTTATATATTTGGGTATATATATATATATATATCCTGTTGGATGCATAAATATTTACAAGTGTTATATCCCCTTCTTGGAATGTCTCATTTTTTATTGTAGTGTCCTTCTTTGTCCTTTGTTACAGTCTTTATTTTAAACTCTATTTTATCTGACATAAGTATTACTACTCCAGCTTTCTTTTGACACCCATTTGCATAGTAAATATTTCTCCAACCCCTCACTTCCAATATGCAGGTGTCTTTTGGTCTGAAATGAGTTTCTTGTAGGCAGCATATAGAAGGGTCTTGTTTTTTTATCCAGTCTGTCAACCTGTGTATTTTGATTGGACCATTTAGTTCACTTGCATTCAAAATAATTATTGACAGATATGAATTTATTTCCATTTTGTTACTTGTTTTATGATTTTTTCTATACATTTTCTCTGATCCTATCATCTCTTGCTCTCTTTCATGGTTTGTTGGCTTTCTTTAGTGATATACTTGATTCTTTTCTCTTTATTCTTTGCACATCTATTATTGGTTTTTGATTTGTGGTTATCATTAGGTTTGTATATAACAACTTCTGCATATAGCAGTCAATATTGAGTTGATGGTCACTAAGTTAAACCAATTCTCTATTCCTCTTCCACCTTATCCCAACATTTTAGGTATATGGTATCATATTTTTACATTCTCTTATGTTACAAAGCCCTTGACTGATTTTTATGAGAATATTTCTTTTTATTGCTTTTATATTTTTTGCTTTTCATACTCTCATTTATGGTCTTTCCTTTCCACTCAAAGAGTCCTCTTTAATATTTCTTGTAGGGCAGGTTTAGTGGTCATGAACTCCTTTAGTTTTTGTTTATTTTGGAAACTTTATCTCTCTTTCTATTCTGAATGATAGTCTTGCCAGATAGAGTATTCTTGACTGTGGATTTTTCCCTTTCAGCACTTTGAATACATTATGCCACTCCCTTCTGGCCTGCAAAGTTTCTGCTGAAAAATCCACGAATAGCTTTATCACATTTCCCAGTATGTAACTGTCTTCTTTTTTCTTGCTGCTTCCAAAATTTGTTCTATATCACTACTTTTGGCATTTTAATCACCCTGTGTCTTTCTGTGGACCTTCTTGGGTTGAGTTTTTGGAAGAATCACTGTGTCTTCCATACCTGGATATCTGTTTCCTTCCCCAGATTGGGGAGGTTTTCAGCTTTGCTTCTTCAAATAAGTTTTCTGCCCCTTTTTCTCTCTTCTCTTCTTTGGAGGTCCCTATATGCAAATTTATTATGCTTAATGAAGTCACTGGGTTCCCTAAGACGATTCTCAATTTGCATAATTTTCTTTCCTCTCCTTTGCTCAAATTGGTTACTTCCCATTATCTGTCTTCCAGGTCATTATTTGTCCCATCAAGTGTATTTTTAAAATGTCATTTATTATGGTCTTGATCTCTAATTGGTTCTTTATTATCTGTGTGTAAGGATCTTGTTTATGTCCTCCACTCTTTTCTCAAGTCCAATGAGTATCTTTTATGATCATTACTTTAAATTCTCTGTCAGCCATATTACTTATATCTGTTTCTCTTTGGTCCCTTGCTATAGTTTGGTTGTGTTCTTTCATTTGGGAGACATTTCTCTGTCTCCTCATTTTGTCTGACTTTCTGTGTTTGTTTTTGTCTGTTGGGAAGTTCAGCTACTTCTCTTGCTCTTAAGGATAACAGCCTTATGATGAAGAGGTCCTGAAGTGCCCTGCAGTAGAGTGTCCTTTGTTCCCTAGGGCCTGGCACTTCAGGGAGTGTCTCCTATGTGTGTGCTCTGCTATTGAGTCATGGCCTCTTTTTCTTTCTGTCCAGTTGTCTGCAGAGGCTCTCTGCTTATTGTGGGCAGTGCAGGGGTGAGGCATGTTTTAACAAGGTGTGCAGTGTCTGCAGTGGTCTGCTTGCTGAACAAGACCTGCCCCTGCTGCCAGAACTGAGTTCCTGCAAAACATACAAACACAGGTAGGGAGATAGTGTTTGCAGGGTTTGCACTGGTCTTCCAGGGGAGGGGGACTGAAGCACCGGGACTAAGGCCAGCATGACTGGGAAGGGCAGATCCACTGAAGCACAGTAGGGTAGAACTTGGTGCAAGCAAGTTAGGTGAGGAGTGTTGAGGCTATGCTGGTTCCCATAGGTGGCTCATTTTTTATGCTGGTGGGTAGGGGAGGGAAATGGCATCTGCCAGCTGCTTTGTTCCTAGAGGGTTCTCCCCATGATCCCTGTCTCTCTGGGCCATGCTCTGAAATGAGAAAACCAGTCCCTTTACCATCTGCCCCTGGCATTTATCAAACTGCTGGTTCTATACTGTATTTGCATAGGATGTTTGTCATGCTGTGTCTTTAAGGGTGAGGACTTGAGGACTCAGCTTTCTAATGCCCTCCAGGCTCTCCCAGAGCTGAGTCTGCCAATTTTTCAAATCCCAGGATTTATATCCTGCTGGGTGCAAGAACTCACAAAACTTGGCCCCTCTCTCTCTCAAAGGCAAATATAATGGGGATTTGTCCTGTTTGTGGGCTCTCCAGTGTGAAAGTCTGTTTTCCACCTTTTTTCATACCACCAGCTCCCTCCTCACTACAGATGGCCATTGGTCTGCTTTTTTCCCCAGACCACATGATCCCCCTTCCTATTTTCTTCACTGTGGCCTCTTCTCTACCTTTAGTTGTGGAGTTCGTTCTTTGGGTTGTTTTCTGGGTTTTTTAGGCTGATGTGCGTGTTATCTAGTTGTATCCATGGGATGAAGAGAGCTTAAGGTCCTCCTATTCCAGCTGATGACTCCTGCCCATTCTTCAAAATATCTTACAGGCCTCTCCTGCAGGTTCTTAATCAGACTCCTACATATGTACATTTGGAGCCATTTCTCTGTGCCTTCAAGGCTCTCTATGTACACTGAAATCATAATTCTTATATGAAACTAGGGATCTACTGATTTGCCTATATCACTAACTAGATCATGGTTTCTTCTACAATAAGGACTATATCTGCTGTACATACTTCAAGCAACTCATATAAGTGCTAAACACAGAGTGGGAACTCAATCAATGTTTATTTATTAAATGCATAAATGAGAGCAAAAATAAGCATATTTTTCTTAGGTTCAGACAAGCATTGAAATACAAACTTCAAAAAAGAAATATGGGACACCTGGGTGGTTCAGCGGTTGAGCATCTGCCTTTGACTCAGGGCGTGATCCCAGGGTCTGGGATCGAGTCCCACATCAGGCTCCTGCAGAGAGCCTGATTCTCCCTCTGCCTATGTCTCTGCTTCTCTCTTTCTTTCTGTCTCACATGAATAAATCGAAAAGTCTTTAAAAAAAAAAAGAAAAGAAATATGATACCATTCTACCATATTACCTAAGATTGTTAACACAATGATTTTCCTATAAGAGCACTGCCATTTCTTTCATCTATATTTGCAACTAAATTTAAGTAGTGTGTTGTTTCATCTAACTAAGAAATGGGGAAAAAAAAAACAAGCCATGAACCACATTAGCAGTTGCCAGAAAAGTAATCTGGAACATGGTGTACACTGAAACAACAGCAATGACAAACAAAATCAATGAAGAGCTTACTGTAAACATGTATACTGTAAAATTAAAAACAGACTTAGGAAATTAGACGTCCTTCAGTTAATGCATTTTTGTTGTTTCGGATTTTGGTGGGATTTAGGGGAGTTTGAAGTAAATGTTGTTTCTGTTTGGCAAAGATTATGGAATATTTTATTTCTTAAAGCAATCAGTGATGAACAGGAATAGTTTCATCTTTTTTTCCTATAAGTTTCTATTAATATTATTTTATTGTTTCTCCCAACAATTCTAAATAATGCAGTTTTATTTTCAAAGCCATCAGGAAATATTTTGCATACAATACTGGGTAAAATATTAAGTTAAAAATAGAAAACACAAAAATTACTGTTGCTGTAATAACAGAGACTCAATCTTGCTCATCAATATATATCTAGAGTCTAGCAAAGTGCTTGAAAGATTTAATATTTACAGAAGGAAGTGAAAGGAAAAAGAGAAGGCAAAGACTGAAAAAGAGGGAAAGGAGAAAGAATTATTCCCAAAGTAAGAAAATTTAGGCATGAAACGGTTCTTTCACTGAGCCTTTGTACTGCAAAATATACCAAGACATGAGGAAACAAAAGAAAAAGAATCCGTATATATTTAAATATCTTTTTGTCCATTTAAATCCATTTCCTTCTTCTCCCTTTGCACATCGTATATTTCCAGATCTCCCTTTCAATTGAGTTACAATCTCCCTTATAATTTGCCTTTGCCTGTGACTGAGTTCTAGGTAGTGGAATGTGAGCAGAAGGTGATATTTGTCACTTCTAGACTTAGTCTATATAATTTCTCACATATGCATCTGCCTACTCTATCATCTTTCATTTAATGGATCTAACCATAGCAAGTTCCTAAAGCCCTAAGGATAACAGGTACAAGTATCTGGGTAGCTGAATGATGTCACAGACAAGAAACACCATGCTACCCTGAGAGTCCACACAGGATGGACCTTTCTCTACTGTTTGCACTATTACATGTTTACCGTACTTCTTTCTGTATATTAGTACAAATAGTGATACTTTGAAGAAGAGAGCTGCTGTAATGAAAACCTGGCTTACAAAGCAAGGAAACAAATATAGCAAGTTGGAAAGATCAAGATTCATGTCATGCAACAGCAACATATTTTATAAGCCTGCTTCATATAATAACTTGTAAGGCAAACTAAGTGCCTCCTGAAAGAAGAAGCTATTGGAAAGAGCCAGAGTGTTAATTTATCTTGACTGTTCCTTGCTGCTTAAAGCAAGGTATTTAAGAAAGAGATGAGTTCACACAAGAAACTTATCATTTTGTGGGGTGCCTGGATGGCTCAGCTGGTTAAGGGTCCTCAGATTAAGGCCCACATCAGGCTCCCTGCTCAGAGGGGAGACTGCTTCTCCTTCTCCCTCTGCTGCCCCCCTCCTTGTTCTCTTTCTCTGTCACTTCCTCTCTCTCTCAAATAAATGAAATCTTTATTTTAGTCAAGTTTTTCATTATTTTTTTCAGTTATTTTATTTTTTCAATTCTGTTTTTATTTTATTTTAATTTTTATATGACAACGTTATATATTGTTAATTTTTGTCTCTTTTCCTTTCATTGCATTTTATTTCATTTTATTTTTCTTTCCTATTTTGTGATCTAGATTATTTTAATAAGCAGATTAAAACACACCCAGGATCTAGTTTCTTTGGTTTGTTGCTATTGTTGTTGTTATTTTGGCTTGCTTTCTTTCTCCTCTTCTTTTCTGGACAAAATGACAAGATGAAGAAATTCACCCCAAAAGAAAGAACAAGAGGTAGTACTCACAGCCAGGTATTTAATTAATCCAGATATAAGTAAGATGTCTGAACTAGAATTTAAAACTAGAATTAAAACAAAGTGATACAGAGTGATACAAAAATACTGGCTGGGCTTGAAGAAAGCATAGAAGACACTAGAAAAACCCTTACTGCAGAGACAAAAGAACTCAAATCTAGTCAGGCCAAAATTTAAAATGCTATAACCAAGATGCAATCCCAAGTGAGGTACATAAAAACAAGGATGGATAAAGCATAAATCAGTGATATAGAAGAAAAAATTATGGAAAATAATGAAGCTGAAGAGAGAAAGAAAGGTAATGGACCACAAAGGTAGACTTAGGGAGCTCAGCAACTTATTAAGACATAATAACATTCATATCATAGGAGTCCCAGAAGATGAAGAGAGCTAAAAAGGAGCAGAAGCCTTATTCAAACAAATTATAGCTGAAAACTTCCCAAATATGGGGAAGAACACAGACATTAAAATCAAAGAAGCACGAATAACTCCCATTAAATTCAACAAAAGTCAACTATTGCCAAGGCATATCAAAGTCAAATTCACAAAATACACATATGACGAAAGAATCCTGAAAGTAGCAAGAAAAAAAAAAATCCTTAACCTACAAAGGAAGACAGATAAGGTTTGCAGGTGGTCTGTCCACTGAAATCTGACAGGCCAGAAAGGAGTGGAAGGAAATATTCAACATGCTGAATGGGAAAAATACGCAGCCAAGAATTCTCTACTCAGCAAGGTTGTCATTCAGAATAGAAGAGATAAAGAGTTTCCTAGACAAACAAAAATTAAAGGAGTTCATGACCACTAAACTAGCCCTGCTGGAAATTTTAAGGGGGACTCTGAGTGGAGGAAAAAAAGGACCAAAAGTAACAAAGACTAGAAAGGACCACAGAACATTTCCAGAAACACCAACTCTACAAGTAAAACAATGCCACTAAATTCATATCTTTCACTAATCACTCTCATGTAAACTGACTAAGTACACCAATCAAAAGACATAGGATTCAGAATGGATTAAAAAACAAGATCCACCTATATCCTGCCTACAGGAGACTGATTTTAGACTTAAAGACAACTGCAAATTGAAACTGAGGGAGTGGAGAACCATCTATCATGTTAATGGACATCAAAAGAAAGTCAGAGTAACCATATTTATGTCAGACAAACTAGTTTTAAACCAAAGACTGTAATAAGAGATGAAGAAGGGCAATATATCACAACAAAGAGGTCGATCTAACATTTGTAAATATTTATGTCCCCAACTTGGGAGCAGCCAAATACATAAATCAATTAATAATAAACTTAAAGAAACTCATTGATAATAATACAATAATAGTAGGGAACTTTATTACCCCATTAACAGCAATGGACAGATCATCTAAGCAGAAGATAAACAAGGAAACAATGGCTTTGAATGACACATTGGACCAGATGGATTTCACAGATATATTCAGAGCATTTCATCCTAAAGCAACAAAATATACATTCAAGTGCACATGGAACATTCTCCAGAATAGATCACATACGAGGTCACAAATCAACCTTCAATAAGTACAAAAAGACTGAGATCACACCATGCATATTTTCAGACCACATTGCTATGAAACTTGAAGTCACGCACAAGAAACATTTGGAAAGACTATGAATACATGGAGGTAAAAACATATCCTACTGAAGAATGAATGGGTTAACCAGGAAATTAAAGAAGAAATTTTAAAAAAATACATGGAAGTAAATGAAAATGAAAACACAATAGTCCAAAACCTCTGGGACACAGCAAAGGCAGTCATAAGAAGGAAGTATATTGCAATACAGGCCCACCTCAAGAAGAAAGAAGAGTCTCAAATATGCAACCTAACCTTACACTTAAAGGAGCTAGAAAAGGAATAGCAAATAAAGCCTAAAACCAATGGAAGAAGGAACACAATAAATATTAGAGCAGAAATAAATGATATAGAAATGAACAAAAAATCCACAGAACAGAGTAATGAAACCAAGAGCTGGTTCTTTGAAAGAATTAACAATATTGACAAATCCCTAACAAGACTTATCAAAAAGAAAAGAGAAAGGACCCAAATGGGTAAAATTATGAATGAAAGAGGAGAGATCACAACCAACACTATAGAATACAAAGAATTATAAGAGAATACTATGGGGCAGCCCCGGTGGCGCAGCGGTTTAGCGCCGCCTGCAGCCCGGGGCGTGATCCTGGAGACCCGGGATCGAGTCCCACATCGGGCTCCCTGCATGGAGCCTGCTTCTCCCTCTGCCTGTGTCTCTGCCTCTCTCTAGCTGTGTCTCTATGAATAAATAAATAAAATCTTTAAAAAAAAAAAAAGAGAATACTATGAAAAATTATATGCAACAAAATGGGAAATCTACAAAAAAATGGACAAATTCCTAGAAACATATAAACTATCAAAATTAAAACAGGAAGAAATAGAAAATTTGAACAGACCCATAACCAGCAAAGAAATTGAATCAGTAATCAAAAATCTCCCAATAAACAAAAAGTCCAGGGCCAGATGGATTCCCAAGGAAATTCTACCAGACATTTAAAGAGAAGTTAATACTTAATCTCCTCAAACTGTTCCAAAAAATAGAAATGGAGGTAAAACTTCCAAACTCATTCTATGAATCCAGCATTTCCTTGATTGCAAAACCAAACTCACTAAAAAGGATAATCATAGGCCAATCTCCCTGATGAACATGGATGTAAAAATTCTCAGTAAAATACTACCAATTAAAATTCAACAGTACATTAAAAGAATTATTCACCACAATCAAGTGGGATTTATTCCTGGGCTGCAGGGGTGGCTCAACATTCACAAACCAATCAACATAATATGCCACACTAATAAAAAAAAAAAGGTAAGAACCATATGACCCCAACAATAGATGCAAAAAAAAAAAAAGAATAAAAAAGCATTCGACAAAATACAGCATCTTTTCTTGATGAAAACTTTCAACAAAGTAGGGATAGACGGAACATGCCTCAAAATTGTAAAAGCGATATACAAAAGACCCACTGCTACTATAATCCTCTAAGGGGAAAAAATGACAGCCTTTTCCCTATAGTCATCAATAAGACAAAGATGTCCACTCTTGCCATTAACTAGTTAACATAATACTGGAAGTCTTAGCCTCAGCAATAAGACAACAAAAAGAAATAAAAGGCATCCAAATCAGCAAGGAAAAAGTCAAACTTCCACTATTTGCAAGTGACATGATACTATATGTAGATAATCTGAAGGAATCCACCAAAAAATTGCTAGAACTCATATATGAATTCAGCAAAGTTGCGGGATGTAAAATCAATGTGCAGAAATTTGTTGGGTTTCTATACACCAATAACAAAGCAGCAGGGACTGAAGAGATATCATGATGACATGGGACTGAATAGATATCATGATGACACTAAACTCATATCTTTCAATAGTAACTCTGAACGTGAATGGGCTTAATGACCCCATCAAAAGGCGCAGGGTGTCAGACTGGATAAAAAAGCATGACCCATCTATTTGCTGTCTACAAGAGACTCATTTTAGACAGAAGGACACCTACAGCCTGAAAATAAAAGGTTGGAGAACCATTTACCATTCGAATGGTCCTCAAAAGAAAGCAGGGGTAGCCATCCTTATATCAGATAAACTAAAATTTACCCCGAAGACTGTAGTGAGAGATGAAGAGGGACACTATATCATACTTAAAGGATGTATCCAACAAGAGGACTTAACAATCCTCAATATATATGCCCCGAATGTGGGAGCTGCCAAATATATCAATCAATTAATAACCAAAATTAAGACATACTTAGATAATAATACACTTATACTTGGTGACTTCAATCTAGCGCTTTCTACACTCAATAGGTCTTCTAAACACAACATCTCCAAAGAAATGAGAGCTTTAAGTGATACACTGGACCAGATGGATTTCACAGATATCTACAGAACTTTATATCCAAACTCAACTGAATACACATTCTTCTCATTTGCACATGGAACTTTCTCCAGAATAGACCACATACTGGGTCACAAATCAGGTCTGAACCGATACCAAAAGATTGGGATCATCCCCTGCGTATTCTCAGACCATAATGCCTTGAAATTAGAACTAAATCACAACAAGAAGTTTGGAAGGACCTCAAACACGTGGAGGTTAAGGACCATCTTTCTAAAGGATGAAAGGGTCAACCAGGAAATTAAGGAAGAATTAAAAAGATTCATGGAAACTAATGAGAATGAAGATACAACCGTTCAAAATCTTTGGGATGCAGCAAAAGCAGTCCTAAGGGGGAAATACAATACAAGCATCCATCCAAAAACTGGAAATAACCCACATACAAAAGCTAACCTTACACATAAAGGAGCTAGAGAAAAACCAGCAAATAGATCCTACACCCAGCAGAAGAAGAGAGTTAATAAGATTCGAGCAGAACTCATAAAGGGCTAGTTTCCAAGATCTATAAAGAACTTATTAAACTCAACAGCAAAGAAACAAACAATCCAATCATGAAATGGGCAAAAGACATGAACAGAAATCTCACAGAGGAAGACACAGACATGGCCAACAAGCACATGAGAAAATGCTCTGCATCACTTGCCATCAGGGAAATACAAATCAAATCCACAATGAGATACCACCTCACACCAGTGAGAATGGGGAAAATTAACAAGGCAGGAAACCACAAATATTGGAGAGCATGCAGAGAAAAGGGAACCCTCTTGCACTGTTGGTGGGAAAGTGAACTGGTGCAGCCCCTCTGGAAAACTGTGTGGAGGTTCTTCAAAGAGTTAAAAATAGATCTGCCCTACGTCCCAGCAATTGCACTCCTGGGGATTTACCCCAAAGTAATAGATGCAATGAAACGCCGGGACACCTGCACCCCGATGTTTCTAGCAGCAATGTCCACAATAGCCAAACTGTGGAAGGAGCCTCGGTGTCCATCGAAAGATGAATGGATAAAGAAGATGTGGTTTATGTATACAATGGAATATTACTCAGCCATTAGAAACGACAAATACCCACCATTTGCTTCAACGTGGATGGAACTGGAGGGTATTATGCTGAGTGAAGTAAGTCAATCGGAGAAGGACAAACATTATATGGTCTCATTCATTTGGGGAATATAAATAATAGTGAAAGGGAATAGAGGGGAAGGGAGAAGAAATGGGTAGGAAATATCAGAAAGGGAGACAGAACATGGAAGACTCCTAACTCTGAAAAACGAACTAGGGGTGGTGGAAGGGGCGGAGGGCAGGGGGTGGGGGTGACTGGGTGGCGGGCACTGAGGGGGGCACTTGACGGGATGAGCACTGGGTGTTATTCTGTATGTTGGCAAATTGAACACCTATGAAAATAAATTTATTATTTAAAAAAAACAAAGCAGCAGAAAAGAAATCAAGAAATTGATCCCATTTGCAATTGCACCAAAAACAATAAGGTACCTAGGAATAAACCTAACTAAAGAGGTAAAAGATACGTACTCTAAAAACTACAGAAAATTTATGAAATAAATGGAAAAACATTCCATGTTCATGGATTGGAAGAACATCATTAAAATTTCTATACTACCCAATACAATCTACACATTTAATGCAGTCCCTCTCACATCACCAGCATTTTTCACGAAGCCAAAAATAATCAATCCTAAAATTTATATGAAACCACAAGAGACCCAGAATAGCCAAAGCAATTCTGAAAAAGAAAAACAAAACTGGAGGCATCACCATTCCAGATTTCAAGCTATACTACAAAGGTGTAGTCATCAAGTCACTGCTGTACTGGCACAAAAATGCACATAGATCGACGGACCAGGATAGAGAACCCAGAAATGGACCCACAATTATATGGTCAACTACTCTTCAACAAAGCAGGAAAGAATATCCAATGGAAGAAAAAAAGAGTCTCTTCAACAAATGGTGTTGGGAAAACTGGACAGCAACATGCAGAAAATTGAAACTGGACTGTTTCCTTACACCGTACACAAAAATAAATTCAAAATGGATGAGAGACCTAAATATGAGACAGGAAACCATCAAAATCCTAGAGGAGAACACAGGCAGAAACCTGTTTGCCCCAACTTCTTATCAGACAAATCTCCAGAAGCAAGGGAAACAAAAACATAAATGAATTATTGTGACTTCATCAAGATAAAAAGCTTCTGCACACCAAAGGAAATGATTAACTAAACTATGATATAACCTATGGAATGGGAGAAGATATTTTCAAACAATGTATCTGATTTAGGGTTCATATCCAAAATATATAAAGCACTTACCAAAACCAACATCCAAAAAACAAATAATCCAGTTAAGAAATGGGCAGAAGACATGAATAAACACTTCCCTAAATAAGACCTACAGATTGCTAACAAACACATGAAAGGACACTCAACATCACTCATCATCAGGGAAATACAAATCAAAACCATGATGAAATAGCCTCTCACACTTGTCAGAATAGCCAAAATTATCAACACAAGAAACAACAGATGTTGGTGGGAATGCAGCCACTCTAGAAGACAGTTTGGAGGTTCCTCATAAGTTAAAAATGGGGCAACTCTATGGTTTTCTCCCTCTTTGTGAGCTTTATACTGTCACTCAATAAACTTTGCTTTATAATCACTCAATAAACTTTGCTTTGCTGCCCACCATTCTGTCTGGTCTACTTTATCATTCTTCAAAGTGGTATGACCAAGAACTGCTGGAACTTAAGGAAAAGAAATCCTGCAACAGTGATCTCAGGATCATGAGACTGAGCCTGGTGTCAGGCTCCATGCTCATGCAGAGTCAGCCTGGGATTCTCCTTTCTTCTCCCTTTGCCCCACTCTTGTGTGCACATTCTCAATCTCTCTCTCTCTCTCTCTCTCTCTCTCTCTCTCTCTCAAATAAGTAAATTAAAGTAAAATCATTTTTATAGTCCTTTATTTTAAAAAAGTTAAAAACAGAATTACTCTATAATCCAGAAATTGCACTACTAGGTATTTATCCAAAGGATACAAAGAAACAGACCCAGAGAGATCCATGCACCCCCCTGATATTTACAGCAGCATTATTAACAATAGCCAAACTATGGAGAGAGTCCAAATGTCCATTAACTGATAATTGATAAAGAAGATGTGGTATAGGAATGCCTAGGTGGTTCAGCGGTTGAGCATCTGCCTTCAGCTCAGGGTGTGATCCTGGGATTCCAGGATCAAGTCCCACACTGGGGTCCCTGCAGGGAGCCTGCTTCTCCCTCTGCCTGTATCTCTGCCTCCCTGTTTGTCTCTCATGAATAAGTAAATAAATCTTAAAAGGAAAAAAAAGAAGATGTGGTATAATATATATGCTGGAATATTACTCAGCCATCAAAAGGAATGAAATCTTGCCATTTGCAACAACGTGGATGGAACTAGAGTATTATACTAAGTGAAATAAGTCAGAGAAAGACAAATACCAAATGATCACATTCATATGTGACATTTAAGAGAGAAAACAGTGGGCATCAAGAGAAAGAAAAGAAGAGAGGAAAACAAACCATAAGAGGCTCTTAACAATAGAAAACAAACAGAGTTAATGGAGAGAAGGGGTTGGGGGTGGGCTAGATGGGTGATGGGCATTTAGGATGGCACATTGTCATGAGCACTGGGTGTTGTATGTGATGAATCACTGAATTCTACTCCAGAAACCAGTATTGCATTGTATGTTAACTAACAAAATTTAAATTAAAAATTAAAGGATTAAAAATGTAGAGCATATTTTTAAAATTAATAAATTATACATCATCAATTTAAAATTTGTTCTTTGAAAAATAAAGTTTTAAGAAAAAATAAAGCTTGTTCTTTAAAGATATGGTGAAGTAATATTTTAAAAGTATGCTATAAGCTGAAAGAAAATACATGGTAAAAGATCTGTGTCAATATATTTTTTAAAACCTCATAACTTAATACTAAGAAGACAGATCATTTAAAAATAAGCGAAAGATGTGAATGATACTTTACAAAAAAATTATGAATGGCCTATAAGGATATGAAAAGATGCTCAGCATCATGAGTCATCAGAGAAATGCAAATCAATACCATAACACAGACATTAGAGTGATTGCAATTAAAATAAAACTAAAAATACCAAATGTTATTATGTGGAGCAAATAAAACATCCATCTATTGCTGCTAGAAGTTGTACATCACTTTGGAGAAGAGCTTAGGAGTTTCTTAAAAGTATTAAACATATACTTACCCAGCAATTCCACTGGGATTTTTCCAAGTGAAAATGAAAACATAAGAACATAGAAACTTGTATAGAAATATTTATGGTGGAGCACCTGGGTGGCTCAGTTGGTTAAGCGTCTGAATCTTGATTTCAGCTCAGGTCATGACCTCAGGGTTTTAAGATCAGGCTCTGGGCTGGGCATGGAACCTGCTTAAGATTCTCTATCTCCCTCTCCTTCTGCCCCACCTTCCCCCCCACAAAAAATATATATAGAAATATTTATGACAGCTTTATTTATGGCAGAAATATTTATGGCTAATCAGCTATTAGAAAAAGACTTAATTCCATCAACAGGTGAATGGATCAACTAAATGTGGCATATCCACACAATGATATAACTTCATCAGTTTAGGAGAATAAAGTACTGAAACATGCAGCAGCATGGATGAATCTCAAGAAACATGCTGAGCAAAAGAAGCCAGGCATCAAGAGTATTTGCTGTATGATGCCATTTTTGTATGACACTCTAGAAAAGATAAACCGAATTTATTGTGACAAAAAGCAGATCAGTAGTTTCCTGGAACAAGTAGTCGGGGACCAGGATGATACCCTGAAAAGGAACACAAGAAAATCTTTATGGGTGATAGAAGTGTTCTTTATCATTGTTGTGATGATAGTTGCATACGCGTCTGTATTTGTCAAAACTTTTTATCAAACTTTACACTTAAAATGCATATCTCCCTACCCAAGCCTTTAGTCTCAGGTAGCCTCAAGGTGACTCCAATAAGCTGAAAGAGAGAGAAGAGGATTGAGGGAAGGGTACTGGTGGCAAGGCAACAAAGAAATAGAATAGATTTAAGACCTATGTCTAGGAAAAGTCTTTGCACATACAATTATTTGTACATGGAATTAACTAGCAACAGAAGTTAAGCTTATGGAGTTTTTTAAGAAATTGTATTCCCAAAGAAACAAAAAGCTTGGCCTAAAAAGACTTTGACCCTATGAGTCATTAAGCAACCTTTAAGGTCCCAAGTTTTTACAAGTAGACAGCAGGCTATGAAAGTTGTGCATCTCCCAAGTAGGTCAAAATCTCCCATTTCCACTTCAGATGTGTTAGATTTGTCTTAGAGGGTAAGGGACAAGGAACAAATTCACAGAAGGAGTCCTGGGAGAACAACAGACAATGGATGAGGGTGTTTCTCTGAGAAAGCACACTTAGGATTTAATCAAGAAACTTCTTTCACTGCCAGGGTAGGACCTGGAAGTCTTCATAGTGCCTGCCCAGTAGGATTCCATCATTGCTGTGGATCTGGAAGTTTTACGCATTTCCCACTCTTGCCTTTCTCATACAGTTTTTACTGTAGACAATAACTAATCAGGCTCCATACACAGCCCTTGGCAATCTATCTGGCATCCTGAACAGATAACTCAGACTTCTGACTGCCGATCACAAAATGTTCTGGCCTAGAACACCATCCAGGGACTCTGCTGGCAACAGCATGGACACTCTTTTAACTGGAATCCTAGCTGGTTAACTTGGGACTCACTGAAAGCACCAGATGGCTCTTTCTTCATGTCACCCTTCACTCTCAAACCAAATCCAAGCTCCCCTGGTTATTCTCTTCTGAACAAGAATTTCTCCTACAGCAAAAGTTTGCATTAAGTCCTTCAGCTCTTCTGGGACCTACTAAATAGAGAACATGATTTGCATTACATAAACAGCCACGGGCACCATTACCAGAAAGTGTGATTTACACACACACACACACACACACACACACACTCTTACATAGGAAATACAACTGCTTTTTGAAAGGGTGGCTCTGGCTTTGTCCATCATAATGGGTTATAAAGATAACAGCACATGAATGCAAAACAAAGAACCTTGGACAAGTGATAATGCTGGCAACCCTAAGAAAACACAGGTAAGAAGGAAGTGGAAAGCAAGGGTTAATGTTGCTGAGTGAGATTTAAAATTAGCATCTATACCCTTTCAGAAAATATTACAACCATTTATTGGTGTTTTAAGGTCTTTTAGAACAGAAATATTCCTGCAGGAAAAAATGTGTTTGTAAGTCTGAAACTCAACAACCCCAAACCTACTTTTTAGCCAATGAAACAAATTAATTGTATGTAACACTTTTGTAGAGCTTATTATGGGACAAGTACTTTTCTAAGTACTTTATAGACATTGACTCATTAAACCCATAATAATATAATAAGGAAGGTATTATTATCTTTAGTTCACAGATGAGAAAACTCGGACATAAATAGATTAAGAAATTTGCCTAAGATCCCACAGCTTATAAATTGTAGAGCTGCTTGGCTCCAGAGTTCCTGCTATTATCCACTAGGCTGTACTGTTTTAAGATGTAATTTTTATATGTCTTATGCTTTTTATTAATGTATTTTTTGATTAAGGCAAAGTTTCTTAAGAACATTACTTGGTTGTTTGAGCATTCCAACATGCTCCTTGTTCATGCATTCCAACATGCTGCCCGCTGCTTCCCCTCGCTGCCTTTCTGCCAGCCCTCTCCACTGTCTCATCTGGAATCAAACATCTTTATGGACATCAGATTACTCCAACACACACATGTTCTGCTCTAAACAATATCTCTCACCTCCTTGCCTTCATTTAAACCCAGAGCTCTCCTTCATAACTCTCAGGTGGGAGACTGCATATTCTCCCAGGCTCCACTTGAGTCCAGGGTTGGAGGAAAATAGAATGAAGGTTAATAAAGTTTTCTTACTCCTCAGGGCTGCTCCAAACCAAAATCTTATACTTTCACATAAAAAACACTGCTTTGGAGCTTTACATCCTCTCGTTACAGCACTCTAGTCCTCCTTGTTTCTGTCATCTACCAAATGCTGAGACATTCATCTTCAACACACACACACACACACACACACACACACTTAATTGAAGGTCTTAGAATCATGGTACTTCTCACTACCCTTATTTCTACCATTATCTGGGCAGCATCAATGTATGTGAGGATGATGTATCCAGTTCTCTTTATGTATTGAGTCCCTTGACCTCTTCTATTCAATGATTTTCACCTGCATGCCATTTTAGCAATTTCCTCCTATGACCACATCCTGGACATTTATAACCTGGACTTGCTCCAGCTGTAAATCATAAGCTCCAATATTCTACCCTCTAACCACAAACTCCTGTTCTTCCAATTCCTTTATTCACCTACTATGAATAATGCATTGCTATACTCCAGTCTCATCCAGAACCCCATCCCTAAACCACCCATTTCCCCCCACCCAGATTTACTGGTCTTTTTTGGCTTCATTTTCTTCCCTCCTTGTGAGGGTTTTACAGTCCATCGCCCCAATTATTATTTTTTCCAATATCCTCAACTCTTTCCCCCATTTTATCTTCCATTAAACTAACCCTGCAAAATTCTAACCCAGAAGCAATCAAAGTAGTTGCCTCTTTAACCCCCTAGATGCCAAGTGTTTCTGGGAATCACAGGAGCCTGAAGGTTGGTGCAGATGGACTCTGACCTCAGGAGAGGTCTTCAGATTTGGCACGCTTTATCCACAGTGGTTGTTTAAAATATCTCCCTTCTCAAACATCTTACACAGCCCTCTCCTCTCCTACACTGCATCTGCACCCAACTCAGTTCTTTCTCAGCCAATAGCCTCATTCCTACTTGAAGAGAAAAATCTATGTTCACAGGCAATAAATTCATCAAATGCCTTTCCAGATACCTATAAATTAACCTCTAACAGCATGTACTTTCTTACTTCCCTCTTGTCTCTGTGGAATAAATAATTCTTTGACTCAAGGACCATAACAAGCATTCAAGAAATGTTGGGGAGGAGGAACAGAGAGAAGAAAAAAAGTAAGGAAGAGAGAGGTTGGAAGGCAGGCTGGAGACAGGAAGGGAGGGAAGGAGGAAGAGGGTTCATGAAAGGGAAAATGAAGATCTTATAAAAATTTAGAAGAGTTTTGTTTTGATTTAATGATCATATTTGATTTATACTGCCCACAAAATAACTGTACAGATCTGGATTGGGTAGGCATTCTGAGAATGGCTTACAGGATATGTTTCCATAGCAACTTTCTAAAAAGCTACTACACAAATAGGAATGTTAGATGCTCTTGATTCTATCAGAATTCAGGAGTAAGATTTAATTGCATAGATAACTATTAATTGTGTTTTAAATTTTGAAACAAGAAAGACATGAGAATACAATTGTTTTATAATACTAAAGTCACATTGATTAAGATAATCAAACACTTCCACCTTGAATAGCAATGCAACACTTATCCATAATATGAAAAGAATTCTTGAGAAAAAAAAGATTCGTATCACCAAAATGCAATTAAAGGAAAAACATGTTTTTTTGTTTTATTTAAGTATAATTAATATACCACGTTATATTAGCTTCAGGTGTATAATATTCAACAACTCTTATACATTACTTAATGCTTATCACAGTAAGTGTAATCACAATCTGTCAGCAAATTACATTATCATCTTATTGACTATATTCCCAATGCTTAACTTTTCATCCTTGTGACCTATTTATGTTGTGACTGTAAGTTTGTACATCTTAATCCTCTTTATTTCGTTCCCCACCCCCACTCCACCTACCCCACCTCCGGTAACCATCAGTTTGATCTCTGTATTTAAGAGTCTGTTTTATTGTTTGTCTCTTTCTTCCATTGTTCTGATTGTTAAATTACACATGTGAGTGAAATCACATGATATTTGTCTTTTTCTGTCTTATTTCACTTAGCATTACACTCTCTAGGTCCACCCACATTGTTGCAAATGACAAGATTTCATTCTTTTTTGTGGCTGAGTAAATTCCATTCTATATATACTGCATCTCCCTTATCCATTGACATACACTTGAGTTGCTTGCACACCTTGGCTATTGTAAATACCACTGGAAAAAAACATAAAATTGCATCTATTTTTTCAAAGTAGTGATTTTGTTTTCTTTGGGTAAATACTTATCTGTGGAATTACTGGATCATGTGGTAATTCTATTTTTAATTTTTCGAGGAACCTGCATAACATTTCCACAGTGGTTGCACCAATTTGTACTCCCATCAATAGTGCATGATGGTTCCTTTTTCTTCACATTCTTGACAACATTTTGTTTCATATATATATATGAAATATATATATATATATATATATATAATTGGAGTTCAATTTGCCAACATATAGTATGACACCCAGTGTTCATCCTGTCAAGTGCCCCCCTCAGTGCCCATCACCCAGTCATCCCATCCCCCTGTCCACCTCCCCTTCCACTACCCTTTGTTTCCCAGAGTTAGGAGTCTCTCATGTTTTGTCACCCTAATTTTTCCCATTCGTTTTCTCTCCTTTCCCCTATAATCCCTTTCACTATTTTTTATATTCCCCATATGAGTGAAACCGTATAATGATTACTTCTTGTTGTTTCGATTTTAACCATTCTTACAGGAGTGAGGTGATATCTCATGGTGGTTTTGATTTGCATTACCCTGATAATAGTGATGTTCAGCATGTATCTGTTGGCCACCCGTATGTCTTCTTTGGAAAAATGTCTCTTTATACCCTCTGCCCATTTTTAATTAGGTTACTTGGTTTTTTGGTGTTAAGTTTTATAAGTTCTTTATATATCTTAGATATTAACCCCTTATCAGATATAACATTTGCAAATATCATCTCCCATTCAGTAGGTTGTCTTTTCATTTTGTTGATGCTTTCCTTTGCTGTAAGAGCTCTTTATTTTGGCCTTCTCTCAATAGTTTAATTTTTGCTTTTGTTTCCCTTGCCTAAGGAGACACATCTGGAAAAATATTCCTATGGCCCATGTAAAAGAAATTACTGCCTAAGCTTTCTCCCAGGAATTTTAAGGTTTTAGGTCTTACATTTAGGTGTGTAATCCATTTTGAGTTTATTTTTGTATATGATATTTAAAAAGTGGTCCAGTTTTATTTTTTGCATATAGCTGTCCAGTTTTCCTGACATCATTTATTGAAGAGACTTTTTCCCATTGTATATTCTTGCCTCCTCTGTTGTAGTTTAATTGACCATAAAAGCATGGGTTTATTTCTGGACTTTCTGTTTCACTGATCTATATGTTTGTTTTTGTGCCTGTACCATACTGTTTCAATTTCTATAGCTTTGTAGTATGACTTGAAATATAGGTTTGTGATACTGCCAACTTTGCTCTTCTTTCTCAAGATTGCTTTGGCTATTTGGGGTCTTTTGTGATTTCATACAAATGTTGGCAATATTTGTTCTACTTCTGTGAAAAATGCTGTTGGTATTCTGATAGACTGCATGAAATCTGTAGGTTGCTTTGGATAGTAGGACATTTTAACAATATTGGTTCTTCCAATTAATGTGCATGGACTATCTATTTGTGTCATCTTCAATTTCTTTCACCAATGTCTTTTAGTTAACAGAATATAGGTCTTTTGCCTTCTTGGTTAAGTTTATTCCCAAGTATTTTATTCTTTTGGGTGCAATTGTAAGTGGTACTGTTTTCTTAATTTCTACTTCTACTGCTTCATTATTAGTGCATAGAAATGCAACAGATTTCCACATATTAACTTTGTATCCTGAGACTTTACTGAATTCATTTACCAGTTTTAGTGATTTTTTTGTGACTTCTTTAGGGTTTCCTATATACAGTATCATGTCCTCTGAAATAGTAACAGTTTTACTTCTTCCTTACCAATTTGTATGACCTTTATTTATTTTTTATTGTCAGATTTCTGTGGCTAGGACTTCTAGTATCACGTTGAAAAAAAGTGGTGAGAGTGGACACCCTGGTTTTGTTTTTGCTCTTAGAAGAAAACCTCTTGGTTTTTTTCATTGTTGATTATGATGTCAGTTGTGTGTTTTTCATAAATAGCCTTTATTATGTTGAGGTAGTCCCCTCTAGGCCTACTTTGTTGAGAGTTTCCAACATGAGTGAATGTTGTACTTTGTCAAATGCTTTTTATGAATCTAGTGAGGTAATCATATGGTTTTTATACTTTCTCTTGTTAATATGCTGTATCACATTGACTTGTGAATATCCAATCATCCTTATGTCCCTGGAATAAACCCACTTGATCATGGTGAATGATTTTAATGTATTGCTGAATTTGTTGAGGATTTTTGCATCTATGATCATCAGAGATATTGGCCAGAGATATTCTTTCTTTCGTGTGTGTGTGTGTGTGTGTGTGTGTCTTTATTTGGTTTTGGTATCCAGGTAATGCTGGCTTCATAGAATGAATTTGGAAACCTTCCTTCCTCTTCTATTTTTTGGAGTACTTTGAGAAGATAGGTATTAATTCTACTTTAAATGCTTGCTAGAATTCACCTGTAAAGTCATTTAGTCTTGGACATTTGTTTGGAATTTTTTGATTACTGATTTAATTTCATTGCTAGCAACTGGTCTGTTCAAATTTTCATTTCCTCCTGATTCACTTTTGGGAGGTTGTATGTTTCTAGAAATTTATCCATGTCTTGTAGGTTGTCCAATTTGTTGGTATACAATTTTTCATAATATTCTCTTATAATCCTTTTTATTTCTGTTGTATGGGTTGTTATTTCTCCTCCTTCATTTCTGATTTTGTTTATTTGAGACCTCTCTCTCTTTTTTTCTTGATGCATCTAATGGTTTACCAATTTTGTTGATCTTTTCCAAGAACCAGCTCCTGGTTTCATTGATCTTTTCTATGTTTTTCTAGTCTCTATTTTATTTATTTCTGTTCTAATCTTTATTATTTTGTTCCTTTTATTAGCTTTGGGCTTCGTTCTTTTCCTAGCTCCTTTAGGTGTAAGGTTAGGTTGTTTTCTTGGATACTTTTTAGTCATTCTCATAAATAATGTTTTTCTCCACATTAAAATTTTCTACATTCAAATTCCACAAAGAGCAACTCTGGGAAATTTTAGACTTGTTCAAGCAATGTCTTTACAGTGACCCCCAGTGGCAAAAGGAATGAACGCGTAAGTTTTAGGAATCCATATCTCCATGGCTTTTCACACTGATAAAATCTTGATAACAATAACACGTTCCATTTTAACAGCATGTCCACTTTTGCCAAAATGCCCTCACATTTTTCTTTTTTATTCCTATTTAATTCAAGTGTTACATTTACACATGCATATTCAAGTTCTAAATCTACTCTATTCTTTTTGATCTTTGAGAGTAAATTTTATACTCCAGGCCATTTTATTTTTCCCAATAATAGCATATGAAAAACATACAATTTCATAAAAAAAAAACTTTAAGCCTATAAGATGAATATTTTTGTGGTCATGTTTCCAATTATAATACTCTAAATACTTTTTTTGAAATATTTTATTTATTTTTTCATGAGAGACACAGAGAGAGAGGCAGAGACATAGGAAGAGAGAGAAGCAGGCTCCCTGAAGGGAGCTTGATCTGGAACTCAATTCCAGGATCCCAGGATCAGGACATGAGCCAAAGGCAGATGTTCAACCACTGAGCCAGCCAGGTGCCCTCAACACACAATTTTTTTTTTTTTAAGATTTTATTTATTTAAGAGAGAGAGCACAAAGGGAGAGGGAGAAGCAGACTCTGCTGAGCAGGAAGCCCAATGTGGGGCTCAATCCCCGGTCCCTGAGATCATGACGTGAGCCGAACCCAGACACTTAACCAACTGAGCCACCCAGGCGCCCCTCAACATACTCTTTTCCAATATACATAAATATAGATATAAATAATTATATATGACATATATAAATGTAGAAAAATCTTAAATCTTAGATATAATTCTAAGATTCAACATACTTTTTTAAAGCTCAAATGGAAGTCCTCTACACTTTGGCAAACCCATCTACCAAACTACAGATAAACTACTCTCTCTGCAAAGGGGCTGATTTCTAACATAAGATTAACAAACTTACTTAAATTGCATATGCATAAAACTCTTAAAATTCAAGTACATACAATGCAAAATAGTAACATGACTTTGAAATGCACATCTGTAATTCTCAGACTTCAAAGTATAATATAATGATAATACATTCTATAAACCTCCTATCAAAGTTTTGATCACACAGGGTTTCAGGATCATGTGTATCTGTGGTCTCTGCTTTCCTTTTTTTAAAAAAATATTTTACTTATGTATTTATTTATAGAGAGCATGACTGGGGAGAGGGGCAGAGGGAGAGAGAATCTCCAGAAGACTCCACACTGAGCACAGAGCCAGAGGCAGGGCTCGATCTCAGGACCCTGAGATCATTACCTGAGGTAAAACCAAGAGTCAGACACTCAACCAACACCACCACCCAGGAACCCTGGTCCCTGCTTATTTAGAGTGGATTATCTAATTTAGTCTTTGTTCAAGCCTAGTATATAGTAAGATGCTCAATTTAAAAGACTGAGCAGGGCAGCCCGGGTGGCTCAGCGGTTTAGCGCCACCTTCAGCCCAGGGCCTGATCCTGGAGACCCGGAACTAAGTCCCACGTCAGGCTCCATGCATGGATCCTGCTTCTCCCTCCGCCTGTGTCTCTGCCTCTCTCTCTCTCTCTCTCTCCCTCTGTGTGTGTGTGTGTGTGTGTGTGTGTGTGTGTGTGTGTGTGTCGTGAATAAATAAATAAAATCTTTAAAAAAAATAAATAAAAGACTGGGCAGAACTGGTATGAACCAAATTTTCAAAGACCACAATGTTTTGATTTTAGCCTCTGTCTTTAGCATTTCTTCAATTTGAAAAAAAAAAAAAAAGACTAATTGAATGTATGAGTCTCATTCATGTTAGAAATAAGCTAAAAATATATATCCTTTAAGAAGTTTAAAAAAAATGGCTTCCATGATTTTTACAATGAGTTATTTCTTCTTAAAGAATATCTTCACACATTAACTTATCCAATTAATATCAGGTAGGATTTGGGCTCAATGCAATTATTTAAGGTCTATTAACTTTTCCAATATGGTCAAATATTTATGCTAAGAATTTCAAGGTAAAATGAGAATTTAATTGGGGGAAAAGAATACCTGCAGAGACAGATACGCTGCCTGAAAAAAATGTTTTTTTCTCCATTGATTGCTCTTATATTTGCATTTTATAAATATATTCATCATATTCTGAATGCTGATTTAATGTCTGCATGCCTGAAGTTTCTATTCAACCTAACAGCACCTCCATGACCAGACAGAAAAGTAAGTGTCTGCTACATGTTGCCAAAAATCAATAAATATCAACTCATATCAACCCATGGATTTTAACTTTTCCAGACTGAAAAGGGAGACTTGTTGAATAGCAAAAAGCTTGAAGCAGCAGATTGAACACACCTCCATAAAACAAACAAAGCAATCTGCCTCCAGCTTCATGGTAAATTTTGACCCAATTCACAAATTTCATCTCAAGAGAAAATGGTACTGTCTTCCCAACAAGGAGTCTTACAGTCCTCATGAAGTGTTTTTTGTACTCTAGGAAGATCTATCATGCTAGATTTAGGAATGAAATTCATTTGCCATGAAATAAATCACCATGAATGAATTTCCAGACACATCTGCCTCCCTAGTGAGGCCTTTGAACAGCCCTCTATTGTAGACAACAAACTTGATGGGTAATGCTAAAATACTGCTGTGCCCAGAAAATAAAAGGCACAATGAGAGTCTTCATGGGTAATGAACTCATGCTCAAGTAATAAATCAATACCACTATTGGTACTGACTCCTCAGGTTTCTATACAGAAAATGTGAGTGTCTCTTTATGATGAACTGCTCAGCTAAAGTATAGCAGTGTCTATAAAACAAGCAGATGTTGAACAGCAGTGTTAACATGGTGTCTTTATTATATGACCATTACAACCTTCAGTATAGATGGTATTCAGGATATGGTACACTATCATAAATAAATTCAGCAAGAAAAAAGCTATTTTTCAACCAATCAATCTAACCAACTACCGTCATCTGCATCCATATCCCTACCTTCCCTACCATTAAAATAAAGAAACAATCTAATTCTCTCCTATGGCAAGGACTCCCACAGGTGCCCTACATTTTATCTCCACTCCCTAAAAAAAATCAAGGACTTTTCTATTTCTCCTGTCTTTATCCCGTTTCTCCTGCATTCATCTCATTTCTGTCATTCTTTGCCAATTGTATCTCTCTTCTAGACCATTTTCATCAACACCCAAACATACTATTAATATCTTCCATCTTTAAAAAACATTCTCTTGAACTTACACTAGTATCCTACTTTTCTGCTTCACTCTACAGTGAAACTTGAAAGAGCTGTCTGTATTGTCTCTACTTCCTCACACCCAAGTTTCTTTTTAACACTCTTTAAGGAGACTACCCTACTAAGCCTTGTTATCAAAGTCACCAATGACTTTCATGTGGCAAATCCAATGGTCAGTTCTCTACTTTCATCTGTATTACATGAAAACATAAAAGTCTGATTTAGATAAAAAGATTGGAGGTAATGATGAATTAGACCTAGTTCAAGGATGTTTTCCTTCCATTTACTACTAAATCTTCAAGCAAGCAGTGGAAAGAATTCAGGGCTAAGAAAAAATATATATATGAGTGAATGGATGCAGCTTTCCAGCACCTCCCAGGTTCTTCACAGAGGAGCACTGTAAGTTTGAAGTTGAATATAGCCTGTAAGACCTGGGTAAATTGCCAAGCCAGAGACAAGGAAATATAGGCGCCCTGCCTTTTATGCCATTAGGTTAGGTGTACCACTTCATCACAATATAAGAGATATCTCACTACCTAATAGTTACCAAGTCCTGTCATTCCATTTCTTACTGTGTTATTGGGCTTCTTCACAGTAGGCTCAACTTTGACCTATCAAATCATCCTTCTTGATCTCTCATCAGCATTTAGTATAGCCAATCACGGTGTCCTTCTTGAAACCCTTCTTTTCCCATGGCTTCTGGAGTACTTTGCTCACTTGGTTCTCTATCACTTCTCAGTGGCAGCTGCTTTTTCTCCTCCTCTCCAGGTGGGAGAGAGAAAATTGCCTTGGAGAGCCCCAGAGCTACTTCCTTGGCCTTCTTTTTCTTCTTATCTATATTCATCTCCTACCTGATCTTATCTAGTCTCAAGGAATTACAATCTAAATTAGTTCCCTATGGCTATTGAAACAAATTGTCACAAACTAGTGGTTTCAAGCAATAGGAATGTATTTTCTCATAGTTCTAGTTCCAGAAGTCTGAAATTAAAGTGTTAGCAGTGTCATAATCACTCCCATAAAAGGCTCTAGAGGAGGAAATACCTTCCTTGCCTCTTCCAACTTCTGGTAACTGCTGGAGTTACTTGGCTGTGATCGCACACAATCTCTGCCTCCATCTTCATTGGCCTTCCCTGTGTGTCGCTCTCATATCTCCTTCTCTTTTCTCTTAAAAAGACCCTAATCACTAGATTTAGGTCCCACCCTCAATCTACAGTGATCTCATCCCAGATCCTTAATTTAAGTACATCTACAAAGACCCTATTTCCAAATAAGTACTCATTTACAGGTATGGGAGGTTAGGCCTTAGACATATCTTTTGTGGGATATAGTTCAACTCACTACCACCTCGAAGCTGATGCTTACCAGATTCATAACTCTAGCATGAAACTCTCCCTTGAATTCCAGTCTCTAATATCACCACTTACTTGCCGAATAAATATCTCAAATTTTACATATTCGTAATAGAACTCTTGATTTCCCCAAACATTTTCCTTTCTTAACATTTCCTTTCTTAACATTTCCCTTTCTTAACATTAAATGGTGATGCCATTTAATCTAATGCTTTGTTAAAACCTTTGAAGTCATCCTTGACTTTTTTTATTTATGGCAAAACATCAGTTCATTGTCAGCTCTACTTTCAAAATATATCCTGACTGATAGCTTCTTCCCCCCTGTACCATGACTCTCTTATTCCAAGCCACATCATTTATCTCCATATAGGACCTCTTTGTAGGAATCTAACTGATCTCTTTGTTTCTATTCATGCTCTTCTTTTAGTAATTTCTTCTCATAGCACCCAGACTGATCTATGAAAACATAAATCAAATTTTGTCCCTCTTTACTCAGGACCATCCAATAGCTGCTCATCATACTTTGAAAAAATACAAAAATCTAGAAGACTCCACATGACCTGGGCCCTGCCTACCTCTCTGAATGTAGAACCTGCTACCCTCTTCTTCTCACTGAGCTCCATCCTCAATGACCTCCTTGCTGCTCCTTAACATGTCAAACCAGTTCCATCCGGGTCCTTTGTTCTTGCTCTTTTCTTTGCCAGGAATGTTCCACTTCCAGATATTCACAGGCCTTATTCCCTCACCTGACGGTCCTGTGCTGAAGTGCTGCTTCCATTGTCTAAAATAGCATTCTCAATCACTCTCTCTTCCCTTATTCTGTTTTAGTTTTCTTCATAGTACTTAATCACTGCCTGGCATTATATTAACCTGATAATAAAATAACTGTTTATCTGTCATTTGTTTCTTCTGTTAACATGCATGAGCCCCATAAGGCTAAAACTTTTGTTTTGCCCACCAACTTATTCATGATGCTCAGAATGGTGCCTGGCATATAGTATTTGCTTGTTAACCATGTGTTAAATAAATGAACAAGCAACTAAAATTATCCCTTAAAATTAAAGCAATGTAGCCATATTAAAATTAATATGAAAAGTGAAAATCACATTAAGTCAGTTGAAAATAATGCTAAGTGCTTCTGGGAAATAATGAAGAAGCATTCACATGAGAATGTAAACATGAACTCTTCTAAAACAATTCTTTCTCCAGCATTTACAATATTTGCTGTAAAGTTCAGTTTTTAAGTTTGCTAAGGGGTCTGTTTCTTACACATATTGATGCAGTGATATTCCAATAAATCTCTGCCTTACAAAAGAATTATAAGGCAAAACCTAATTCAACATAACTTTAACAATGTTTTACCACGTTAATATTATAAAACTTCATTAAACAGGTTTCACTTCAATATAATAAAATTCTAACATATATTCATGATTATGTATACTGAATAAAGTGTATAAAACACAGTTGGTATGAGAAAGATAGATGAGACAACGGCAAACCAGACCTGTTGGTATCAGAGATATGTGGGCTTATAGCATGCTTCTGCTATTTAATGAGCTGCTGTCTGACCATGAATAAATTCTCTAAGCTCAATTCCTCCTATATAAAACTGAGTAATGCCACTATTTTGGTTATAATATATGACACAGTGTTACTGCACAACTCATTTCATTTGCATTGATATATGCTGTAAGCCAAATCACATCCCCTAAAATATGAAAATGTTCATTTTATAAAGCAGACCTTCCTGAATATCTTTCTCTGGGGACTTCTATGACCTCACACATAAGAAAAGATGCCATGCAAATAAATAGTTTATTCTTTTTAAGTGGTAGAGAATCACAGAAGTTATCAGAAATGTATACTGAGCATCTATCCAGTCTAGTTTCCTATGAGGTAGTCCAGCATAGAGAATTTATACTACTGACAAGCATTTTGCCCAGTTTAAAGGATGAATGATAAATGTCTGTTGAACAAGAAATTAATAAATTAACAAAGTCAGTGATGGAATTCTTAATATACGTGAATAGGAATTCCTAATAACTAGAGGAAGTGTTCCTTAGAGAAATCAATGTAGTCTCCATGCGAGACTATGCTGAGAATCTTCATAGTACTTAATCACTGCCTGGCATTATATTAACCTGATAATAAAATAACTGTTTATCTGTCATTTGTTTCTTCTGTTAACATGCATGACTCTTAATCTATGAGTAATAGGTGGCACAATCCCTTAAACCCATATCAAGTCAAAGTAAAGACAGCCCTCTTTCCAACCGTACTGCAGCTCCAACCCAACCCAGCTAAAATCTTCTTTCATCTATAGTTAATCTAACAATTTACATATGAATCCAAATTATTTTTATGATACATTAAAATATTCAAACTAATTCTATTACAATTCTAAGTGTTATCAAGCTTTATTAATTTGTACTAGAGTAGGCAGCAGTTTGGATTACAGAATGCCATTGATTGTTTTTTAGGTTTTTTTTTTATCCCTATTAATTATGTACAATATAGTAACAAAGTAGTGTTCTTTGATTCTTTTCAAGAGGAAAATAATTGCTAGTATTTGGTTAGCCATTTAGAGTTAGAGTTCTCATTACAGATAAATTTATCTTATTTAATTATTATAGTAACCTTTTAAGGTAAGGTGTATTATAACGTCATCTCATTTTCTAGATGAGGTAATAAAGCTAATTTCCCCAAGGACATACAACTGGGAGGTGATAGATCTGCTTCCAAACCCTGTATTCTTTCAAATCTACCACTGAATAAGACAATTAATTGAGAAGTCATCTGATAAAGTAGAAAGAACACTAGATGAGGAGGGAGGGGCTATCACAGATGCATGGTTGTAGCCATATTATAAAACAGTGTAAATCACCAACATATAAATAAACATCCTCACTCCCAAAATAGGACCTTTCCACAAACAAACCTCACAGTATTCTGGTGAAACTAAAACCAAAGTATGTAAGAGAACTTCAAAATGCTAAGATCATTTTACAGGGAAAAATATATGTAAAATATTAGATAATTCCAATGATTAGGAGTTTGACCTTTTAAATAGTATAGCCATTTCCCTTGAAGTTTTACTAAAAATCCTAATTTAGTCAGTAAAAACATTTTTCACAAAAGATAAGCTTGAACTTTCTCTAGCCACAAATGTGTAACATTCTGCATATATTGAGAATAATTCACCATTAAATTTAATATAAGACATATATAAATTTATCCCAGCATTATAGTAATATTCATTTTATAAAAGCTTTTATCATTATGCAAACATAAACTTTCCAAGTATATATTTTAATATACTATGCCCAGTTGAAAATGACCTATCTCTGTCAAGAAGGCTTAATTTAGTACAAAGTCACGACTGCCTAAAATAGACTCTCAGAAAACTATATAAGGATGTATCTTGGTAGATAAGATTATATTTCAGATACCTTGAATAAAGAATGGCCCTCTCTTACTGAAATAGGTCATCTTCATCAGCTAATAAGGGCAGAATTTCAGGTAAGATGAACTAATGATGAGAACAGACCACTTGCAAAGCCAGTGAAATCAATCCTGAAGACCAACAGGGTAACAGATGTCACAACCAGATTGCCCTCAGCATCCCAAATCCAACGTCTTTTATTTGAAAATTTCCCAATTATTAAAGTTACATAAGAGCAGAATGAAGAATAGTGGAATGGAATAAGGACCTCTGAGAAGGTTACTTCTCATAAAAGCAACAAGAACACTGGTAAAAATTGTCAAAATCAACTTTTTTAGAACTCTCAAAATTAACTAAAGGCTTGTAACAAACTGAGAAGTATTTATTTAACAAAAATGGCTGAATCTCAGTAAGAACAGTGAGATTTGTGGTATTTGAACTTTTCCAATTCCCAGACCCTTCTCTTTAGCTCTATAATAGTCTTGAAAATGAAAATCCCCAAAATCACAGTGAAAACTAACAGCCAGCAGCCACTGGAGGGGACAAAATATAGCTTGAACACATCAAAAATACAATTTTTAAGAACTGTAGTTATTTAACACCTCTAGCAGTTCTCTAAAGTCACCTATTCCTAGAGCTTTTCTTTATTTGATTTAAGGGTCTACTCAGCACAAAGAGCCTTTTCCCCAGGAAGAACGTCAAAAACAATCAGTGGCAATTACTTAACATCACTAGGTATTTCTAGCAGCAATCAGAGTTGGGGCAGAAAAAGCTAACCTAAAAGCTTAAAAAGAAAAGTTGGAGAATGAGGTGGCCATAAGGATCTTTGAGGTTTTTATACATGTACAATTTAGAATCTAAAAGGCTACATGCATGTCTGGGGCTGTGCACATTCTCATGAAAGATCTAAGAAGGCCACAAACTCTCACCTCTGGCTAACCTTAAGGCTCTATACAAGCAGGAAGTGAAAGCTAAGGCAGAATAGTAAACCGCCTGCCTGGGTATTGAAGGCATATTCCACCATGCACATCACACTATTCACTAAATACTAGGAGACTTATTGGCCCTGTACACTTAAGAAAACCTCTGTCCAATTACTAACTGACAAACAAGAAAATTGACCAAAGTCTCTAATGACCACACACAACAAAGAATACAGATTTTATAGATTTAGTTTAGGAAAATTACTAAGCAAACAAATACAAATACCAATACTAACAACAAATAAGCAGCAACAAAAACACTGGAGGAGGAGAGGAATCTGATTTTGAGTGTTGCCATATTATATTACTCAAAATATCCCATTTTTAATGAAAAAACTACAAGATATGCAAAGAAAGCATAGCCCATACCCAGGAAAATAAGTATTCAACAGAAACTATCTCTGAGGAAGCCCAGACACTGACCTTACTAGACAAAGACCCTGGGTCATGACCTGAGCCAAAGGCAGACAGGCAACCACTGAGCCACCCAGGTGCCCCTGAACAAAGGCTTTAAATCAGCTATTTTAAATGTGTTCAAAGAACTTTAAAAAATCCGTATCTACATAATTTTTGAAAGTATAAGAATGATGTTACACCAGATATAGAATATCAATAAAGGGACAGAATTATTTTTTAAAGAACCAAATAGAAATACTGGAGGTAGAAATTAAAATAATAAAAACTAAAAATTCCTTAGATAGATTCAACAGAAGATCTGAGCAGACAGAAGAATCAGCAAACTTGAAGATAGGTCAATTAGATTATTCCTCACATCTGAGAAACAGAAAAGAAAAACAAAAAAGACATATAGAAAATAAATGAACACAGCCTCAGAGACCTTTGAGACACATAAAGCATACCCCCATGCATTTCACAGGAGCCTCAGAGAGGAGAGGGAAAGAAAGAGTAGTTGAAGAAATAATGGCTGCGGGAGGAGTACAGAGGAACCTAAGCTTGCCTCATCCCTCAAACACAAGATCACCATCAAATCACTTTGAACAACTAGGAAATTGATCTGAAGATTAAGAAAACACTAGAGGGAGAGAACATGGTAGACTCAAGGTTCAGAGATGAGAACTGGGGGAGAGAAAAGCTGAGTTACCAGAAAGAGGAGGGTCCCCTTTTGCAGAGAGAAGTCAGGGAGAAAGTGAGAGCAGGAGAGAGAGCAGCACAGAGATTCACACAAGATGCTCTGGTGTACAGAGCCCCCTGGTCCTCACTGGGAGAGAATATTCCCCTCCTGGAGTATATCTGGAAGAAGGTATTTTGCCTCTTCAAGAACAAGAGACCCACCGGGCACCACTGAGTGGCCATTCAACAGCAGGGGATAGAAGTGTATAACCTGGTCACAGCTTTTCACTGTGCTTCATCATAGACTCCAGGCACCTATACAGGCCTGCAGCTGCATTTCCAGGACAGAAAAAGGCAGGATGCAGTAAAAAGCGAGGCTTTTCTCTGGAGGAGGGGACTGAGTCCACACCTTGCTGGGTCCTTTAAGATTTGGAGTTTGGAATACCAGCCACAAGCTAGAGATAAACCATGCTGCTAGCCAGACACAGACAGATGGAGGGCAGCGATCTGATGAAAGGTTGGTACACAGGAGGGGAGATCATTCACTTTTCTATGAGGGCCTCCTAAACAGCAGCAGCCTCCAATTCCCCTCACCAGGGCTGAGAGAGTCGGGTAACACCATCTTCCACCACCTCTTCCCAACCCCACCCCACCCCAAGCCCACTAGCACAGTGAGACTTGAGAGAGAAACACAGCACCTCAAGTGGTGGCTGGAGTCACTTACACCAAACCACACCCTGCTGTATCTGGCAGGGACATCTTTAATAGGGCAGGTCTGACTGTGAGGCCTCTCCCTCAAAAGACCAACACAGGCCCCCTGCATGTACCAAGTCTAATGATCACAGAAAGCTCCAAAGCGATAGCTTCAGCTCTGGTGGAAATAGAACCGGGCTTTCTTTTTTCTTTTCTTCTTTTTCTTCTCTTCTTCTTCTTCTTTTTTTAATTTTTCTTTTGGAATCAGGCTTATAGTTTTTTGTTCATTTGTTGGTTCATATGTTTCCTTCTCACATTTTTGGGATCAGCCTGGGTTTTTATGTTCTTTTTTCCTTCTCTCTTTTTTCTTTGGAATCAGACTTCTACTTTTTTGTTTGTCTGTTTGCCTTTTTGTTCCTTTTCCTTTTCTCTTTAGTGGAATTAATCTTTTTTTTTAAATCAGGCTTATCTTAGCAAACAAATCAAAGCACACATAGTTAAAGGTCCAAACACTCCCCATCACAATGAAGGAAGAACTCCTAGAGGACTGACCTATCCAAAACGCAACAGCAGAGTATGCACAGCATACTTCCTGAATCACTAAGCCCTGGACAGTGTATGATGCCTTCTTAATATAGTATTACTCTCAGAGCAGGAAACATAGCAAGCTTTCATAATACACAAAAGACAGAAACCTAGACATAATGACAAGACAGAATATTTCTCTCCAAAGAAAGATCAAGGAGAAATCTCAGCTGAGGATTTGCTCAAAACAATTATAAGTAGTGTACCTGAATAAGAATTTAGAACAGTCATAAGAATACTAGCTGGGCTTGAAAGAAAGAGAAACTCTTGCTGCAGAGATAAAAGACCTAAAAACTAGTCGGGCCAAAAAAAAAAAAAATGCTATAACTGAGATGTGAAACTGACTGGATGTAATCAGAATGAGGATGGAAGAAACAGAGAATCAAATAGGTGATACAGAAATCAAATTATGGAAAATAATGAAGCTGAAAAGAAGATGGAAGGAAAACTATTATATCACAAATATAGACCCAACAATTCACAAAATGCAATAATATCCATATCACAGGAGTCCCACAAGAAGAGTGGGAAAAGGGAGTAGAAGGTTCATTTGAATGAATTAGAGCTGATAACTTCCCTAACCTGGGGAAGGAAAGAGGTATTCAAGTCCAAGAGGCACAGAGAACTGTTCTCAAAATCAACAAAAACAGGTCGACACCAAGACATAGCATAGTCAAACTTGCAAAATACAAAGATAAAGAGAGAATTCTGAGAGCAGCTAGGGGCAAAAGGTCCTTAACCTACAATAGTAGATATGTAAGGTTAGTAGAATATCTGTCCACAGAAACATGGCAGGCCAGAAGAAAGTGAGATGATATATTCAAAGTGCTGATTAGAAAAAATATGCAGGCAAGAATACTCTATCTAGCAAGGCTGTTATTCAGAATAGAAGGAGAGATGAAGAGTTTCTAAGACAAGCAAAAACTAAAAGAATTCATGAACACTAAACCAGCTCTGCAAGAAATTCTAAAGGGGATCCTTTGAGTGGGAAAGAGGGACCAATAGCAACAAAGACTAGAGAGGAACAGAGACAATCTACAGGAAGAGCAACTTTCTACATAATACAATGGCATTAAATTCATATCTATTAATAATTACTCTGAATGTAAGGACTAAATGCTCCAATCAAAAGATATAGTATATCAAAACAGATTAAAAAAAACAAGTTCCATAAATATGCTTCTTACAATAGACTCATTTTAGACTTAAAGGTACCTGTAGATTAAAGTGAGGAAGTGGAGAACCATCTATCATGCTAATGGACATCAAAAAAAAGCTGAAGTAGCCATACTTATATCTGATGAACTAGATTTTAAACAAAAAACTATAATAAGAGATGAAGAAGAGCAATATATCACAATAAAGAGGTCTATCCAACAAGAAGATCTAACATTTGTAAATATTTATGTACCCAACTTGGGAGCAGCCAAATACATAAATCAATTAATAACAAACTTAAACTCATTGATAATACAATAATAGTAGGGGACTTTAACACCCCACTCACAGCAACGGGCAAAAATTGGGCAATCTGGAAGAAATGCATAAATTCCTAGAAACAGATAAACTACCAATACTGAAACAGGAAGAAATAGAAAATCTGAACAGACTCATAACCAGCAAAAATTTTAATCGGTAATCAAAAATCTCCCAACAAACAAGAGTCAAGGGCCAGATGGCTTCCCAGGGGAATTCTAACAAACACTTAAAGAAAAATAAATACTTATTCTTCTGAAACTGTTCCAAAAAAATAGAAATGGAAGGAAAACTTCTAAACTTATTCAATGAGACCAGTATTACCTTGATTCCAAAATCAGACAAAGACCCCACTAAAAATGAAAATTACAAATCAATATCCCTGAAGAACAGGGATTTAAAAATTCTCAACAAGATACTAGCAATCAAATCTAACAGCACATTAAAAGGATTATTCAGCATGACCAAGTGGGATTTATTCCTGGGCTACAGGAATGATACAATATCTACAAACATTATATGTTCTCTTCATTTGGGGAATATAAATAATAGTAAAAGGGAATAGAAGGGAAGGGAGAATAAGTGGGTAGGAAATATCAGAAAGGGAGACAGAACATAAAGACTCCTAACTCTGGGAAACGAACTAGGGGTGGTAGAAGGGGAGGAGGGCGGAGGGTAGGGGTGAATGGGTGACGGGCACTGAGGGGGGCACTTGACGGGATGAGCACTGGGTGTGATTCTGTATGTTGGCAAATTGAACACCAATAAAAAATAAATTTATTATTAAAAAAATATCTACAAATCAATCAGTGTGATACACCACATTACACCTGGGTGGCTCAGTGGTTGAGTGTATGCCTTCATCTCAGGGCATGATCCCAGGGTCCTGGGATCAAGTCCTGCATCAGGCTTCCCACAGGGAGCCTGCTTTTCCCTCTGCCTATGTGTCTGTCTCTCTCTCTCTCATATGAATAAATAAAGTCTTTAATAAATAAAATAAGAACAACATGATCTTGCAAATAGATACAGAAAAAGCATTTGACAAAATACAGCTTCTTTTCTTGATAAAAACCCTCAATCAAGTAGGAATAGAAGGAACATACCTCGACATCATAAAGGCCATATATGAAAAGCCCACAATGAGTATCATCCTCAATGGGAAAAAACTGAGAGCTTTTCCCCTAAGGTCAGGAACATGACATGGATGTCTACTCTCATCACCATTGTTCAACATAGTACTAGAAGTCCTAGCCTCAGCAATCAGACAACAAAAAGAAATAAAGGGCATTCAAATCATCAAGGAAGAAGTCAAACTTTCACTCTTCACAGACAACAATATACTCTATGTACAAAACTTGAAAGACTCCCCACCAAAAAATTGCTAGAACTGATATACGAATTCAGCATAGTCGCAAGATATAAAATCAACATATAGAAATCTATTTCATTTCTATACACCAAAAATGAAGCAGCAGAAAAAGAAATCAAGTAATTGATCCCATTTACAACTGCACCAAAAACCATAAGTTACCTAGGAATAAACCTAACCAAGAGGTAAAAGGTATGTACTCTAAAAACTACAGAACACTTATGAAATAAATTGAAGAACATGTAAAGAAATGGAAAACATTCCATGATCATGGATTGGAAGAACAAATATTTTTAAAATAAAAATATGGGACAGCCCTGGTGGCCCAGCAGTTTAGCGCCACTTTCAGCCCAGGGTGTGATCCTGGAGACCCAGGATCGAGTCCCATGTCGGGCTCCCTGCATGGAGCCTGCTTCTCCCTCTGCCTGTGTCTCTGCCTCTCTCTCTGTGTCTGTCATGAATAAATAAATAAAATCTTTTAAATAAATAAATAAATAAATCAAAGCAATCTACATGTTTAATGCAATCTCTGTCAAAACAACACCAGCATTTTTCACAGAACTAAAACCAACAATCCTAAAATTTATATGGAACCAGAAAAGCCCCTAATAGCTAAAGTGATTTTGAAAAAGAAAAGTGGGAGACATCACAATGTTAGACTTCAAGTTTTATCACAAAGCTCTAATCATCAAGACAGTGTGGTATTGGCACAAAAATAGACACATAGATCAACGGAACAGAATAGATAACCCAGAAGTGGACCCATAACTATATGCAACAAAGCAGGAAAGAATATCCGATGGAAAAATGGTGTTGGGGAAACTGGACAGCAACATGCAGAAGAATGAAACTAGACCACTTTCTTATTACCATATACAAAAATAAATTCAAAATGAATGAAAGACCTAAATATAAGACAGGAAACCATCAAAATCCTAGAGGAGAAAACAAGTAGCAACGTCTTTGAGCTCAGATGCAGCAACTTCTTACTAGACACATCTCCAGAGGCAAGGGAAACAAAAGCTTAATGAACTACTGGAACCCCATCAAGTTAAAAAGCTTCTGCACCTTGAAGGAGACAATCAACAAAACTGAAAGGTAGCCTATGGAATGGGAGAAGATATTTGCAAAAGACATACCAAAAAAAGGGCTAGTATCCAGAATCTATAAAGAATTCATCAAAATCAACATCCAAAAAAAATAATCCAGTTAAGAAATAGGCAGAAGATAGAACAGACATTTCTCCAAAGAAAATATACAAATGGCTAACAGACACATGAAAAAATGCTCAACAACCATCATCATCAGGGAAATACAATCAAAACCACAATGGGATACTACCTCATATCCATCAGAATGGCTAAAAATTAACAACTCAGGAAATAACAGGTGTTGGTGAGTATGCAGAGAAAGGGGAACACTTTTGCACTGTTCATGGGAATGCAAGCTGGTGTAGCCACTCTGAAAAACAGGTTAGAGGTTCCTCAAAAAGTTAAGAATATAACTACCCTTTGACCCAGCAAATGCACTAGTAGTTCTTTACCCAAAGTAAACAAAAATGCTGATTCAAAGGGACACTTGCACCTCAATGTTTATAACAGCAATGTCCACAGTAGCCAAAATACGGAAAGAGCCCAGATGTCCATCAACTAATCAAAGAATAAAGAAGAAGTGGTATATATATGTGTATACACATACACATACACATAGGAATATTACTCAGCCATCAAAAAATGAAATCTTGCCATTTATAACAACAGGGATGGAACTAAAGTGTATTATGCTAAGTGAAATAAGTCGTTCAGAGAAAGACTATCATGATTTCACTCATGTGGAATTTAAGAAACAAAACATAAATATAGGGGAAGGGAAGGAAAAATAAAATAAGATAAAAACAGAGGGAGATAAACCAGAGAGACTCTTCATTACAGAGAACAAACTAAGGGTTGCTGGAGGGGAGTTGGGTAGGAGGATGTGCTAAATGGGTAATAGGCATTAAGGAGGGCACTTGTTGGGATGAGTGCTGGGTGTTATATTTAAGTGATGAATCATCAAATTTTACTCCTGAAACCAATGATATACTATATGTTAATTAACTTGAATTTAAATTTAACTTAATTTAATTAAAAAAAAAAAAGAATGGCAGAACAGGACATCTGGTTGGCTCAGTGGTTGAGCGTCTGCCTTTGGCTCAGGCCATGATCCTGGGGTCCTGGGATCAAGTCCTGCATCAGGACAAGGAGCCTGCTTCTCCCTCTCCCTATGTGTCTTCCCCTGTCTCTCATAAATAAATAAATTTTAAAAAAAAGAATGGTTGAAAATGTCCTAAATTGATGAAAACATTAATCTACACTCCCCAAAACCCTAAAACTCCAAAAAGTATAAAATCAAGGAGATCCATATCTACACATATCATAATCAGACTCTCAAGGAAAATGAGAAAATCTTGAAAGCAGCAGGACAGAAAAGATCCCTCATGTTCAAGATGGTCCTCAATGAGATTAACAGCTGATTTCTCATCAAAAAACCACAGATGGTAACAAGATGACATACTCAAAAAGTAGTGGGAGAAAAAAAGAAAAAAAAGACTATCAGCTAAGAATTTTCCTTCAAAAATTAAGGAGAAATTAAGACATTCCCAGATAAAAACTGAGAATCCCACTCTAACAGTCCTACCCTATAAGAAATACTGTCTTTTAGGCTGAAAAGAAAGTTTGGCACTAGACAGTAACTCAAATCCACACAAATAAAGAACACTGGTAAAGGTAGCTACTTCGGTACATATAAAAGAAAATATAAGTGTATAATTATTTGTTTGTAATTTTTTTCTCCTCTCTGATTTAAAAGATGTTAATTTTAATTCCATGGCAACCAGTAAGAAAACCACTTTAAAAAAAAAAAACATTAAAATAAATGACAAGAGAATTAAAGTGGTACAGCAGAAAATACATTTTTAACAAAAAATTATTTCTCTGTTGCCCAATAGAGAAATACACAAACAAAAGACATAATACATAAAGAACACAGAGACCAAATGACAGATATAAATTCTGCTTTATCAGTAATTACATTACATGGAAATGGATTAAACACTCTGGTCAAAAGGCAAATATTAGAGAATGGGGTTTTTTTTTGTTTTGTTTTGTTTTTTTATTTTTTATTTTTTTAGAGAATGGGTTTTAAAAAAATGATCCAACTATATGCTGTCCACAAGAGACGTATTTTATATTCAAAGATACAAATAGGTTGAAAGTAAACAATGGGAAAAGATATACCTGGAAAACAGTAACCAAAAGAGTTAGAGTAGCTATACTAAAATCAAACAATACAGAATTTTGAGACAAAAGCTGTTACTAGATGCAAAAAAAGGACATTTTATAATGATCGAAAGGTTAATCCATCAAGAAGACATAACAAGTATAAATGCATCTAACAAGAGTCTCAAAATACATAAAGCAGAAACTGACAATTGAAGAGAAAACAATTTATCAATAATAGTGGTAGACTTTAATATCTCAATTTAAATAATAGAACACGTAGAAGATTACAAAGGAAACAATATTTGAGTAGCACTATAAATCAAATAGATCTAACGAATATCTATAGTACACTATACCCAACAACAGAATACACATTCTTCTCAAATGCACATAGAACATTCTCCAGACAGGTGACATGTTAAGCCATAAAATAAGTCAATAAATGTTAAAGGACTGAAATGTTACAAAGCATATTCTCCAAGCAAAATTAAATGAAATTAGAAATCAATAACAGAAGGAAATTTGGGAATTTCACAAACGTGGAAATTAAGCATCACACATCTAAATAACCAAAGCTGATGTCATTGCTTTTTCACCAAAGCTGTAATTATAAGGAAAACTAGATCTCTAAAACAGATATTTAAAACATACTCACAGAATGACTAGAAGGACACAGAAAGTAAAAGAAAGTCTGTTTATCAATCCCGATACAACATATCCCTATATACCAGATCCCAAGGCCTTCCCAGCTTCTTCCTTTCTCTATTTTAATTCTTTTACTGCTAATGAAAACACACAATGTGAACTCTATTGGTTTGGGAAAGAATTCACTCTCTTCCTTTGGAGCTCCAGTGATGTCCAGGACCAACCAAAGCCAGAGGATAGCAACACACCAAAGTGGTTCTCTGAAGGAGACCTGAGCACCCTGCAAAGATGGTTTTCAGGTTTCTCACAACAGTGCTTAGGAGTTTTAGAATTTAAACTGGGATGCGAAAACAAATTGCAAGCCTTGAGGGTAGCAAGGAACTTTTATTAATGAACCCAAGAATCATACTTATTAAGAGTCTTCAGGCAATGAATTAATTTGTCCTCCTTAGCAATCACCATGAAGGAATCGGTCAGACAAGTAAATGGCACACAGTGGCACTGAATGTTTTCTATCTTCTGCAAAATTATCAATTACCTACAAAATTTTCTGCCAATGATCTGCAAAAATTACAAAAATCTATCCTCAAAACTACCATAAGTAGGATATTAAATACTGAAGTAATGAAGGCCAATCTTTGACAAAGCAGGAGTTCTACTGATCCACAAGAAATGAGGCTCATTTTGAATAAATTCATGAACATGCAGTTGGCAAATTCTAAGTAGTATTTAATAACAATAGGTTTATAAAACAAGCCAACCATACATTAGGAATAAAAATTCAAATTTAACTTTCTGGATACAGACTTATAGCATACTACTACAAATCCATGACTGAAACAATGCTGTATTTTTATACTGTAACAACGCACTGTAAATACTGTCAGTGAGATTGTAAAGATTGTCTCTTTTCTGGTAAACTGATGACTCCCTCCACCAACATTAATTACTCCCACCTAATGATATGCCATCACATGAGAGTTATTGTTTTGGGTTATAAATGAATCTTCTTTTGAGGAGCCTGAGGAATGAGATATAGTCACTGTCATTAATAATCCCTTCTAAACAGGAGGAGTAAAATATAACATGAATGTGTCAGTCTTTGGTTCTGTCTCCTTGGAGTTGGTTCATTTCTCAGGTAGATTCTCCTCACAGTTGACAAATGGTTGCAATTGCCTCTGCCTTACAACCTTACAACTTCAAATATAGTAGAAGAACAGCCAAAGGAGAATCTTCTGTTTTTATAAATTCTGAATTTTATAAGAAATGTAAGTTAAAAGAAAATTGGACAGCTAACATGTCCTATAAAATATCTGTAGCTAATTCTTGAGATTGATTTAACATATTCACGTTAATGTTGGTAAAGAGAATTCTGCAGAACTCTGGGAAGGTTTTGTTTTGTTGTGTGTGGGTTTTTTTGTTTGTTTGTTTGTTTGTTTTAGATTTTACTTATTTATTTGAGAGAGAGAGTGCATGCATCAGCATACGGGAGAGGCATAGGGAGAGGATGAAGCAGGCTTCCCACTGAGCAGAGAGCCCTATACGAGGCTGGATCCCAGGACCTGGAGATCATGACCTGAGCCAAACTCAGATGCTTAACCATCTGAGCCACCCAGATGCCCCATGATTTAAGAACTAAAGGCACCAAGCCCAGGGTGTAAGAGGAGTTGAAAATAGAAGAACTGGGGGCACCTGGGTGGCTCAGTGGTTGAGCATCTGCCTTTGGCTCAGGTCATGATCCCAGTGTCCTAGGATCAAGTCCCACATCAGGCTCCCCACAGGGAGCTTACTTCTCCCTCTGCCTATATCTCTGCCTCTCTCTCTCTCTGTGTCTCTCGTGAATAAATAAATTAAAATCTTTTAAAAAGAAAGAAAGAAAATAGAATTGGCTGAAAATGTATATGCAATATTGATAGACTTCCAGACCATCTTTCTCATCTTGCATAACCGCATAGTTACTCCTCCTTAGCCTCAACAGGATACTGATGATTTGCTTTCAGAAGAGGGTAATCCAGGACTCTGGACTCAAGAAGATCTTTGGGAATGCCATTATGAAAGCAGAGGGATTAATTAAAAGTCTACATGCTAAACAGTGAGACCCACCCCACATTCCTCTGCCAAACTCACTTCTTCCTCTTGACTCTGAGACATTGGACATCAGGTTATACCAGACCAGCGCAAGTGGAAATACAGTATCAAACAGCAGCTGAGAAAGCCTCCTAAAAAAATGGCCAGTCTCATCACCTTATGATAAAGCTGATTAGTCAATGAATCCCATTCATAGCATATAGAATTTTCATCAACTTATTAGTGATCTACTCTTATATCTGAATGAGCAGCAAAAGACACCAATCATTTGAACAAAAGGTCTCTGACATCAAAGACAATGACCAAGAATCACCAGAAAAAATAGACACAGAGACACTGTAGATTACAAAGGAAAAGCCTCAAAAGATTTCTCATTAATATCTTTAGAGAAAATACTGTACTTGCAAAGCCAAGAGCATAATGCTATTTAAAAAAATAAAAATAACATTCACAAAATGAGAAAATGCTGTTGGAACTTTTTAAATATCAGAAATGAAAAATTAATAGAGTTGAAGATAAAGTCGAGTAAACTCTGAAAAGTAGAACATCAACACAAAGAAACATAATAAAAGGGGAGGATTTGTTTTAAAAGGGGGTTAATCCAGAAGTTCTAACATGCTAATAATAAGGATTCCAGATAAATACAAAAGAGAAAGTAGAGGCAATTAATTGTCAAAAAAAATTCTTAGAATTGGAGAACATACATCTCCACATTGAAGAGACACATCACTGAGTGCCTTTCCCTAGCTACTTTAAACACACACACGCACACGCACACACACACACACACACACACACAGAGTCCAATTATGGGATCTCTGAAGATAAACTATTATTACTCAGTTCATAGAAAAAAATCAAAACATCAGCAGAAATAAGGGATTTTTCTGGATTCTGAAATACTAATAAAATAAAATCCCTGCTTTTATAATACATGCTTATGTCAAATAATTATAAGCTAAATAATACTTTACATACGTTAAGTGGGCTTCCTATTTTAAAGAAACAAAACATACATAAAACAGAGTTTTCACTGGAGGTATATTCGGGTAACTCTTTTAATAACTAAAGGGGACTGTCTGAATCCTGTACCAGAAGTTTATTTTATTAGCTCTTTAAAATAAGTATTTCATGAGGAATAGATATGTCTGTTTTATTAGATCTCACTTAATATTACCATTTATTTATATAGGTTTAGACTATATCCCCTAGTTATTTTTCTTTCAGCATCTTAAATTCAAAAAAATCTAACAATATAAATCACAGCTAATTAAATTAATAATGAAATTAAGTTATGAGAATTGTGTTACCTTGAAATATACACAAACTCTTGACATTTTAAACTAATTCTCTTTCATCTTAAAGGCCACACACTCACCTTGAGGATCAACTTCTTTAGCTAGCTTCAGTGCATCTGAGTTTGCAAGGTCGGTGTTGGCTGGCGTAACAGCCAAAATCAGACAGTTCTCCCGCGTGATAAACTGCATGATCATTTCTCTGATCTGATACTCGATATCTGGTGGCTGATCTCCCACGGGCACTTTAGTAATTCCAGGTAGGTCGATAAGTGTGAGATTTAACACTGTATGGGGGGAGGGGGAAGAAGAGTCTTACATAATCTCTCTATGCTAAAAAATAATGCAAATCATCTGTCTCGTTAGTGGAAATAAAACAAGCTCAGCTTTATATATTATATACTGTGTTAACTTCAACTTCTGTGTACACCGAATACAAAATGGCTTTTTAGTTTTCTCTATTTTTATGATATGATTGTTCTAAACCAAATGATCATTTTAGCACAATTTGAAAGGCACTGATTTGCATAGCTAAGAGAGAACTGTCATATCTGTAACTAGTGTGTTATAATTCAAACACTGAACAAGAAGTGCATATGCTGTCTGCCAGTCTTATACACTGCCCTCAAATGGTATAAAAATTCTTAGGATAAGATTTGTCCTTCCCTTCAAAAGTATTATATACTTATTTAGAGAGGGCTAGACACTTAGCCTAGTGGAAATCTGTGAACCATTTGTGGTACCACAAGTTTACTATGTAGACTATACAGCCAGACTCATGGAGTATCATCAGGAGAGCAGGAAACTACCCTTGAGTCAGTGACTCCAGCTGGGACCAGGCTATCATTCTCTGCACACAACAGAATTGGCACCAAATCTTCTTGGAAAGTCATAATTGAGCATTATGTTATTCACGTTCCACTTTAAAAGCAACAGAGCTGAGTGGAAGATTAGAGATTAAAATCTGTCCCATTGAAAATTTAGTCGGAATAGAGGTTACTATCATATACCATAAACTGGTTATCTAATTTATAAGTTTCTTCTGTTAGTCTGGAAGAAAATTCTAGTTGATTCCTTAGGAAGAGAATAAATAGAAAATCAGAGGGCTACAGAAAATCTGATAGGAGAAGACTCAATCACAGTACCATGTATCTCTAAGATTCTTGCTAAGACTGAAGATGTTAAAAAATGGAATTTTTCATGCATACTTCTTGAAATTCTAATTTTAAAATAAGCATAAAGAAATATTTTTAAGTGACATACTCAATTCTGATCTTTTTAAAAGTCATGTCCTCCTGCCTCCCAATAAATTGGTGAGCTTTTTGGACCAGTTCATTTATGGTAGTATCCAAACTTAATCCCAGAAACCTGATACTTTCTGACAGAACAAATCATCTTCTACACAAATAATGTATGTCAATTAATATAAAATTTTTGAGGACAAAAATTTGGAATTTTGTTTTTTTACTTACCATGTGGAGAATAGACTCGTAAATTAATAGGTATGGAGGAAATGCCTTTATTCATTCCAGTCACTCGATCTGTTTCTGCTTCAATCTCATGGCGAACTTCATCAAAATCTGTAAATTTTTTTCCTTTGCAATGTAGAAATTCAGCATATTCTACAAAAGACAAATTAACATAACTTAAAATCCATGCACTCTTGCAATAATTGTAGGGAAACAATTTTTTTTTTTTTTTAGAAAAGATTTTATTTATTTATTTGACAGAGAAAGAGAGAGAGCACAAGCAGGGGGAGTGGCAGGCAGAGGCACATGGAGGAGCAGTCTGATCCCAGGACCCTGGGATCATGACCTGAGCCAAAGGCAGAGGCTCAACCAACTGACCTACCCAGGCACCCTGAGAAACAATGTTTTTTTAACTACAAGTCAAAGTATCCAATATTGTCTCCTCAGCCATTAAAATGAGAGAATACAGCAGTTACTAAGAAACACAGCTAACACTTTAGAAATATTAAACACAATACAAATGCTAGGAATGCTAAATTTGTTAATTTGCAGATGAGCAATTAAGTACTAAAAGCAGTCCTTAAATCATATAGTCTATTAAATAATTTAAAGAGAATTTTGGCCCTCCAAATGAAAAGGAAACAGCATCTGATTGTCAAAGAAATTAAATCTAGGGAACATACAAAGCCTACCTACTAACCCTATTAGCATGTCCTTTTTCAATATCACCACTTTATTAAGAGGGAATGCTAAGTCATATAAATATAGCTTCAGAAGGCAAGACAATTTAGGAACAAACTGTACTTAATTCTTTAAAGAGAAATAATATATGGAATATTATAGCTTTAAAATATACTATTCAAGATACCACACTAACTTGGATACTTTAAAAGATTTCTCAAGAAAAAAAGAGTTTGGGATGAAAGAAAATATTTACGTACAATCCAAAAAAAAAAAAAATCAGTATCCACGGAAGTAGGAAAAACTACATAATAACAGAAAATTGGATTAAGTTTTAGTAACATCCTACTAAATGTTGTACTATGGACTTCAATTCCTGTTTCCAGAAGTATCAGGTACATAACACAACTCAGAAAGGCAGCTGATACTATTAGACTTTAAAAAATTATAATTTCAATGAGAGGATGAATCTTAACAAAATTTTTGATTCTCTAATAACTAGCTGAAGAACTACTGCATCAAACTTAGACTACAGCTAAGTATCTGAAGCCCAGATGTCAGGTGAGAAAATTATTGGTAGTCTTTCCACCATTTCCACCATAAACATTTGACCTTCACCCACTGTAGCAAAGCCAACAGGGAGACAACTCTAAGATGTCTTCAAGCAGCTTAGCATCAGTTAACAAAGGCAGCATGAAATGATGCTGATCTGCATTTAAAGAGAAAGGAAAGACAGAGATAGGAAAGATGGATTCAAGCTGCAGTGTCTAAAAAAGAAAATGAGGTTTGAAGTGAGTACCGAAGAGTGGGAAGGGTATCCGTGTATGCAGAGAAAGTAAGGTGTTTAAGGGAATCAGAGAATCTTAATAGCCCAACATATTCCTGGCTGGTTACCAACCAGCCTCTGCTCAGAAACATCCACTGATAGGAAACTGAGGCTTTGATGTTTGAGGGGGAAAAAAAAACCCTCTTATTGGAAAAAACAATTCTTTTTTAAAGTAGGCGCCACGCCCAGCATGGAGCCCAATGTGGGGCTTAAACACAAACCTGAGATGGAAACATGAGCTGAAATCAAGAGATGGACACTTAACTAACTAAGCCATCCAGATGCTCTAGAAAATTTTTTTTAATTGTATTTATTTGAGAGAGAGAGAGAGAGAGAGCACGCACAAGTAAGCAGCACATGCGGCAGGGGAGGGACAGAGGGAGAAGCAAACTCCCGCTGAGCAGGGAGCCTGATGTGGGGCTCCATCCCAGGGCCCTAGGATCATGACCTGAGTGGAAGGTAGATGCTAACCTAAGCCAACTGAACCACTCCAGCACCCCTGGGAAAATGTATCTTAACAAAAGTCTGAAATCTGCTTTCTAATCCACTTCCTTGGTCCAACTTTCGCCCCCTGGAGCTACTCAGGCAATCTTCCTCCCCGTAAAAAACACAGGATTAATCTGAGCCTTGGCACAAGGAGTTCATCTTCTCCCTGGGCTTCTCTTGCCACCTTCCCGTGCTTGTCTGATGGATGCTCAGGCCTCCTGGAGGCAGACACAGATTTCCCAACCCCACCACAGCTACTCAGGGCTGGAAAGGCCATGGCTTCTGAAGTGGACTAGCCAGTTTAAGTTTTAATTTCCCAAAGAACTGTAATGACTTAATCTTTCAAATGTTAGGACAGAGACTTTACTTCATTTCAGTCTTCCCTGTCAATGTAGGTGGACATGAATATTTTTCTTTCTTAGTGTTTCCATATGCTATGTGTCACTTTCTGAAAAACGGCAAGCTAAGACTCCCACAGTTTATTCCTCAATAGTGGAAGTATACCCAATACAAATTCAGGAAGCTTCAGAATTCTGGCCTGAAGAGATGACTGCATCTTCTGGCATGTTCTTTCACATGTTTACCCTCATAGGTGCTGTTTTATTAGCATCTACATTCCCAGAAGATATGGCCTTTATTTTATTTACCTAACTCAAAGGATTAGCCAGTATCATAGGAACATATAAGTTTAAAAATAAGTAGAGGATAAAACAATAAAAATAAAGAGGAACAAAGGTTGTCAGATCAAGAAAACAAAAATTAATTCATAAAAAGGAGTCATAATTGATAAGAAATGGGACTGTACTTTTTCAACTCAATATATTTTGTGGAAAATGCACAGTTGAGGATTTATAGCTGCCATAATTATTACTTTCATAAAATTAATAAGCTTCTGGATCAGGGACTACATTTTCAATTACGCTGCCAATCAATAATTCAAGTAACACAATTGTAGACGTCCTTGCAGCCACTAGATGGCGCCTACTTGCTTTCTCTGTAGGAAACCAAGACCCTTCCAGAAAGCTGCAAAATCCATGCAATTTTCTAATTAGATTTTAATTCATTCTTGATCTCCTAAAAATGCTTTTATTTTGAAATTGAGAGATCAGAACTGTGTAGTACCATCTCAAACCTTCGTGTCTTTTTAAGGATAGGATCCCACAGAGAGATTTAGAGATGCTGTATTCATTTATTTATTCCACTAATATTTTGAACTCTTACTATTTCACGGTGCACTATTATAGAAATTGCAGAGGAGAAAAAAATACATATAAGTCTCTAACCTCAGTCGAAGCTTAAATTCGACTGAGATGAAATAGCAATGTGGGTGCGCCAGCGGATAAGTGCCATGGAGAAAATTGAACAGTAGGGGGGATATTTAATGCTAGGACAGGAGGATTGGTTTGTTATATGCTTTGATTGAGGAAAGCTTCCCTGATAAGATAAAGTGACATTTGAGCAAAAACTGAAGAAAAGAAGGGAGCAAGCGATGCTTTAATAGAGGAGCATCCCAGTAGAGTATCTGGAGCTGAAAGCACACTGGAAGAAGAACAAGCAACACATCTGGATCACAGAGCACATCGGGGAGAAAGGCAGGAGATGAGGTCAGAGCTGTGGTACAGACGTAGATTGTGTGGAGCCCGTGGGACTTGAATGTTTACTCTGGCTGAACAGTAGATCACTTGAAAGGCTTGGGGTAGAGGTGAGACATGATGTGACCTAGGTTTTAAATAAATCACTGGGATGGTTGTGTTGAGAATAGACAGTGAGGGGTAGAGAGGAAGCTGGCTCTTTGGGATAATGGAGGTGAGAGATGATGGGGATTGGAGCAGGGTGGCAGCAGTAGGATTGGGGAGAAGTGGTTGAATTCTAATGTATTTTGAAGAAAAAAAACAATAGGATTTACTGATGGATTAAACTCGGAGTATGGGAGAGAGAGGAGTCATGAAGGACTTCATGGAGTTTGACTACAGCAATGGGAAGAATTCTGAAATAGAAAAGACTGAAAGGAAGAGGTTGGGGAGATGGGGGTTCAGGATCAGGAGTTTGGCTGGGGACTTATTACTCTTGTGATGCCTCCTACATCCCACCCAAGCAGAGAAACAGAACTGCTGCTAACAGTTGAGGATTACACAGCTGTAAGAGATCCCACTCACAAAGTCATCTGTTAAATGTTTATTTATTCTGAAAATTTTCCAGAAGATGGCAGTCAAGTGCTTGACAAAAAGAGCAGCTTTTTCTAATTAGCACACAGATGCCTTTGGGGCTAGGTATGTTAGTCTTTCATCCAGGGAGAAGTACAAGCTAGAAATATATATTTGGAATTCATTAAAGTCAGGCAAGGGGATGAGATCACTAAGAGAGCATTAGATAGGGAGGAGGCCAGAGCACTGAGCCCTGGATGCTCCAGTGTTTAGAGGTCAGGAGAAAGAGAGAGAATGAGTGGTCAACAAGGTAGGGGAAAAACTGAGGACAGGACCCAAAGCCAAATAGAAAGGGTCTCTCATGAAGGTAAGAGACTTCCATTCCATCCAAAACTGCTCAAGTAAGATGAGATTAAGAATGGATCGTTGTATTAGACAACTGGAGAGTCCTCCAGGAGGCTGACAAGAGCTGCTACAGTGGAGTGATAGCCTGATTGGAACACATTAGGAGAGAAGAGATTGACTGTGAACAACTGTTTTAAGTTTTTCTGTAAAGGAGAGGAAAACAGTGAGACACCAGCTGGAGAAGGATGTAAAATCAAGGAAGGGTTTTATAAAGATGGGCAAACTAACAACACATCCATTGGCTGATGGCATTAATCGTATGAAGGGAAAGGTGGCAATGCAGAACTGAGAAAAAAAAAAAAGTGCTGAAATGGTATCTTAAGGAAGAGGGGACAGAAGGCATAAAAAGGAGCATGTCAGTTCCTCCACAGGGACAGAAAGGAAACCAAACAATGAGAGTTGACAAGACAAATGGGTAGAACTTACAAGGGTGGGAGTAAGTGGAATTCATCCGGTGAGAGTAGGGATTTATTATATTTGCCTAAAGTCATTTTACGTCTTGAGAAACATTTTTTTTTAGATTCTATTTATTTATTCATGAGAGACACACAGAGAGAGAGGCAGAGACACAGACAGAGGAGAAGCAGGCTTCATGCAGGAAGCCCGACGTGGGACCTGATCCCGGGACTCCAGGATCACACCCTGGGCCAAAGGCAGGCGCCAAACCATTGAGCCACCCGGGGATCCCCTAAAAAACATTTCTGCGTATATTCCCACTGGTTAAACCCTACAAATACTATTATTTTTGTCACAAAGTACATATCACACACACACACACACACACGCACATACACAGTAAAGTGATCCCAAATGAGTGACCTAAGAGTAACCATAGCAGAGATGTCAACTGGGTCTAATCTATGTCCATCACTGGGTTTCAGACATGCCCAGCATTTCGGAAGAACCAATGGGGGCAGAAACCACAAAATCCTTTTTTCTATGCTCCCAAAGAGTCTCTTAGAAAGCAATTCATCTTAGGATGGAATTCAGGCAAAACCTACTCTGAGCTGCCAGAAAGAATCTACCTGTTATCTATCCTCTACTCAGCCCTATAGACTCATAGGTGTAAGTCCCCTTATCATTAACAGTATAGTGATAATTGTCAGACCACACAATCTACTTTCTCATTAGAAAAACATTATAATTTATAGCTATAGGATTATATTGCCAATAAGATGTGTCTCACTAACAACAAGGATATGGGATCCTTTCCCCTACTGAGCAAATTATAAATAGGTGGACAGCAGAGGTGGCATGCATGTTTTTGAACAACTGACCACAGTTGCTATTGAGGAGGATCATCAATCGGCTTATATCATCACGCAATTCTAAATCTTCATTAACAATGCAGAATTTAAAAGATGACAGCTTTATTTCACTGCTGTCCAAAAATACAATTATAGATGAAAATCTTAGAGGATTATCACAAGAGTGATGCATCACTTATTATACCCACCTCCACAAAAGTGTTCCTGCGAGTTTGGGGATAAAGGAAATTCTAACACCTAAACCAAAATCTACAGAACAGCGTGTACTAATTGATCAATAGCTACATTTTTTAAGCACTAGTAAATGTGTGTCTTCTGAGACCTTTACACTGCAATGAACTAATAGGTCTGAAGGTCTAGCAATCTCATTTTCTGGTTGAGATACCTTCTTTTTCCTTTCATTCTAAATGCTTGGTAGCTGGGTACATGAAACAGTCTCTCCCTCAAACAATTCCAGACTTTAGCCCAAGTTCAATCTGAAAAGAAAGTGATTAAATTTCTTAGCCAGGAGCTCATATAAAGGATGAAGTTATGTGCGTATTAGCACTGAAACCATGATAATGCACCCATGAAATTCCATTTTGTCAGTATAACCTGTCTTGCTAAAGTTCATAGTATGTTTTCAGTTTTGCAAAATAAGAATCCTAGTTTTAAAAATCATCCCTATTTCCCTAGTGTTAAAAATAGCCTACATTTGAAGCAAAGGTTAAGACGTATTTTTATATCAAAGAACAATTTGGAGGGGGAGAAGGGTATTAAAAAATAAAAGTTATCACTCTTCTTTATTTCCCTGTAAAACATTCTAGCACTGTCATTTCTAATGGTCATGAAAAACAAATTATGCCTAGGTTAAACAACTGACAAGTTGTTTGGGGGAAGGATGAGATGGTTTATGCCTGGGCAGCATTCCAACCATCTGTGAAAAGCACAGCATGACCATAAGAATTTAAATATTACCAATATGCCCCTTCCATGTGGAAAAACATGCATATGTTTCAATTAATCAAGGTTAAGTAAAAGAGAATAATTATGGAACACATGCACATTGTCTCTTGTCAATCTTTATTCTAAGAACTGGGGCCCTCAACACTTCAGCTAGGGTCTTTTTTCTGAAGTGTTTTAATAGCACTATTTTGTGAGCACAGGGCTCCAATGAAAATAGAGCACGTGGGTCGCATAAACGGAATAATTTTCAATGCAACTAGCTGAATTCACTGGCTGTAAAGAATCCGAGTATGACTATATTTAAAAACATATTTCCTCAAAGAAAGAGGCTACATTTTACTCATCTGTGTTTCCCCAATGCCTATCATATTTAGAGTAGAGAACATCTGTGGATTTCTTCCTTTTTCTTTAAAGCAGGCCACTTTGCATACCATTGATCAATGTCAGTTTGGGGGAAAAAAAATGCTTCCCTCAAGCCTTGAAGTCATTCCAAATTGAAGGCAAGATCCTAGAACAGGGTAAGTTAGACAAGAATTTTATAGACCCAGATTTGAAGTAGAATTCAATTGTGTCCCTAAGGTAAACATGGGAAGTCTAGCAATCAGAAAAAGTGTTTGGCGGGGGGCGCGTCTAAAAAAGCAAACTACCTGAGTGAGTCCAGCAGTGCGCAAAAGGTAGAAGTCTCAGTACAAGGGTTAAGGACAATGAGAGAAGCAGGCTCCACGCAGGGAGCCCGATGCGGGACTCGACCCCGGGACTCCAGGATCATGCCCTGGGCTGAAGTCAGGTACTAAACCACTGAGCCACCCAGGGTGGCTCTACACAATCATGATCTAAAGTTTTTCTTGTTTTTCTCTATTGCCTTTCCTATCACTGGAATATAAATTCAGTGAAATCAGGAACATTAACTGCTAAACTCCCAAATGCCCAAAACAGTGACCTGCATCTATTAAGCACTCAATACATATTTGTTGAATTAATGAACAAGTGAATGAGTAAATAAGTGAATAAATCAACATATAAACACTGGAGGATGTGAAGTTTGTGGATGTGGAAAAGAAAATGTTCACAAAGATGGCTTCTCACATACTGAGTTTGATATATCTGAAATATTCAAGTAGAGTGTCAAGGAGTCAGCTGAAAATATTAGTCTGGAGTTTTAGCCCAGGAGCTATAAATGTGAGAGTCACAGTACATAAGTTATGCACAAAAGAGACTGTCTAAGGGAGAATATGAAATGACACAGAAATGATCCTTGGGTAGGTTCAAATTTTAAAAGCCAGGTAGAAGATAATGCATCTGTAAAAGAGGCAGAAAGAGTAGTCAGAGAGATAGAAGGAAAATCAGAAGTACTTAGCATCATGGAAGCCAAAAGAATAAAGCATGTTTCAAGAAGGAGGAGCAATTAATAATGTTAAAAGCTACTGAAAGGTCAAGATAAGTATGAACACATGGCTATAGGAATTTACAAAAATTGAGCATGTGCTATGTAGTTTCTTATACCCTTACACAACGTTCTGTAAGTAATTTATGTATTATTTCAAAGATTTTTGCTAAAGATTACTTTGCTTAGATAAAAATTGTTTTATCTTTATTTTATTAAGTTTTTTATTCTAATTTCAGTATAGTTAACATACAGTGTTATATTAGTTTCAGTGCACTACTTTATCTTTTTTAAGCTTTTTTCCTTGTGTCTCTTCATTTGTGATCAGGTTTATAATTGTCACTTCTTACTGTTAGCAATATCTCTGTTTTTAAGAACATTCCCATTCTAACTTGTAGCTTTATGTTATATTCTAGAATGAAAAGTCCAGGAACTTATGGTTTGAGTCTAAACAATGAAAAAGTCCAGAGTAAGCCCACTACCCTACAATGCATGAGCTTTAGATCATAGACTTTATATTAATTTTGACTACACAAGGCTCTTTTTACCTCCTCCCAACAATGAGCAAAGTTTAGAAATTAAAAATATATATAAGAGGTTTTCAAATAAGTACATTATCAAAATAATATTTGAGAATAATTGATTAGTGGTGCCTGGGTGGCTCAATCAGTTGGGCAGCCAACTACTGGTTTCAACTCAGGTCATGATCTGAGGTCAGATTAGGCCCCACATCAGGCTCTGTACTCAGTGAGAGTCTGCTTAAAGATTATCTCTCTCCTTCTCTTCTGCCCCTCCCTCCGCTCACACTCACTCGCTCTCTTTCTCTAAAATAAATAAAACAAATCTTTTTAAAAAAGAATAATTGAATATAAAAATTCAGAAACAACAAATGATGCAATGTCATTCCTTGTTTTAATAACACAAAAAATAAGATAATCTGCTGAATAAAACTTCTAGAGTAATTAAAAGTGAAATGACTAGACTTTGTCATGAAAATTCAAGTAACCAAATTCCAATACAAAAAACACAATCCAAAGTCTAATTTGCAAAATGAAAATATTATTTTCACATAAAATCTTATACACAAGGAATAAAATTTGTAAATGAGATTTTAGTAATAATCATACCAGAATTACAAGTATATAAACAGGTAACTAAAAAAATATTCTCAAAGAAAATATCTGAACTACAATACAGACACTGCTGGATACATGGTAATATCTTAACTACTTGACAAAAAAAAAAAAAAAAAAAAACTTTTCCATGAGTATGCACTTCTATGCACAAGTTGTAAGCAACAGTATTCCATCTAAATATTTTACAAGATCTTAGTGTATTATGTAAACTCCTCAAATGCCTTCATGACAAATTCCTGAAGATCATGAAGCTCAGCTAGAAAGAGAGCCAACTTAAATTTGCCTATGGTAAAAGGTACAAATAGAAGTTCACTTCTTACAAATGAATATTCAACTTATCCAATCCCATTTGTTGAAAATACTACTCTTTCCACCGAATTTTTTTTTTTTTTAAGATTTTATTTATTTATTTATGATAGTCACAGAGAGAGAGAGAGGCAGAGACACAGGCAGAGGGAGAAGCAGGCTCCATGCTGGGAGCCCGACGTGGGATTCAATCCCGGGTCTCCAGGATCGCGCCCCGGGCCAAAGGCAGGCGCCAAACCGCTGCGCCACCCAGGGATCCCCTTTCCACCGAATTACTTTTGCACCTTTAACAAAAAATCAGTTGTCTATTTGCCTGTACGTCCATTTTAACTTTATTCTGTTCCACTGGCCTATCTCTAATGCCAATGTCACACTACCTTGATTATTGTAGTTTTATAATCAATATTAAAACCAGGTAGTATTCATTCTCCAACTTTGTTAATTTTTTTTGTTATTTTTTAAAGTTGTTTTGACTATTCTAGGTCCTTTGCATTTCCCATGAATTTCAGAACCAGCTTGCCAATTTCTACAAAACAATACAATACTTTAATCTCTACGAGTAGCAGTCTTCACAATATTACTAAGCCCCAAGCTTGTACATATACACACAACATGTTTATCTAAAATCATAAGAATTTTCCCATGGATGTCTGCTCTATTAAATGCATTAAACTTTAATAAAATTACAAATTCTTATAACAGGGAGGTACATCTCCTCTAAACTCTGTCACATTAGAGCAATCAGTTCAATGCTGTTGAGGCCATACAAAAATATTTATCAACCATGGCCCAAGTACTGTCCTACTAGTCAGCATCATATAGCTTGATAATGGGAAGAAATATTTTCATAACAAAAGTCTGAACAAATAAAAATAAATATTTTATCTTGAATACATTAAAATACAATACATGCATGGACATGATACAAGAATACTTCATTTTATTGGCTTTGCCTTACCTCACTTTGCAGATGATGTCCTATTTACAAATTAAGGCTTGTGGCAACCCTCTTTCAAGCATAGCTCAGTACCACTTTTCCAACAGTATTTTCTCACTTTGTGTCTTTGTGTTACATTTTTGTAATTCTCACAATATTTCAAACTTTTTCTTTATTGTTATATTTATTATGATGATCTGTGATTAATGATCTTTGATGTTACTGTTGTAATTGTTTTTGGCATGCCATGAACCACGGACATAAAAGACAGCCAACTTAATCAATAAACACTGTATTCTGGGGGATCCCTGGGTGGCGCAGCCGTTTGGCGCCTGCCTTTGGCCCAGAGCGCAATCCTGGAGACCCGGGATCGAATCCCACGTCGGGCTCCCGGTGCATGGAGCCTGCTTCTTCCTCTGCCTGTGTCTCTGCCTCTCTCTCTCTCTGTGTGTGACTATCATAAATAAATAAAAATTTAAAAAAAAAAAAAACACTGTATTCTGACTCCTTGACCCACTGGCATCCCCCCTGCGTCTTTCCCTCTCCTTGGCCTCCCTATTCCCTGAGACACAATATTGAGATTAGACCAATTAATTACCCTACAATGGCCTCTGTAAGTGTTCGAGTGAGAGTCTCACGTATATTACTTTAAATCAAAAGCTAGGTAACTCTGGGAAACGAGCTAAGGGTGATGGAAGGGGAGGTGGGCAGGGGGTGGGGGTGACTGGGTGACAGGCACTGAGGTGGGCACTTGACAGGATGAGCACTGGGTGTTATTCTATATGTTGGCAAATTGAATACCAATAAAAAATAAATTTATAATAAAAAATTAAAAATAAATAAATAAATAAATAAATAAGCAAGCTAGCTAGGGGCAGCCCAGGTGGCTCAGCAGTTTAGCGCTGACTTCGGCCCAGAGTATGGTCCTGGGGGCCCAGGATCAAGTCCCACGTCGGGCTCCCTGCATGGAGCCTGCTTCTCCCTCTGCCTGTGTCTCTGCCTCTCTCTCTCTCTCTCTCTTTCTCTCATTAATAAATAAATAAAATCTTTTAAAAAAATCAAAAGCTAGAAATGACTAAACTTAGTGAGGAAGGCATAACAAAACCTAAGACAGGCCAAAAGCTAGGCCTTTTGCTCCAGAGACCCAAGAGGCAAATGCAAAGGAAAAGTTCTTAAAGTAAATTAAAAGTGCTACTCCAGTGAACACATGAATGGTAAGAAAGCAAAACACTGTCACTGCTGGTATGAAGAAAGGTGCAATGGTCTGGATAGAATATCAAATCAGCCATAACATTCCCTTAAGCCAAAGACTAATCCTGATCAAGGCCCTTACTCTCTTCAATTCTGTGAAGGCTAGAGATGTGAGGAAGCTGCATAAGAAAAATCTGAAGCCAGCAAGGATTGGGTAATGAGATGGAAGGAAAGAAGCCATCTCCATAACGCACAAGTGCAAAGTGAAGCTGCAAGTGCTAATGGAGAAGCTGCAGCAAATTATCCAGAAGATCTAGCTAAGATAATTAATGAAGATGGCTTCATTAAACAACAGATTTTCAGTGTAGATGAAGCAGTCTTCTATTGCAAGAAGGTGCCATGTAGGATTTTCATAGCTAAAGATAAGTCAATGTCTAACTACAAAGCTTCAAAGGACATGCTGACTCTTATTAGTGGCTAATGCAGCTGGTGACTTTAAGTTGAAAACAATGCTCATTTACCATTCCCAAAACCCTAGAGCCCTTAAGAATTATACTAAATCTACTCTACCTGTGCTCTAGAAATGGAACAACAAAGTCTAAAAAACAGTACATCATTTGTTTTCAACATGGTTTATAAATATTTTAGGCCCAGTGTTGAGACTCACTGCTCAGAAGAAAATACTTCTTTCAAAATACTGGATACACTGAATATTTATCCAATACCACCAACAATGTACCTGGTCACCCAAGATCTGTGATGGAGATGGACAACAAGTCATGTTTACATGACTGCTAACACAAAATCCATGCTGCAGTCCATGAGTCAAGGAGTCATTTTGACTTTCAAGCCTTATTACTTAAGATATTCATTTTGTGAGGCTAGAGATGCCATAGATAGTGATTCCTCTAATGGATCTGGGCAAAGTCAATTGAAAACCTCCTGGAAAGGATTCACCATTGTAAATGACATTAAGAACATTTGTGGGGATCCCTGGGTGGCGCAGCGGTTTGGTGCCTGCCGTTGGCCCAGGGCGCGATCCTGGAGACCCAGGATCGAATCCCACATCGGGCTCCCGGTGCATGGAGCCTGCTTCTCCCTCTGCCTATGTCTCTGCCTCTCTCTCTCCCTCTGTGTGTGACTATCATAAATAAATAAAAATTAAAAAAAAAAAGAACATTTGTGATTCATGGAAAGAAAACAAAACATCAACATTAACATAAGTTTGGAAGAAGCTTATTCCAACTTCTTGGATGACTTTGAGGGCACTTCAGTGGCAGAAGTAACTGCCAAAGTGATAGAAAAGCAAGAGAATTACAATGAGAAGTGGAGTTTGAAGATGGGACTGAATTGTTGCAATCTGATGACAAAACTTTAATGGACAAGGAGCTGCTTCTTATGGATGAGCAAAGAAAGTGGTTTCTTCACTCCTGGTGAAGATGCCATGAAAATTATTGAAATGACAACAAAGGACTTAGAATACTACATAAACTTAGTTGATAAAGCCATAGCAGGGTTTGAGAGAACTGACTACTGTGGATAAAATGCTACAGAGAAATCTTTCCCAAAAGGAAGAGTCAGCTGATGTGACAAACTTCATTATTGCCCTATTTTAAGAAATTGCCACAGCTACCTCAACCTTCAACAACCACCACCCTGATCAGTCAGCACCCATCAACATGGAAGCCAGATTCTCCATCAGCAAAATGATTACAACTTGCTGCTAACTCAGATGATGGTTAACATCTAGCAAAAAAATATGTTTAAGTTAAGGTATGGGTATGTACACTTGTTTTTCAGACATAATGTTACTGCACACATAATAGACTACAGCATAGTATAAACATAACCTTTATATTCATTGGGAAACTAAAAATCCAGTTGACTCACTTTATTGTAATATCCACTTTATTACAGTGCTCTGGGACAAACCCTGCAATATCTCTAAGGTATGCCTGTATTCACAATTGATGGCATAAAACTAAAGCAAAAAGTAATTTCTTCTGACAAGATGCCTTTCTTTCATAAACTGCAAAAATTATTCAATGACTCAAACAATTCTTGAAAACTTAAAAAAAGAAAAGAAAAATTAAGTTGTACCTCTTATGAAGAAAACGCAATAAAACGGGTTGATTAGTGCATAAATTATCTAAATAAGGATAAGTAAATTTAAGATATTTTAGGGTCTTCCTTAAGTGATTTTTGTCTTAATCCTAAGGAATTTGCAAGAACACCCAGCACTTAGCAAAACGCAATGCATTATGTGGTCAGCTTAAATGATGCTAACAGAAATGTACCTATAGAGAAAACAAAATGAAGTTCTGATCTGAAACTCTGTACTATGGTTTTTCCAACTCAGATTGCATGTAACTTAGTACTAAGCTACAATAGTCACAGATTATCTCAATAGGAACTTAAGTAATAGAAAACTTTCTCACCAAGACACTCATTTCCTTTATTTTTATTTTTTATGATTTTCTTTATTTATTTGAGAGAAAAAGAACATGCACTAGTAGGGGGAGGGGAAGGGACGCCTGGGTGGTTCAGTGGTTGAGTGGCTGCCTTTGGCTCAAGGTGGGATCCCAGGATCCAGGATCAAGTCCCACATTGGGCTTCCTTCATGGAGCCTGCTTCTCCCTCTGCCTATGTCTCTCTCTCTCATGAATAAATAAAATCTTTAAAATAAAAAAAAAGTAGGGGGGAGGGGTAGAGGAAAGAGAAAAATCCCAAGCCAACTCCACACTGAGCGCAGAGCCCAATGCAAGGCTCAATTCCATGACCCTGAGACCACGACCCCAGCTGAAATCAAGAGTCAATGACCAACTGACTCAGCCACCCAGATACTCTGCCATTTTTTTAAAGATTTTCTTCACTCACCTCCTTTTAAATGAGCTCAGGGGCACCTAAGTGGCTCAATGGGTTAAGCCCCCAACTGGGTTTCAGCTCAGGTCGGGATCTCAGGGTTGTGAGATCTAGCCCTGCCTCAAGCCCCTGGCTCAGTGGGGAGTCTGCTTGGATTTCTCTCCTTGCCCCTGTGCCCCTCACTCACTTTCTCACTCTTTCTCTCTAAAATGAATAAATAAAATATTTTTTAAAAATTAAAAATAAATAAAACAGGTTCAAATATGGGGATAATCAATAACTTTTACAAAGCAGATAAAATTAAAGGAGTTGGAAAATAACAATCTAAACAAAAAAAAAATTATCTGGCTTAGAAAACAAGTGTACCCATTTTAGAGGGCCTTGAAATATGAATACATTTGATGGATCACAATGAATAATGCAATCTCAATAACAATGTATTAACTATTTGATCATCTAAATGTCTTATACTGAAATATGATAATATTTGAAAATATGATCTATTATTTGATAAACCCTCTGAGTAATTTCATTATGTTAAAAGGACCCATCCAAAATAGCTGTATTCTTCTTCTTTAAACTAAGAAATTTACATGTAAATCATCCCTACACTAGATTTCCCCTTGTTAACATTCTCACAGAGTTAGCTATGCCTGTTAGATCTGAGTTTGAAGGTTCTTCCATTTCTTCATCATGTGACTTGGAAAGTCTTTTAACTTGCCCATACTTCAGTTCCCACCTCTGTAAATGGAGTCTCTTTCACAGGCTGCTGTGAGGAAAAGAACTTGGCCAATTCTGTTTCTTTCATCAACGTTCTCCCAGTGGCTGGTTATAAGACCTCAACAAATATATGTTACATCAAAAAATAAATGAATTAAAGGATTAAACACATGGGAAGCTCTTTTTAAAATGCTCAAAGAAATTTTAAAGAAATATGTAACAAAATAGCAGAGGTCTTAGTTTCAGAGAGATTAAATAAATCCCCTAAGATCACACAGTTAAAGGTGGCAGCCCAGGATTTAAATCTAGACATTCAGACTCGCAAGGACAGTCAGCCATCCTATACCAATTGTTCCTGATTACTTCAAGTTCTCCCATCCTTGGAGCTTCCAATTCTCAGATTTTCACTTCTTTATTCTCCATAGTTCCTTCTTTTCACCTAGGTGTGCATTTCTCAAAGACCAGAAATTACATGTGCTACTCTCTCCACCATGGTTCATGTTTCTGGGGATCCTGGAACCTTCTCCTATAAAAATGTACAGATTTAAATGTAAACAAAATTTTGGGTATAATTTTAGGTTATTCAGATAACTCCACCCTTCTTTCTCACAGGTTTATTTAAAGTACCTAGTATTGGCTCCTGCATAACAAGCAAAAAAATGGTGTGTATCATTATCATGATTATAATCTATGCCTATCAAAACACTACTTAACAAGTCCCTGCTTAAATATCATTTCTACTAAAAATTTCCTTTGATTACTCCATTGACTGTGACAAATGTTTTCCTCCTCTGAAATTTTTAGGACTCTGTGAATATACTACTCATGTGATTTCACAGGCAGAAAGAATCTTAAAGAGTCTCCAATCAAAGTAACATATTTAAGAACATTCACATAGCATGTAATACATTAGCATAGTCACTGTTTATATATCTTCTCTCCAATGCAATAATAGAAGTACCTAGAGAGTAGCAACTGTATCTGCTACATCTTCAATATAATATTCCTTAAGGATACAGGAATGATTTTTTTTAATGAGTGAAAATTCTGAACTGAAATATTATTCACTATTTTTCAGACTCATGAGGCCTTGAAAGTCTCTGAGCATTTTAGAATTTTCAATATCTTTTCCTCATTCAGTATGAATCAGCACTGTGAAGCAAAATCTTTTTTTCTGCACAATCTTTGTAGGATCTTTTTATAAGGCATCTCCTCCCACTCTGGTCTAATCAGTTACAGAGAGTAGCCCTGGATAAGACTCTTGAGAACATGTTACTGCTCCCTGGACTTCATTTTAGTAAGAAGTTTAATACGACAAAAATATATTCAGTCTCCCAAAACCTGTTCTAGCTTTGTGATAAGGTTTTCCATTTCCTTTTGAACAGCTTTCAATTACACATTGTACTTCTTAGGTTACAAAACTGTTACTGTTTTCCGTTCTGTAATATAATATATCCTTTCAAATGAGAATTGAGTTTTCTGGCCAGACAAAAATCTATTACTTAAGAAGAAACTATATAGGACATGAAGTGTTAAGCTATCATCCATAAGATGATAGCTTGACGAACTTAGCCAAGTTTGACAAAGAAGACAATGTTGTAAAAATTAAGAAAAAGATTTAAACAAGATTTCAAGATAGAAAACTCTGTCATAAGTAATCTACGGATAAATGGAGTACCTTATGCTATGAGGATTGAGAAAAGGAAGAGTCTTTTAGGCTGGGGTGGTCTATAAAGGATTTCTGGAAAGAGCTGATTCCGAGTAGATTTAGGAGGATAGATAGGACTGGGCAAAAAAAACAAAAAGAGAAAAGAGAACATTTAAAATTTTAAATTACAAACAGGGGTACCTGGGTCACTCAGTTGGTCAAGTGTCTGCCTTAAGCTCAGCTCATGATCTTGGGGTCCTGGGATCAAGCCCCACATCAGGCTCCCTGCTCAGTGGGGAGTCTGTTTCCTCCCTCTTCCTTTGCCCCTCCTCATCACTCATGCGCTCTTTCTCTCTCCTCCCTTCCTCCCTCAAATAAATAAATAATACCTTTTTCAAAATGATAAAATATTTGTGGGAAAAAAATTTGTGAAATGAATGAAACATAAAGCATTATGGAGGAATATAAGAGACAGAGTGCATCCCTCTTTGTAGGTAAATGTTAAATGAGATGTTGCACATAAAGCATTTAGCATAGTGTCAATTCCATATTAAGCATATAAAGAATACAGGCTACTGGGAGAGGAAGATGGCAGCAGAGTAGGAAGATCTCCATGAACACAACTGGATCACTATCAAATCATCCTAAATGTCCCGGAAATCAGTCTGAAGACTGGCAGAATAAATTCCACAACTACTGGTAAGGAGACCACACTGAAGAAGGTAGGAAGCATGGAAACTCAGTTTGGGAGAGAAATGGATTGTGACTGTGGTGGTGGGGAGGGAGCTGCAATCATGGAGAAGAGCAAGAAACAGACTAGCACACAGGGGAGTGCATAGAAAAACAAATCCCCATAGCAATTGGCTTGGAAAGCAAGAGGGCCTGAATTTCTTAAGTTCTTGCAACCAGTGGGGCTTAAAGCCTAGAGTTTTAAAGGTCACATGCTTGGTTGGCTCTGGGAGAGCTCAGAGAACATTGGAGCTGCTCTTGGAGAAAAGTCAGGGCAAAGAGCGTGTGAACATACAGTATGGAAACAGTGAACTGAAGAGCACCTGGGACATACAATGGGGAGGTTATTTGCTCTTCTCCGAGTATGTCCTAGACAGGTAGCATTCATGGAGAGACCCCTCTGGGAACAAAGAAATCAGCAGGTGCCCTTTATCTCCCTCACCCCTCAGCATAACCCCAGAGTGACCTGTGGAAACCAACACAGCACCAACAATAGCTACCTAACTTGCTTACCCCTAGCTCCATACTGCCACCCCCTACCCCAGAAGAACTGCCCCTTCCAGGTACGTTTGCCTCAGTCCCAGGGAGGCAGGCCCTTTTCCCAGAAGACCAATCAAACCCCTGACCACACTTCATCCCAACCCATGAGTTTTGCAGGACCTCAGTTCTGGTGGCATTGGTGATGGTTCTCATTTCACAAGCAGACCAGAACATACCTAGTTAAAACTCACCACATTCAGGCCAGGAAAAAAACACTGCCCACAACAAGCAAAGAGAGACTACAGACAACTGACCTGAAGGATAAAGTGACCAGGACACATTAGCAGAGTGCATACAGAACACTTTGGAGACACTCCCAGAAGCACCAGGCCTGGGGAACAGGGGACACTATACTGCAGAGCACTACAGGACTGCTTCTTCAGAAAGTCATTACCCTCAAGAACAAGAGACATAGATGGACTTCCCCAACACATAGAAACAGACACAGAGACTTAGATAAAATAAGAGAACCAAGGAATCTGCTCCAAATGAAAGAAGAGGACAAAGTCATGGCTAGATATTTAAGCAAAACAGATACAACTAACATGCCTTGATGGAGCTGAACAAAAGAGAGGGAAAAAAAACTCTGCAAAATGAGAATAGACTTAGGGAACTCAGCGATGCCATCAAACATAATAATATCCATATTATAAAAGTCCCAGAAGAAGAAAACACAGATAAGGGGGCAGAAAATTTATTTGAAGAAATAATAGATGAAAACTTCCATAATCTAGGGGAAAAAAACAAATATCCAGATACAGGAATCACAGAGAACTCCAAACAAAATCAACAAAAGCAGATCCAAAAACAGGATATTTTATAATGAAAATGGCAAAATATAATTATCTCAAATATATTAAAAACAGGAAGAAAAAGGAAGACAGTTACATACAAAGGAAATCCCATAAGGCTATAAGCAGGTTTTTCAGCAGAAACTTCCCAAGCCAGAAAGGAGTGGCATGATAATTCAAAGTGCTGAATTGGAAAAACCTGCATCCAAGAATACTCTATCCAACAAGGCTATCATTCGGAATAGAAAGAGAGATAAAAAGGTTTTGAGACAAACAAAAACTAAATGAGTTCATGACCACTAAACCAGCCCTGCAAGAAATATTAAAGGAGATACTCTGAGTGGAAAGGAAAGACCCAAAATGACAGCATGAAGGTAAGAAACATAAAAGCAGTAAAAATAAGTCATAATTTATATCCTTTTATTTTGTATGTTCCTTGACTGATTTTTTACAGAAATTTTCAATTATGACACCATTATACCTAAAATATGGGGAGGAAAGGAGAAAAGAACAGGTTCAAACTTAAATGACCATCAACTTAATATAGACTGCTATATACAGAAGAGGTTATATACAAACCTAATGGTAACCACAAACCAAACACTACTAATAAATATGCAAAGAATAAAGACAAAGAAATCAAAATATATCACTAGAGAAAACAAGAAAACCATGTAAGAAAGAAAGACCAGAAAGTATCAGAGAAAATCTTCAGAAACAACCACAAAACATCAATAAATACATATCAAATAAATAAATAAATACATACATACATACATACATATCTATCAACAATTACTGAGAATGTAAATGGACTAAACACTCCAATCAAATGACAGAGTGACAGAAGAGATAAACAAGATCCATCTATATGCTGCCTCCAAGAGACTCACTTCAGACCTAAAGACACTTGCAGATTAAAAATGAGGGGATGGAGAAATATTTATCATGAAAATTGATGTCCAAAAAAAAGCCAGAGTAGGAATATTTATATCAAAGTAGCCCTTAAAACAAAAACAGTAACAAGAGACAAAAAAAAAAAGGACACTATGTAATAATAAAAAAGATAATCCAAAAAATAGAGACTATTGATATGACTCCTGTGGCTTTTTTTTAATGATCAATATAAAACTGGTTCCTGAAACTTGACACTTACTTCACTTGATTTTTATGATCTGTCAGAAAAAGTAGTTTCCACAGAAAACAAAACTGAATTCTAATGACAGCTACCAAATTTTTTGTTGTTGTTAACATCCTCAAAAAAGAAATTCAAGAACTAACTAAGGGGCATTGGTAAAAACCAAGCAGTGAAAAGTTAGAAGAAATGATAGTTGTGTACACAACACCATATATTTAGGATGGCACTTTACAGTCCTAATGGTGATTTTGACTATAACCTACCTTGGCCTTAAAAGTTGATTTTAGAATGCAGTACCGATATAAGATGGAACCATATTACACATAAAAATTCATACTCACCTCAAAGATAATTAGGAGGGTTATTATACATTTTACAAAAGTATTTTTATCTATCATATTTAAAATAGAATTTGAGGGGCGCCTGGGTGGCTCAATTGGTCAAGTGACCGACTCTTGATTTAGGCTCAGGTCATGATCTCAGGACTGTGAGATCAAGTTCTGCATCAGGCTCCATGCTGGACATGGAACCTGCTTAAGATTCTCCCTCTCTCCCTCCTCCTACTCCTCCTCTCACTCCTTCTCAAAAAAAAAAAAAAGCATAAACAATATATAATAAAATAGGATAAAATAAAATAAAATAGAATTTGAATCCAAAAACTTATTTTATGCACATATTCTTAGGACATATCTGTTGTATAAGTCAAGATATGAATTAACATATACGAACTCTTATTAATACCCACAACAATCTTAGAAAATCTGTATTACTATCTCAGCTAAGGTTACCCTTAAAATCTTTAATATATATTATCTTATCTTTATTATTCTTTAATATTCTAAGTTTGTTTTAGATTCCTTTAAATATTCCTTTAAAGATATAATTATTTTTATTTGCTTCCAAGTAGTCCATCTAGAAAGTGAAAAATAGGAGGAGAAAGCAGAAAGAAAGTACATAGGCTGAATTTTTAAAGGCATTTATTTTTACTTGTTTCAGCATAAATCTATGGTTTTGCCACATGCAAGCCCCAAAGATTGTACTGATTTTAAAAAAAGGAGGGGGCACCTGGGTGGCTCAGTCAGGTAAGCATCTGCCTTTGGCTCAGATCATGATCCCAGGACCCTAGGATCAACACCCGCATCGAGCCCCACAACAGGCTCCCTGCTCAGTGGGGAGCCTGCTTCTCCCTCTGCCCTTTTCCCACTGGTGCGCACACATGCATTCTCTCTCTCTCTCTCTCTCTCTCTCTCTCTCTCTCTCTCTCTCTATATATATATATATATATATATATATATATATATATCAAATAAATAAAAAATTTTTTTAAAAAGATTATACTGATTACTGCATAATTGGTAGCTTTTAACTCGGAGTACATTTTAAATGACTTGAGAATTTGTGATACACCAAGATTTTATTCACAAGCAGACACACTTTACCTCATGTTAACAAAAATCCTGGGAAACAAGTATTATTATCCTGGGTGAACTATAACTTCTCTGTGCCTCAGTTTCCCCTATGTACAATGGGAACAATAATAATAATATCACCTACTTCATAGGATTGCTGTGGGGATTAAATAAGTCAATATATACAAAGTACTTAGACAAGTGCCTGGTAAGTATGTATGTGCTAAGTGCCATATAAACATTGCTATTAATGATAATTAAAATAGTTATTATTTCTGTATAACTATAAATATAGCTTTTCTCCGTCAAAGCTAAATGACCCAAATGCAGGCAGAATCTGAGACATGTTCCTTCAAGCACCAATTGTAAACACTGAAGTTCACATTTGGGCAACACATCAACAGCATCATTTTGCATTTGGTACTAGAAACTTACCTTGATAATTATTTATTTTTCCAATAGAAAATTTAAAACAATATTTAAATTGACTCCCATTTTTCCTCAGTGTAGCTTACTACACAAAGGTGACATAACAGTGGACTTCCATTCCAACATAATAATCACTTGAGACTAACACTTTTAGAGGAAAAAAAGGGAAGGTCTGAGTTTCATGATCACAGAATCATAAGAAGCTTCAACAGAAGTGAAGGTCCTCTGAATTAACAACATCTGTATAGTATGCATATATGTTCAAAGGACCTGCATGTGCACTAGGTGATCCAATCTTCAAAACCATCTTCTGGAAATCAATCATCAAAAAGCTTAAGCTATTTATAAAGTCACAGAACTAAAAAATGGTGGAAATACAAAAATTCCAGTGATTTCACCCCTGATCTCTAGTTCATTTCACCATACCACCCTGCTGCAGCCTCATGGAAATCTTCAGGTAGAGATATGACACCATGGCAAGGACTGACATACAAAATGTCTCAGAAATGACTTTTTATGTCTTGGGTCCCCTTCACACTTCTGAAAATATAATAATAAAAGGATGAGGATAACTAATGCCATTTGTAAGATTTCGTTGGAAAAATTAGGGGCCAAATCCCTAGTCCCGACACTCCTGCCATTCATTTCTTCTCTACTTGGGTTTCTTTTCTCCTGACATTATGCTGGTGCTCCCTACAATTTCCTTCTTAATCACTGTTTTTCTCATTCTCCCTAGATAAAAATTTCTAATTTGATCCACTTTCTTGGTTAGAAAGACAACTGTATGTTTATGACTTCCAAATCCACATATCTAGCCTAGATTTCTCCCCCAAGCTGCACACTTGAATATCCATCTTCTTGAATATGGTTCAAGCAGGTCAGCTCATCATTTTCTCTGAATAAACCTTTAGTTTTCTGTTTACTTGACATCACCATCAATGACCCAGTAATCCAAGCTGGAAATCTGGAGATATCTTGCCCTTATTTCTACCTGTATATCTAACTTCTTCCTTTACTATCCTTTTAATATAATGTTTAATAATACAAAAGAATACATGTGTCATGAATGCCATACATATAATGGCTAACAATAATAAATCTAGCACCAATAAACCCATCTCCAATACAAGAAGCCACAACTGCCCGTTACCATTCTATCCTCCTATGTACTCTCCCCATTCATCTCCCCTTCCATGAAAGATAACATTCATCCTTCATTTTGTTTTTAGTTTTTCCTTTTCTATATTGGCTTATTTCATAGGTATGTATCTCTAAATATTGTTTAGTTTTACTTGTTTTTGAGCTTTATAAAAATGAGTCACTTTCCTAGGACTTGCTTATTCATTCAACATTACACATAAGATTCATTCATGCTAATGCACAGAGGTGCAATGCACTAGTTGTACTTCTACATAATATTTCATCATGAAAATTAATTATAAAACATAATTTTAGAAATATATAATTTACAATATTAACAGAAACTATGATGCCTAGAAAGAAACCTAACAAAAGACATGTTAGACAGGTATATCTATCTATCTGAGTTTACTTTCTAAGCATTTCTTGACTCCCCTCAAATCCCAACCACCAATGCCAAGTGAGGGAGCCCTCATCTCTCACCTGGGCAGCTAACTCCACAGCTGTGCCCGGAGTCCTGCTCCATTCAATCTACTTTTCCAATAATCATCACAGCAACCCATTCAACATGTAATGCCAACTGTACCATCCTCTTACTCCAACACCTTTGAAAGTTCTCTTTTGTCCACAAGCTCCTCACATACCCCACCCCAATCTCTCACTCACACAATCACTATACACTCCAGAGAAACTTCAGTGTTTCTCACCTCCAAATTTTTATTACAACTCACTTCCCACTCCTTTCCTTTATTCCTCCAAACACACAAACACCTCCACACACATTTAGACACATGCCTGCACAAAATACATACACACACACACACACACACACACACACACACACATCCTTTCACTTGGCTAGATTCTATTCATTAAGATTCACCTTAAATATCTCAACAAAAATTTTCCTTTGATGCTACACATGCCTCTCACTTCAGGTATCGCTCCTCTAAAATCTCATATTAGATATAGTTATGATTGGGGCACCTGGGTGGCTCAGTGGTTGAGCATGTCTGCCTTTGGCTCCAGGTGCGATCCCAGAGCCTTCGGATTGAGTCAGTCCCACATTGGGCTCCCTACAGGGAGCCTACTTTTCCCTCTGTCTTTATCTCTGCCTCTCTCTGTGTCTCTTATGAATAAATAAATAAATAAAATCTTTTTTTTAAGATTTATTTTTACTTATTTATGATAGAGAGAGAGAGAGAGAAAGGCAGAGACACAGGCAGAGGGAGAAGCAGGCTCCAGGCCAGGAGCCCGACGTGGGACTCAATCCCGGGACTCCAGGATCGCGCCCTGGGCCAAAGGTAGGCGCGAAACCACTGAGCCACCCAGGGATCTCAATAAAATCTTTTTTTAAAAAAGATATAGTTACGTTTATTGTTATGAATATAGTTATGGTAGTAGCTTTCTCATTTTATTGGCCATATTTGTTAAGTCTCTGACTCTCCTTCTGGTGTATGGGTTCCTATAGATCCAAAACTATCTCCTATTCATCTCTGATTCCTCTATATCTATCTGCCACAGAGAGTGAAATAAAAAATGCATTCAGTATACACTGAAAAAAATTGGTTCTTTCACAATTGTTCTCTGTAACTATGAAAGTTAGGATCTTATTTTAGAACACTATCTTCTTTTTTGAATGAACAGATATATCACGTTTTATAAATGAGTATTTGTCTAATTTTCTTAAGTACAGCTGTACATGGCTTCCATGTCTTTAAGCGGTTCATTACCCACTGCACTCATGCAAATAATACATTTATTATAACTTCTCCCTGGCTAAGAGATAACACTTATTCAGCAACTCACCTATTCAAAAGAGTATAAAAACCTAAGTCTATCCAACTAGCATGACAAAGTTGAAGTTTGCTACTAAGTCGCAGCTTTATTCATACATGTACTTCAAACTGTTATTTTAACATGCTGAGCCACGTGTTTTAAAAAGATAATATCAATTTAAACTGTTCTAACAGCTTATGTCAAATTGCAGTGACATTTTATTAGTAAGCTAAATCTTCCTAATTAAAACCAAACTGCTTAGCATCAAATTACTATAATTCATTAATTCTCTGCCGAGAACGTATTTTTAGCTGTCTCCAAAAAAAAAATTGCGTAACAAAGTATTGCCCTAGTTTCCTCAATTGTAGTCATGCTACTTGAAATGCCACAATATGAGGATATGTTTTCATTAATAAATTATCTTCCTTCTGGTGGCGTTTTCTACTGGTGTGTTCTAGAATTTTCTGGACTCAACGACTAAATCTCCCCTTGTAGAAATGAGCAAGCACACTAATTGAAAAAGAAGGTAATCAGATATAAAATGTCACTGCCCCCAGAGGGAACTGAATTTCAACAGTGAGAACACTAAGCAGCAAAGTGACTTAAGAGCATTAAGGTTAATAGTCACTTTGTTATCTTAAGAGGATTTCAAGGAATAATAGGAGGCACCCAGAAACCAAAGAAGGTTAAAAAATGTATGAGGAGGAACAAGGTCCTTTGCTACTTCAGAAGGTCCAAGACCCTGTTCTGACAAGCACTATTTTCCCTCATGATTTGGGCAAAGTAAAATGGTATACTTATTACCCAGAGGAGGATCTGCGCAAACTGGAAAAAAAAAGTCAAGACCCAAAATTCTCAACAGGCTGAAATCATCATTGAAACTTAACAAAAGAAAATTATTATCATAAATAAATATAAAGTCCTGCTCTTAAATCAATAACACAAGAGAATCCAGGCTAGTATAAAAAAGAAAAGAGTTGGCAATTGTAGTGGATGACAAGTTAAGTATAAACCAATAATAAAATATCCCTACCCAGAAACTAACGTGACCTAACACTACATTAAATGCAGTTTAGCGTACAGAACACAAGGGGCAGCTAGCCCTCAGAATCATGTGGTGTATAGACCACACAGGTATTATATGCAGTTTTGGAAACCATGCTTCAATGTGTTTACTGAAAACTGGAATATATGAAAAAGGATAATGACCCCAATAGTAAAGAAACTCAATCCCACATCCAAAACTTTCCTAAAGAAAATTAAAATAAAAGCTTAATAGGGGTTCAATGCTTTTTATTCTGAACACATTTCCTTCAAAGCTAAACTTTCTGGACATCATTCCTGGCTATTAGCATTCCTCTAGTTAAAAAATTTTAAAACGAGGTAAGAAAAATGAGGATGCAGAAAGGTACTGTAAATAAAAACAGAGTTGAGTATAGGATACACTGAATGCTTCCCTAAGTCCTTAATCTATTTAAAGCTCAAATAACTGGCTTCACTAAAAGTGCAAGATAATTTGCCTAAATGTCTAAAACCATAAATAATTATCATAATCGAAGGTGTGAATATGACATATAATTACAAAGTGAAAAATAACAGCCAAGCTTGTGATCTGTAGATCATCGCAAATATTACATTCGGCTAGGATATAAAGTTTGAAAGAAATATATCTTTGGGAAATAGATATGAGTATGTTAGTCCTCTAACATATTTGCATCTAATACAAACTAAATAAGCAGAATATTCCTTAGTTAAAATTTAAATGTTTTAAAGCTTTGAAGTCCTTTCCAAAAAAGGACTATTAGTAAATGCCTAGAATCAATAGCCATTTCTTAGCAAAAGCCATGATATAATAATTACTTCTTTGAATGAAGAGAATAAAACAATAAAGAGGATAATGTTTTCTTGACTATGTTGACTATAAAATCAGTGCTATTAATAATGATAAATACAAACTATACCTCCCTAAGAGAAAAGAATCATAATTTTTAAATGTGGGTGTATTACTATTACAGCTGTAGAAACTCCTTTGCCTTCTATAGCAGCAGCAAAGAAACAACCAAATAATTCTTTTGATAATTCATTCACATTGCAAAATAACTCTCTTCAAAATAGTCAATAAATTTATTGGTCTATCCATTTAAGTTGCCTGTACTACATATCATGTCATTAAATTTTTGTAGAATACACACTTCTACTGTATCTTCACTCACTAAAGTTTCTACTAGGTAGGATCTCACAAGATCTCAAATTCAGCATTCAATGGATATGGAGTAGATTACCCACTAACTCATTCAAGGAGCACTGAAACAACTGTTTACTATTTTACGGGAGTTACACTTAGGTGCTTGGCTACAACTTATAATGGCCTCTCCCTTCAAGAAGCTTACTGGTTACTAGATAAGTCAGTCAGATAAACTCCAAGTTAGAGAACAAAATGATGGGTGTTATTAGAGAAGTTTATGTGAAGTGCTATGGAACACAAGGAAAAGTATAAACAATTAAGGGAAGGAGGATGTTGGATAAGGCTTATAGAAGAGATGGTACCTGACTGAAACCTTTTTCACAGGAGAACAGAAGTGCATCAGAAAAAGAGAATGACCAAAGGAATTTCAGACAGAAAGTACAGCCTGAGAAATGCCATGTTCACTGTTGCTGAAACACAGGGTTGAAAAACACAAGAGAAAATGTGACTGGAAAGATGAAACCAAACTATGAAGCACTGGGGAAAAATAATATCCGGGAAACTAAGCAATCCTAAACCCTAAATTATACTTATATTTTGTGTAAAACAGCTGCGCACTGTCTTGTCAACACCTCTACCACTGGAGCTGGTACTGCAGTAAGTCCTCAAGAAAGGATGCTAAAATGTTTTCCTAACAGATGGCATTCCCCTGCTTACAACTCTACAATGGCACTCTGTCTTTTGCCACAAAATTCCAAACTCCTCTACCAAGGTTTCAATATTCTCTGTAACTAGGCCTTGCCCTCTACCAACCAAGACAGCCTCATCACAAAAGTGGAAGGACAGGTCTGCTCACTGCCTCCTGTGTATCCCACTCTCAAGACCTAACTTCAAATCTGACTCTCGACCTAGATGATCACCCAGTTTTCTTCTATTTTTCTTTAGTTTACATCACATCAGGGCCTCCATTGTACCATCTGCAACTACTCAAGCCGACTTTGATCTCTATTTTCCTTGAATTCCTTCTGCACTGAAAGCCACAATTGCACAGCTTATCACTAAACTGTCAACTCTGCCCCGTGCCTCCCCCAGTACAGGAACTATGGCTTTTACTTCAACCATATGCCCATCAAGCCTTGCAAGTATTGTGCAAACTGTACAAGACATATCAAATAGACAAAAAGTTTTGATTGGCATGGGGAGCAGAGTCTTGGGGCATGTGGGTGGCTCTGTTGCTTGAATGTCCAACTATTGATTTTGGCTCTGGTCATCTCAGGGTTGTAGGTTAGAGCCGTGTGTCAGGCTCCGCACCTAGAGTGGATTCTGTCTCTCTTTCTGCCCCTGAGATTCTCTCTCTTCTTCTGCCACTCCCCTTGCTCTAAAAACTAAAATAAAAATAAAAAGCATGAAATTCTTGATTCTTGTATACTAAATTTCAGAGCATATCAAATGTTTAATTATTTTAATATTGTCTTTCTAAGTAAACATCACCATCATCATCACCCAAGCCACCTCTGTCTGGTACAACATGATAAAGACCTTTCCAAGTGAAGAATACACACTCCAGCAATGACAGAATTAAAGAAGTCTTCAGGAAACTACTACCTAGGGATTCACAACGTCAGCTTATAGTACTATGCTTAGGACACCATATACATGTCAAAGAAGAGAAAACTGAAGACCAAATATGCTATATACTGGCCAAAGCCATACAATAAATCAGCAATACCATTTACTTACACTGAGTTTTGCTGCCTGAACAGAAAATCTGCCTCTTCAGAAATCTGATTATTCAGAAATATATTTCTTCCCAACTAAATTAAAACTTTAGAGCATAAGAATACTTTTGCCCAACATAAGCACATTACAGGGACAGAAAAACCATGTAAATGATAAATTATGCTTTTATAATGCAAAGCACTGCATGTAAAATATTTCAAAGTCTAGTTTCTATTTTAATACTTTGCCACTTGATAACCAAGTAGGCACCAAGTCCTACATTTATCTGAGAGGTTGAGATATGAGATTTGCAGTATTTCCCTGCCTCAAGATCAAAATGTCAGTTTTAGGGTCACCTGGGTGGCTCAGCAGTTGGGCATCTGCCTTCTGCCCAGGGTGTGATCCTGGAGACCCAGGATCAAGTCCCAAATCTGGCTTTTTTCATGGAGCCTGCTGCTCTCTCTGCCTATGTCTCTGCCTCTCTCTCTGTGTCTCTCATGAATAAATAAATAAAATCTTTTCTTTAATGTGAGTTTTATTACAGTTACCATCATGTTTTCAGTAAAAGAACAAGAGAGAACATCAGTCACCAGGATCATTACAACTGATAAAGCAACCACCAATTCTCATTATATGAACTGAAGATTCAGCAAATATGAATTTAGTAGAATTTACAATACCTTAAGGAGAAATTTCACCCTAAGAGAATGTGTATGTGATCAGCCACATTGAGTTTATTATCTAACACCTTTGGAAAACAGAGACCACAAAAATTAAAGCATGAGCAGGATGGCATGGTACATCCTCATTCCCCTATTCCCAAAATAAGTAGCAGTTTCTACATACAACTAAGCCATAAGTTAAGGGCAAATTAGGTAGATGGGCTAATGGTATTTTTAACAGCTTTACTGAGGTGTAATTGATATACAATTGTATATTACTCAGATTTTCCAGAGAAAAAGAGCCAGTAAGATAGATGGATGGATGGATAGATGGAAGGATGGATGGACAGACAGATATAGAAATACAAAGATATTTATATGTATATACATGTATCTAGAAAGAGATTTATTAAGAGGGATTGGTTTACCTGATTATGGAGGCTGAGAAGTACCTCAATCTGCCATCTACAATCTGGAGACCCAGGAAAACCAGTAATGTAATTCTATTTAAGCCTGAAAAAGCATGGAGGAGAGGGTAGCAGGTAGCTGGCTGATAGTGTAAGTCTCCATCTGAATCTGAAGGTTTGATAACCAAAAGCACCAATATTTAGGGGCAAGAGACGGATGTGTTTCAGCTGAAGCAGAGAGGGCAAATCCATCTTTCTTCTGCCATTCATTCATTCAATCATTTAAATTCAGGCCCTCAGCAGATTGGATGATGACCACAAGCACTAGTGAGGGTGATTTTCTTTACTCAGTCTATCAATTCAAATGCTAATCTCTTCTGGAAACACTCTCATAGACACACTCTAAAATAATGTTTTACCAGTTATCTAGGCATTCCTTTGCACATAAAATTGACTATCACAACAGTAAAACACGCATACTTAAAACATAAAATGCGGTAAGTTTTGACACATGTATACCCCTGTGAAAACAACACTATGATCAAGAACATACCCGTCACAACCCAGAAGTTTCCTCATGCCACTGTGTAATCCCTTCCTCTCCCACTCTCCACCCTCCCTCAAAAACACTGATGTGCTTTGTCACTACAGATAAGTTTCCATTTTCCAGAAATTTAAATGATTTTGATATGTACTCCTTTTATCTAGCTTTTCTCACTCTGCATAAATTTTGAGATTCATCCACTTTGTTGAGTATATCAATTATTCATGCCTTTTATTGAGGAGCTGTATTCCTTTGTATGAATGTTCCACAACTTGTTTATCCATTCACCCAATGATGACCATAGGCGCTGTTCCCAGTTTTTGGCTATTTGCACACAAGTCTTTGGGAAGACAAATGCACCAATTTCTCTTGGGCAAATGCTTAAGAATAGATTGGCTAGTGTATATATGGAAGGTGTATGTTCAATTTTTTTAAGAAATCTCCAAACTGTTTTCCAAAGTGATGTGCCATTTTACATTGAACATCACCAATGTACGAGCATTCTAGTTCCTCTACATTCTAGTCAATTCTTTGTACAGCCAGTCTTCTTAGTTTTAGCATTCTGGTGGTATATTAATTATTTTGTTGTGGTTTTAATTTGCATTTCTCTAATGACTAACACTGTTAAGCCTATTTTCATGCACTTAATTGCCATCCCTCCTTATTCTCTCACTGGCAGTTCCACTCTCCCTTTCCCACCTTTAAATAAACTACTGATCTTTGTCCCTGGATGGAGAGCCCATACCTAACATTTCTATTCATACATTCACACAGAGAAAAGTATTATGAGGCAATGTGCTTCCATTACTGGTAGAGTTAGCAATATTTTGCTGACAATATTTAAAATATATTCATTTAAATAAAGGTTTTAAAAATATAAATATATGGGCAGCCTGGGTGGCTCAGCGGTTTGGTGCTGCCTTCAGCCCAGGGCATGATCCTGGAGACCTGGGATCGAGTCCCACATAGGGCTCCCTGCATGGAGCCTGCTTCTCCCTCTGCCTGTATCTCTCTCTCTGTCTCTCTCTCTGTGTGTGTCTCTCATGAATAAATAAAAAACATATATATATACTCTATAATTCTCCATATTAATAATATTGTATGAGTGGCACAGCTATTTATTTCATGAAATCAATAAATTCTTGAGTGTTCCTATAATTAAAAAAAACATTATTTGCTTTTTAGTAACTTCTGTGCTTTTCCTTTATGAATAAAATCAATAGATAAGAATATTCTCCTTAATATAAAAACAGAAAAGTCTGAGATAGCTATATTTTCAGCTCCTAACCAATATACCCAAACATATTACATAATTGAGGAAGTCACATAATAGTGCATTTTTTTGCAGAGCTCTCAAATGCCTGAATACTAGGAAGTAGAATAGTTTTCATAATTTAGTTGTAGTTTACAAATCTTGACCTTAGTGCTTCCTCTATCTGGATTCTGTTTTAACCACAAAAGTCACTTAGTGTTTTGGTTAGATTATCATTTAGGAATTTGGCTCCTTCAGGAAACTCATCTGTTTGAGGAGTATGTTAACAGGGATTCCAGGAGAACAAGTAACAAGTGGTAGCTGTTTCCCTTGGCAACACTTCTTTCATTTACCTATGTTATCAGTGAAGAGCTGCTTTCCTTTTTCTCTCAAAAAGTGATTGGATCAATGAGAAGTTCGTTCAGATGTAAGCTTATATATATGTTGGGCATTTTCAACGTGGCATTAGCCATTTGGCCGTCTATTATATTACTCTTCTATCCCCAAACACCAGAACCCTAAAAAATAACAATGACAGTTTAACTTAGGCACTCGAGGTAAGAAATATGGTTCTTAACCCAGCTCGTTCTCAAAGCACCTCAGTATTAACTTCTCCTACTTTCCTTATTCATTATAAATTAGTACCTTCATTAAAAATTTAGTGAGACTGCTTAAATTGTCAGGTCTTAAGCAATTTACCAATAAAAATTTGCTTGTATAATGCCTTAACACTTTACGAAGTGTTTTCAAGGACGTTATTTTATTTCTCTAAAATGTTGTATTTGTTTCATCAGCTGTCAACAGATTGAAATGCTGTCTGTTCACTACAAATAGAGTGTCTTAAAGATTAGAAATAATTTATAAAGAACTCTGAACTTACTGAAGATGGAATTACATTAAGGTGCTAACTCTGGGTAGAAGCAGAGCTGTAGTCACTTAAGTGGTATGGTTTTAAAAGCTTGAAAAAGCTTCTACAGATTAAAAATAAACAAAAAAACTATCCCTTTCCCCCAAAAAAACTCCACAATAGAGATTAATTTCTGTTAAGTAAGGCTTCTCATTTTTTTTTTTGTAAAAATGTAAAGGACTTCAGGATATTAACACTTCAAACTATATCAGTTACTTGTATCTGAGTATAAATGAACTTATTAGATGCTCTTGTAAAGGCTCTCAAGGTACTAAGATTACATGAAAACTCAGGGGCCTGGGAGAGATGAGATAGCACATAGAGTAAAAATGAATATAGATATGGTATGTTGGGGCTAAAAGAAATAAATCTAATTTACTTAACTACTGCTTATCTTACAGAATCCCTAAAAATTCTACAGAAATACTAAAGAAAGTTATTGTTATTAATACACCTGAAATTATTATTGATAATCTTTTCAGAGTAAAGTCAAATAAAAGTGTTCCATTATTTACTGTGAAATACTGAGTTTTTTCAGCCTGTTATTATGAAACTAAATACATTTAAACTGGGCAGCCCAGGTGGCTCAGCAGTTTGGTGCAGCCTTCGGCCCAGAGCCTGATCCTGGAGACCCGGGATCGAGTCCCACGTCGGGTTCCCTGAATGGAGCTTGCTTCTCTCTCTGCCTGTGTCTCTGCCTCTCTCTCTCTGTCTCTCTCTCTCTCTCTCTCTGTGTGTCTCTCATGAATAAATAAATAAAATCTTAAAAAAAAATTTAAACTATGAGTAGTGCTTTTGAAATAAGCCCAGTCAAATTAGAAGCCCTGATGGATAATAGGATAATACACATCCTTTTCCCTAACATGCATACACACAAAACCTGCTGGAAGAAATAAACCTAAGGACAGTACAGTAGACACACACACACACACACACACATACACTTAGACACACACTCACACACACATGTCCTACAGATTACAAATCCTATGAAGCTCATGAAAAAGTTAGAGGCATAAAGAGAAGAAATGAAGCCTTAGTCCAAATGCAGCTGCCTGATCTATAAGAACCACAAACCCCACCAGGTCTACCTCCATGCTGCCATCAGAGTAACAGATAACTGCTCCCTATTCCTCTTGTCTCATTTCTGATAGATGTTCTTGCATGGTAATTCCACCACTGTCACCACTGAAATGAAAATGTAATGGATACTTTATCAAACCACATAGTATTGAGCATATTCATGCACATACATACCACAACTTCACAAAAACCTTATCATCCAGCCAAAAGCAAGTCAACAGGGAAAAGATGCTTATTAATCATCATTAGCTTAGCAGAGCTCCATTAGTCTCCTCTCCCTCAATTCTATGGAAATATACAAGTATCAATAGCATACACAAGACAGCTCTTATGAAGTCTGAAGGGCTATCCATTGGCTTCCTTGGTTATCCAATAACCCCTTTATTGATTATTTAGTTAAGGTCATACAATTTTAACATAAAATTATATATCTGAATCCACACTCCTGTAATGTGTTTACATCGTTAAATAACTATCCTTGTAAGGTTCTCAGACTTGGCATCATCTAACACTTAACTCCCAACAGCTAGAATAATTGAAGCAAAGCCATCTATTTTAGGTACATGTATAATCTTTACAATAAGAAGATGGACTCATGAACTAATTTCACTTTCCTTAATATCCCTGCCATTATTCCTTGTAAGACCAATATTGACATTCTTTTTGCAACAGCCAAGAGATGATGAAGCAAGCAAAGGCAAGCACCAATAAACAGTTCTGACAAAATTCTTCCTAAGACTCTTCTTAAGAAGAGATCATATTAATGGTAACCACTGATATGGTGACATTATCATATCAGTGGTAACTAGATGTAGAGTCTAATGGAGGTGGATTTTAAGGTTAAGCTCTAAATGTGAGAACTACAAACCCAAGTCCTATTAACTCACCTAACTTGCAGACAGGGAGCTTCCCTCTGTTACCTAAAAATGTCTGAATTTCACATCCGTACTGTAACTAAGAGGCACCATCAAGATTTTAACAAATCTGGTGTTTTCAACTTGAAAAAAAAAATGCCTAGCTCATCTGGTATTCTGTATTTCTTTGGTAGCTTCTATAAGTGGGAGACATTTTACAAAAAAAAAAAAAAGAGAGATGTAAAAGAAACAGTTTGAGGGATCCCTGGGTGGCGCAGCGGTTTGGCGTCTGCCTTTGGCCCAGGGCGCGATCCTGGAGACCCGGGGTCGAATCCCACGTCAGGCTCCCGATGCATGGAGCCTGCTTCTCCCTCTGCCTGTGTCTCTGCCTCTCTCTCTCTCTGTGACTATCATAAATAAATTTAAAAAAAAATAAAATAAAAAATAAAAAAAAATAAAAAAAAAACAGTTTGAGGTGGGGTTTGTGGTTCTTGTAGATCAGGCAGCTGCATTTGGACTAAGGCTTCATTTCTTCTCTTTATGCCTCTAACTTTTTCATGAGCTTCATAGGATTTGTAATCTGTAGGACATGTGTGTGTGAGTGTGTGTCTAAGTGTGTGTGTGTGTGTGTGTGTGTGTGTGTGTGTCTACTGTACTGTCCTTAGGTTTATTTCTTCCAGCAGGTTTTGTGTGTATGCATGTTAGGGAAAAGGATGTGTATTATCCTATCTGGGGGGTATAACTGTAAGGTCTTTTCATCACCTTAGAGCCATAAACCAATGTCCAAAACTGACCTTGGAAATGTTTTCCATGAGCAGTCAAAATCAATGTGATTTCAATGTTGATCATTAACAATCAGAGTAAAAGGTTAACTGGGTCTTACCTCCATCCTAGCCATGATCAAGTATCAGGAATCAGATATACCCTCCCACCTTAATAAATTAGAAAATAGGACCCACTACATTAAAGAACAGTGTTTCTACACTGAAGAGCAAGCAATTCAAGATAGAAATTCCTGAGAGAGGGGAAACCAACAAGGTGAATACTTCAATTGCTCCAGCTCACTGTCTAGAGAAAATGTCATTGTCACAGCACAGGAAGGCAGAACCCATGTAAATCTCAGAAGTCTCCCGAAGATGAAGAGACAAGAATTCAGAGTTCAAGGAAGCCAAAGCAGGTAGAATTTAGCGTAGCAATATTCTTCAAGTATTGAAGAAAAGGGAACTGCACAGAGATAAAGTTCCAGAGACTAGTGAATACATACGAGGAAACAACCAAGGCTGGGAAAAAGAACCACAAAAACGGAGTAGGAGGAACAGTGTCCAGAGCTCACAAGAGGCTTGGGATAGTTGGTGTTCCAATAAGCCAGACTGGAAATACTAACACTTGGGACTTCAAGTAGAGTCAATAAAGAGATCAAATTTGCCCTTGACTAAAAGCTGCTCTAGAGCCATCCCAATAAATTTTAAAAGCAAAGTTCAAAGAGATCAAACTGGTGCCTATTAATTTACTGCATACCAGAACAAAGCCCAAAACTATTAAAACAAAATCCAGCACAACATAAAATTCACAATGGCCAGTATTCAGACGAGATTGGGCACATTCAAGGTGGTATGGCTATAGACCACAATGGCCAATATTCAGTCAAAATTACTAGGCATGCAAAGAAGCAAGAAAATAGGAGAATAGGAGCCATAATCAGGATAAAAGTCATTCAGCAGGAATAGACACAAAAATTACAAAATTAATACATGGTAAATTTTATGTTATATATTTATTTTAATCAATATAACATATTTCATGATATAATTAAAGTATATTCATTTAACAATCAATATGATACATTTTCTATTCTTTTTTTTAATTGCAGTATAGTTGATACACAATGTTACTTTTCTCACACAGAGTATCCTCCAGGACCAACCTCTGAACATTCACCTTCATTATTCTCGTTCATTTGGCAGTTGCAGTACCTATGCTTTCCTCAGTCTGATAATCTCTTCATATCACTCCTATGGTTTTACCTCTGCTATTATACTATCCAGGAATTAAAAGTGTGGCTATTCTCACACTCAGCATTATCCTTTTAATGTAGAGACTGTGTGTGTGTGTATGTCTCTTTCTCTCTATATATATATCTTTGTATACCTTTCAGCAACCTTTTTATATGAGGAGAAAAATATGCTCAATAAACTGTTGAATAAGTGCTCCTTACATATGTCCTTTTCTGAGCACTCAACTTTAATAATCTCAATAGCATAAATACAAATTAATTAAAAGATTTACTTAAAAGGCTAGCAATAATTTAGACAATAAACAATTCAGACAACATCCCTAGATTACACTTACATTGTAAATCAAAATAGCCTTGCATATTAAAGTATGCTGATGTTTATTCTGGAACCTGCACTAATACTTGGTCGAGGAAAAGCCCACATGAGCCTAATATGAACACTGGTATACATGTACACAGAAAACTAGAAAAAAAATGAAACTTTAAAATAGGACACTGATGAAAAGTCAGATATATCATGTACAAGCTGAGAAAAAGGGTTTTGATGAGGAACAAAAAGCACAAGAGTAAATGTACATTCAAAATGGAAATCACAGTTGACATGCCTTAGATTCAAGACCCTCCGAAGGATACTCAAATTGCTTTTGACATGTGTTACAGAGGTATGTGCTTCTAAGCCCTAATACTTAAAAAGTATTGTATGACCTCAAATTCCTATATAATGTAACAATAAAAACTGAAGTTCAGTGAGAGAGACAATTCTATATAGCCTCTGTTATGTATGCAGAGGGTAAAAAAAGAAGAAGAAAAAGGTCTCTAAATATCAGCCAAAGTAATGGTAACAAGAAGATAGTTGAAGGAACATGGTATACAGGATATATACTGGCAACTTCTCTGTTGTGTGGCACAGTATAGGCATTTAAAATCTATTTAATTGAACAGATGAATACATGCAAAAACATGAAGATAAAATCTACCAAACAAAGACACTCTGGGAAAATAATGAGGCGAGATTCCACCAGGCTTGAAGGATATTGTTAGCATTAAACTAACATAATCACTTTAAAAGTACTTAATGTGAATTTAGCTCACTTTGCAAAATAAACACCTTCAGTTACTACAAAGCTATCTTGTAAACCAGCAGAGTAGACCAATGATGGTCCACCCTATGTTGTCCAGACAACAGAACAACCCATTTCTTAAATCTATAGGCCATATCATTCAACAGATGATATGATGCATCCTGTCCTGCTGGTCAAGTGATCACTGAAGTGAATGTTTCATAGAAAGGAGGAAGCATGACCCACAGAGGAGAAGACAAAGAAAAGGATTTCCAGAGTACTACAACTCATCCAACAAATGCAAATAATAGGGGACATCTGTGATCTACAATTTCTATTGTTAGAAGCCCAAGGGGAAACCAGGAGAGTAGGAAGGAGTAGGTAAGTAATAATTATTATTAGTCATAGTCATGATGTAAAATAAGTCTATTCATTTTCTTACAATAAAAATCACACCTACCTCTCTCAGATTTAAACAGATATTAACTTTACAGCTTATCCTTTAGTCTTCTTCAAGATCAATTATTTCTAGACAACCTATTTTTTAAAACTGGAAGAACAAAGGGTTATAGAAGGAAAGAGAAGTCCCAAAATGAAGAAACTTATCGCCCTTCCATCCAGCCTCTTTAAGCAGATATAATTCTGAACGACATTAGACAGCCAAAAGATAACTATAATTTTTGGCTTGGAAATTTGAGGTCAATATAAACCTCAATGCCTTCTTTTAAAATAGAATAGATGGGGACCCTGTGTAGCTCAGTCAGTGTCTGACTCTGGATATCAGCTCAGGTCTGGATATAGGGTTGTGAACTCAAGCCCTCAGTGCATTGGGCTCCACACTGGGCATGGAGTCCACTTTAAATAAATAAATCAATTAATAAAATAAAATAAAGACAAACAAATCTAAAAACCAAATTACTGCCAACTCAAAAGTCATCTTTACCTCACAAACAGGAATGGAATTCTACTGAAATATATATTTCTTCATTTGCTTTCAAGAAAAACATGACTAAACGTAATTTAGTCACTTCCTTCCTAATAGAAATAAATGTGGCACTAAAGGGCAGCCATCTACCTGTGAAAAAAATAATATTTTTGTCAAGTTTGCTTAGAATAGTTCTTTGGCTTTTCTCAAAATTTTTAGAGTTGAGCAAAAATCGCTGTGGATTTTGTAAATTAAAGATATATAACTGAGCAACTAGAAATTCTATTAACCAATATGTAGCCAATACTTAAGCTAAGAAAAAAGGACAAAAGAAAAATGGCAAAAATAACAGTTTTAGAGTGTTCTCAGCAAAAAGAAGTAGGGGAAAGAAAAATGAATATAACCAGTAATTGACAGTGGGACCCCAATAACCAAGCCTAAAATGAAGACAAGTTAAATTTCTTGAGTTATACAAATATTAAAAGAGCAGTGACCTAAAAAACACAACCAAAACAAATTGAAAGTAGGTCTAGATGAAAGTGCACAAACTACTTTTCCCCTCAAAAATAAGCTTTATAAGAATCCTGAAAGTCATTTGACCTCTTCATGAAATAGATTATAAATATCTGAACAAAGTCTTACCTTAATACATGCATATAATTTCAATATTTTTATCCATTTAATAAGACTATTATTCTACCTAGGACCTTTGGGGGTTGCATATCCCCAGCTCCAAGGGTTGCATATCTCCAGCTCCAAGTCTTACTTTAATACATGTATATAATTTCAATATTTCTATACATTTAATAAGACTATTATTTTACCTAGGACTTTTGGGGGTTGCAAATCCCCAGCACCAAGGGATATGCACTTATTGTTACAGAGATTTCAACGTGGATGTTTTTATTCTCTCTACATTTATGCATGGAAGGTAAGTCAGTTATGTAACAACAAGAGTAGATGTTGTTAGAATCTTAACCTCTGACAGTCTATGAAAATCCTCAGATACACATATATCACATTATTACATCATACATCTTAAGCTTACACAGTGTTTTACATCAATTATATCAAAACTAGAAAGAAAATATCCTCAGGCTCTTCAAGTACCAGGGCCAAATGTGCTGTGTCTGAGCAAGATGCCCTGGCAGCAGAATACTGTTCAGAACCGAATGAGTGCTGATTACTCAAAGCACAGTGTTGAGACCTGTCTAAAAATTCCATGACCAAACATTCAGACAATTTTTAAAAGAGTAATAGTAATATCTCAAAATAAGGAGCTATTAAAAAGAAGAAGGAAAGATCTAGAAAAAGAAAACAACAGTAAAAGAATTAGGTGAAACTATTATGAATGCTTCTCAGTGTTTATCAAAGGCCAACAGCTATGGAAGCACTTGACAGTTCTTTAAAATGCATCTCCCTGAGCTTTTGCCCCAGACCTACTGAATCAAAACTTCAGACAGTAATACTCAGAATCCTTAGGAATCCTATGCACATTAAAGTTTAAGAATATCTATATTCAAGGGACTTTAAACTATGAATCTGCACTTTATATGGTAACCTGTACTTTATAAGGAAAGCAGTAGGACACCAGCACTGGAGCAGAACAAGATCAAAGCTGTAGTCAAGAAAGAATGTTTTCGAATCATATTTGTTTTAACATGAGGGTAACTTGTTACAGTGAAAAGAAAATAAACATTTAATCTCTGCAAAAAGTCTATCTTATTCTAAAATGTCCATTTTAATTAAATTCAGATATTTAAATACAAATGAGATAGGTAGTTTTAAAATATTTTCAATGTTGTTATTCAAGAAATACTTGAATGTTTCCACTAAGTATGTATCAGTCTAATTTATGAACCTAGAAAACAAGTCCTGGTCATTGTACATACGTACATCAGGATTTAAAGTCTAAGTAATCTACAAACTTCTTTAAAATATCTCACCTGTGAGAAGGTGACATTTCTCTCTAGAATTAACTATTCCCTGACTCTCATGGTAAGAAGCAATCTCTTCAAACATACTTTGGCTCAGTTGCACCTAGACTCACAATGTTTTTAAAGCTTCCCTGAAGATGGACCTCAATGTGTAGCCCCCTCACTTAAAACATAGTGATCTGGCACCTTCACAAGCCTTCCTGATGCTTCTCAGACCTGTTGCCTGAACTCTGTATCTCCGCCTTACCCTGTTAGTTTTCTGGTGCCTCAGAAAGAAGTGTTCTGACTTCTGTTACTGAATATCTTTGTTAAAATGGTCACTTAAAGCAACTCCAAGGATCCCAAACACTGAATAATAGTAATTCTCTAATAAATTACAAGTCTTACACAATTTTTGAAATACGAACATGTTACATTGTGCAATAAATGTAATACAGGGGTGGTAAATCAAATTTTGATGAACTAATAATATATTTGACATGCATGAAAGGAGGAAATACCAAGAAAATCTTTCACAAAAGAATACTTCCGTAATGTAACAATTAACTTTATCCATTTTGAAAGCTCTAATTTGTAATATCTTTCTTTCTTACACTAATGTCATTGAAATAAAGGAGCATGAGGCAATATAATAGCATTTAGAGAAGAATTTTAACATAGGAAAGTTCTCTAGGAGATAAAACCACTTATCATTAACCATGACCTACATGCTTTACTTTTATAAGTTCTCAACAGTAGCTTTTAATGGAAAGAATGACGGATTTAAATGTCTTAAAAAAACCACCCATCCTTTAGGAAGTATATCAAATTCCAAATAGGTCATTTCTTAAAGTGGTGACACTTTCAGTATACTCAGTAGTTCATCAAAAATATTATACTCAGACACATTTCTTGTCTCAATTTGACAGGTCATTAAACCAGTAAACACTGAGACTAGGTATTGAGAAGAAAGAAACCCGTGGCATATTGGTAAATGTTTAACAACAGCTGGCATTCTAAGAGGAAGAAAGTCCTGATTTGTAGCATTTGCCAATTTCCATATTGTAAATATGGAAATATTTACCACCATGATGTCACTGAATACAAAAGAGAAGAGAGTTTCATGATCGGATCTCAGCAGCTGACACAAGCCAGTTACAACATAGCCCTGGAAATGCCCACAGGAATTGAAAACTGTCCCCTTGTTTTACCATGGACCCTCTACCTACTTCCTTGCTCTTGAGGTGAGTCCTTACCTAACACCTCATCAACACTTTGTGCAGTTCTTATCCTTTCAAGCCAAACCTTCAGAAATCTCTTTCTAAATCCAAACTATCATGACCTTAAATCAAGCCCCACAAGGCCCCCTCCTCAGTGGAGAACATGCTTCTCCCTCTGTCTCTGCTACTCCCTCTGCTTGTGCATGCTCTCTCAGCAGTCTCCCTCAAACAAATTTAAAAATCCTTTAAAAATTTTTTTAAAAAATATATATTAGCTCATTGAATTTAAATTTTAAAATAATAAATAAATAAAGCAAACAAGCAAGCAGTTAGAGATTCCTATTTTTTAAATGCAATATTATCAGTCTCAGAAAGATACTAGCAACAATCCCTACTCCTTCCAACAGCAAGGCCTCTGACAAACTGCTTAACCTTGTTGGGGCTCTTTTTCTAAAATGAGAATCGTAACATCTATCTCAGAAGGTTCTTGCATAATGCTGATACATAACTAATGCTCAAAAAAAGGGCAACCACTCAGTATTATAATTTTCTAAATAGTAATTATCCTGGGCTTAGCAATACTTTTAAAGGAGTTTCTTAGGATTTTAACAGGAAAATCTCTGCATTAGAACAAGAAGTATGGAGGCACCTGGGTGGCTCAGTAGGTTGTGTCCAACTCCTGATTTCAGCTCAGGTCATGATCTCAGGGTTATGAGATAAAGCCCCACATCAGGCTCCATACTGGGCATGAAGCCAGCTTAAAAATTTTCTCTCTCTCTCCCTCTGCCCCTCCCCCTCCTCCCACCCTACCCCTACTCACAGTCACTCACTTGCTCCCTCTCTGAAAAAAAAAAAAAAAGAAGAAGAAGAACAGGAAGTATCCACATGTTTTTAATACTCTATGCGCTCTGACATCCCATGCTTCTGGACCAGTGCAACCACAGCCTCAAGTCTACCTCTCTTACTGCCCACAGCTGCTGTTGCTGAGCCACTGATCTAAGACATAACCCTTTGTAAAAAGCCATGCTAGCAGCCCTCCTTAATTGGAAACAGAAATTAAAATGCATCACGGGGTTTTTAAGAATTTTAAAAGCTAGTAGAAGAAAGCCAAAAGACAGAAAGAGAGTTGCTCAATTTATTTTATGCTGACCAGTACAGATTTCATTTGATAATGACAGTGATAGACAGATGTATATACAAAGAAATGTAAATAACCTAGATTAATTAATAAAATTACTTTAATAGTACAGTAAAATAATAAGTTATTAAAATCAAGTATATCTTAGAAATGGAAGGATGCTTAAATAAGAAATCTATAAATGTAAAGGTGAACATACCAAAAAAAAGTTTTAAATGATCATCTCAATAAATGCCAAAATGTCATTCATTAATATTATATATCTACTTATTAGGTTTTAAAATATATATTTTTTTAGTATATGTGCTGCCGAAGCAAGCATAGGTTTTAAAATATTTTTAAGGGACACCTGGGTGGCTCAGCGGTTGAGCACCTGCCTTCAGCCAGGGGCATGATGCTGGAGTCCCAGGATCAAGTCCCACATCAGGCTGCTTGCATGGAGCCTGCTTCTCTCTCTGCCTATGTCTCTGCCTCTCTCTCTCTCTTTCTCTTTCTTTCTCTCATGAATAAATAAAACTTTAAAAATAGATTTTTTTTAAAATTAGGAATAAAATAGTTCTTTACCAGGAAAAGCAAATAGTAAACAGTATATGCATAACTTAACACAAAAGGCATTGTCATGAAAACTAGGAGCAAAACTTGGTTCTGGAAGTCCTACCAATGTAAGAAGACATTAAAGACAAATAACAGGCACACTAATGGAAATGAGAAGATTAAATGATCATTATCAGCAAATATCTTGTTTCAGTCCTGAAGAAAATAAAGACATGAAATGAGGAAACGCACATCTCTCTAGCACTAAAAGCACAGACTTCCCAGTAGTTTCTCCCACATTTTCCTCTTTTCATGTGGTTGCAGTAGAAAAGGTATCCCTTCATTCTTCAGCCTCCTCACCAGTAAAGAAATTACCCTAACCCACGATCCAATCCCCAAACCACTCCAGTTTCCTTCTCTTACACTCCTACTATCATACTTCCTTTCAAGGTACCTAGCTCACAAGATCCTACCCAAGCAATTGTTCCAGCAACACGTCTCTCCTTACCTCACCTTCTACTATTCCTCCTCTCTCCATTCCAGCCCTGCTGGCATCCTTGTTAAACTTCCAACACACAAGTAGCTCCCATCTTAGAACCTTCTAACCTCCCTTTGCCTACACAAATAGTAGCATGGATTGAATGCTCACTTTCTTCATTATCTAACATTCTATGGTTTGAGGGTTGGGGGGTTTGTCTTATTTTGATTTGGTTTGGTTTTTAGTAGTGATTGTTTTCTCCCCAACTAGAATGTAAGCTCCATGTTGCCAGGGTTATTTGCCTAATACACAGGAATCACTCAATAAGCACTAGAAGAGTGAATGAATCTATCAAGAGAAAGTAGTATTTGTGGAACTGATCCCAATTAGGATCTAAAGGCACAAGTAAATTACCTGAGCAGTGACATAATATCCCAGATTGCTTCATTCAGCCATTTTGTTAACTCTTCATCAACCCAAGCCTATAGTCATACATGGGATTGCCCTATGAACAGTTCACTTGGAGTGGGAAAAAAAAAAAGCATTGTTATCAGCTGGCATCACCTAGAGTGCTATAATATAAAAAACCCTTTTTGGGGTTCATGAATGACTATGAAAACAGTAAGTTTTCCCTGAGGGAAGAATGTCTACTTTGCATGAAAAGAGAGGTGGCTTATGAAGTATGATTCTCACTAATTAATGAAAAAATGGTCAGGGGTTTAGAAGTGACAAGATTGGGAGACTGTTGACAAAAGGATATAAGGAAAAAGCATATAATGTACCTTCTCAATAAAGCTCACCATGTAATAGAATTTTTCCCATGTCAGTACTCACCCAAAAATTCCCAGTGCAATTTTTTTCTCAGTCATCTCAGTATTTTCAGGATAAGTATTTATTGAAAACTTTTAAGAAATGCAGATGAAATCACCATATAACTAAAATACTCCAGAGAATCAATTAAAAATATTTTAATGTAAAATGTAGATTAATACAGTTAATTTAAAAATTAAAAGTAAAAATAAGCAGCATTAACATAGACCTGAAATAAGAAATCAGAAAATATAATGAAAAAAAATCCTATTCAAACCACAAGAACAAAAAAAAATAAATAAATATGAATACCTTAACTAGAAACACACAGATACTATATAAAATTCACCAAGCATTTTACTAATGAATATAGAGAATATTTGAGCAAATGAAAGGATATAGCATGATCCCAGGATTGGAAAAAAAATAATGAATATTTAAAAAATATCAATTACTCTCTATGAATTTATGGGTTTAAAATAATTTTAATGGCAATAACTTTGTCTTTACAAAATTATCCTAAATATAGCCACACAAATAGAAAAGAACCCCTGAATAAAAAATAAGCAATGGGGCAGCCCCGGTGGCTCAGCAGTTAGCACCGCCTTCAGCCCAGGGTGTGATCCTGGAGACCCAGGACCAAGTCCCAAGTCAGGCTCCCTGCATGAAGCCTGCTTCTCCCTCTGCCTGTCTCTTTCTCCCTCTCTCTTTCTGTCTGTCTGTTTCTCTCTCTCTCTCTCTGTGTTTCATGAATAAATAAATAAAATCTTTAAAAAAAAATAAAAAAGCAATGGCAGGACTATAGACATGACAGCTGGATTTTAAGTAAACTGTAAACCCACTGTGGGAGCACCTGGGTGGCATAATCAGTTAAGCATCAGACTCTTGGTTTCAGCTCAGGTCATGATCTCAGGGTCATGAGATCGAGCCCCACGTTGGGTTCCACATTCAGCACAGAGTCTGCTTAAGACTCTTTCCATCTGCTTCTCCACCACCACCCCCTCCCTTTCTCTCTCAAACAAATAATCTTTTAAAGTAAAACACTATTATTGGCACAATAAAATGGAAAAGATATTTAAAAATAGATTGCAGTAGGAATGTAATAGGATATAAAGGAAACTGGGAAATAAAAATACATAAAAATATCAGCATACATAAAAATATCAGCATACATAAAAATAAATTTCAAATAAATAAAGAACTAAATGTTAAAAAATTTTTAAATATGAAAAGAGAGAAAAATGTGCTAAGTATTTACTTTTTGTTAAAGATACATGTACAGATTTCCCAACCATAAAGGGTAAAATTTCAATACATCAAAACTTTTATAAACAGAATATAAATCATAAGATATTTTTCCAATTATTTAGATAATATTAAATTTCTTTCAACAATGTTTCATAGTTTTGAGAGTACAAGTTTCACACTTCGTTTGTTAAATTTATTCCTAATTAGTATATTATTTTTTATGCTATTATAAATTAAATCATTTTAATTTCATTTTTTTATTGTGTGTGGCTAGTAAATAAAATACAATTGATTTCTGTATATTGATCTTGTATTCTGCAACCTTGCTGAACTCATTTATTAGTTATAATGGTTTTTTGGTGGATTCCTTAGGAATTTCTACTTACTTTATCATATCATCTATAAATAGAGATTATTTGGGGCACCTGGGTGGTGGCTCAGTGATTGAGCATCTGCCTTTGACTCAGGTCATGATCCTGGGGTCCTGGAATCGAGTCCCACATCGGGCTCCCCAGAGGGAGCCTGCTTCTCCCTCAGCCTATGTCTCTGCCTCTGTCTCTGTGTCTCTCATAATAAATAACATCTTTAAAATAAATAAATAAATAAATAAATATTATTTTACCCCTTCCTTTCCAATATGGATACCTTTTATTTCTTTCTCTTGCCCAACTGCCCTACCTAGAACCTCTAGCTCAATATTGAACTGAAGAGGCAAGAGTAGACATCTATGTCTTGTTCCTGATCTTAAAAGGAAGCATGCAGTCTTTCACCATGAAGTATGAAGAAGGTAGCTGTGGGTTTTAGTCTGTGCCCTTTATCAGGTTGAGAAAATTCCCTTCTATTCCTGTTTCATTGAGTGTTTTTGTAATGGTGGGATATTGTTTTTTTTTTTTTCAAATGCTTTTTCTGAGTGTTGAGATGATCATGTGATTTCTTTTTAATTGTATTGATATAATATATTACATTAATTCATTTTTAGGTGTCAAACCAACCTTGCATTGCTAGGCTAAAACAAGGTGATTTTAAGATGCATACAGAATTTGAAGGGACTCAGGATAGCCAAAATGATTTTGAAAAATACAAAATAGGACTCACACTTCCCAATTTCAAAACTTACTACAAAGCAAGGGTAATTAAAACAGTACAATACTGACACAAATATAGACACATAGGTCAGTTGAATAGAATAAACACATATATTTATGACCAACTGATTTTGACAAGGGTACCAAAACCATACAAATGATGGGCAACAAACTGGATATTCATATGTAAAAAAAAAAAAAAAGTTGGACCCTTCCTTACACCATATAAAAAATTATAAATTATAAAAATAATAAAAATATTAAAATTTTTATAAAAATATAAAAATTTCTTCAAAAAGAAATAGGGAAAGATAAAAATAGCCAATTCATTAAAAAATATAAACACCAAATAAGCACACAAAAAATCTAACATCACTAGTTACTAAAAACTTAGAATGAAAACAAAGCTTATTTGCCTATCAAATTATGGTGTTAAAGAGAGGGGCAAGCATAGCACATTAGATGTAGATATAGGTACACATACATTGTACATCTGCATACAGATATTAGATGGATATTGACTTATCACTTAAAAATAAATTCCCAAACACACATACACATACAAGAAGGAAACAAACTGGAAGGGTATTAGTAGTTAAGCTGTATTGTAAAATTATATAGATGGATTACAATGAGACAATACTATTTTCTTAGAATAAAAAATAGTAGGTGTTTAAAAATCTATATGCAAATAGATTTTCCCTTTACTGTAATCAAAGGAATTAAAAGGACAATGAAGAAAATAGCATTTGAAGAGAAATACAGGCTGCTACCCAGAGTAGAGACATCACAAAAACTTGCTACAACCCAACACCCAGGAATGGAGGCAACAGGTACCATGGGAATGTGCTTACTCATGTGGCAAACATCCTCATTTATTACCTGCTTTGGAAGTAACAAGCTGCAGCACAAGAGGCCGTCTGGTTACGATGCCCGACCCACGAGGGAGAAAGTCCCTACAAAAAAAAAAAAAAAAAAAGAAGAAAAGAAAAGAAAAGAAAAAGAAAAAGAAAAAAGAAAGAACAGATTAAGGCATTTTATGTGATTCTGATTACAAATTTATAAGTCAAGTTCCAATGTAATTCTCCTAAATTCCCAACCTTTTAGTGCATAACATGTCTAAAGAATGCTGATCCATCTTATAAAAGAAGCTTTGTAAAATAAAAATGGGGGGGAAGGAGGTTCCTTATATTGAATATTAATCCATGTGTATTATCACAATGACCTCACCAGAATACATCACTCATTCATTTAGCTGGAATTAATAAAAGCTTACATTTAAATTATATTATATTTTCACTTCACCTGTATTTTCAGAGAATCAGCATTTATAGAAACATGTGATAAAGAAATTAATCCTTAAACTTTTTGTAACTAAAAAATTCAGTACTCAGTCTAGCTTCAAGGTCAACATGGACCATTATTAGAGGTATTAAAGGCATATTAGATTGTGCCTTCTAAATATCCTGAAATTTTTTTCCCAATTAAAAGTCATACATAAAATGTAGGATTAATTAGATAAATGTTGTATATGTAGAAATTAACAGCAAACACTGAAGTTTGAATTTTGTTTTCATTCCTGATAAGCGGGAGTTTATTCTTAAAAAAGAGTTTTTAAAACCAATAAAGATTGTGTTTTAAATGCATATTAATATACACTAGACCAATAAAACTGCAGCTAAGAAAGTATTTTATTATTATATCTACAATGCCACATAAATCAATACTGATTGTGCATTCATGAACATACCTATAACACAACTTTTAAATGCATTTAGAATGCCTTACAATTTTGAAAGATTCATCATTTTAAAAATAACAAATAAATTTGACTCAATGGCAATGTTTCTCAAAAATGGTTCCAGGACCACCAGAAAGTGTTATAACCACAGATGCCTGGGATTCATCCTAAACCTACAGATTCGGCATGCCCAGGGGAAGGGGTGTAGTATCGGTACTCTTAACAAGCTCCAAGGGATTCTGATGCTCACCATGGTTTGACAAACATTGACTTCAAGTCAGGATACATTACTCAACAATTCAGTGGGTGATAATGGCCTGGGTCATACTATGAGTTTTGTAGAAAATTTGGTAGAGCTTCAACACAATGAAATTTCAATGAAAATATCCTATACAAATGATAAAGTACAGTGAGAATGCTGCAGAACCCAAGCCTTTAGCTCCACTGATCCTTTAGAATACAGTTGCAGAGAAAAAATTAAACAAAATTTCCCCTACTGCAAACAATTTATTTTGCAAGTGCTAGAGTAAAGTTTAATAGAGGAAATAATACTGAACAGCCTCTTAACTAAATTAAAGCTTTACTGCTTGATTCCAAGGACTAAGTTTTATTTGAAATGTCACTGTATGTGACTCAAATAAATAATGGTGAAATTATAGACCTGTATTGCCCCAAAAAATCCCATCTGAAATAAATAATATTATTTATTCATCAAAAAAAAATTCACTGAGCAACTAAGAAGTGCTAGGGTGATGCATGGGCATCACCTGGCACTCATTAGACACCAGAATTTTGAAATCTAATAGGAAGATAAAGACAGGCACAGAGGAGACCATTAAAGAAAGGGATACATAAACTACACTGGAATTCAGAAAAGAGAGATACTCTCCTTTGTAAACATCTAAATGCCTATAATTAAAAACTTTTTTAATACTCTTCAGGAACTATATCAGAATATTTGTTCATTTTAATGGTTCCAGTAATCATTAAAACTAGTCAGAACAAGAAGAGCATCTACTGTGTCTAAACCAAAAAGGAACAAGTTAACTTGAGAATCAGTATAGATAAAGGGAAAACAGAACAAAACTCCACAGTAAACAATGGGAGGGAATCTGTTTGAGCTACTAGGACTTTGAGATTTTAGGATGTAGAGGTCGATGCCAAAGAGAAATATTCACATTTTAAATGCCTGAATAATGCCATTTCTGAAATCAATAAAATATTTTCTTAAAAAATAAAAAGAGGTGAAGCAGGAGAAGGAAGAAGGAAGAAAGGTTTAGTTACTTAATACCTTAGTGCTGGTTTCTGTTTCAACTGATGTTTACGACTATATATTTATAATGTAGATTTAGTAACAACCCCTTTGAATATTATTAAAGCAAAACATAATGTATCATTTAAAATAACAAATAATTATCATGTGTTCGGCTAAAAAGTAAGCCCACAGATGCATCTACACTTTTTTATTAAGCAAACAGACCTTTATGTTAAAAGTAATAAATAGATTCAGGTATGCAACTTCCTTCTTACTAACTCATACTTACTGGCCCCCTCTATGGCTATCACCAGTCCTACTTCTAACACATAGATTCTTACCAAAAAGCAAAAGATCTGGTAACCAAATCCTGTTATTTGGAAGTCTCTCCTGACTTCACAGGAATATCCATGTACAATGAGGCACTAGAGAGAAACATCTCTCTTCTGAAGAGCCAGTGACTAACCCAGCATCCTGATGATTCATGTTATTCTGATGATCCAGCAGCATGAAAACTATATGCCCAGCACACCGCTGCTGTGCAAGCTAAGAGGTGAGCCCTCAGATAAAACCCAGAGAGGCTTGCTTTGAGCCCCAACTCCACCACTGACTGAATAAAATTCTCTCTAAATCTTAGTTTCTTTTGCTACTAAACTGAGACAACCTTATGAATCAAATGAAATGCAATATATGGCAACTTTTTAAAAACCCAACCACCATAGAAAAAAGTATTACTATTACTATTGCTATAATAGAGCCACAACATATTTTCCCTGATATTATAGTATTCTCTCATCTCAAAAATAAATAAAAATAAAATGCCTCTACACACAATATTTCAACATTTGTGAATGGAATTTAAAGATAAAGAGCCACAGACCCCACCTGAACTGTCCCCTTGGTATTGACCAGCTGCATTGGTTGGGAAAAGCTCAGTTCCTTATAATGGCCTCTAACAGTGAACCAAAGCCCTGATACAAATAATCATGAAAAATTCATCAGACACTGCATGCAACCATCCATTTGAATTTTGTTATTTTTTATGCAATAGGTGGTTGGTTCTCCCATAATGTACATCTTATAGGAAAATTACCTTGCTAAATCAATGCAGGAAAAAATGACTGTGCCTTTAGTATTACTGTGGATTTAAATGACACATTTCTGTTTATGGTCATGTATATAAAGATATAAAATTTGCATGCCATTTTTCTCCATTTTTTTCTCATTTGCATGAACTTTCAAGGTAAAAAATAAGAAGAGTAATCTGAAGACTCAGCATCATTTAATTAACTTCATTCTATTGCCTGAGTATCTTATTGATGTATTTATGGTTGTAGTGTACAGATTTTAAGGCAGGAGGAGTACTTCCTCTCAATGCTACATAGCAGCTACAACTCAAATGCCTTCTTCTTTCTCCACCCACCTCAATGAATCATTAATCTGCACAGTTCTAACAGCTGGTCTTCAGGCAATAAGTCAATGCTCTTTCTTGGTTTCCTGACTCCTGCACAAAAAGTAGAGAACAATTCCCATCCTATGGTCTAAGAACCATCTTGATAATATTTCTTATTGGCTCTTCCAGAAACTTAGTTAACAAGAAACATTATTATTGGTCTCCTAGGAAATGACTGACCTTTAGATGCCTAAAAAAAGGAGAACACACTTGCTGTATCAACTAAGCTATAAGAATTTTTTCCCTTAGCAACAAATAAGGTAAGTACAGAGATATTTTATCTTTTAGATGTAAATGATCATTAACCAGATGATCTGTTCAATAAATAAATGCTTAACATCTGCCCTTGACTGGAGACAAAGGCATAACTTACACTCTTCAAGAAGTTAATTCATGTAAATGACTCAAAGATAAGCTTTAGTCTTAGAAGAGAATGGCATGCAAATGACAAGCATAACTGGCATATGGTTAAGTTCCACACAAGGTGTAATATTGACATAGATCAGGAATAATAATCTATTCTCCTTGGGGAAACAGCCAGAAACTATTTCAGAGAGACATGAGGTAGGAAGCACTCCGAAGGGGATCAGGATATACAAAGACATGGAAGACCACAGTAATACATAATATAACGGAACTAAATATTAAAGAAAGGTCAAAATGAGGTAGAAGAGTCTAAAGAAGGCAGGACCAGACCTCAGAGGCCTTCACTTGTATTTTTTTTTCTTCCTGTAAGAACCAAAAGGCACTAAAGAGTTTTAAGTAATCAGATTTGCATTTCAGAAAAATCACTGGGGGACTGCACAGAGAATGTTGAAAAAAAGAAAGACAAGACAGGGAGACTAGTTACTAGCCAGTCTGGGTCACTGAGGAAGAAGATAATAAAGATTAAGTTCAGAGCAGTAATGGTAGAGATGGAAAAAGACATAAGAGAGTGGACACTTTTGACAGGACAAAATGATCATTCTGATGTGGAATGAAGTGATACAGAGGAAGTCAGGATAAATCTCACAGTTCTGGATTGGTTAGCTGGCTGAACAGTGGTACCATTAACCAGAACAGGCAATACAGGAAGATTCAGTTATAGCTGTTATTTATATGTGTTTATCATGTGTCAGGCACTATTCTTATTTGATTCTCGTGTAGGTGCTGTTGTTATTCTCAATTCACAGATGAGGAAGCTGAGATACAGAAAGATCACATAATTTTCTCAGAGTCACAAAGCTACTGACAGATCTTAGAGGACTCAAACCTAGACAGCCTAACTCTAGTTTCTATGCTAATGTGACCATTAGACTATGCTACATTGTAAAGGAAAGGGGGAAGAAGATAAGGGAAAATATTTGGATATATTGATAGATATCTGAAGAATATCCAAATGGAGACAAGTACACAGTTAGACTGACCATTTAGAACTCAGGATAAAAGTCCTGTCTGTAGATAATAATCTGACAGAAATTCATGTAATAGGCAGCTAAATCCAAAAGAATAGATGAGTAGGAATGGAGTGGAATAGAGTAATGAATATGGATTCCAGAAAATACCAATATTTAATGAACACTGAAAGAAATGGAACTAATTGAAAGATTGAGAAGAGGTCTCCAAAGAAGTAAGCCAAATACTATAAGCCAGAGGCATCCCCAAAGGCACACTAGCCTCTTAGTCTTCTCCACCTAGATGTCTCATACTCAAGCTCTACAATTCAACTCATTATCATCCACCCAACATGTTTTTCCTCCTTCATTCCCAATAATAATACACATCAGCAGCATCCATACATGTCAGCCAAACCAAGTACCTGGGAATCACCCATTGCCCATTTTCTTCTGTCTTCATTCTCACAATTGATCACCAAGTCCTGCTGATTCCACCTTCTTAATATCTCTTAAGTGCAAATAGCTCTCTTCTCTATTTCAATCACCACCCAGGTACCAACAACACTCATAGAGACCACTGCAATAATCTCCCAATTAATTTCTCTGCATCCAAATTGAGCACTCTACTGTAAACTCAGCAGTGACATAAGTCCCATCACATCATTTCCAGACTCTAAATCACTCAGTGACTCTCCATTGTCTTTAGCATGAAATCCAAGCCAAAAACAAAGCAGATAAAAAGTCTGTCTTTCGTGAAAGTCTCCATGTGCACTTTCAGGCTCAGTGCCTTGGCACACTCCATGTTCCCCTCCTGGGATGCCCTCTCCTCACATCTCCCTCTAGCCAACTTCTGCTTGATTCAACACTCACCTCTACATCACCTTCTCTGAGAAGCCCTCCTTGAACTCCTCCATGCATGCCTCAAAGCTCTCAACACACTCGTTACACTGATTTATTTATAGTTTGTATCCTCACCCCAATGCTCCCCCCAGTACCTCCTCAGTGTCCATGTACTAAATATTTCTAACACTTTCTACCTACTCTGTCAGGAAGATTTCCAGTAGCCCCATATATTCATATCATGGAGGGAAAACATTATCCTATCTAATTCCCCAACTGGTAGATAGATAAATAGCATTTTAGATGTACCAAAAGAACAGGCAAGATGACTTTCAATTTACCAATAATTTCTTGAAGTCGTTTAAGTTAACATTTTATTATGAATGTTTAAGATCCAACAGTCTACACCAAAGCAAAAAATACAAAATATCAGTTGGGCCAATATTATTGGTTATCTAAAGACACAGAATAGAATTTGAAGGAAACAATTTTTTTAAAACTCCCAGAGCCAATATATTTTTTTAAATTATTCCTTAAAAAGAGAAAAGGCCCTCCTAAAAAATTATCTTCAAAGTATAATTTTATGTGCTCCAAAATAATTCCTGCAGGATTACTTCCTCACAGTCCTTTAAAATGATAACCCAACCTAAGAGAGAGAAAAAGAAAGGAAAGAAGAGAGGTAAAGAAGGCAAGACAGAGAAAGACAAAGAAACAGACAGATCCTTGCCAAATATTGTCCACCTCCTGCCCCAAGAAGCACTGAGGTCATGTAGTCCACATACTAAACACAATGGTGCTGTTAAAATGCCTTTGTACTTCTGTGCCTTATCCTGGAGTTCTGCCAACCATTACAATGACACTTTAATTGTTGAAAGAAGTAATTATGCCAAAATCCACAGACTTAATTGGATATTTTCCAACGAAGTTTTCTTTTATTCCCTAAATTCTTGGCATAGTAAGAATATTAGCATTTACAGATTTGCAAAACATCACATGTTTCTGTTATCAGTTACTCTATAATTTTAGGTATTCGATAAATACCACCATCATTTTGTTTGAAAAATATAGCTACAAATCCTTTTGCAGGAAACACTGTTTTTATTTTTTTACCAACATCTAAGAAATTTCAAAACAAATTTAACTTACATTCACAAAACTTGAAATTTCTAAGCAAAATGTTTTCATGAAATCTAATCAATAACTAATGGTTTCCACTGCAACATTCAAAATGCAAAATGCCTGAGTCCAAGATCTGTAAACTGAATGAAGAAGCTAGCTTTAGTTTCAAATACCATGTGTTCTCTCCACCAGGAAACTCTCAGGAACCTAAAGCCTTAATATTTAATCCATTTTATTTGCTTATTCACAAAGCCAGTTTGTTCAAAATTTTAAAGCAGCAGATTAATGAGTCCCAGCATACAGGAGTGGCACATAACTCTTGCTCTATTCCAAATCCCAAACTATACCTTGCCCTGGGTAGCTGCCACACAAATGGATGATAGAAGGGACAACTAAAGATACTACTAGTTGCCTGCCTGATATCCATTTCTGCTTCTCATTAATAGAATCTCAATTTTGTTAAGAATGGCAATGGGCCCAATTTTAATAGATAAATAGACATATATAAATCTATGTTCTCCTGACTCATTTGCAAATGGGGCATCCACATAGCTAAGATATAGTCAGTAAAATGTAAAGGTTACTAAGTAACATCAACTTTTTTGTTTTTAAGATTTTATTTATTCATTCATGAGAGACACAGAGAAAGAGAGGGAGAGACATAGGCAGAGGGAGAAGCAGGCTCCCTGTGGGGAGCCCGATGTGGGACTCTATATCCCAGGACTCAAGGATCATGCCCTGAGCCGAAGGCAGACACTCAACCGCTGAGCCACCCAGGTGTCCCAGTAACATTAACTTTAACAGGGCACCTAGGTCACTCAGTTGGTTAAGCAATTGAGTTTTGGATTCGGCTCAGGCCATGATCTCATGGGTTGTGGGATCAGGCCCCACATCTGGCTCCATATTCAGTGGAGTCTGCTTGAGATTCTCTCCCACTGCCCCTCCCCCACCTATGCTCGCTCACTCTCTCTCTCTCTCTCTCTCAATCTGTCTAAAATAAATATATAGATCTTTAACAAAAAAGAAATAGTTCCTTTAAAAAGGTCTGATTTAGCTGATGTACACCTTTTGCCCTTCCCTCTCCTTTTTTCTCCCTGATGATTCTACATGAGAGCAGAGTTACAGCAACCATCTTAAGCCACAAGGCAAACTTGAAGATAAAAGCTATGGACTAAGCATAGCAGAGCAAAAAAAGACAGTCTAGTATAATGATGACATTATGAGTCACTAACCCATCTTTGTATATATTGCCTAACAAAGAGAGTAAGAAAAAAATAGAGAAACTACATTTTAGAACTTTCTCTCAACCTCCTTTTATTTTATTGCCCCCCTCAGGAACCTTGTTAGATATTTTTCTCCATCAAATTTTCCCCATTGTTTAATACCACAGATACACTGTATATCAGTAAATGTACTGTATATACATCTGTGCTTTATACATGAGAAGAATACGATTACTTTTGTCCCCCAAGAATTAATATTTGCCCCCTTGGATACAATCTCACTCCCACTAAGAATATGTGCTACAAATCAAAGAAGAGTAAGAGAACTCAGAATGACAAACATTCATCCTGTCAGCCATCCTTTCCTACAAGGTTTCTAGAAAGATATGTGTAGAAAAAAAAAAAAGGTCAGACGGCTTTTGCCTCAAACCCTTACACATTCCCTTCTGAATCCTGGAAACTTGAGGTTGAACTAGTTATGAGCTGAGTTTAAGGCCAGTACCAAAAAGGCTGAAAGGCTTCCTTTGCCCCTTTTCCATGAAGCCCATACACGAATCTCAGACCTTTGTACTTTAACACTACAATGGGTAAGAAAGGCCCAGGTGTGGAAGACCACACCCCGTGAGAAGAAGCTGACCCAAGAGAACACTTATCCAATGACAAGGGACAGGGTTGATGTAGGCAGCCACTTCAACCCTTCCCAGAAGATTGACTCAGAGAAATATGACCCAATTACTGTCCTTGGTCCTACTGTTTATTGCCAATTCTTGCATAGCCAATACTATGCTCACCTGTTTCCGCTTTTCCTAAGATGTTAGAAGAAAAATTAGGTATTTAATTGGAAGTCAAAAAAGTATAGGTCAGTTTCTCCATTAAAACAGAATGAAGAAAAATAAAAAATAAATAAAAAAATAAATAAAAAAAAATAAAAAAAAAATAAAACAGAATGAAGAGCCATAGCCATACAGTTTATTTAAAAAGAATGAGAATATGATATTCTAATTATCAAAGAGGAAAAAAAATTATCAAAGAGGGATTTAAGTGGATCCCTGGATCTAACTCCTCCCTAATAGTCTAGAAGCCTCATCCATTATTCCCCCATGCAAACCTTTTATTCCCAGAACATCTGGTTCCCAGGTGATTTCACACTAATTTCATGCCTCTGTGTTGAGTATTTGACCATGAAAGCCTTTCTCCAAGGCATTGCCTTTCTTTACCCATCTCATTCAAAGACAGAATGTTGGTACAGCCTTCTATGGGAAGCATTTCTTGAAATGCCAGTATATTTAAATGTTCTCTTTATTCCAAGGTACCATGAATCTCAGTCACATCTCCTCCCTTAGACATGCTCTCTTAGGACAGGAACCTCATTTCTAAAAGGCCAGTGTTTGGCACAGCACCTGGCACGAAGAAGGTGCTCAACAGTGACTTGGTGAGCAAATAAAGTCAGCATTATAGGAATTAAAACTGTTAATTTATTGGAAAGCTAAATTTTAGGTATTAATTAGAAAATAAATATACAAACATTCATAACTAAAGATATACAGGCATCATGTATGTGGTCTATTATTTAATTTTCTTAACCGGAAAAGGGTTGGGCTTTTTTTTTTTTTTTTTGTCTATTTGATTTTTTTTCTATGATTCTATAACATCGACTGGAAATTTTAAAGAGCAAGAGAAAAAGGAAGAAGGAAAAGCACTCACTGTCTAATACATGATATATAGGTATATAGATCTATACATATATATATTTATAACATATGTATCATAAATATTTAATTATTTCTTATCTTAAAAGTTACCCTTGGGGGTCTCTGGGTGGCTCAGCAGTTTAGCGCCTGCCTTTGGCCCAGGGTGCGATCCTGGAGTCCCGGGATCGAGTCTCGCATCAGGCTCCCAGCATGGAGCCTGCTTCTCCCTCCTCCTGTGTCTCTGTCTCTGTCTCTGTCTCTCTCTATGTCTATCATGAATAAATAAATAAATAAATCTTTTTTAAAAAAAAGTTACCCTTGAAACTACATTCCCAATGAAAGTTTGGGAAAATATATTTATTTGCTCCAAGTCTTAAAATGTATTAAAAGTAACCAATGGAAACACAACAGAGTTCAATAAATTTTGCTTATTACTTAATAGATTCAGCTGACCAAAGAAGGCATACTAATGAGTAAACTTAAGAATTACTTTCTCTATACTTCTCTGACTACAGTAATCATACTATATTACCCAGTTGTATATGTCAAGAATACTATGTAAACTATACATCCACCAACATCAGTAAACTGATAGTGTGTGACTAAGGTGATAATTTTATTTATAGTTCAAACTGTCTGTTGTGCTAAAATGATTGGTGGCTCCCTTCTTCATTTAGAGTAGATAGCATCTCAAAGCACATTTGCCTCAGTTTCAATTTACTTTTTCCTGAGGCCTAATAGCATGTTTTACAAACAAGCACAGAAGCTTTTGAAAATTTAAGAAATCCAAAGAAGAACAGACTATTAGGTTGAAAATAAAACAATCAAGACTAGGGGTGCTTGGGTAGCTCAGTTGGTTAAGGGGCAGACTCTTGATTTCAGCTCAGGTCATGACCTCAGGGTCTTGAGATTGAGCCCCATGTCAACCCTGAGTTGAGCCCTGCCTCAAGGCCCCACAACTGGTTCCACTCTCAGTGTGGAGTTGGCTGGTGAGTCTTTCCTCTTCTTCTGCCCCTCCCCCAACTGGTGTGTACGTGCGCATGCACTCTCTCTCTCTTTCCCTCTCAAATAAATAAATAAATAAATAAATAAATAAATAAATATCAAGATTGGCAGGATCTACTAATAAATCATGGCTATGAGAGTTTATGATAGTATTATTTAACATGGGAAACAGAACAGAGAAATATTAATGGAGTAACCAACTCTATTCAAATCTGAATTTTTTCACCTTAACTAGAATTTTATTAGATAAATATATAATATTTATGTCTGTGAAGTGCTTTTAAATACTTCTTTTTCAGTATAGCACAGATTCTAGAATGAAATGCCTGGGTTTGAATTCAGAATCCACTACATTTTAGTTCAGTTTCTTCTGCAAATTGTGGGCCTGTTGAGGGTGGAATAATAGGAATAATATAATCTTTTATCTTCTGGTGGCGTTGTGATATGCCAACTCAAATTTTCTTCAGATTTGAGACATGTAAAAAAATGATGCCTGAAACTTAAACTGTGTGGGGCACCTGGTGGTGGCTCAGTCAGTTAAGCGTCTGCCTTCGGCTCAGGTCATGATCCCAGGGTCCTGCTGAGCAGGGAGCCTGCTTCTCCCTCTGTCTCTGCTGCTCCTCCTGCTTGTGCTCTCTCATTCACTCTCTCTGATAAATAAATAAAATCTTTAAAAAAGAAAGAAACTTAAACTGTGTAATGGAATCTGAAGTAGCACCTGGAATCAAATATACTATTTCTGTAGCAAAACAAATGAATATTCACAGTAATATAAATAAAAACTTAGCCTCACATCATTCAGGTCAAGTCTGCTAGTAAATAAGTTGAGGTCAATATAAGTTTTGCAAAATGAGTTACAAAAATAATATTTAATTTTCAGATCATTTTGTATTCTGAAATGTAGACAAGAAACTTGAGTACATACTTAGCATATAGTAAGGGGTCAAAAATTTCAGCTGCCATCATCATCACCAACATCATCATCGTTACCACAATTTTTAGAAGCCATAATCATAAGTTATCCTGAAATTTATTTAGTAATTAACTAAACAAATTTGTTTCAGAATGTAACATATCTCCAGAGCAGTAAGTAGTGATTATCTTTTGTCAGCCATAGGCATATGACTTTAGGATAAGCTAGATTTAGTTTTTCATATTGTATCTAAAGTTTTGAGTGATGTGAAAAGGAAAATATATCAAAATAAACACCTATAACTTTAACTTTTTCATCTACTTCCTAGAAAGTCATCAGCTACCCAAAGGCTTCATTCTCTAAGACCTCTCACTATTTTTCTATTGCCTTCCATGAGAAAGGTTAATATAAAACATGGAATGAAAGCTTAAACCAACAAAAGAATCAACACACATTCCAACCACAGCATGTTCAATTCAAATACAGAATGAAATGAATGCCCTGGCATCTAGAGTATTCCACAAGCGTGTGGCAAGTGTTATTTCTAGCCACTTAAAAGCACCAGTGAAAAGAGCTCAAATACTTAGAAAAGAAAAGATCTCCATTCCCATGAGGAGAGGCATTTATTAGCACTTAATGGCCTTCTTTCATTGCCTTTCCACTGACGCATCTCTAATTGTTCCGATTATAATTTCAAGTAACAAAACCAATGATGGTAAAAGCCTATAGTTCAGTGTATGCTTTGTGAAAAGAGGTCTTTAACAGCACAAACCAGATATAAAAAATATATGACAACATGGGATCTGGACAGGCAATATCCCAATAAGGAGAAGGGAGGTGGTATCGAAGGAACACTGGTCAAGAAACCAGCTTAGGTTCTAGCTGTGACCTCAATAGGCCATTTACTCTACAAGAGACTCAGTTTCTACATTATTAAAATGTGAGAACTAAACAATTGTCTTCCAGTGCCTCTGCCACTTCCAAAATTCTATGAATCTCTGAATGCTAGATGTTAACCAAGATACAAAAAATCTAATTCCACCAATGGCATTCTAAGCAACCAAAGGCTTCTTGTTTTCACTTTCATAACTAGGGATGTCAGTATCCATTTTAACTCCAGTGAATGCAAGGACAATGTCTAATATAATCCCCACTACCATGCATGGCATATAGCAGGTATTCAAAAATATTAGAGAGAATAAGAAAAAGGGAGGCAGGCAGTAAAGCAAGAAGGCACAAAGGCACAAAGCCAGGAAGGCAGGATGAAATTGGCTTAATAATTTACTATGGCTACAGCATTGCATGTAAGACAATAATGAAGAAAGACAGTTTGGAATATGGATTTCTTACTTTTAACAAAGATCATTATTAGGGGGTGCCTAGATGGCACAGTCAGTTAAGCATCTGACTCCTGGTTTCAGCTCAGGTTGTGATCTCAGGGTGATGAGAACAAGTACCACATCAGGCTCCATGCTCAGCACAGAGTCTGGTTAAGACTCTCTCTCCCTCTGCCTCTCCCTTCCCCTCGCACTCTCTCTCTTTCAAATAAAAAAAGATCATGTTAGGAAATTTCAAATTTAGATAATAAATTAAATTAGAAAAGATTACAGATATAATATCTGTTAAATGTTTTCTGTCCTCAGAAATTAAGAGTCTAAAAAAACAAATGCAGGCCTATGTGTTAATTGCTGTGATACTTTAGAATAATAGCATAAATTATGCTTTTTAGTCTTGATTATTTTTCCTCATTCTCAGTATTCAATATTAATAAGGGTAGAAAATGAATACTAATCAATAAAAAGTAAAAGGGTAGAAAATGAACACTAATCAATTAAAAATTAAAATTAAAAATTAAAAGTAAAAGTAAAAATAAAAATAATATTTTTTATAAAAATAAAAAACACTGAAGGGTGCCTGGGTAGCACAGTTGGTTAAGCATCTGCCTTAAGCTCAGGTCATGATTTCAGGGTCCTGGGACTGAGCCCTGCATCAGGCTCTCTGCTCAACTGCAAACTGCTTCTCCATCGCCCTCTGTGCTTGCTCTCCCTCTCTCTCTCGCTTTCTGTCACTTTTTCAAATAAATAAATTTTTTTTAAAGAAAATATTTTTTAAAAGAAAAATAAAAATTTGAAAAGATATATACATATATATGATCATTGCAGGATTATTTACATAGAAGCAACCAACATGTCCATTGATGGAAGAATGAATAAAGAAATGTGTATGATAAAATAGGACTCATCTATAAAAAAGAATGAAGTCTTGCCATTTGCAACAACTTGTATTGACCTTGAAATTATTATGTTAAGTGAGTAAGTCAGACAAAAGCAAATGCCACATGATTTCTCTTACATTCTATGTGTAATCTAAAATACAAAATAAACAAAACAAAACCCAGACTTCATAGATATAGAGAACAGACTGGTGGTTGCTAACAGAGAGGGGGATAGGGTGCTAAAATGAGTGAAGAGGATCAAGAAATAAAAACTTATAAAATAAGTCATAGAGATGTAATGTACAGCATGGGGAATATAGTCAATAATATTATATTATCTTTTTTAAGATTTTATTTATTTATTCATGGGAGACAGAGAGAGAAAGGCAGAGACACAGGCAGAGGGAGAAGCAGGCTCCCTGCAAGGAGCCCGAGCAGGACTTGATCCTGGATCCCATGATCACACCCTGAGCCAAAGGCAGACTCTCAACCACTGAGCCACCCAGGCATACCAATATTATACTATCTTTGATGATGAATGATAACTAGAGTTATTAAGGCAATCATTTTTCAATGTATATATACAAAGATTGAGTTACTATGTTGTACACTTGAAACTGATATCATATGTCAATTATACTTCAATAAAAAATAAATAACCAACGAAAGATGAATGGATAAAGAAGATGTGGTTTATGTATACAATGGAATATTACTCAGCTATTAGAAATGACAAATACCCACCATTTGCTTCAACGTGGATGGAACTGGAGGGTATTATGCTGAGTGAAGTAAGTCAGTCGGAGAAGGACAAACATTATATGTTCTCATTCATTTGGGGAATATAAACAATAGTGAAAGGGAATATAAGGGAAGGGAGAAGAAATGTGTGGGAAATATCAGAAAGGGAGACAGAACGTAAAGACTGCTAACTCTGGGAAACGAACTAGGGGTGGTAGAAGGGGAGGAGGGCGGGGGGTGGGAGTGAATGGGTGACGGGCACTGGGGGTTATTCTGTATGTTAGTAAATTGAACACCAATAAAAAATAAATTTAAAAAATAAATAAATAAATAAATAAAAATAAAAGGACCACTTTGACTATCAAAAATAAACCATAGGAGTCAAAGACAGAAGCAAAGAGGAATGTCTGGGTGGGTCAGTCAGTTAAGCATTCAACTCTTGGTTTTGGCTCAGGTCACGATCTCAGGGTCGTGAGATTAAGCCCCGCATTGGGCTCCACAATCAGCACAGGATCTGCTTGAGATTCTCTCCCTCTTCCTCCCCCTCCCTCCTCTCCCCACTCACACCCGCCCCCCCCCCCCCATCTAAAAGAAATAAATAAAACCTTTAAAAAAAAAAAGGGCAGGGAAAACAGGAGATGTTAGACTAACAGAAGCAAAGAATCATGGAAACTTGCACCAGCATCATAGTGATGGAAGTGGTGAAAGGTGGTCAGATTTGGGGCATATTCAAACATACTGAGTCCATCTGGAATTATTTCTGCCTTGAAGCACACATTGTAGGACATTTCTTGTTGTGTCCTGAAAGACTTGGGTTCAAATTCCAGCTCTATCACTCATTAAGTCAATATACCTCAGTTATGGTATTTTGACTCTCAGAGTCCAGGTCTGTAAAATAAAAATAGCATCACATACTCTAAAGGGTTGTTGAGAAGATTAAATAACAGGTAAGACCACATAGCAGGACTTCAATAAATGAGAGCTCCTTTTCTCCCTATTACTATAATTATTTTGTTATAGACATATTTAAAATATAAAAGGGGGTACGTGGCTCAGTCAGTTAAGCATCTGCCTTCAGCTCAGGTCATGATCCCAGGGCCCTGGGATCAAGCCCCACATCAGGCTCCCTGCTCATTGGAGAGTCTACTTCTTCCTTTCTCACTCCATCTGCCTCTCCCACAGCTTGTGCTTGTGCACTCGATCTTTTTCTCTCTCTCTCAAATAAATGAATAAAATCTTCAAAAAAAAAAGCGTTTTGGTTTTATTTTTACAGAGGGCAATTGAACTACAGCTTAAAAGCCTTAGAAATGTTTGAGAAGCTACTTCATTTCTTCAACAAATCTTGGAAAGCTATGATGTTGCAGGCACTGTGAAGAAATTGAACAACCTAGAACAGCCCTTTCCTTCAGAGAGTTCACAGTCTAGCACATTCATTCCTCATTCAACCATCAAATACTGAAATAACACCTTATGTACAAATTGAGGGGGTGGGTCACCTCCTAAAATAAAAACTCTTTACTTCCAAAACAGCCCATTATTCTTTCAGTCTTGAGACTCATGATTTTGATTCTTACAATTTACTTGTATCCATGCTGATTTTCCTCTGTGCAGTCTCTTTAGTCTTCAATAAAATTAATTTTGTGTATCACAAGTTAATATCAACTCAAAATACCTTCATCACCTATCAAGAAACTGTTTCCTAATAACCACCTCATTATGTTTAAAAGTTCTTCTCCTAATTCAAAATCCTTCTCTAAATCCAGTTCACATTAAGTGAATATTTTATGGCTATTCTCATCCCTACCACATACACCAAAAAATAAAAAATTGATCCTCAGTTCCATAAAGACAGGTCTCCCTAGCAACCCTGCCTCCATGTATACCAGATTTATCTGCTCAATGCTTTTGCTACTGTGGCTCTCCCAATCTTAAATACCTTCTGTCTCTTTAATAGAAGTCATTTCATTCAACTCTCACAACCAGTCTGTGATTTAAGCAAGGCAAGCATTATCTCTATATTGCAAATTAGGAAGCCAAGAATTATTTTTAGATTCCCTACTCTCTGCTTATTCAAAAAGGAGAACTGATATTTGACATGAATTTTGAATGATGAGTAAGCATTTTCCAGGTGGTTAGACAAGGACAAGGACATTTCCAGATGGATGCATAAAGGCCAGGGAGGTATAAAAAAGAAGTCCACATACATGTATGGAAACATTCATGTATGCACATAAGCTAAGAATTGCTTCACTACATTTAAGATAAAAAAAATTATATCTTTTTGTTTCTTAATTCAAAGCAGTTCGGACTTCAAGACCAAGATTCATTCACGTCAGTAAGAAATCTAATATCAGATATGTTTAAGGGCTCTTCTCTCACCCCCTGATTTGTATCAGACCTTAAAGGTGATGCAATGAAGAAAAATGTAGTCAAGGCCTTTAATCAGTGACCCATGGTAACCCCTACAGGAGATGCTTATTGTCTACATTCCTGTGGCCCTGTTGGCTTAGCCCCATTGGTAGTATCCAGTGCTTATCCTCCATGCCGCCCTCCCCAGCCTCTGTAGCAAGTTAGTCACAGGGACCTTCACAGTGTATGTCAAAGTCATCTCAGTGGTCAGTCCTCCCTAGTACCCACATAACCATATTCACTTCAGAACCTCCAAGCCATGCTTCAACTAGAATACCAGCATCAACTATCCATAAAAATGGACTATCTCTGATTTCTTCTCCCTGGAAGTTTCTCTTTTCTCTGGGAGAAATCAGCCAATCTTCTAAAGACAACCATCTTTCATCTTTTCAACGATAATGGAGTTTAGTTCTCTCAAAGACTTTAGAAATAGGATGGCCCTAAAAGCTCTGTACCATGGATTCTAAGACCATCAAAAATGTATTTACCTTCCTTGGGAATTAAGGAGGATTTCATCTTTAGGAATGGAGTAGAGAGTCTCCCATTCCCAAGAACAAAACATATGCTTCTTTTAATGATGCAGAATGAACAATAGTATTGTTTTCCTATCTTGCTATAGTAACTTCTTGATAAATTGTCCTGTTACATATCTAACAAATGTTAAGTCTTTCTTCTCCAATTAGATCACAGGCATCCAGTATAATTGTCACAGTAGGCGCCCATATATATTCTGCATATATTTTAGCCAAGTATTATAGAAGCCCATATTTTTAACATACCACAAACCAAACTGTCCTTAAAGTATAGCAAGGTGCAACAGATATAACAAAGCTTATAGAATAGAATAAGGATTATCTCTTTAGCCTAGCATTAAAAGGCATTGCATTAGCTCTCAGTAAAAATCAAGTCTGCATCGGGGCGACTGGGTGGCTCAGCTGGTTCACTGCCTTCAGCTCAGGTCGTGATCTCAAGGTCCTAGGATTGAGCCCTGCATGGGCTCCCTGCTCGGTGGAGAGCCTGCTTGTCCCTTTCTCACTGCTGTTCCCCCTACTCATGCATTCTCTCTCTCTCTCTCTCTCTCTCAAATAAATAAAACCTTTAAAAAAATTAAGTCTATGTCCCTGGTCAATAAAATATTTTTCACAATTATCCTACCAAGCACCAGTTGGTTACAATAAATGCGGGACCCGTGACTGGTGTCCAGTGAAGAATGAATTCTAGCTCTGAGATTATTTTTCCCATAGTAGAACATTTAAAACATAGAACACTTAAAACAGTTTAAAACAAAAGTAAAAACTTTAGAACATTTAAAGTCTATGCAGAATTTCCAGCTATTACCTCTTTTCAACTTACTTAAAAACTTACTCAACTTACTTACTTACCTTTTCTAACAGTAAGTTACATGTCTAGAAATTAAAATTTCAAGTTCCAAGATCAGTTAAAATCCCCAACCAAAATGTCTTCTTCAATTAATTCCCATATCAACAAAGTGCTGCAATGAGAAGACAGTGGATTACAAGGAAGAAAAAGTCCAATCCTGACACTAGCTCTAGGGCCTTAAACAAGCTCCTGAACCCCTTTCACCTGTTCTCTCATTTGTAAAATAGCGATAGTATGCTGACCTTCCTCCAGCATAGTTATGTCATATTTTATTAAATAAGACAGTGCCTGGGAAAGCTCTCTAAAAATTGTAGCATTTAAAAAAAAAGAAGCAAGGCAGTATTGTTAATATCCATCTGGGAGCATAAGTTTAACAAAAAAAGTTACCTCCAAAAAAATGAAAATCAGAAAGACAGCACCAAATACAAAGGAAAAATAAACAAGAAAGTTATTTTTAAGTTACAGTATTTTCTACTGTCCATTCTGTGACATCAAACTATATACATAGACACTCCTTAAAAATTAGTCACATTATACATCTCGTTTTGCTCACTGAGAACTTCTATTTATGGTATTACTCGATTTTCATCCCAGTTCAACCTTTTTAAAAAGTTTTCTGAACATAAGTGTTGTAGAAAATTTTCACCCAGAACACAAAAAAGTACAAGTAGCTTTTTACTATGCCCAGTCCCTGACAGACACCTGACAACCTGTTGATAAAATAATACGAGATTTAAGTCTTTGATCGGTTTTTAAAAAATAATTTATCCTTTTTAACAAAGATTATCACTCTTGAACACATTTCTACAGAGTCAACAACATTCCAGGTCATTACTTTGATTTTAAGCCATTGTCCAGATTTTAGATTCTTGCCTGTAAAAGACAAAAGCATTTCTAACGTCGGGAATTTTGGATCTTAGAAGGTTTCAAGGTTTGTCCTTCCGAAATGTCAACAGGGCTACCAAAATTCAATAATGAGCATTTTTACTTTCAATTTACCATAGTCTGATCTTGTGCCTTGGCAATTCTTTAAGGATAATTTGAAGACTTGTTTCTTTTATGTGGTAAAAGAAATACACTGAACCTTTCATATTTTATTTTTGATAATTTCCATTATAGATTACCATTTCAATTAAAGCTATTAAATATCACAGAATAAAAAAAGAGGAATATTTGTACTCCAAAGCTGATAAAATTAATGTATTCTCCAGGGTCTAAAGACAGTCTGGGATAGGGCTGTTTTAATCTTTAAAAAATCCTATTTATTAACCTTTTTATGATCCCACAAGGCAATAAAGATTTAAAATGCTTTAAAATGTGCTATGGAAATATAAATGTGAGCTGACAATACAAAGCTTCTTCTAGCACCAGGCTTTCTAGAACAACCACACATCACAGCTCTAACTCTTAGCAATTTCTATAAGCACTAATTCTGGGCCATCCTTCAAATAGGTAAAAACAGAGTGAGATACGTTTTGGAAAAGGCCCCAGCTACTGCTATAATTGCCAAAATTCTATTTTAATGGAAAACTATGAAACATATTTAATATACAAAATAGTTAATATCTTCTTGTTGGTATTCTTAACACACAGTATTCCAAGTATTTAAACATCTCTTGATAAAGTCTTCATTTAAAACAGTAATTATTATATTATGCTAAAACACAGTGATATCACAGTGGATATTACAAAGGCCTAAAAACCCTGCACAAATTGAGAGTTTTTTTTTTTAATGATTATTATTGTATTCTTAGGAGGCATTTTACAATGTGCCTTTTAAATAGTGCAGACTATTCTAAATGGGGCTTTAACTCTGTCTCTGTGTGTTTGTAGTATTATCCTGTTTCTAAGTCTTTACTTTTTTCTATTTTGCTATGAGAACATTGGGTGCTACTTCTCCCTACCACCAATGTGCCTGCTTTTAACGTGCCACTCTTTCCCTGCTAGTTCTACTTGGTAGTGGGCATCAAGGTCAGATAACCCAATGTAGGAGAACTGCCAGGAAGCAGGCGTGTTCTGGGCACAGTCAGCCTTGTTCACCTAAGGGTACCCAGAGGGGCTTTGCTGTATTATCTTGGCTACTCACAGCCTATTTAATTTACCTCTTGTCTCCCAAGGTTGTCTTTTAGCAGGGTTATATGGAAAATTAAGGATGTGATATACTCTCTACAGCATAATACACCATATTGTTGAACTGTCAAAATTACAAAACTGAAGACAAAAGCATTTTTGAATTTCTGCATTCTGGCCAGGTGAGGTGAGACTACAATAATGCCACCTCTTATACACAATGGACTCTATACATTTCAAAGCAGTGACAATATATGTATACTATTGACTTCAGTTCTCTTGACAGGAAAGAAGCGAGGTACAATGGCTCTTACTACCTACCTGTTACAAGTGGAGAAAGAGACAAGGAGGGCTTAAGGGATGCATGTGTTGTTGCAGGAGTTCACAAGGGACAGAATTGAGGCTACAGCTTGATATTCTGATATCCTGTCCTGAGCTTTTTCTAAAGAAAGAACTGCGTCCCAAAGAAGTTAGTTGTCTTATACATCGAGTTCTCTCTCCAGGGATCTGTACCACTTTCAAAGATCACATCACTAATACATAAAGAGGAATATGTCAAGAAATTTTATTCTCTACATATTATAAAGGTTAATCAGTTTACATTAGGAAAAAAATATTTGTTTAGATCATAGGTTAAGCTACAGAGACAAAGGAAGTTGGGGTAAGAGGGAAAACTTAAAGGCTCAGATCTTATACTTTTGAGGGCAAAATAGAAAAAAGCAAAGACTTAGAAACAGGATAACACTACAAACACACAGAGGCAGAGTTAAAGCCCCATTTAGAATAGTCTGCATGTTAGTAGATAAGCATATAACATCACTCTGATATCTTTGAAAGATCTTGGTACAGTTATGAATTTGTGCTCAAAACCTCCTTTCTTCTTTCCTGCTCTGAGTCATCCTTGCAACCAGACTCTCTCCCACATTTTCAACCCCCCCTCTCAAGTGGTTCTTGTAAGAGTATTCCAGGAGACACCTAGGTGGCTCAGTCAGTTAAGCAGCTGCCTTCAGTTCAGGTCATGATCCCAGAGTCCTGGGATAGAGGTGTTTCCCACTCCACCCACCCCCACCCACCCTCAGGTGCCCTACTCAGCAAGGAGCCTGCTTCTGCCCCTTCCCCCGCGCCCCTGCTCATGCAAGAACCAGGATCTCACTCCTGTCTTAAATAAATAAATAAAAATCTTAAAAAAAATTCCAGTTCTCCATCCTTGGGGGGAAGAAACAAGCAAACAAAGGACCACCACCCTCTCTCTCCAGCCTCATTTCACTCATCCCCTCCCACTCACTGTCACCACTCACTGTCACCCCTCACTGCTTCCTCTACTGCCAAGTTTCTCAAGATATTCTAAAATCATGCCTCCACCACTGAAATTTAGGCCAACCTACCTCACCGTTGAAGATACCCCCACCAATGACCTTATTTCTAAAAGCAACAGTGTTCCCAGAATTTATCTTCCCTTGTTCTTTCAGCAAACTTGATATTGCTGACCTCTCTCTCCTCTCCTGATGCTTTCTCAGCTAACCTCCCTCACTACATCCCCTCCCACTTTTCCTCCCTCTTCTCCTTCTCAGTGTCTTTCATTGTCCACTCCTTGGATTTTTATCAGCCATCTTCTCAGTCTACATGTTCTCCATCAGTGGTTTCATCCACTCCCCACTAATAGTTGCCATTCTTGACTCTGCAATCCTAATCTCTCTTCTGAGCTCTAGACTTCTAGTTGTTATATCAATATATCGCAAGCACTCCAAACTTATCATGTTCCAAACTGAACACACTGCTCTCCCAATCTGTTCCTCCTTAGTTTGGATTTTTTTTTCCTCCTATAATAGTGAATGACACCACCAACCAAGCAAAAATCTGGACGTTCTCCCTGATTTTCTCCCTACCCTTTATTTTCTTAACTCAAACCCTCATAAAGTATGTATTGCCAGTCCTCCTTCACTGGGCAATAAACTCTTATTCTGCTGTACACTAAACTCTCTGCAGTGCCCTAGAGATCCTATCTTCTTTCTTGCACCTTGCCTTTGCATATGCAGTTACCTCTATCTGGAGTACCCTCCTCCCTGCCCCCACGTCTTTCAAGACTCACCTCAGCGATCAGCCCCTATAGGACTTCTGTTACTCTGCCAAGGCTGGGCTATGATATCCCTACTCTGAAATCCATATTATTTGTAGAAACCTATATTGTAGAGCCAACTATGTTATATTTGCCTATTTTCCATCTTCCCAACCATACTGTTAACTCCTAGAAATCAGGAACCATGTCTTATTCATCCTCATGTATTCAAATTTTAGTATAATTCCTGGTATATCATAGGCCCTCAATTAATGTTTTATGAATGAAAAAAAAAAATCAAACCCTGGTAACTTCCATTGTCCACATTTCTGTGCTTCTTTGACATTTGTTACTACTCTTCAAAAATCCTACCCATTCTTGAATGCCCCATTGAAATATCATTTCATTTATGAAACTGTCCCTGATTCCCACCCTGTTCTCTTATTTCTCACTTCTCTTATGGCAGTTAACTGCAATGCAAAGCAGACAAAGAAATCTAAGCACTTACTTTTCTATTATGCTATTCTATTACAGAAGGCCTGAAGTAAAGGATAATTCAATTCATCCTTGTCTCAAAACTAGTATTCCTTACTTAGGATTCTTTAGAGGAAGGCACATTCACATTTGAAAGAAACCAAAAGCAACACACTAGCAAAAACCTCCTCTGCACTAAAACTCAGCAGCATCTCACAATAGAGCTTTCAAAAGGAGTTACAGATCCTGTGTGTAGTGCCGCTTACAAGCCATCACATGGCAGCAGCAGGGACAACACACCAGCACCAAATCGGAGACAAAGAGCAGAGATGAAGCCCGCTCTGTTCCTGCTGACGCTACTGAGGCCACTGCTCTCTCAGCTGGGCTAACAGCAAACAGGCCTAGGGCAGCCTGCAGCCCAGTGAGGCAAGCAAGCAGAGAAGCATCCCAGAGCAGTGGTCCACTGCATTCGAGGGCACTGCTGCCCTACTTCACGTAGCTTCGAATACACCTCATCATCTCTTTCTTCTAAAAATGAATAGCATAACCTCCTCTTCCATTAACAAGATTCAAATGAAACCGTGAATGGAAATAATACAGTAGTCCCTCTCTTACCCACCGGGGATACATTCCAAGACTCCCTGTGAATGCCTGAAGCCAAGGATAGTATGGGACCCTATATATATGGTTTTTCCTACACATTCATACCTATGATAAAGTTAATTTATAAATTAGGTACATGCAAACGCCTGGGTGGCTCAGCAGTTAAGCATCTGCCCTCGGCTCAGGGCGTGATCCCACGGCCCTGGGATCAAGTCCCACATTGGGCTCCCTGCATGGAGCCTGCTTCTCCCTCTGCCTATGTCTCTGCCTCTCTCTCTCTCTCTCTTTCTCTGTGTGTGTGTGTGTGTGTCTCATGAATAAATAAAATCTTTTAAAAAAGTATAAATTAGGTACAATAAGAGATTAACAACAATAAGTAGTAATAAAATAGAATAATTATAATAATATGCTATCATAAAAGTTGTGTGAATGTGGTCTCTCTAGAAATATCTCATTGAACTACACTCATCCTTCTTCCTGAAATGTGAGATGATAAAATGCCTACATGATGAGATGAAGAATGTGAATGATACAGGTATTATGACATGGCATGAGGCTATTGACCTTCTATGATCTGTCAGAAGGATGATCATCTGCTTCCAGACCACAGCTGACTGCAGGTAACTGCAACTGCAAAAGCAAAACTATTGATAAAGGAGGGACTGCTGTATAAACATCCAAAAAGAGGGGAACCTATCATACAATGGAACACTAGTAATCATTAAGAATGGTGTAACAGAATAATTATTAACAGGAAAAAAAATTACTCTCTACTATTAAGTGAAAAATCAAATTTACAAACCTAAATATACAATATATCTAATATATGTATATATACATATATATACATATATTACATTTTCAAATCATACAACAGCATAATATAATATAACATAAGATAAATCTATGCCTAAATATTAAAAGTAGTTAACGTCTGGATGACTAGATTGTGGGTGATTTTTATCTCCTTATCATTTTATCTGTGTTTTCTAGATATACTTCAATGAACGTGTATTTCTTCTTTTTTTTTAAGATTTTATTTATTTATTCATGAGAGACAGAGAGAGAGAGGGAGAGGCAAAGGGAGAAGCAGGCTCCATTCAGGGAGCCCGACCTGGGACTCAATTCCGGGAACCCAGGATCATGCCCTGGGCCAAAGGCAGACGCTAAACCACCGAGCCACCCAGGGTGGTATATTTCTTTAATATGGCAAAACAAGTTTCTGAAAATGAAATCATCTCTTGATTAAATTCTAGGTATCTCTGGGACGCCTGGGTGGCTCAGCGGTTGAGTGTCTGCCTTTGGCTCAGGGCGTGATCCTGGAGTCCGGGAGTCCCACATGTGTCTCTGCCTCTCTCTCTCTGTGTCTCTCATGAATAAATAAAGTCTTTTAAAAAAAATTCTAGGTATCTCTAAACCTTCATAAGTATATTCCATTTTTTATTCATATCTTAAAGACTTAAAATATTTTTTTTATCTCAGTCTTACCAGGTCCTAAAGGTAATGGAGCTAGATTTACAGGATCATTAAGTCCACAAAACATCATGGTATGCTCAATAAAATGTTTACTTGTAAAACATGGTTCAAAATGAAAACAATAATAAGAAATGTACTCATTTTAAAATAGTTTCTTATTCAGAAAATAGGTTGCAACAAAGTCAGAAAAGCAAGGTTAAATTCTGCCACTGGCCAATTAGAACAAAGATCATATTTTTATTATGTTCATCTATAAAATATAGAAAATGCCAGATTATTAGCAGTAAAGGAAGTTCCTGTCAGATGGTAGGTTCTATCTATCTTCACATTAATGAATGAGATGATTTGAAAAGATTCATTTTTTATTCATTTAGCAGATATTTATTAAACATTCACAATAGAATAGCATGTGCTAATTTAGGTTTTCGACCAAAGCAGCAATTCTTCACAGCATCCTTAGAATCAAAAGATTGTCAAAAGATAGATATGATTATTCACTACTGCCAAATCTCTGACATCTGTTCTACTCATTAAAGGTCTACCCTTTAAAAAAATTAAGAATAAATAATAATAAAGGTCTATCCTTGACATCAGTGGAGTAGAATAATAGCCTATGTTATTTGAGAAAAAAAAGTCTTTAAATAAAGGACTCAGGGAGGGGGAGCTTATATTAATTAGAGAAAGGAACATAGTATGAAATTTAAGTTAGACATTTAGAAGGGGCAAAACAAATCTACTCATGAAAGTCCTGTTCATTTTTTATTTTGATATTTATTTTTGAGGTACACACTTTACAAAATAAAAAAAGGTGGCAACTTTATATCCATTGCCAAAGTTTGGGGTTGTTTGTTTGTTTGCTTTTTAACTGACTTATGAAATTCAGCAGTCTGGGAGCCACTGGTTCCAAGAGCATTTTAGCCACCCGTTCTGGCTGATATACAATCTGAAACCCTGCCCCCAACACAATGTCATACATATAGAAGACACTCAAAAAATACTGTTCAGTGAAGAAATGTAACCCAGTTTCAAAAAGTAGCTTGGGGATCACTTGAAGATGGTCTTGAAGGATGTTTGAAAATAAATCAAGAAATGAAGCAATATGTTAAGGTTTTAAGTAAGGGAGGTTGGCTCTAGAGAGCAAGATTTCCCAACGCTGCCTACTAGTTTGTAACTCATTGTTAACACTGCCTAAAATCCTAACCTTGAGTAGAAGATACTTGGATGAATGTCTACTCTTCTTTGAAAATATAAGTAATTTGGAGAAGATTAAGGGATGCAACCATTTGACAGGACTGTTGTATCAGAGAAATTACAGGAATTTTGTCATAGTGTTTATTAAATGTGTAAAATATATACTTAAGATTATGATATCTTTATGATAACTTAAAACTTAAGTTTTAGCTACTTCAATGTACCTGCATGTAAATAATACACTGGCTTACATTTCAAGTTATATTAGAACAAATCTCCAAAAACTGCTGGATTTTTAAATCAAAATTGGTCAAATATTAACCAATTAAAAATAATTTCAGGTATATGACTCTGTAGTGATGAATACATGATACTATACATTGTCAAAACCTAAAAAGCTTTATAGCACAAAGAGTGAAACCGAATGCATGCATTTTTTCATTATTAATGACCCCAGAATAAAATGCAGAACGTGAAAAAATAATCTAACTGTATCACAAATGTATGAAACAACCTCACATAAAGGTATGGGAGTGGGGGAAGTGCTGACTTAATTAAGGGGTAATGAGTGAAATCTGCAAGACTAAAGGTGAAAGGAAATAGTATATAACCACTGCACTCTAACTGATAAAGCTATAAACCCCAGAGATACAAGTTAACAATTCTGTTACTGCTATATATGTGTACTGGAATGAACAATTAAGTAAATAAATGGATGGTCAGAGCCAAGTTCCTTCCTTTTGGGATGAGAAATTACAGATAAGCAAGAAAGAATCATCCATGTGGTAATGGATTAGAGTTGGAGATATCAATATGAATCCATGTTTAATTTATCATCAATGCAGATGGTCATATTCAGAGATAGCTATAAATATGTGTATATACACAGGTTAGTATACACATATAGATCTCCCTGCTCTGTCAGCTGAGAGGGCCTAGAAGCAACTACATACCAGTAGCAATGAGCACACCATCCAGATCTTGGTCTCTAATATCATTCTCCATAAAAGGAACCAGGGCTCCTTGGAGAAACAGCTGATTCTGGAACTAGAGCAGGAAACAGAAAGGATGATCCCAGAGCATCTTACAGTGAAAGAAAGTAAGGAAGTGCTCAAAATACACACATGCACAAACACAATGATGGAAGTCTGTCAAAGGGATACAGGAGCCAACTGAAAGAGCTCCCTAGGGAATAGACTGAGCAACAAAATAAAGTAGTGTTGGATTATAAACCAAAGAATAAAATAAATACCCATGAGTGCATTTTGATGCAAATAAATGACAAAATAAATAAATAAATGGAGAAGAAGAAACAAATCTGCCTTGCAGAAGAATTCCAAGTAATTTACGTAAACAATCTACCCTCAGGAAAGAGGAGCAGAACTCCCACTACTTAAGTGTAGGTTGTGCATAGTGACTTCCTCCCAAAGAGCAGAGTAGGTGCAGGGAGAAACCTGGCAAACATTACCTCAGTTGTAAGCTAATGGTCAACATCAATAGTAACAAGTCATGCTGGGGCACCTGGGTGGCTCCATTGGTTAAGCATGATTTTGGCTCAGGTCAAGATCTTAGGGTTGTGAGATGTAGCCCCACATCAGGCTCCACACTCAGTAGGGAGTCTGCTTGAGATTCTCTCTCCCTCTCCCCGACCTCTCCACCCTGTGTACATGAGCATGTGCACACTCTCACTCTCCAAAATAAATAAATAATTCTTTTTAAAAAAAAATAGTAATAAGTCATACTGATATGGTATGTACCCTTGATAGGAAGCAATGAAAAGGGCAATTTCCCTCTGTGGTCTTTCACCCAAAAACATAAAACCACATGATAAAAACATCAAACAAATTCCAATTAAGAGACATTCCACCAAATACCTGATTGATACTCTTCAACACTATCAATATCATCTAATACAAGTGAAGTCTGATAAACTGTCATAGTCAGGAAGAGCCTGAATAGACATGATCACTAACTGCAGTATGCTATCCTGGATGGGATCCTAGGAGAGAAAAAGGCCAGGAGGTAAAAACCAAAGAAATATGAATAAAATACAGACTTTAATTAATAAAAAATACATCCATATTGGTACAATAATTGTAACAAATGTACCATACTCATATAAGATTTTAACAATAGGAGAAATTGGATGTGGAGCATACGGGAGCCCTATGTACTAACTTTGTCATTTTTCTATAAATCTAAAAGTGTTCTAAAATTAAAAGATATTTAAAATTAATTTGAAAGGAGCTGAGATATCCACTGCATATGATGATTATCCATTTATACCTCCAGCCCCATTCCTTTGTGTGTGTGTGTGTATTTTTTTATTGGAGTTCAATTTGCCAACATAAAGCCTAATATCCAGTGCCCCCTTCAGTGCCCATCACCCAGTCACCCCATTCCCCTGCCCACTCCCCCTTCCACTACCCCTTATTTGTTTCCCAGAGTTAGAAGTCTCTCATGTTCTGTCACCCTCACTGATATTTCCCACTCATTTTTTCTCCTCTCCCCTTTATTCCTTTTCACTATTTTTTATATTCCCCAAATGAATGAGACCATATAACGTTTGTCCTTATCCAGTTGACTTACTTCACTCAGCATAATACCCTCCAGTTCCATCCACGTTGAAGCAAATGGTGGGTATTTGTCGTTTCTAATGGCTGAGTAATATTCCATTGTATACATACACCACATCTTCTTTATCCACTCATCTTTCGATGGACACCGAGGCTCCTTCCACAGTTTGGCTATTGTGGACATAGCTGCTATAAACATCGGGGTACAGGTGTTCAGCCATTTTACTGCATCAGTATCTTTGAGGTAAATCCTCAGTAGTGCCATTGCTGGGTCATAGGGTAGTTCTATTTTTAACTCTTTGAGGAACCTCCACACAGCTCTCCAGAGTGGCTGTACCAGTTCACATTCCCACCAACAGTGCAAGAGGGTTCCCCTTTCTCCACATCCTCTCCAACATTTGTTGTTTTCTGTCTTGTTAATTCTCGCCATTCTCAACTGGTATGAGGTAGTATAGTATCTCATTGTGGTTTTGATTTGTATTTCCCTGATTCCAGCCCCATTCCTAATACTATATATTGGCATCAACCACCTCCAGCTTTCTAAATGGGAAACTCAGAACTGATGTTTTGATCATGGCAGCCTTTTCACTTTGATATTCTTCTACTCTTGGGTAGACTGTTGGCCATCCCAGCAGTTTGGTTGCAATACCACATAAAGTCAATTACATGGAAAGATTTTCAGAAATTAATGTATTTTTAAGAACCAGATTTTTCAAAAACCACATATAGTGACTTTTAGAAACTATGTCCATTGTTATTTTACCTTCAGTTCAGGATACATGACTGCTTACTTTTTGCTTCTATGATTACTAATAAACAAGACCAAAAATATATCCTCCTAGATAGATTTATAAACACCCTCCCCCTCCATACACACACATATATACTCTAGAGTGAACTATGTCACCTCTATAAATCTCAAATTTATTTTGCAGAAGCAGTGTCAAAAAAAAACAAGTGCCAACTTCATGATTCCTTTTCCCATTGAAAGTTACTTGTAAGTTAATTCAACTGACATCTAAAACTTCATATGAATTCTTTTTAATTCAGAAAGTCAAGGAGTAGCTGCTGGTAGCTATTGTTCTAACTTTACATATGTTATGTTAAATGCATATTTTAAAGTTAGTTTTACTACAGGAAAGTCACCAAGTCAATTTTAAATAAATCTGATTATGTTTTAACTCTAGGAAAGCATCTGTTAGTTTTCTAGGAAAATGAATCAACTAGTAATTTTTTTCTACTTGGCCAGAAATGCTACTTCTATATAAATTCATGGAATAAGTACTTCCATACAAGGCTGAAGATAGCTTTAAAAAGCCAAATCTTAAAATAAAATTGTTAAACAGATTCACTATGAACACTATTTTTAGCATCCCTCTTACAGTACAATATCAAACTAAGCTTTAAATATGGCCTTACAAAAGGGGCTGCTGCTAGGCTCTATTCTTCTCTTTTGATGTGAGCTATAAAGAATTTGAACATAAAATGTAAATAAGAATGCCTAGGGATCCCTGGGTGGCGCAGCGGTTTAGCGCCTGCCTTTGGCCCAGGGCGCGATCCTGGAGACCCGGGATCGAATCCAACGTCGGGCTCCCGGAGCATGAAGCCTGCTTCTCCCTCTGCCTGTGTCTCTGCCTCTCTCTCTCTCTGTGTGACTATCATAAATATAAATAAATAAATAAATAAATAAATAAATAAATAAATAAATAAATAAATAAATAATGCCTAGCCAAATAAATAGCTCATTTTAAGGTACTACATATCATATCATATCAGCCATGGAAGAGAGGTTTTTATAAGGGATCCCCAGGCATTATAAGGTGGTTTTAATGTTCAACTACCTCTTTCTTCCTCTTGTTCTTTAACTGATAGATCCCCACACTGAGAACAGATATCTGAAGAACTGTATCCATGATCATCATTTGATTCATTGATCTTACTACAAATAATTAGGGATGGTTTGGAGACTAGAGACTGGTAAACATGTAGTTTTTCTCATTGACTTTTTCTTATATCCTTGTTCTCAGCATTAAATATCACTAAAAATCTATAAATTGTGACTGGTAAATTATAATCAGGGGAATGCAAAATGAGGTTTAAATTCAGATTAGGGTGGACTACAACATATCTAGACATCATGCAAGCATGGTGGCTACACCAAATACATTAAATAGTAATGCTATAAAGAAACATACTTAAATCCAAATGTTTCACCTCCTACAACTATCCCTGGTGAATATTCAGTCAGTTTCTACAATGTATTTCCAGTAAAGAATAGTTTTAAGGAGGCTTTTCATCTTCCCTACTCAGCAATCTTATCTTCTACTATCTTCTGGAAGGAGCTTCAATTTTAAAAACAAATAAGAGTCCTTTCTCCTGTCTTTAATTTGTTTTTATTAGTTTGTTTATTTGCCCTAACCTTATCATAAACCTCAGCTAATTCCCAGTTTTAGCCTCCCTGACATTATCCTACATAAACTTTCACATATATTCTTTTCCAGTCATTGTCAGGGAGTAGTTAGTAGCCACTGTTCTAACTTTGAAATATGTTCTGTTAGATGCATATTTTAAAGCCAATTGTACTATATAGGAAAGTCACCAAATCCATTTTAAATGAAGGCTACTCTTGTATTTATCCTCAGTAAAAGCTCCTTCCTTGATATTTTGTATATTTCCTGTGACCTTTGTGCTCAGTCTATATCACTGACTTTGTTAGATAACTACCTTGCCATAAATCTTTCTCTACTGTTCAGATCATTTACATGTAAATCATCAGAATTTCATTTTTCACTATCAGCCATCTTCATGGGTCACAATTCCTTTAAAATGTCTACTTTTTTTTCTCTAAGCTCCTTAAAATCTACCTTCTTTTTTGTTTTGTTTTGTTTTGCTTTGTTTTTATTGAAGTTTGATCTGCCAACATAGAGTATAACACCCAATGCTCGTCCCATCAGGTGCCCACCTCAGTACCCGTCACCCAGTTACCCCAATCCCCCACCCATCTCCCTTTCTGCAACCCTGTGTTCGAAAATCTACTTTTTCTTTTTTCTTTTTTTTAAGAGAGAGAACTCAGGCAAAGGGCCAGGCAGGGCAAAGGTAAAGGTAAAGAGACAATCTTAAGCAGGCTCCCACACCCAGTAAGGAGCCCCAGGAGGGGCTCTACCTCACAACCCTGAGATCATGACCTGAAATAAAACCAAGAGTCGATGCTTAACTGACTGAGCCACCCAGGCTCCCCAAAATCTACTTTTTAAAAATTATATGCAGTACCACCTTGCCTTGACATTATAAACTCTAATAAGAGAAAAAAAAAAAAAAAAACTAATAAGGTCACATTTCCCAGAATTCCTTTTAAGGCCATATCAGCAATATATTCTTTGTTTGTCACTTTTATAGATATAGAATCCTAATCCTCTTCACTGGCTTCTTCCACCTTCAAAGAGATGACACTTTGGAAAGATAAAAGAAGAATGCATCAGGTGCTCTGGCTTAATGCTAATTCACATCTGTATAGCGCTATTTTCAAAATATTTTCATATGCATTATCACATCTAATCTTCATGATAAACTTATAAATTTGGAAAGACAGGTGTTATTGCCTGAAGGTTGAAAACAGTTAAAATTATTTACCTAAGGCCACAAGGCCAAGCAAATGTTAATTGAGAGTCCTTTCCATTATAATGCCTTCCTCTTCTTTTAGCAGAATCAGACTTTCAGCCAAAAATAAAATGGTAGAAAATCCCATTTCTATTATTTCTTCCATCTATGCCAGTTTTATAATCTATATTAAGAAATCTTATTTCTTTCTTAAGATTTTATTTTTAAGCAAACTCTCCACCCAGTGTAAGGTTCAAACTCACAACCCTGAGATCAAGAGTCATACTGAACCAGCCAGGTGCCCCAGAACTCTTAACTGTTTCTAATAGCTACAGAGTTTGTTCTCTGGGAAAGTGATGTTATTTCCCATCTACTGAGAAAAATGAATTTCATATGACCTTAGTTTTATTCCCAGCTCCACTATCTTTTCACTGTATAACCCTGAGAACTGGCTTTAAAACTTTATTGCAAATATAACATTATTATTTTCTCATACTTGAAAAGCAAATGTTTTTCCTAACCATAAAGAAAAACAAAAACCTCTATATTCTTAACATACAATGATAATAACGAGCTGACTTCTAACTATAATATAATATTGTTAAATTGTATATAATACATATTACATAATACATGACTTCTAACTGTAACATTTATAATATATTAATATATAATTATATATAATTTCTATATTTCTAACTATATTTACATTAATATATAATTCTGTTTATGTATTATATAAATATAAAATTATAATTATAATATATATTACATATAATAAAATCAGAAATACTAAAAAAAAGAAAGTAGAAGATAATCAAGAATTTCTTGACCACAGGAGTATTAAAATATAATTTTTATAGTAATAAAATTAAAATATAAGACCACCAGAGAGCATCATGGAATCACAGCCTTTCTTAAAAATTTAATCAGATTGTAAGGATTGGTTTATATATATATTCTAAAGGTTCCATTTGTTTCAATTGGGGAAAAAGACAATGGGAAAAAAATTATATTAACAGGTCACGCCTCAAAATAACTTAACAATATGGTTATAATATATTAATAGTGAATGAAATAAATCTCAAATATTTTCAAATATTGACAAGACAGATACATATTTACACATACACGTAGGTTGCATAAATGTGTTTATAAATTATCAAAGGAATGTTAAAACAGAGTAGAAATTTTGTGAATCACCTATTTAACCAAGTAAATAAAGTACAGCAAAAATAAATACAAGGTTTACCTTTTTTTTTATGGGTCCCAAATTCACTGGGAAAAGATCCATAAGAATGGAATGATTTGATACAGCATAGGGAATATAGTCAATAGTATTGTAATAACAGTGACAGATGGTAGCAGATGAGGAGAACAAAGGCAAAAAACTTGTAGATAAAATTAAATTTCCTTCAACTTGCAGCCCACTGACAAGTACTTGAGACAGGCAGAGTGACATTCCTCAAGGAACTCAACTGCCTTCATGTTAATGTTCTGCTAGAGGCAAAAAGTAACCTTAGCTTGACAAGGTTGATCCCTCCAGGATCCAGTAAATCTTCTTTAACATAGGAAATCCTTTTGAAAACTTCCTTTATCTCTGCCCCTCCCAATTTAGAGGTATACAATCAACCTCTCCTCACAATCCCAGGGCAGCAGTTCCTGCCCACCTGTCCTGTCCCATACTTTAATAAAAACCCCTTTTTACCCAGGAAACATTCCAAGAATTCTTTCTGGATCGTTCACTCTGGGCCCACATCATATCAATAGCTACACTTGTGATGAGCATAGCATAACACATAGAGTTGTTGAATCACTATGTTTTATAACTGAAACTACTGCAATGTTGTGTGTCAACTATATCGGGGAAAAAAAGAAGAATGGAACGAATTTGCTACTCTGATACATGCTGGCAATAATAAAGGTAAACCAAATAACTTACGTTATATAAAGACTAAGAATTGACTTTACAGTTTATGCATCCATGAAAACTATAGAAAACCTTTTAAATACTACATGTAAACAAAATTTTAAGATTCTGCCTCGAGAATGTATACCTTGTATATAGAGAAGAGACACTCTGCATTAAGAAGTAACAGTCACTATTTCAGGGCTATTATGGTCCTTGGGTTCTGATTCCAGCGTGACCTTGGGCAAGAGACCTTATATCCAAATAACCTTATTTTTAAAATGAGGATGTAAGATTGGATAACTTCTATAGTCCTAATATCTCTAGAAACTTGTGATTTTAGGAATAACAGCATAAGTCTACTAGTCTGAAGGTAATCAATTTTAGATCTCCAGCAGGAAATAGGAAGTTCCTTGTCCACAACCCATAGGTAATTGGGGTTTCCCTCACAGCAACATCTCCAGTAATTCAATTGCCTAATAAATCTACCTTCCCCTGTTCTTGATGATAATATGTTATTATCCAATCATATCACATTAAAATATAATTCTACTATAACCAATGGGAAATAACTTTCTAGTAAGAAGACATATAATGAGTCTTTCAAACATTAAACCAGAAAAGATGATAACTCTACGCCAACTTGCAAAACAATTCAGCTTTAAGAGAGCTATGTGAATCTGAAGAAATGTTTAGTGTAGTCATTAATCAAAAGCCTTGTAAATGACATTACTAGACACATGTTCATTGCTAATGACTTCGTAACTTAATCCTCAGATTATAAAACTGAAAGTTTTATGTTTGCCCTTTCTTATTTCAAATTCAAGCCATAGCCAGAACACAATAAGCTTTGATTCTAACTCCTCTGTTAAGGGCTCCCATATTATTCCAAAATTCCTAAAAGGGTAATGTAAATAACAAAGGCAAAGGTAATTTTCCAGGTAAGAAGTTACTGCCCAAAGGGATTCTTTAAAGAGAAGGGAGTGGGGTAGAGGAGGGAGAGACAAAAGAAAGGATCATTGAACTTCATTTTAGCCACCCTAACACCAGCCCCCCAGGTGTTTCTTATACAAGCATGTCTCATTTTACTGTACTTCACTTTGTTGCACTTTGCAGATACTGCATTTTTTTTACACATTGAAAGGTTTGTGGCAACCCTTTGTCAAGGAAGTCTATCAGAGCCATTGTTCCAGCAGCATTTGCTCATTTCATGTCTCTATGTCACATTTGCTAAGTCTCAAAATATTTCAAACTTTTTCATTATTATTATATTTGTTATAGTGATCTGGGATCAGTGATCTTTGATACTACTATTGTAATTGTTCTGGGGCATTAAGAACTGTACACTCATATAAAACAGCAAACTTAAACCACAAATGTTGCATGCCTTCTGACTGCTCCATTGGACTGTTCCCTGTCATCCCCCTCTCCTCCAGCCTTCCGAATCCCTAAGACAAAACAATACTGAAATTAGGCCAACTAATAATCCAACAATGGTCTCTCAGTGTTCAAGTCAAAGAAAGAGCTGTACATTGTTCAGTTTAAATCAAAAGCTAAAAATGATTAAGCTCAGTGAGGAAGGCATGTCAAAAGCTGACATAGACCAAAAGCGAGGCCTCTTGCTCCAAACAGCCAAGTTGCAAATGCAAAGAAAAAATTCTTGAAGTAAATTCAAAGTGCTATTCCAGTGAATAGAGAAATGATAAGAAAGTGAAACAGCTTGGGGTGCCTGGGTGGCTCAATTGGTTAAGTGTCCAACTCTTGATTTCGACTCAGGTCATGACCTCAGGGTCCTAGAATTGGGCCCCACTGTGGGCTCCACACTCAGCAGGGAGCCTGCTTGTCTGCCTTTCCCTCTGCCCCCTCCTCACAGGTGTGCAGGCATGCCTGCGCTCTCTCCCTCTCTCTTTCTAAAATAAATAAATAAATAAAATCTTCTTTTAAAAAGAAAGTGAAACAGCTTTATTGATGATATGAAGAAAGTTTTAGTGGTCTGGACAGAAGACCAAATCAGCCATAACATTCTCTTAAACCAAACCCTAATTCAGAACAAAGCCTTCACTCTCTTCAATTCTGTGAAGCTCAGAGAGGTGAGGAAGCTACAAAGAAAAGTCTGAAGCCAGCAGAGTTTGGGTCATGAGATATAAGGAAAGAAGCCACCTCTAAAACATACAAGTGCAAAGTAAAGCAAGTGCTGATGTAGAAGCTGCAGCAAGTTATCCAGCAGATCCACCTAAGATAATTAATGAAGGTGGTTACACTAAACAACAGAATTTCAGTGTAGATGCAGTTTTCTTCTGGAATATGCCATCTAGGATTTCCATAATTAGAGAAGAAAAGTCAATATCTGACTTCAAAGGACACACTGACTCTCCTGTTAGCAGCTAATGCAGCTGGTGACTCTAAGTTGAAGACAATGCTCATTTACCATTCCCAAAACCCTAGAGCCCTTAAGAATTATGCTAAATCTACTCTACCTGTGCTCTAGAAATGGAACAACAAAGACTATATAACAGCACATCATCTGTTTACAACATCATTTACTGACTTTTTTTTAAGATTTTATTTATTCATAAGAGATAGAGAGAGGCAGAGACATAGGCAGAGGGAGAAGCAGGCTCCATGCAGGGAGCATGATGTAGGACTCGATCCCAGGACCCTGGGATCACAACCTGAGCCAAAGGCAGACGCTCAACCCCGGAGCCACCCAGGTGCCCTGTTTACTGAGTATTTTAAGCCCACTGTTGAGACTTACTCAGAAGAAAAGATTCCTTTCAAAATATTACTGCTCATTGGCAGTATTGGTGATCACCCAAGAGCTCTGATGGAGATGTAAGACACGATTAATGCTTTTGCACCACACAACATCCATTCTGCAGGCCATAAATCATTAGTAGTCATTTTAACTTTCAAGTCTTCTTATTTAAGAAATACATTTTGTGAGGCTAGAGCTGCCATAAATAGTGATTCCTCTGATGGATCTGGGCAAAGTCAATTGAAAACTTTCTGGAAAGGATTCATCATTCTAAATGCCATTAAGAACATTCATAATTCATTTGGAAAGGTCAAAATATCAACATGAATAGGAGTTTGGAAGAGGTCAATACCAACCCTCATTCATGACTTTGAGGGATTCAAGACTTCAGTTGCAGAAGTAACTCCAGATATGGTGGAAATAGCAAGAGAACTAGGATAAGAAGTGGCCTTGAAGATGTGACTGAATTGCTGGAATCTCATGATAAAACTTGAATGAATTCAGAGTTGCTCCATTACAGATGAACAAAGAAAGTGGTTTCTTGAGATGGAATCTACTTCTGATGAAAATGTCATGATGATTGTTGAAATGACAAAAGGATTTAGAAGACTACCTAAACTTAATTGATAAAGCAATGGCAGAGTTTGAGAGGACTGATTCCAATTATGAAAGTGCTACTGTGGTGAAATGCTATGGAACAGCAACACATGCTACAAACTGTCATGAAAATAAGAGTCAATTGATGAAGCAAACTTGACTGTTGTCTTATTTTAAGAAACTGCCACAGCCTCCCCAGCCTTCAATGACCATCACCCTGATCAGTCAGTGGCCATTATGAAGGCAAGACCCTCTACCAGCAAAAAAATTATGATGCTATGAAAGTTCAGGTGAGGGTTAGCATTTTTTAGCAATAAAATATTTTTAGTTAAGGTATGTACATTTTTTAGACATAATACTATTTCACAGTTAATAGACTAAAAATAACTTTCATATGCACTGGAAAACTAAAAAATTCATTTGACTTGTATTATTATGATATTTGCTTTATTGCAACTCTGGACCTGACACTGCAATAACTCAGAGGTATGCCTGTAGCTGTTTTGCGAGCTTTTCAACTCTTAAAACTATTTTATATGCCTCACTATGCTGAACTTCTATTATCATCCCCTCTAGTCTATACACATTAAATTTATAAACACTAAAGTCCTGTGTAACTTGGTACTCATTTTTTTTTTCTTTTAAAGATTTTATTTTTAAGTAATCTCTACACCAAATGTGGGGCTTAAACTCACAACTCTGAGATCGAGTCACACGTTCTCCCAACTAATCCAGCCAGTGGCCCTGGTACTCACTTTATTACTAATCAGGAGACTGTAGACTAATCACTTAAACTACAAATAAGAGACCTTACCATTTATAGAGGAAAAGTAGCTTAATAATTTGACACATTTCCTAAAAGATTATAATCTCACAATTTTGCTATATATTAGCAGGAACCAACATTTAAGTTCATAATCTCACAAAACAAGCACCACATTCATTTACTGCCATAAAATATAATGAGTTAACAGCTATTTAGTAGGTTTTTTTAGTTCTTTATATTTCTAAAGTCATTTGATTTAATCAAAACTCTCAGAATTCAGGTTGAGACCAGTTCAGCCAGTATTCCCCTGGAAAAGTCCCACTACTGACAATAGCCTTTTAAGATCCCCAGTTAGGCCACCTCCCAACCTCTGCAGCCCAAGGCAAAGGGGACCCTATCCTGGGGCCTATGTATTTCTCATCCTACCCCTAGTTCCATTCCACACCCTCAGGAACCTCCAAAGCAAGATTACATGCACCCCAACCCAAAGTCCAAGGTCCATCACTCTCTAATCCTCACTGTGCAAATGCTATGCCTGGGCCATCTCTTTGGCCTAGGAGGTACACATTGGTATAGTCTCCCTTTAGTAGAAAAAGAAAAGAGACCTACACAGATCCTGAAAGCAAGTTAAGTCCCGTTAGGTAGAGAATGTTGGACTCTATTTTACTTGGAACAGGATTTAGGGAAAGTAGGTGAATAATCTCTAGGTGAGACATCTCTGACCCCTGGAACATCCTTGATCCCTCCAACTCCTAGTCAGCCAGCAGCCGAGTCTCCTAAAGCTCAGCATCCCAGAGCATTTCCTTAATGCTCTCTCTGTATCCCAAAGGTTACTCAATTTGGGGGCACACTAAAGGAATCAGATAACTGTATAGATCAGGTCAGCATTTCCCAAGCATCTACCTTATGCCAAACACATGGTACGGAGCTAAAGGTAGAAAGATGGTTATGATGTAATCCTGACATCAAGGAAATTGTAGTACTGACTATAGGAATGACTCCTTTTGTTCACGCATCCTCCATCCACGTCCTTTGATAGTGTCCTCACACACTGACCCTGGGGTCTGCCATATTGACTTGTTTTAAGACAATGAGACAGTAGCATTTGTATCAGAAGCAGGAATTTGAAAAGTCCCTGCATATTAAGGTTTTGCCCTTTTGTATGCTCTTGGGAACCCTGTGGGTATCATGTCAACAAGTTCAAGCAGCCAGTTAAAGAATGAGAAACTAAAAGAGAATAACTGATGTGTCCCACTATCAATCAGCCAGCCTCTTCTGACCCAGCAGCTGTCCATAATAAGTGAGTCCCAGCAAAAATCAGCTGAGCCCTGCTAAGCACAGCCCAAACTGCTGATTCCACAAAATCATGAGCTACAGAAATGGCTGCTGCTCTAAGCCACTAAGTTTTGATGTGGTTTGCTGCAGTGCGAAGTCTAACTAATAGAAAACTCAAAACCTTGTAGGGAAGCCAGACTTGTAAACAAGAAAACACAGTACATATAGTAAGAGGGTTGCAATATGGACCTAAGCATAAGATTCATGGATAATTCAGAGAACCGGGTGATTAACAGGGTCAGTGTGGAGTCCAGTGTGGAGGATTGCAAGGCATGTTAGAAAAAGAATCACAGAGGAGATGATGCATATTCTTTTCCTTTATTCTTAGAAAAAGAACCACTTCAGGAGGCGACAGACTTAACCAACCTCTGCTTCTTCCATCATTAATACAAATCCCCCAGAGGGAACACCAGGACCAAATCACAATCCAGGGCTTCTGTATCCACCGGGAAACCATGGAATCTTATTCTTTCAACCAGAAACTCTCTCAGAGCCAAGGAGCTTCCCTGAGACTGAACCCATCTTCTTCTCTGAGAAAATACCAAATAGTGGATGATGCCAGTGTTTTGGAAGGGCTCAGGGGCCCTAGGATGGGAGGCCAAGGAAGTGGTATCCAGGGCCAAAGTCACAGCCACAGACAGGTCAGGGTGGAGGCTGCAGAGCTCAAAGAGCTCATGGAAGCAAGGCCAAGGACAAGGAGTGGATTCCCATTACCAAGCTGGGCAGCCTGGTTAAGAACAAAGATCAAGTCCCTGGAGGAGATGTATCTCTTCTCTCTGTCCATCAGGGACTCTGAGATCACCAACTCCTTCCTGGGTGCATCCCTTAAGGATAAGGTTTTGAAGATTATTCCTGTGCAAAAGTAGACTCATGCTGCCCAGCAGACCAGGTTCTAGGCATTAGTTACCATCAGAGATTACAGTGGGCATGTCGGTCTGGGTGTTAAGTGCTCCAAGGATGTTGTCACTGCCATTCATGAGGCCATCATCCCTGCCAAGCTTTCCATCATCCCTATGTAGCAAGGCTACTGGGAGACAAGATGAACAAGCCCCATACTGTCCCAAGCAAGGTGACCTGCTGCTGTGGCTCTGCGCTGTGTGCCTCATCCTTGTCCCCAGAGGCACTGGCATTGTCTCAGGCCCCTGTGCCCAAGAAACTACTGATGATGGCTGGTATTGACAACTGCTACATCTCAGCCAGAGGCTACCCTGCCACCCTGGGCAATTTTGCCAAGGCTGCTTTTGATGTCATTTTCAAGATCTATAGCTGTTTCATCTCTGACCTATGGAAAGAGACTGTTCACCAAATCTCCCTATCAGGGATTCACTGACCATATTGTAAAGACTCACACCTGAGTCTCCATGCAGAGGATCCAGACTCTAGCTGTGACCACCACATAGTTTTATACAAGAAAAATAAAGTGAATTAAAGCTTGTTAAAAAAAAAAAAAAAAAGCCAAATACCAGGCAAGAACTTGAAGATGCAGCCAAGTTGAACATCTGTTTAACTTAGCTGTATTCAGCTCCCTGTGATCACCCAGAAGCCAGGCTGAGAAAACGACAATGCACTGTCACTGCAAATGGTATGAAAGCACTCTGAGCAGACCAATACTTTGGCACACCTGAGAGAAAGCAAATCCTTACCTAGAAAGAGGTCCCAAAACTCAAGACTGGAATGTCCTGAGCTTCTGAAACAATTTAAATGCCCAAAAATAAGAGAATATTTAAATATATGTTAGTGTAACTGTAATAAGGAATATAAGGAAGCAACTAAAAATATGGTTTCAAAGAGCCTTATGACGTGGGAAATTCTCATAAAATCAGATACAAAAATTGGACATACAGAACGATCCCAATTATGTAGAAAAATAAATTCATAGGGGATAAAAAGGAAGTGTGCCTAAATGTCAACAGTATTCTTGGGTACCAAGATCATGTCTGAATGTTTTCTTTCTTATATATTTCCATGCTTTCCAAACTAAAATAAAAAAGTCATTTGCTTAAAAAATTGAATCATACAGCCCAAAATTAAGAATCTATAAAACTGGCTTGTACACTTCAAAAATATCAATGTCATGAAAGGAAAGAAAAGGCTAGGAAACTGTTTTATTTTTTTATAATTTTTTTAAAGTTTTATTTATTTAAATAATCTCTACACCCCACAAGGGGCTCAAACTCACGACCCCGAGAATCAAGAGTTACTCCACTGTCTGAACCAGACAGGTACTCCTAGGAAATTGTTTTAGATTAAAGAAAATTTAGAAAGATGACAACTAAATGCAAAATGTGATCTTGACTTGGATACCTCATCAGGGGAAATATATTCTAAAGGATATTATTGGGACAATTGGCAAATTTTGAATGTAGACTGTATGTCTATGTGGTTATATAAAAGAATGTCCTTGTTCTTGGGAAATACACTCTGAAGCATGTAGGAATAAAGAGGCATGATCTACTAACTCTCACAGTATAGGAAAATACACATACATGTGTGCAAAACATTAAAAATTGGTGAATCTGGGTGAAAGGAATACAGGAGTTTTTTATACTATTCTTGCAATACTTCTATATTTGAAATGATTTCAAAATAAAGTTAAAAAAAATAATTCTAGATCTAAAAAGAAATCAACTTAAAGAGAAAAAATCTTTAATTGGTAACTGTAAATTTATTATTTATGGTAATTCTGAAAATTCTGAGAAGATTGAGTTCCTAGAACATTACGTAACATTTTGATGTCAAATAACAAAACTGTCTCCTAGGAGAAAGTGAGGTAGGAAAAGGACGAATCTCTTTATTAACCCTGTTCCCCGCACCAACAGATATCTTGGCTGATGCTGCAATCTCTCCCACTCAGTACCCGCTAGAGGCTAAAGGTGCTAGCAACATACCCAAGTCAGGCATTGTGGATGCTTGCATTTGCATGTCTACCCTGTAGGAAGAACGCTGCCACTTCAGTGGCATACACAGAATAGTATTTCACCCATGGCCTTCATCTTGACTCTCTAGCTCTCAGACCCAGCCTGGCCCTGTGGTGCCACTTCTGGCTCAGCCAGGCCCTCTACCTAGAGTTTCCTATTGCTTCATCTGAAATTTCCCAGTCCTATAAATTTTCCCAAGTGTATAACTGTCAAACGCACCCCATAGCCCTTCTGCCTAGTTTTACATGAATAGACAAAACTGGACAGGAAAATTTTCATAGTAAATAGTATTATCCATACATTGTCCATTTCCTCAAATTTTAAGATCCTGAGAAAAAGGGCTATATCTTAAGTATATTCTACATTACACTTAATGTATATTCAATATCATGATCACAAAATTAAAGACGTTTATATCTTAAAAAATCCACATCATTAAGAATTAATTCCATCTTACATATGATTAATAGTTTGTGGTAAAAGTGATAGGTCAGTAGACTAAACAAATGTTTTATGTGGAACTGATCAAAAAACTAAATAAATCAAACGTGTAAATTGCCCTGGGTAACACTGACATTTTCACAATATTAATTCTGCCATACATGAGCATGGAATATTTTTCCATCTTTTTGTGCCTTCCTCAATTTCTTTCAGAAGTGTTCTGTAGTTTTTAGGGTATAGATCCTTTACCTTCTCTGGTTAGGTTTATACCTAGGCATCTTATGCTTTTGGGTGCAACTGTAAATGGGATTGACTCCGTAATTTCTCTTTCTTCAGTCTCATTGTTAGTGTATAGAAATGCCACTGACTTCTGGGCATTGATTTTGTATCCTGTCACTCTACCAAATTGTTGTATGAGTTCTAGCAATCTTGGGGTGGAGACTTTTGGGTTTTCTATGTAGAGTATCATGTCATCGGCGAAGAGGGAGAGTTTGACTTCTTCTTTGCCCATTTGAATGCCTTTAATGTCTTTTTGTTGTCTGATTGCTGAGGCTAGGACTTCCAGTACTATGTTGAATAGCAGTGGTGAGAGTGGACATCCCTGTCGTGTTCCTGATCTTAGGGGAAAGGCTCCCAGTGCTTCCCGATTGAGAATGATATTTGCTGTGGGCTTTTCGTAGATGGCTTTTAAGATGTTGAGGAATGTTCCCTCTATCCCTACACTCTGAAGAGTTTTGACAGGAATGGATGCTGTATTTTGTCAAATGCTTTCTCTGCATCTAATGAGAGGATCATATGGTTCTTGGTTTTTCTCTTGCTGATATGATGAATTACACTGATTGTTTTACGGGTGTTGAACCAGCCTTGTGTCCCAGGGATAAATCCTACTTGGTCATGGTGAATAATTTTCTTAATGTACTGTTGGATCCTATTGGCTAGTATCTTGTTGAGAATTTTTGCATCCATGTTCATCAGAGATATTGGTCTATAATTCTCCTTTTTGGTGGAGTCTTTGTCTGGTTTTGGAATTAAGGTGATGCTGGCCTCATAGAACGAATTTGGAAGTACTCCATCTCTTTCTATCTTTCCAAACAGCTTTAGTAGAATAGGTATGGTTTCTTCTTAAATGTTTGATAGAATTCCCCTGGGAAGCCATCTGGCCCTGGACTTTTGTGTCTTGGGAGGTTTTTGATGAATGCAATCCCTATCAAAATACCATGGACTTTCTTCAGAGAGTTAGAACAAATTATTTTAAGATTTGTGTGGAATCAGAAAAGACCCCGAATAGCCAGGGGAATTTTAAAAAAGAAAACCATAGCTGGGGGCATCACAATGCCAGATTTCAGGTTGTACTACAAAGCTGTGGTCATCAAGACAGTGTGGTACTGGCACAAAAACAGACACATAGATCAATGGAGCAGAATAGAGAACCCAGAAGTGGACCCTCAACTTTATGGTCACCTAATATTCGATAAAGGAGGAAAGACTATCCATTGGAAGAAAGACAGTCTCTTCAATAAATGGTGCTGGGAAAATTGGACATCCACATGCAGAAGAATGAAATCAGACCACTCTCTTGCAACATACACAAAGATAAACTCAAAATGGATGAAAGATCTAAATGTGAGACAAGATTCCATCAAAATCCTAGAGAAGAACACAGGCAACACCCTTTTTGAACTCGGCCACAGTAATTTCTTGCAAGATACATCCACGAAGGTAAAAGAAACAAAAGCAAAAATGAACTATTGGGACTTCATCAAGATAAGAAGCTTTTGCACAGCAAAGGATACAGTCAACAAAACTAAAAGACAACCTACAGAATGGGAGAAGATATTTGCAAATGACATATCAGATAAAGGGCTAGTTTCCAAGATCTATAAAGAACTTATTAAATTCAACACCAAAGAAACAAACAACCCAATCATGAAATGGGCAAAAGGCATGAACAGAAATCTCACAGAGGAAGACATAGACATGGCCAACAAGCACATGAGAAAATGCTCCGCATCACTTGCCATCAGGGAAATACAAATCAAAACCACAATGAGATACCACCTCACACCAGTGAGAATGGGGAAAATTAACAAGGCAGGAAACCACAAATGTTGGAGAGGATGCGGAGAAAAGGGAACCCTCTTACACTGTTGGTGGGAATGTGAACTGGTGCAGCCACTCTGGAAAACTGTGTGGAGGTTCCTCAAAGAGTTAAAAATAGAGCTACCCTATGACCCAGCAATTGCACTGCTAAGGATTTACCCCCAAAGATACAGATGCAGTGAAACGGCAGGATACCTGCACCCCGATGTTTCTAGCAGCAATGTCCACAATAGCCAAACTGTGGAAGGAGCCTCGGTGTCCATCGAAAGATGAATGGATAAAGAAGATGTGGTTTATGTATACAATGGAATATTACTCAGCCATTAGAAATGACAAATACCCACCATTTGCTTCAACGTGGATGGAACTGGAGGGTATTATGCTGAGTGAAATGAGTCAATCGGAGAAGGACAAACATTATATGTTCTCATTCATTTGGGGAATATAAATAATAGTGAAAGGGAAGAGAAGGGAAGGGAGAAGAAATGGGTAGGAAATATCAGAAAGGGAGACAGAACATAAAGACTCCTAACTCTGGAAAACGAACTGGGGGTGGTGGAGGGGGAGGAGCACAGGGGGTGGGGGTGACTGGGTGGCGGGCACTGAGGGGGGCACTTGACGGGATGAGCACTGGGTCTTATTCTGTATGTTGGCAAATTGAACACCAATAAAAATAAATTTATTATTAAAAAAACAACTAAATAAATCAGTGTATCATGAATGTAACTTTATTATTACACAATTACTAAGAAAATTCACAGGGCAGTATTACAATTTCTCTTAATAAAATAATTTCAATAAATATTATTATACTTTGAGATTTGGGAAGGTTTCCAACAAACTTAATTTTACTCACAACTGAAAAAATACTTCCCAATAAATTATCCACAAAATAATTCAAGATATCTAGTCAAATTGAGCAGAGTAATAAATGACATAATTTTTTTACTTTACTATTTATTCTGCCTGTGTATTTTGCATAGAACACCTAGTTGGTAAGTCATGGAAAAAAATTTTGGTAATCATTTTCTTATAATACAAGTGCTATGTGCTCATTTGGATAAAAAGGTTTTAAATATAAATAAATTTTAAAAATCAACTCCAATTCCATCACCCAACAATGTCTTAATATTACATATTAGACCTTTACAAACATTTTTACCTATATATTTTTCATATCAACATTGTCACACTCTACATAGCTTTATAATTTCTTTACCCACTTAACAGTATAATATTATCCTTTAGCAATAAATATACAACTTTCACCATCAGACTTATAGACTGCATATTAGTCTATATGGAGATACATCAAATGTTTGACATTTACATTGTTTCCATTTTCTTCTACTGTATACAACTTTATAAACCATTACCAACATCACTAATTATTTTCCTTGACAAGCTCTTTTATTTTCCAAGTTTTATTTATTTAAGTAATCTCTACACCCAACATGGGACTTGAACTCACAACTCCAAGATTGAGTCGCATAATGTCTTCCAATTAAGTCAGCCAGGTGGTGCCCCTCATGGGCAAGCTTTCTTAAAGGAAGAACTATCTACAATGAGCTGCCCACAGTAGAAGCATCTGAACTAAATGCCCACTGGAGGTATGTGTTCCTACAGTCACTGGTCAAGCATCTTTAATCAACTACACTATACCTAGCTGGAGTAGGCCACAAACAATGAGGACTTATTTTTCAGGATAAAAATTACAGCATATGGCATGGCAAAGCATTTTTTCCTCTGATTTGTGATTTTCGTAAATAAGAAATCTAATAAAAGCATAAGATTAACTCACTATACAACTGCTACTTAATAAGTTGTGTTTATAGAGAAAAATAAAGTATTATCTCATTCAAGGCACATGGTTAGTACAATTAAGTATATATTGTTAATGTCAACATTCTTGAATAAAGGCACATTTTATGTCCTTAATTAGCTCATTTTATATACAAACAGAAATCATGGAATACTTAACTTGCTCAACAGAACAGACCACAGAAAATTATCCTGGGGATTCAAAACAAAAAAACAAAAAACTAAAACAAAACTAACCTAACCAAGGTATATAGATCTAGGATTACAGGATGTTAAATCTTAAAGGGCACTTAAAGGGGTGCCTGAGTGGCTCAGTTGGTTAAGCAGCTGATTCTTGATCTCAGCTCAGGACATGAGCTCAGAGTGCTAAGATCAAGCCTGGTGTTGGGCTCTCCATGCTAAGCATGGAGCCTGCTTAAAATTCTCTCTCTTCTGGGCACCTGGGTGGCTCAGTAGTTGAGAGTTTGCCTTTGACTCAGGTCGTGATCCCAGAGTCCCAGAATCGAGTCCCACAGCATCACGTTCCCTATAGGGAGCCTGCCTCTCCCTCGGCCTATGTTTCTGCTTCTCTCTCTCTCTTTTTTTTTTTTCTCTCTCTCTCCCTCTGTCTCTCATGAATAAATAAAATTATTTTTAAAAATTATCTTCCTCCTCCCACTCTCTCTGCCCCTCCCCCTGCACATGCCTGCTCTCTCAAATAAATAAGTACTTAAAGATTATCTGATCCCCCCCACCTTCATCTTAAAATAAGGAAACTATATACTATTCAACAAACATTTATTGAAAATCTACTAAGTACCAGGTTCCATGCTCAGCTGTGTATATACAAGGTTTAGCAGGACAGATATTATCTCCCAACTGCATGGAGCATACAGGCATCATGCTGACAGGTAGGCAGTCTCCTGTTAAATTATTCGGCTGTGTCTTCTGACTGCTATTCCAATACACTTTTTTCCCCCTTCATTCATTTGTCCAAATATTCAGCACCTACTACCAGGCTGCTGTAGGTTCTGGGGGCAGTGAATATAGCAAAGCACTTATCCTCATGCAGCTTGCATTCTAACGAAATGCAGACACTAATGCATAAACAAAAATAAATAAAATCATGATAAATGCTATGAGAATAACACAGCAATGTTACTGGATGATTTACAAAACAGAGGGCCCCAGAGAAGAGATTCACCTTTAGCAAAGGCAATCAGAGAAGTCCTCTCTAATTCCAGAGATGAAAGTAATAGTTACATTTACAGCAATTAAATCTACAAATCTTTTTCCTTATTTATAAATAGGACATTCAACAGATGGTCTTAGAAGTTAGGACTTTTAACAGTAAGACATGTTCATTTCAAATATTACAGTTTATTCTGCCTTACTGACTTTGGGTTAGGCCAGCTGTCCTGACAGTATGCGCCATGGAAGGAAAAATCACTTCACAGGATATTCAAGAGAATTCTATTTAACCTTTACAGACTCTTTGATTCATTATTTATTCAACCAATGTTGCTTATGCTCCATTTGCTCTACTTAATGCTCTCTATGCCAAAAAAAATAATCTCAATTAAATCCGCTAGCATAATTACCAGTGGGAAAAGTTTTAATTTCAAAAGATAGCCAAATTCTAAAGAGATGACATATGGGATTTAAATTATAAATATGCACAGATACCTGAATTATTCCAGCTGGCACATCTGACCATGTAATTAATGATTACTAGATGTTCTTCTGCAGACTTAAATAATAAAAACAAAAAATCTATTTTAAAAATCTTCATGGAGAAGAAAGAGCAACATACATGGTCTGTATGTGAAAATTATTTCCTTCATTTAATCAGCTGAATTTTAAATTTAAGGTTATTTTCTAGCAATCATAGGGGATAACACAAGAACATTTGTGGTAGACACAGTGAGTGGCCAGCTCAATTTCTGTTCCAGATCTCTTTATTTGCTTTCCTATACTACAAAGACTAGAATGCTAAAAAAAATACAAAACAAAACAAACAAAAACACACTTCATTTCCCAGACTTCCTTGTAACTAGCATTCTCCACGCATTTTAATTTTCGCTGTAAGATGTACTTCTGTAAGATCTGAATTCAGAGTCAAATTCAGGAGACACAGTACTCAAAAGTTTGTTTTGCTGGTGTAGATCTAGCAGGTAACAGAAAGTTTTGAAGCTAACAGTGCTGACAGCAGTCTGATCATGAATCACAGCTGAGGTAAAATATTCCAGAACACAACAGTTGCTTTATAACTCCTGGAAGTGGCTAAAGTGGTGAAAGCAGCAGTTGGACATACAGATCTCCTGAGTTTCCAGCTTTCTAAATGTAACTACATAGTAGTTCCCTTGACAGCCAGTTTTGCAGTGTCATTCTAGAACCATTCTAGAACAATTCCTTGAGGAGCACCCTCCAATCTAATCATCTAGCCCTTCCAGTGACTGCCAAGCACTTAATTCCTTATGTTAAATCCTTTTTTGTTATTGTTTTTTTTTTTCCTTTTTCGCTTAAATAGCTAGAGTAGTTTCCATAATCTGCAACCATACCTTTGAGTGATAAGAGTATTAAGACAATTACATGGAAACAAACTATCTGAACACTTTCATGTTTTCAAATAGTCAAAGTAATCTAAAGTGGTCTAGACTCTTCAATAGATAGCACTGATTGAGGTACATCATATAATTCCTCATTCTTTCTGAGCAATAACAAAGAGATGCCTAGATTTTAATAGCATAGCTACTCTGGGGCACCTGGGTGGCTTAGTTGGTTGAGTATCCAACTCTTGATTTTCTTCAAAAATTGACCTTTAAAGTCAGAAATCCATGCATTGAGGTAGACAGAATCTACTTGATAAAAGGTCCCAATAGTACCCAAGTACCTCTAGGACTCAAAAGAATACTCCTATTCCCTAAGGGTAATAATGACAAACCTTTTCATGCAAAAATATGATGTAAAAGAAAGTCATAGCTACCTGACTTTCCCCTGAATGATGAATAGTATAGCCTGGGTTCTCATCTATGTAGAAAAGTAGTGTAATAAATTGAGGTTTACTTTTATCTCTGTCACTTAATATAAGTGTTTTCCAGTGCATGGGAAAAACAGAAGTGGTTCAGCAGGTCCTTCTACCAGAAGCATCTCTGCTATAGGAAAGATGTCAGCCTCAGCTGCAAGCGTTTTTCATGAATAAATTCCCACAGTCCTATCAATTTGCAAATAGATTCAAGTTTTTCCCAACTTCCAAAAAAAAAAAATTAAAGAAATTTAAAATTAATGTTTCCAGATTATTCAATTAGTGAAAAATGAGTTATTAGTTGCCAAGGAAAGATACAACAGAATAGAAAACAAGGTCCCTATCCCCAAGGAAGTTTTCAATCCATGTAAAAAACAAAAACAAAAACAAAAATCATCAAAGCCTCTGGAAACTGTTACTGATCCTTATTTGGCGAAGTTTTTGGACATCTTTTCTTTAGCACTTATCCCTTCATTCTTCTCAATAATTCCATATGGCTTATTTTTAAATGAAAATTTTATTTTTAAAAAAAGTTTTATTTATTTGAGAGAGAGAATACACAAGCATGAGCAGTGGGAGGGAGAGGAGTAGAAAGAGAGAAGCAGACTCCCCACTGAGCAGGGAGCCTGATGCAAAATGCCAGGCTCGATCCCAGGACCCTGAGATCATGACCTGAGCTGAAGTCAGACACTTAACCAACTGGGCCACCCGGCACCCTGGAAATTTTACTTTAGTTTTAAATTCTCTCAGAACTTCATTAGTCAGCCAAAAATGGCATGACGTATCACAATGACTACATGGAGAATCACTGTCCTCAGTGCTATGGAAAAGCTAAATGAGTAAATGAGTGAATGAAACAATACAGCTTAGCAAGTGCAGATCCTCACTAAAGAACATCCACTCTCACGTCTGTTCATAATCAGACACCCCGCCTAAAATTTAACCATGATTCGAACCTTGCAAATATGAATGAGGCAATTCACTTCTTGTGAATCTAAATTCTTCAGTGCAGTAGCTAAAGGTCAAGAAATTGGGTTAATGAGAACATGCTACTGGGGCGGCGATGGAGCAAGCAGAGTGGAGAAAATGAAAGGCAGAGACTATTTATTCTCCATTGCAAGTGAGAAAGTCATGGCATAATGACTTCAGTCAATATAACCTTGTTGGTGACTTTTTTAGGAACTTGATTGTTTAGCTTATGGATTATCTGTGTCCTTTAGTGCTTCTTTTTGCTTTGAGTGTCATCTCTTAACTATTTCACTGGTGATTAGCACCTCTGTACAGAGGATGTAAATGGAAAGGAGAATGAAGGGCTACCTTGAGTTTATATTTCACCGTAAGGCAATAAGTTCAGGAAAAAAGATTTATTGTAAAGAAGAGACAAAGGTGAGTGGAGTCTTAACCTTGGCTAAGTGCAACTTATAACAAGCAGATTTACAAAACACTTAAACTCTTTAAAAATTATTCTACCTGGGACGCTTGGGTGGCTTAGCAGTTGAGCGTCTGCCTTCAGCTCAGGGCATGATCCCGGAGTCCCGGAATCAAGTCCCACATCGGGCTCCCTGCATGGAGCCTGCTTTGCCCTCTGCCTATGTCTCTGCCCCCCCCCCTCTCTCTCTCTCTCTCTGTGTGTGTCTCTCATGAATAAATAAATAAAATCTTAAAAATAAATAAAAATAAGTAAAAATAAAAATTATTCTACTTATTACTATGTTTAATAGACATAAAATTCTTGGGTTTAAAATAATGCTTTAGCTTACCAAAATGTGTTCTACATATGATTTTAAGAATATACCTAAAGCAGGAACACCTGGGTGCTCAGTCAGTTAAATGTCTAACTCTTGATCTCAGCTCAGGTATTGATCTCAAGGTCGTGAGTTCAAGCTCAACATGGACCCCACTTAAAAAAAAAAAATACACCTAGAGAAAGCTTACTTGTGCTATGGGAGATGGCTGGGTAGCTAAAATTATAGTTGTTTTCATTTCTTTCCATGGTTTCAGGGCCTATACAAAAGTGAAACAAAAGTTCTATGGCTTAGGTTTTTCAATATTGACTTTTTCCAATTTTATACTAGACTCTTTGTATCATTAAAGTCTATAAATGGAAAAAAACAATGTAGGTCCCCAGATGGAAAAAAGAAAATCTTACTTTCCATAACCATGAAATAAAAAACAACTGTTACACATGTTCAGATTTCTAATGTGCCAGAATTAGATGGATATTACAGTAGCTCAGCTAATAAACATGAACAACATTAACTTCCCAAATGAAGTCCTTAAAAAGATAAAAGGAAATCCCCAAACAGCAAAAATACTTCACTATAAAGCCACACATATTCCTATTTGGAATTACCACTACAAAATCTTAATAATACTCCTTCAACCAGAAACATGGTACTTTAGTAACAACTGTGACACAAAGAAAGGTTTTGTGTTTTGTTTTGTTTTTGGCTCTTTCTAGATTACAGTCAACAAATACCATTTATTCAACAAAGATCTGATGTGCAATGTGTTTCCTATGAGAGTTACAAAGATGACTATGAGAGTTACAAAGATGATCCTAGCTCCCACGGAGCTTAAGCCTAGGAGAAGAAAAAGCACAAAGCCACACAGTATCCACACAAACCCAAGAAGGGCCCAGGGGACTAAATTAGTCACAAGAGAAAAGATGGGATGTGGCTGGAGTTATCAAGGAGGACTTCACACAAGGTGGTATTTGAACACCAAAAAAAAAAAAAAAAAAAAAAAAGAAATAGTATGCCAGATTTAGATAAGAACTGATAAGTAGTGGAAGGAAGGAAGGAAGGAAGGAAGATAAGACAGAGCAAACTGTTCTTTCTTTTTTCTTTTTTGGAAAATTTCAATGTTACATAAAGTAGAGAGAAGGGTATAATACGTCCACATGTACCTATATTCCACTGAAACAATAATTAACCATAGGCAATCTTGTTTCATCTCTCTTCTCACTCACTCCACATCCTACTCTTCTACCGGATTATTCTGAAACAATTCCCAGATAGCACATCCCAGATATTTTATCAGTAAAGATATTTTTTTAATATTTTATTTATTTATTCATGAGAAACACAAAGAGAGAGAGGCAGAGACATAGGCAGAGGGAAAAGCAGGCTCCATGCAGAGAGCCCTATGTGGGACTTGATCCCAGGACTCCAGGATCACACCCTGAGCTAAAGCTAGACACTTAACCGCTGAGCCACCCAGGTGTCCCTATCGGTAAAGATTTAAGTAAGTCCCTTGAAAAGTAAGGGCTCTTTTTTAGACTTGCTGTGGTATTTATTTTTACATTAATATATATTATTTTTATATTAATTTAACACACTGTCTTAAGTGCTTTACATTTTATTCTTAAAACAACCCTAGAAGGTAGTTACTATTATTCTTACCATTTCACAGATGTGGAAACTAAAGACCAGAAAGTTAAATTACTTCCCCAAGATTGCCTAGCTAGCAGTAAGTGGCAAAACAGGATTTGAACCCAGGTGTTCAGGCTTAGCTCAATGGTCTTAGACACTACACTATACTGCCAGTACATATCTGGTTTACTCCTTCAGAGTCCAAACATAACTTACTCAAGTGTCATTTTTCCATCCTATGTTTCAACTTGTCTTCAAAAAGAGATACTGTTAGTCCTTCAACCAGGAAGGAAAGGTACAATTGCACAAATTCCAATGGAATAACATTGGCTTTTTAATAGTCTTAATAAATGCAATTCAGACAAAATAATCATGAACTCTAGAAGTTGCTAAGTGCAAGTATTCTGAGTTCACAAATCACACGTGTGCATTTGACAAGTAATGAGCTATTTGAATGTCATATTTTGATGATAAAAACAAAGTCTTCACACTATTTTCAAAAATCCAATTTCAGGGCGCCTGGCTGGCTTGGTCAGAAAAGCATGCCACTCTTGATCTTGGGCTCTTGCATTTGAGCCCCTTATTGGGTGTAGAAATTCCTTAAATAAGTAAACACACAAAAACCACTCCAATTTCATCAACTAGACACTGCACACCTTCTGACTGCAACATCTAAACATAAGAACTATCATAGATGCCACTGAAACACAGAATTATTTTGACCTGCACAGACACCACAATTATTTAATTTTAAGTAATATTTAATTATGAAAACTACTGGTTTCTCCAATTCTTTTAAATAATTAAAAAATTAAGCAAATTATCTTAATCATTGAAATATACTGATGTGTGTATATATAGATATCTATACATGATAAATACACATATTAATGGCATCCAATTTTAATATCTGAAAACCTAGGTATCTGACAAATACTAGCATTTGTATATATGTGTATGGATTTGACATCTAACTTCAAAATATAGAAAAAATACCATCTCTGATTAGGAATTGGAAAAGCTGAGTTTAGGGGTACTTGGGTGACTCAGTAAATTAAGCATCTGCCTTCAATTCAGGTCATGATCACAGGGTCCTGGCTGGGATGGAACCCTGCCAGAGTCAGAGTCCAAGTCCTCCCTGCTCAGTGGGGAGCCTGCTTCTCCCTCTCTCTCTCTGCCCCCCACCAACCCTGGCTCCTGCTTTCTCTCTTGCTCTGCTCTCTCTCAAATTAATAAAATAAAATAATAAAATAATAAAATAAAATAAAATAATAAAAAGAAAGAAAAAATGAACGAACAATGACTGGGCAGCTCCATGGTTGAGCATCTGTCTGGCTCAGGTTGTGATCCTGGAGTCCTGGGATCAAGTCCCACATTGGCCTCCCTGTAAGGAGCCTACTTCCTCCTCTGCCTATGTCTCTGCCTCTGTGTGTGTGTGTGTGTGTGTGTGTGTCTCATGAATAAATAAATAAAAATTTAAAAATAAATAAATAAATAAATAAATAAATAAATAAATAAATAAGAAAAAGCTGAGTTTACATTACAGTAAATTTTCAAATGAGTTCCAGGAAAAGAATTATCTATCATTTACTAGATAATGTACTTTAATAGATACTTTACCTGTGGCAAGAGGCCTTCTCACATTCCTACCCTATAGCCAAGTTACACTCAGAAGAAAAACAGAAACATTCTTAATTTTGAAAACATTCATGGTAATAATGTCACATAATGTGAGACTCAACATAAGTGTATCTCTGGTTTGGATTAGAGCTACAACCATTAGGAAGTAAAGGAAATAGCTCCTAAGGAAAGATTAGATAATACCATTAGGAATGCTTGTTTTATTAACATTGAAAGAAAAGATAAAAGAACATCATTTACTTACTTTTTGGATAAAAGAAAAGAAAAAATGTATACCTTTTCAGACATTTTAAGCCTCACAGTTAAGAATATCAGGCATTTTTTTTTTTTTTAAGATTTTATTTATTTGAGAGACAGAGTGAAAGAGCACATGAATAGAGGCAGAGGGAATGGGAGAAGCAGACTCCCTGCTTAGGGAGCCCCACACTCCTTGCAATGTAGGACTTGATCCTGGGACTCTGGGGTTGTGACTCAAGCCAAAGGCAGACATTCAACCAACTGAGCCACCCAGGTGCCCCAAGAACATCAGGCATTTTAATAGCTTTTAGAGCATAACAGCTGTTCTTTAGAACAAAGAGGGTATTGAACACTTCCTTAAGAGATGTCTGCTTCTCACCCTAAACGCTAGCTGTTCTTTGAGACAAATTTCTCCCAATTTAAGGAACTTATCTTGTCAGTTGAAATGCCAACTCCTAACTAGGAAAGAGACACAATGTTGTCATCTCCAAATCTGTGGCCTTTCCCCCTGAACAGTCCTGATCCTCCTTGACCTGCTTTACATTTTCTTTGGTCCAAAACCCTAATCATCCTGCACCCTACCACATAATTTCCTTATTTATTATGCCTATTATTTATCAAACTCCCCAGTTAGAATGTGAGTTCCTGGAGGACAAGAATCTTTTATTTACGGGCTTTGTTCTCCAGCTCTTAAAATAGTATCTGACATATAGTAGGTATCCAATAAATATCTATTGAATTTGGGGTTTTAAATAATCTTTTAAATATTAGTAATACTTTATAGCAAACATTAATGAAGATGGAGAGCACCCACCACAGGCCAGACACCATTCCATGGCCTTCATATCCATTTTTAAAAATCACAACATCCAGTAAAAATATATAATATTTTACTGATGAGAAATGTGTCACTTACAGAGATTAAGTAACTTCACAGCAAGTGAAGCATATTCAAGATTTCTTCATCTTAATGTAAGAATTAACTTGACTTTTTTTACTTGACTTCTTAAAGAACTGACATCATTAGATCTTCAAATATTCAAATAACTACAACAATAGAATGTAAGTTAACAAAGCTGATCAAGTGTCTTCACAAATTATGCCAAACACATAACTCAGATCCTGAGAGTAATTATGGAATGATGTTGCTTCTTTTTGCTATGATCATACTACTCCCTTGATCTTTTTTTTTTTTCAAAGATTCTATCCATTCATTCATGAGAGACAGAGAGAGGCAGAGACAGAGGCAGAGGGAGAAGCAGGCTCCCTGCAGGGAGCCCGATGCAGGTCTCATCCCAGGTCCCCTGGGATCACAGAATCACAAGAGCCAAACGCAGACACTCAACCACTGAGCCACGCAGGTGCCTCTCTCTTGATCTTAATAATGGCAAAAGAATAATAATTTCTATGATACTTTATAGTTCACAACATGCTTCTACAAATATCAAATTTGACATAACTATAAAAAATCTATAATCTTGTTCGTCAAAATTCCAAAGAGAGAAAAAAATATCTTGTCCAAATTAAACCTGAATGAGACACAGATATTCAGAAAAAAGCCTCCTGAATGGCAATTTCTGTAACTTCCGGAGCAGATAATAGCTTTCCAAGTTATCTCTTCCCTAACAAAAGGGACTAAGATAAAGCAACATGGTTCTACAAACTCAGACCACAACTGGGCCTGGCCAGCCTGCCAGAAGTGGAGGAAGCTGTCCTCTTAGTCTCAAATACTCTTGACTTCACTTGTCCTGGTAAATGCTAATGGAAAATAAACAGAAACAATTCTCAACAAGGAATCATTCATTCGTAAATTATTTTGACAATATTTAAGATATATTCACTCAATATTCACTGAGTGGTTACTCCATGCTCTGCACTATGGGAGATCCTGTTAAGTATAAGACATGGTTCCTATGCTCAAAAGCCAGATACAAAGATGTAAAGATAAACAACAGAAAAGTGACTTGCAAAAACAAAAAATATCTAGATACTGGGAGATAGCAAAGAAGCTTTATCATCTCAAGAAATACTTGGCATTTGGTACTTCATTACAAAGTCTGTATAATTAATACAACTTGAAAGTTCATTTCAAATTCAACTTTTTGTTACCAAGCAGTGCACTCTTAAAATTCTGTTAAAATCACACTTATTCTTGGGGTGCCTGGGTGGCTCAGTGGTGGAGGTCTGCCTTTGGCTCAGGTAGTGATCCTGAGGTCCCGGGATAGAGTCCCACATTGGGTTCCCTGCAGGGATCCTGCTTCTCCTTCTGCCTACATCTCTGCCTCTCTCTCTGTGTCTCTCATGAATAAATAAAAGTCTTTAAAAATATATACATACTTATTCTTGAGGCACCTGAGTGGCTCAATCGGTTAAGCATCCAATTCTTGATTTCAGCTCAGGTCACCATCTCAGGGTTGTGGGATCAAGTCCTATGGCCTCTCCACTCAGCAAGGAATCTGCTTGACATTCTCTCTCTCTCTCTCTCTCTCTCTCTGTCTTCTCCCCTCTCTCTGCCCTCCCCTCACTTGTGCTCTCTCCCTCTCTCTAAAATAAATCAATCTTTAAAAAAATACTTACTCTTTAAGACATAACTCAAAAGTGACAATCTCTGTCATTTTCTCTGTCCTTCCCTCAATGCTCCCAGGTTTTGTCATCTCAGATTTTCCACACACCCTTAATCATACACTCGACTTGCCTGATGGGCTATGAGCCAGCTACATGAGAGCAGAGGTCATAGTTCATACCTACATGGTACCTGGCAGTCAGTAGGGGCTTAGCAATTGTTAGCTAAATTGAATGTAATAAAGAATCCCTTCCTCTTAAACCTATAGAATTTATCTTCCTAGAGAAAACAATTAATACATAATCTCTGACTTATTAGGGAACTACATTTTAAAGGTTCTCTTTGGCACATAAAAACAATCAAAAGAACAGCCAAACATCTAAACAAGAAAAGGAAATTAAGATACATAAATTACACAAGTCACTGATAGTATAGGGCAGTTGGTTATCAAGGTTTACTTAGAAATCCTAGAGGGTGTTTCACAGTGATTGTAGAACCAGAAATGTTAAACAACTTGAACTCTTGGAAAAGTCTTATACACTGAACAACTATCCTGCATCCTGCAAGATTTTCCAATCTTTTGCTACAATTCATGTAGGTGAAATTATCTGAACCTAACTCTGTTTTATATATTAACAAAGATTTAGGCAATACACGGGATTTTCAGGGAATGAAACTACCATGTGAATTAAGAGAAGGCTGTACTTTCGTTTGGAACTTTATGAAGAGTTGTTCAGCATTTTGGAAAATCAGATCCCTGACAGCCATGTATCCATCCTTTCTTACAGCTCTAGACACTGACACAGAGTGGCGATACCTACATGGTTCTATATCCTGTCACTCCATTTCTCAACAATGAATACTGGTTCCACCCTGGTCTCCCTTCACCCCAAATGGCCCTCTCTGCCCCATCACTTCTGACAATGTCCATTCCAAATTTTTGACTTTTAGCATTTGATATCATTTAGAATCTTCCCTCCTTTGCACATACTTGACACCATGACTAAGCTATCCCCTATAAATGCCAGACTTTTTCATGTTTTCAAGTGTTTATCGTGCTGTTCTTCCTCCAGGTATACCTTCCACCTTTCTCTGTCTTCCCAAATCCCATCATCTACTGGGGCTCCCCAAAGTGATCTTTCTTTGATAAACTCTCCATAGATATTATCTTTCCGTGTGGTTTATTTCCCCCTAAATTGCCCATTATAAGATAGGCTGTTTTGCTACCTGACTGTATTAAGTTTAGCATTTTATTTTATAGTCTTATGCTGTTTTCTCATTGTTTCATGTCTTATCTTTCCCCCAAAGAATATAATTTTGAGTGCAGAAATCCTTCTATACCTCTTTTTGATGCATAATCTATTTTGCAAAGTGACTGGAATATAGTAAGTATTCAATAGAAACATACTTAACTGAAGATCAACTTCACTTTTTATCTCCGGGAAGTGGGGTAAACCTTTTGCAGAACACTGAACAATGCATAAGAAACTTCAAAGTCTAGTAAGTCCCAAATGAGTAAAAGACTCCTTGATTATCAGCTGGTTCACAATGAAAAAATAAATACATTAGTTTTCAATTGGTCCCACCTAAAATTTGTCTTCTTAATGAGGATACAGTGAGAATACATAAAAATTACATATGTTACTAATTTTACTTTATATCAGTAACATACAAGGGGCAATTTATGTCAGATATCATTTCTTAATATTTTCACAATAATGGAAAACATAGTAGCAGGACACTAGTATTTAAATGGGTTCTGAGAACCCAAGCCATCTGAACCCTGATCACAAGGTTAATTCTTCAATGGGCATTTATATCTTCTAGACACTACATCAGCACTTACAGTAGCTCCCACCAATGGTGCCTAATTATGACTTTACAACACAAATTACTAGTGAAGAAAACTGAATATTATGAGCTGCTATAGCTAAAATTCTAGAAAACATCAGAACTTCCCATATTTAAAAAGTAACTTGAGGGGATCCCTAGGTGGCTCAGCACTTTGGTGCCTGCCTTTCACCCAGGGCGTGATCTTGGAGTCCCACGTCCAGCTCCCTGCATGGAGCCTGCTTCTCCCTCTGCCTGTGTCTCTGCCTCTCTCTCTGTGTGTCTCTCATGAATAAATAAATAAAATCTTCATAAAAAAAAAGAAGTAACTTGAGGGGCGCCTGGGTGGCTCATTCAGATAAGCGTCCGACTCTTGATTTCAGTTCAAGTTATGACCTCAGCCCCTGTGCCTGGCTCCACACTGAGTATGGAGCCTACTTAAGATTCTCTCTCTCTCCTTCTCTCTGCCCCTCCCCTTCTCCCCCACCACCCCCAGTACCCTCTCCCTCTAAGAAAAAAAAATTAGAGTCCACATAAAAGTTATCAGTCCCTACCTTTAATTAGTTGAAGGTTTAAAGTAAGCTGAAAGTAATTGGCAGTGTGTTAATTTCTGTCCTGAGGTAGCATGCACTATTTATCATCTATGAGCATTACTTTTTTGAACAATAAAAATAAGGCAGAGTAGTAAAACATTTTAGTAGCAATAATCCAGCATCATACCTCAGTGAAAACTAATGATTATCAGCCATGATATGAATTCATTTGTAATTAAGTAAATAGAAAAAGAAAAATGAATAGCCAGAAAATTTCAGGTCAAAACCTTAAGTCTCTATGTGGATATGGATACAGGAAAACATGATTAGTATAAACTAGAGAAGAGGAATTCTAGAGTACACCAGCACAATTCTACAGTGAACTACAAATGACAGCTATAACTGCCCACTTCCCTTATGAGGAAATGCCTCTGAATAGACAAACTTGAGCAAGAATGAAAATCATCCACAAAAGATCTCAGGAAACCTGAACTCTGCTAAGATCCAATGGCCAAGCTCTGAGCCAGCAGATGACTGTTCGATTTTTTTTTGAAATATTTATTTTATTAGGAAAGCACCTGATAGTTGCATCAGATCATATAACCACACAATTTTAATGTGGTCTGAAGACATCCATTAAAGTATGGATTTCTCATTCATTCACCATATCATGTAAGCACCTACAAGTGTTAGGGACTGGAGGGGCAGGCAAAGCAGTAGATCCTTGCTCTCAGAGAGCTTACATCCTAGCAGTAGGGCAATATTAAAGAAATGTTTGTGTTTCTAATAAATACGAAAGACAGAGAGAGTGGCTGGTGTTTTACAAGAGCACATACTGTCTGACCCAGCCCGGGGAGGTCAGAGACAAAATAGTAAATGTTTAAGGGGAAGTAGAAGGGTGCAGGCAGACGGACCCTTGGGGGGCAGGACTCTGTAGGTTCAGGGAATGAGAAGTCTAGAACAGCTGGAGCACCAAGGGTGAGGGTAGAGCATCAATGGGTAGGGCAAAGGAAATAGCACTCGGGTTCTGCACCAGGTATCTTCACATACCTTGATCCGGGGGGAAAAGTAAAAGTTTATGTCCAAAAGCATTCACAAAATGGTTTTCTCCAAAGATCAACATGATGCTCAGATACACAGCCTTGAGGAAAAAAGTACAAAAGTACATGCAAAAACAATTAGCTCTGCAACTATAATTTAAGAAACTATATAAAAAACACCAAGCCACTTCTTTTTTTCCTTCTCACACCGCAAGTGTTAAAAGGCTACTTCTTGCTGAATAAAGCAAGCCAGAGTTGCCAAGAAGCACTGACTTACAAAAGACAGCTAATTCTCCTTCCTTTTTGCCTGAAAAAATTGTCTAATTTGTGACATCACTAACTCAATTATGCATGTCTGTGAAGATGCCATTAAATAGGTGGATCTGAGCATTTCAAATCGATCTGGCAGGAAGCTATTTCTTGCTCAAAAATTTCCACTCATTCACACAACGCACAAATGGCAACGTTGAGGTTGAAAACAGGAAAAATCGCTTGGCTTAACACCAAGTACTTCAGGGCGTTGCAGTTTCTGCCCCTGGTCTGCACAGACCACAGAGAGGACGGATGCCTGGAATGTCACAATCTGCACTCAGGGCACCACTCGACACCTTCTCTAGGGAGGTTAGGTCTTAGGGCACAAACGAAAGCCTTACAAAACTGGTCAGTTCTAAGAGATCCTGTCTGTTAGAAAATAACAATACTATCATGCAAGCAGGAAGCACCTTTTTAAGAAATGCTTCACCACCGACATTCTTAATAGCAGGAGGATGATATTGGGTGGAAAAACACAGATGTCAACTAATGCACTGAAGGGTAATTCATGAATTGAACCCAATGTGGACAACTCATTTCACTTACATCTTACAATTTACATATGCATACAAGTGACATAGGATAAAAATCTATTTCTAAAGTCTGAGAGTTTCTCCAGTAAGTACAAAACAAAAATTCTAAGTGATAAGAGAGCATTGTGTTGGTTGAGAGTGGTTTTCTTTTTCTCTGTTAGCTGTATATAAAATAATGGTGCATCTTAAAATTATGTTATTTTTGATGGATAAAATATGGTAGGCTATGGTAAACACAGATATATAAACATGTGTTTATGATAAATTCCACAGATACCAAATACTAGAATGATAGGGGTTCCCTTTGACACGCAAGCAGACTCAAAGGGTCTGTTAATAATTTTTAGAGTAGATTATAAACATGAAGAGAAGAGGTTAGGGCAGCTTGAGTGGCTCAGTGGTTTAGCACCGCCTTCAGCCCAAGGCGTGATCCTGGAGACTCAGGATCAAGTCCCATGTCGGGCTCCCTGCATGGAGCCTGCTTCTCCCTCTGCCTGTGTCTCTGCTTCTCTCTCTGTGTCTCTCATAAATAAATAAATAAAATATTTTTTAAAAAGAGAGAAGGGGTTAGGTTTAAATAAAAGTAAGTACAAAGGAAATGCATAAAAATTTATGTGACAATACCATAAACATATAAAAAATGCTTTGGGTGCATCTAACCTTAGTTTAGGATTAACATCTGAAAGGAAAACCATACACCCTGCATCTCCCCATGACACATTACTTGGGTACCTATTAGCAAAAGAATCACGGACTGGATGAACACCAATGTTACCTATCAGAGCCTACTACAGATGTGACTTCTACATTCCAAATGTTTTAGGTTCAGAGCATTAACAGCCACATTTAAATATAGATTTTTCTAGTGAAACAAAGTAATCATGATAGGAACAGGAAAGGAGTATCCAACGACTTAAATAGTAAACATTTCTACAAGACTAGATGGAATTAAATCAAATTTCAAAAGCCATCACCTCTCACATAGATACAAGCCTGCTTCAAATCTGTCTCAAGCCTGATCATCAGCCTCACTCAGCCTCTGAGGAAGCCTGCACCTGAAGGTCTAACTCCCGCCCCCACCCAAACCATTCCAGGCTCTTCCCCACATGCTGTGTGCAGTTCCTGCTGATTTCAAAGCTGTGCTCCATGCAGGGTTACACACGTGGCCAAAAAGTTTAAAAATGCTTGGCCTTTATTAGAAACTTACATGCATCTAAGCTTTCTTTAAAAAGACCTTGGGAAAAAAATAAAATAAAATAAAAATAAAAAGACCTTGGAGGGCAGCCCCGGTGGCTCAGCGGTTTAGCGCCACCTTCAGCCCAGGGCCTGATCCTGGAGATCCAGGATCAAGTCCCATGTCAGGCTCCCTGCATGGAGCCTGCTTCTCTCTCTGCCTGTGTCTCTGCCTTTATCTCTCTCTCTCTGTGTGTCTCTCATGAATAAATAAATAAAATCTTTAAAAAGACCTTAGAAAGGCTCCAAAGAGGAAGCAATATGTAAACTTCAACTTACCAATCAATTCCTCTGAATAGTTGCATGAGATCTTTGAAAGAAAGGATAATCATTCCTGTCTCTGAATCCATATTAGCTAGTACAACCCTTTGTTCATAGCAAATGCTCAGTGAAGTTTTAATAAATTGAATTAAAATGGGAGGAACAGGAAGAGCAAAAGCATTCTAGATGGAAGAAGCAGTATGGGTAATGACACAAGGGAGAGAAAGCATAAATGTTCCAGAAAATGGTACCTATGGTATGTAAGTGACAGGAAGAGAAGACTATGCTGAGAAGTAGTTGGTGGCCAGATCATGGAAAGCTCTGAATGTCATGCCAAAAAGCTAGGAGTTTATTACATTGGAAAAGGGAATGGTGGTGATTAGGGTTGTGCATGAGAATTTAAGATAATTTGGAAGAGGGTTGACCAGAAGCACTATTAAATAAGCTGTTGTGACAGAGAAGAAGGAGAAGGGAAGTCATGAGCTGGAACAACAGCAACAGAAATGGAACAGCACCATCAGAGAACAAAGGCACCACTCGAGTAGAACCCACAAGACTCAATAGATACAGGGAGAGGAGCACTGAAGAAAATAGGAAAGTTTCAAGGTTTATTGAATGTGAGAATGTTAAAGGCCATCAATACACATAGGAAATGAGCTATCTGGGGAAGATACGAATCTTTTAGTCCATGTATGAGCATTTAAATTGAAAGAAATCTTGGTATGTGTCTGAAAATATGAGAATGGGATCCAGGCTCCAAATCCCAAAGTCACCTGCCCCACTCAACCCTGGTAATGGGTGAGATCAGAGAGCAAAGAAGCTACTATTACATAGTTATAAAATATGAGAAATTGTTTTTGTTCTAGAGGAAACTATGAATGTGAATGTTTCTTCCTCCTTTCTGATAATAAACTGATTGATTTCTTTCTCCCCAACTAATAAGGTGCATACATGTGTTCAGCTCTACAATTATGCTAATTTTTATGTTTGAAAATTTTCTATTCTCCATTTCTTGGTCTTAGCTACTTCTTTTTTCTTGGCCCTGCCTCTTTACTTCTATTTTACTCTACTGTCTTATTTCATCTCCATATATCTCCATTGTTGTAAAAAAAAAAAAAAAAAAAGGAATAAATGAATGAATGTGGTTTGTAGGAAGCCACCTCAAATCTTTTGTGGAAAAGCAAGGTATTAAATTTTAATTTAATTTAATTTAAACTTAAATAAAAAATTGTTTTATTTGCAGGCATGATAGCTAACTTCTTATGAATTACAGGAATGTTTCTCTCCAATTAAGAAAACCTGCTAGATATTAAATGTCTGAATTTTTTATTTCTTTTTTAAAGATTTTGTTTATTTATTCATGAGAGACACAGAGACACAGGGGAGGGAGAAGCAAGCTCTGTGTAGGGAGCCTGATGTGGTACTCAATCCCAGGACCCCAGGATCACACCCTGGATCACTCAACCACTGAGCCACCCAGGCTTCCTAAATGCCTGCATTTTAAAGCAAATCAAGGGATGATTAATTTTATTATGAAATAATTTAGGCACACAAAAGATTCTTGCTCTGAATTAGAACTTTAAGTAATATAATAAAAAATTTTTCTTCAAGCAAAAATTAGAAACTTTTGGCAAGGGGTGCCTGGATGGCTCAGTCAGTTAAGCATCCAACTCTTGATGTCAGCTCAGGTCATGATCAGGGTGGGGAGATCAAGTCCTGTGTGATATTCGCACTCACTGCAGAGTCTGAGATTCTTTCTCTCCCTCTCCCTCTGCTCCTCCCTCCAGTCATGTAGTGCTCTCTCTAATTTAATAAATAAATAAATAAATAAATAAATAAATAAATAAATAAATAAAATCTTAAAAAAAAAAAACTTTTGGCAAGCAAAATCTGACAAACCATCTCTAATTTAATGCTGTAAAGTATTAGGAAAACACTATTAACCAATGTTCAATTTATATACCTTTTTATTTTTTTTTGAGAGAGAGAGAAAGAAGAAAGGGAAAGAGGCTGGTAGGTGGGAAAGAGGGAGAAATCCACATCCAACTCAGAGCCTGATGCAGGGCTCAATCTCACGACTCTGGGATAGTGACCTGAGCCAAAATCAAGTGTTGGACACTTAACTGACTGAACCACCCAGACACCCCTACATACCATTTTTTAAAAAGAAAAGCTACTGAAAAAAACAGCCACACAATGACAATTCAACAATAAATGTTGTTGAAGTGTGTGTGTGTGTGTGTGTGTGTGTGTGTGTGTGTATATATATAAATAATGTATCTAAATTATAATCTCTCTGTGCTTGTCTTGGTTCTAGTCCAATATGAAAGACTCCTTTCCAAGCCTAAAGGGCTCTACTTAATACCCTATGCTTCTACAAATCCTGCCTGTTCTATAGACAACTGATAGTTCATCCTCTACCCTGGCGAGGCTTATTGTATGCTCTGCTAGCTCCTTTTAACCAGAAGACTAGTTACCAGGTTCTTGTCCTCCTCCCTGGCACAGCTCCTTAATGTTCAGGCATCTGGATACCTTAATGGAAAATATGCAGGGTAGATCTGAATTTTACATATTCTCCTTCTACACCAAATGTATCCCTCTGTTCACCCACCCATGGGTCTACACCAAGAAGCGTGCAAGTCATTTTGGAGAAATATTACCTTTTAGAAAAACAGTTTTCAGTTATAGGTCTTCCCAATTTGTCTTAAATGTTATGTCAAATAATGCAGAATTTAAATAGAGCAGGTGTCTTTGCAATCCTTGCAATGGAGATGATCTCTTAGGCATGTTTAGTTATAATTTTTTAAACTATCATTTATTGAGAAGTCAATGTACTAGACATTTAAAACCCACTTTTTAGACTTTGTAAAAGGAATTGAGATAATGTATATTATTTCCATTTTGCAGATGAAGAAACAAAGACAGAAAGCCATGTAAGTACAAAGGCCCTTGGCTTTTTGTGCTTATACCACTGTCTCTCTGGATAATTATTTGGTATTCAAAGAACTCATCAGTTCAACAGGGCTCTTGGCATCCTCAATCTTTCAACATACATTTAGTGAACAGCTTCTCTCTTAGTAAAGGCTTCTAAGAAAGAGTTGATAGCTGTGTCTTGAAACAGAGTCAGGCAGGCAGAGTTAGTAATTCCAATAGGGAGTTGAATATCAAGAGTATGGATTTGAGCATGTTGGAACCTATTAAGACATGCAGGTGGTTGGATATGAGAGTCTGGAGCACAGAGTTTAACTAAAGATATTAATTAGTAGTTGTCAGTATTTCATTGACATTTAAAGCTTTAGCTTTATGACTGTATACCAAAGGGGTGCCTGGGTGGCTCAGTCGGTTAAGCGTCTGCCTTCAACTCAGGTCATGATCTTAGGGTCCTGGGATCAAGCTCTGCATCATGCTCCTTGTTCAGTGGGGAGAGCCTGCTTCTCCTTCTCCCTCTGCCTGAAGCTCCCCCTGCTTGTGCTCTCTTTCTCTGTCAAATAAATAAATAAAATCTTAAAAAAAAAAAAAAAAAGATTGTACAGCAAAACTACAAAACATCACTGAAAGAAATTAAAGAAGACCTAAATAGATGGAAAGACATCTTCTATTCATGAAATGTTGGAGAAATGACATTCAGATCTTTTGCCCATTTTTAAATTGGATTGTGTTTTTATTGTTGAGTTATAAGAGTTCCTTACATATTCTGGACACTATTCCTTAACAGACATATGCTTTGCAAAAAAATTTCTCTGGTTCTCTGGATCATCTTTTCATGTTCTTACTAGTGCCTTGGAAGCAAAAACAAGCCGCTCCCTCTACTCAGGCTCTCTCACTCTTGCTCTCTCAGAAATAAATAAATAAAATCTTAAAAAATAAACACAAAAGTTTTCAATTTTGATGAATCCCAATTTATTGAATTTTCTTTTTGTTGCTTATACTTTTGGTATCAGAGCTAAGAAACCACTGTTGAATCTAAAGTCACCAAGATTTACACTGTTTTCTTCTAAGAGTTTTATAGTTTTTACCTCTTACATTTAGGTCTTTGGTCCATTTTTTTCTTTGATCCATTTTGAGTTCGTTGTATACATGGTTTAAGGTAGGGGTCCAAATTCTTTTGCATGTGGATATCCTATTGTCTCAACCACTTGCTGAAAAAGTCACTCTTTCCCCAATTGAATTGTCTTGGCACTCTTGTCAAAAATCAACTGACCATAGGGGCACCTGAGTAGCTCAGTTGGTTAAGTGTTCAACTCTTGATTTTGGCTCAGGTCAGGATCTCAGGGTGGTGAAATCAAGCCTTGCATTGAGCTCTGTGCTGAGCGGAGAGTCTTCTTAAGATTCTCTCTCTCTCTCCCTCTGCCTTTTCCCCTCCCTCCACCCCTGGCTCACATGCACATTCTCTCTGTTAAAAAAAAAAAAAAAAAAAGAAAAGAAAAGAAAAGAAAAAGAAAAGAAAAGAAAAGAAAAGAAAAGAAAAGAAAAGAAAAGAAAAGAAAAAGAAAAAATAATCAACTAACCAAAAATGTAGTCTTTTTAAATTTTTTTTATTTATTTATTCATGAGAGACACAGAGAATGGCAGAGACATAGGCTCCCCATGGGGAGCCTGATGTGGGACTCAATCCCAGGATGCTGGGATCATGACCTGAGCCAAAGGCAGACACTCAACCACTAAGCCACCCAGGTGCCCAAATTTTATAATCATTTTTTTTCTTGTTTTTGTTTTGTTTTTAGACAGGGTAGGGGCAGGATCTACCCTTAGTGCAGAGTCCATCATGAGGCTTGATCTCACAACCCTGTGATCATGACCTGAGCCAAAATCAACTGACCAAAATCAAGTCAGATGCTTAACTGACTGAGCCACCCAGGTGCCCCTGTAATAGTTTATTTCTATTGATTTATATGTCTATCCTTATGCCAGTACTATACTATTTTGAGTACTGAAGTAAATTTTGGAATTAGGGAGTTTTTATAGAGATTGTATTGAATCTGCAGGTTGATTTCAGATATATTATCATTTTAACAATTTTAAGGCTTCTAATTCATGAATACAGGATATCTTTCCTTTTATTTAGGTCTTTTTAAATTCTTTCAATGATGTTTATAGTTTTTTCTATCTTAAAGTTTAAATGTCAATGAAATATTGACAACTACCAATTAATATCTTCACTTAAATTTCCTTCTGTGCTCCAGACTCTCATATCCAACCATCTAGATATCTTACAGGCTCTACATGCTCAAATCCATACTCCTGATGTTTAGTTCCCGACTTTTTCTTCAGTCTCCCCAATTTGAAGAAATGGCAACCCTGTCCAACTAGTCACATGTTAAAAACCTATAAGTCATTTTTATCCTACCCTTCCCTTATCTAATCCATCAGTAAGTCATGATGACTCTTTCAAAATACATGTAGAATCTTTATACTTCTATTTCCACTGTCACCTCCTAATCAAAGCTGTCATTATCACCCACCTAGACAACTGCAAAAGCTTACTAACCCATCTCACTGATGCTATTTTGCCTGCCTCCAGTCCATTATCCTCACAGCATCTACCATTAATGGGGATATAATGTGAGCCACATAAATAATTCTGAATTTTCTAGTAGCCACATTACAAAAAAATAAAAAGAAATAAGCAAATTTGACAGTTCATTTTAATTTAGCCCAGTCTCCCCAAAATATAATTATTTCAATATGTAATCAGTATAAAAAAATTAATGAGACAATTACATCCTCTTTTCATACCAAGGCTTTAAAATCTGGTGTGCATTTTACATTTATAGCACATTCCCTACTTAGAAGCTTAATTTTCATCAGAAATACCTGATCTATATTTAATGTTATAAACTTATAGTCAAAAAAGTATCAGAACATACTTAAAAGTTTTCCAATAACTGAATTAATTATGCTTTTATATTTAGGTTTAAAATTACACGGGATCCCTGGGTGGCGCAGCGGTTTGGCGCCTGCCTTTGGCCCAGGGAGCGGTCCTGGATATCCGGGATCGAATCCCACGTCAGGCTCCCGGTGCATGGAGCCTGCTTCTCCCTCTGCCTGTGTCTCTGCCTCTCTCTCTCTCACTGTGTGCCTATCATAAATAAATAAAAGTTAAAAAAAAAATTACATAAAGTTGAAAATTCAGTTTCTCGGTAGCAATAGCTACATGGGGTGGTGACCAGTCTTAAACAGTACTCATCAAAAGTGATCTTTCTTAGATATAAATCAGATTATGTCACTATCCTGATTAAAATCCCCCCTTCAGTTGCTTACCATTGCATTCTGGGCAAAATCTAAACTATTTTTGACACCAACAAAGTCTACCTAAATTCCCTGCTACTTTTCCTTGCCATACTTCCCCTAGCCCAACTTACCTTGAGTTCCTTCAACACACAGAGCTCTTTGATGCCTCAGAGACTTAACACATACTGTTCCTTCTTCATGAACTGCTTTTTCCTAGCTCTTCCCATACCTGATTCCTTATCTTCAGCTGAAATGTCACCTGATCAGACAGGCTTCCTTGATCAACCTATAATGTCCTTCTCTATCATGCTCTAGCAGTGTCATGATCACTTCTGTCATAGCTTCCATACTGAGTTTATAATTATACACTTTTTATTTGCTTGTTGTTGATCTTTTCACTATACCACAAGCTCTACAATGACCAGGAGTATGCTTGTTCACCTATTAATGCCTTTCTGCTGCCTAAGACAGTGCCTGGTACACAGTGAGTGATCAATAAACATCATATGCTGCAGGAAAGTCGGTATGACAAGGGCTGAAACCTCTCTATTATATCTGTTGACTTATCCACTCAATATTTATTCAAAAGTTACTATGTCCCAAAAGTAAAAGAGGGTCTGCCCTCAAGAAGCTCACAATTTAATGATAGAAGTAGATAAAATAATTTAAAACAATGTAATATGTGTAACATTAGAAAGCTACTCACAGGGCAGCCCAGATGGCTCAGCAGTTTAGTGTCACCTTCGGCCCAGGGTGTGATCCTGGAGAATTGGGATCAAGTCCCTGCATGGAGCCTGCTTCTGTCTCTGCCTGTGTCTCTGCCTCTCTCTTTGTGTGTCTCTCAAAAAAAAAAAAAAAAAAGAAAGAAAGAAAAGAAAAAAAAAAGAAAGAACGAAAGAAAGAAAGAAAAGAAAAGAAAAGAAAAGAAAAGAAAAAGGAAAAGAAAAGAAAAAAAAGAAAAGAAAAGAAAAGAAAAAAAAGAAAAGAAAAGAAAGCTACCACAATTATGATGCCTAGAAGAGGGATAAATAACTTGGGAAAGATGAAAAAGTGGAAGGTAGCTGAGGTATTCAAGAGATGAGAAGAAAGATAACTTGAGTTAAAGATAATAGGAGCTAGCCTAGTAAAGGATCACATTATTCCTTATAAAGGGACTCATGTGAAATAGGCAAAGAAACGTGAAACAGCATGGTGAATGTGCGCAGGGCATGAAAAGCTTTTGGATACAAGCATAAGTACAGATAACCTGGAAAGCCTGGGTTATGCAGGGCCTTTTATACCATGCCAAGAAGCTTAGGTTTTATGCTGTTAGCACTAGGAGCTGAATAGTTTTCACCACCACAGTGACATCACTTAATTTTAATTCCATAACAATCATGGTATGGCTGTGCGGAAGCTAGGTTGGAGGGTTACAGATGGCGAAAGCATGAAGTCCATTGCTATAGTCCAGGAGATGAATGATGCCAACTTGAACTCAGTGGCTGTAGGAAGCATAGGTGATCAATTTCAGAAATACTTAGTAAGTGACGCCTGGGTGGCTCAGTGGTTGAGCGTCTACTTTCAGCTCAGGGCATGATCCCAGGGTCCCAGGATTGAGTCCCACACAGGGTTCCCTGAAAGGAGCCTGCTTCTCCCTCTGCCTAGGTCTCTGCCTCTCTCTCTCTCTCTCTCTTTCTCTCTGTGTGTCTCTCATGAATAAATAAATAAATAAAATAAATAAAATCTTTAAAAAAAAAAAGAAATACTTAGTAAAATAAGCTGTTTAAAAATCATTAGTAACCTTGGCAAGGGCAGTTTCAGTATCATGATGGGAATAGAAGACACATTTCATTCCTTATCCACAGCTGCAGAAATCACAGGAATTGTGGAAGTGGTGATTAGGAGCTCCCAAATATGGTTGCTTATTAGGAGCACCAGGAGAACTTTAGAAAAATACAGATTATGCTGGCTTAACTCCAGACCCACTGAGTTGGTCACCATGAGTCAAGCCCAAGAACCCTTATTCTGACAAGTCCCTTAAGTAAACCCTTATTCTGACAAGTCCCTTAAGTAAATCTGACAAAGACATCCATATATTTACCTTGGGAGATGCTGGGATGGACCAGCCTTTCAAGTATATTTAAACCTTATAATTCAAATCTATTTGATTCCTAGACTCAGCAAGAGTTCAGAAAGTAATAGTTGGGAAGACAAGGAAGGAGCTAAGCCAAGAGCAGAAGATGGCAGAGGTCAAAATCCTAAGTAGATTTATAATATTAAGAAAATAGATAGAGGGGCACCTAGGCAGCACAGTGGTTGAGCATCTATCTGCCTTTGGCTCAGGTCATGATCCCAGGGTCCTGGGATCAAGTCCTGCAACAGGCTCCCTGCAGGCAGCCTACTTCTCCCTCTGCCTGTGTCTCTGCCTCTCCTCTGTGTCTCTCATGATTAAATAAATAAAAGCTTAAAAAAAAAAAAGAAAATGGATACAGCAGTACAGATGAGAGAAGAGATACCTAAAAAACTAAGACACATGGGCAAAGAACATTAGTTTTCAAGCTAAGAGCATTAGTTCCTCAAACACAGTCAATTTTATCAATTTTATCTCATAAGTATAAGTATAAAATATAAATCTCATAAGTATAAAATATAAATCTCTTGGGGTACCTGGCTGGCTCATTTGGTGGAGAGTGGAACCCTTGATATTAGGCTTGTGAGTTTAAGCCCCACGTTGGGTGTAGAGGTTATATATATATAATATATCTAACTAAAGATTACTTACTTTCATTCCCAGTCCTAACCCATCTGAAGTTGGGTCAACAATTTAATTAGTGAAAACTCAATAAAAATTAAGTACCTAAAACAGAATTGTACAAGATACTGTGGGTAATTCCAATAAGGAGTTTGTATTTGTCTCAGGGACCAAAAACTTATGTAAATCAGTCAGAAACCTGGAAGTGCCAAACAGCATAGCACCAACCGTAAAGTCATCAAAAGGTCAGAGAAGGCTGTAACCTGGCCTCTGGCCTCTGACCTCTGCCTCTGGCCCATCTCAACTTGTCAAATTCTTCCTCTCTAATGCTCATTTCAAACCGTACCTCTTTCATGAAATCTTTCCTGGACTCTCCAAAGAGGTGTGATATTTTCTTTTAATTTTCCAGAATACACTGTAATTCTAAAGGCACCCAAATTCTGTCTAAACTTCCATCCCCAGTAATAAACACAGATATCACATATGTTGCTATGTGAGACACTGTCTGAAGTGTTTTACGTGTATTAACTAATTTAGTCCTCCTAATCCTTAGGACCAATGAGATAGGTCCTCCTATTACCCCATTGTACAGATGAGGAAGCCAAGGCACTAAGAGAGGTTCAGTAATTTCCTAGGATAACAGAACTACCTAAGTGGCAAAGCTAGGATGTGAATGCAGGCAGTCTGGCTCCAGAGACTGCATGTTCTTTACCATAACACTTCATGAGTTCTGGAGTACACCCAATGTTAGTCTACATTAGACTCTGTTGAGGGCAAATACTTTTTAGTTGTCTTTTCATCCCAAAGTAAGCATCCAAGTATATGTTGATTGTTGGAATTTCTTTTGGTCACAAAAAATCATGCTCTGCCCAGCTATGCTCATTCCTGTGTCAGAAACGACCACTTTATACACAGAAAAGATGAGAAAAGTGAAAGGAAAACACATTGCAGAAAGGCGGAAAACAAAAGCTACACAGGTAAAATGTTTTGAAAATCACATAGAGGTTTGAAAAGATGGGTATTAACTCTAAATTCCTGAGGATGGTGACATGAAAGTTGTGTGTTGGAAAATGAATCTGAGAGCAGCAATATTAGCATGGAAAGGATGAATGAGAAACAGGAAATGAGAGAGCAGGATGCCATCAGAGATCTCCAAGTATAGGGGAGGACCTGGTCTAGAATGTTCTGAATAAGGAAATTCTAATATGTATTAGATTTAGGAAGAGGATTTTAGAAATGAAAAAGAAGACTAAATGAGATTTTTCCAATGAGTTTTAGATCAGTACATCGCTGAAAAAAGAGGTGGATTGTTAAAGCAGATTTTAAAATCAAGCTGTTATTCCTTTTTTTTTTTTTTCAAAGAATAATACAATTTATCACTAAAACATTTTTTATTCATAGCTGCTTCTTGGAATTTGCCATTCTCTGAGAGATTCCAGGGTTTTTTTTACATCCACAACTATTTTTTGAAGGCCTGGAAAGACTTGACCCAGGGAGGTCTTAACCCTTTTCTATGTCTGACACTTTTTATCTACTTAGAAATAGTCTATAGAAAACATACGTTTTGAGGAGCACCTGGGTGGCTCAGTTGGTTAAGCGCCTGCCTTGGGCTCAGGTCATGATCCCAGGGTCCAAACATCAAGCCCCACATAGGGTCCCTGCTTCTCCCTCTCCTGCTCCCCCTGCTTGTGCTCGCTTCCTTTCTCTCTCTCTCTCTGTCAGATAAATAAATAAAAAATTTTTAAAGTACATTTTTTTAAAAGCCAGGTTGCTTACTGACACCCAGCAAGCTAAATCATAGACTTTAAGTTAAAAAGAAACTTTAAAGTCCTTTTGCTCAATCTGCCTCCCGTTTACACCATGCCAAGGAGCCAGTCGGTCTTTCATCCCTGGCCTCTATCCTTCTGGTGATGGAATACTTACTGCTTCAGAGGAACTCATTCCATTTCTTAACTCTTCTGTTGAGTAATCTTCTGATGTTAAGTTTAAATCTGTCTACCTGTAACTTTCATTCATTTGTTCTGTGTCTTCTAGGGACCTACAGTCAATCCAATCTCTCTCCAGTTAACAGCTCGTTAAATATTTGGAGACAACAACATGACACCACCAACTACTTTCTAACAAATGCCTCACATAGGAATCGTCAGCCTGGTTACCCTAATAATAACAGCACAGTGCTTATCAACTGTAGAGACTTGTACCCTACTGGGTCACCAAGTTCTTTGATAGAGCAGTTCTTTGCAAAGAGTCTCACATATAACCTGGAATATAGTAGACTCTCAAAATACGACTATACATGACTCAGTAAATAAATAAATCCATCTGCAAACAGAATTTTCAAACATATTCTCAACTGGTTTTATCATCTACCTATAACCAAACAAGTTTATTCTTTCTGTCCTCAAAAATCAAATAAATGTCATATGAAGAAAATATAAACCCAGAAATAATCTGGCAAGTATTCAGGTAAATGAAACATCTTAACAAGTAAGAAACCTCAATGGGGGAGACCATTTTTATTGTATATCTTTTTGAAACGTCTCAGTTTTTAACATATGTACCTATTCATTAACTAAAAGATAGTTAATTTATCAAAATAAAAATAATAAAATTATCTTCATTTTAAATTGTCTAGTGGAATAGTATGGTATAGTGTGAATTGTGCCTTCTGTAATAAAAAGATCTGTCCTACTACACAAATATGGAATCATCAAATAAATGATTAAAAATAACATTAGATTTAATCTATTCCAGAGACATTCAACAATTTTGAGGCCAACCGTAGTAAGAAATAAATTTCATATTGCAGCATGATATATATATATAAATATATAACTAATGCAAAAGTTCCCCAATAATGTATTTATCATTACTATTCAGGATATTTACTCTGATATTTTTTAAAAGCTGTCACAACCCATTAAATTGATATCCTGTCCTGCTAATAAAGTCATACCCACAATTTGAGAAACACTGATCTAGTCCAAAATCCACCCCTACCTACAACCAATTTATTGATAAAGAAGGTACAATTCAGCTTGAATAAGTGGTATATACAGAATCATACAGCTAATTCATATAGCATTAAATGAGAATGAGAACTGAAATGCAGCTCTTAACTTCATGGAAGGTGCAAAGAGTTGGGCAGACAGACAAGGCAACCAATTGTGCGGTAAGATCCCTGTGCAGGAAGATATGAACAAGGACCACCAAGGAGGGGCTTCTAAATCAGACAGGAAGAGCTGAGGAAAACCAGTAGGGTTATGGTTATACTGGACTAATCCCAGCTTTCATTGCTTTTCCCCATGGTGAAGCAATCCTTTAACAAACATCCATCTCAAACTAAATAATTCATGAATACTCCTAACGCCCACAGCAGTTAAGACTTCATCTGTTTTTCTTCCTATCTCCCTACAATACAGTAGACATTCACACTCAATTAAGCAAAACTTCCTCCTTCCGGTTCCTGCCCTTGTTCTTGAAGCAGGAGATTCATGATCCTTCCACCATTTCCCTTCTTCAATTAAGAAAAAAAATCCTTGGGAAAATATAATATTCATGGTCGATAAATCAAATCAAGTATCACCCCCAAAAATTTCACATGTTTCTTTGTTAGGGTTAAGTAAACAGATCATGAAAAGTTTCTTAAATTGAATCCACAAAACTGCAGCCAGTATTCAGAAAGTTATATTAGTATTTCTAGATGAAAATACAAAAATCTCACCACACAATGGTTATTGTCCAGGAAGTAGGATTCAGAATCATGAATGCTAGGACCCGTGAAAATAGACCATGAGCCTTTTCCCCTCTTTTAAATATATGAAAAGAATGAATCTCAGTTTTATTAACCAGAAAGCAGAAACACACAGATCTCTAAGTTTCCTCTAGATAAGGCACTCAAAGCTACTCTTACACAAATGTTCTGAGGCATACCTAGTAACACAAAGACAACATCATTCCAAATAGAACCAGTTAGCTTCCACCAGAGCTGAAACTGGTGGTTAGTAAGTTGTGAGACTGTCAATTGAGTCAGAATATGAGTTTTTCCACTGAAAATAATCACTGGATATTACTTCAACTTCTATACGAATTGCACTACTTCTCTAAAGCCTAACAACACCAACACTATTTTTCTGTCTTACCTCCCAATCTCTTTGCTATAGATGTTTTCTGTTCCTTGGACTTAGCTTATACACTCACTCAGTAGTCCTGCTTTTCTAGTAGGACTCACTATTGTTTTTCCCACTTCTACCCCCATCTTTGCCTGTAATTTCATCTGATATTTTCAAAAGATACAGATATGCTAAGAATGGTTTATTCCATATCATAGAATCAAATACTTTCCTTAAAATTTATTCTAAGAACAAAGGAAAATTGCAGCAAAACTCATTTTAATTCTACTATTGCAATGTTACTAATTCTATTACATTCATTATCTCTAATATCACCATTTAAACCTTAGCATGGGGCAGCCCGGGTGGCTCAGTGGTTTAGCCCCGTCTTCAGCCCAGGGCCTGATCCTGGAGACCCAGGATCGAGTCCCACGTCAGGCTCCCTGCATGGAGCCTGCTTCTCCCTCTGCCTGTGTCTCTGCCTCTCTCTCTCTCTCTCTCTGTCATGAATAAATAAAATAAAATATTTTTAAAAAGTAAAATAAAATAAAAATAAACCTTAGCATATCATTTAACTTTTACCAGCTCAATCTTCTTCATTTCTGATTGAAGTTAATAAAACAAGTCTTTACTCTCTTCTCAGGAATATGTTTGGATTAATAAAAGAATAAATAGAAAAGTGCTCTGGGGGCCGCCCAGGTGGCTCAGTGGTTTAGCGCCACCTTCAGCCCAGGGTGTGATTCTGGAGACCTGGGATCAAGTCCCATGTCAGGCTCCCTGCATGGAGCCTGCTTCTCCCTCTGCCTGTGTCTCTGCATCTCTCTCTCTCTCTCTCTCTCTCTCTCTCGAATAAATTAAAAAAAAAAAAAAAAGGAAAAGTGCTCTGGAACTGATGAGAGAAAACACACAAACTGGATTTATGTTGTTTTACGCTGTTTAAAGAAAAAAATACACTATGGGTAATGTTAAGTGTGGATGTGGACAATGCTTTCTCTAAGGAAGGCCCATATATTTTCTAAGTTAGGATGATCTAAAAGTTAGTATTTTGACGCAGCTGTAATTTTCCAACATGCACAAAATGGAGAATTTGCATATATGCTTTACTATCATCTCTCCTAAATTTATTTTTGTTTTTAAAAATATTCTGAAAACTTCCAGTCTAGATAAAAGACATAGACTAATAGCCATTAAATGGGTTCTAGTACCAACTCTAATGTGGTGAGGGAGGTTCCCAAGCCAACAAGCAGTGCTCAGATTCCAAAGGTTGAGGGCCCAGTCCCATAAGCTTGTACCCCAACACTTCAAATGCCAATCTGATCCTCTCTGAGCTCAATTAATTTGCTAGAGTGCCCCACGGGACTCAGAGAAACATTTAACTTATTAGATTACCAGTTTATCATTAAAGGATATAAGTCAGGAACAACCAGATGGAAGAGATGCATAGGGCAAGGTATGGAGAAAGGGTGAGGTAATCCATGCCCTCTTCAGGCAATCTAGACTCCCTAAATCTCCATGTGTTCACCAACTCGGAGTTTTCTCTCTCCTGGGTTTTTATGAAGGCTTCATTTCATAGCCAAGATTGACTGAATCACTGGCTACTGGTAACTGATTCAACCTTAAGTTCCTCTCCTCTCCCAGGAAGCTCGGGGAAAGGACTGAAAATTCCAACCCTCTAATCACAGGGTTAGTTCCACTGACAACCAGCCCCCATCCTTTTCCAAGTCACCACATAATATAACAAAAAGACTACTTTATCACTCTCAATACTTTGGGAATTTCAAGTTTTGTGAGCTATAAGACAAGAACTGTGAATGAAGACCAAACAGTATGAGAATTGTATTTTGGTCATATGAAATAAGATCTTTTTTTTAAAATAAAATCTTAAGAAAAAAGTGGGGGGCACCTGCATAGCTCAGTCAGTTAAGCATTGGACTCTGGGTTTCAGCTCAGGCCATGATCTCAGAGTAGTGAAATCAAGCCCCACAATGGATTCCTTGCTCAGCAGAGTCTGCTTGTCCCTCTCCCTCTGCTCCCCACATGCAATAAATAAATAAATAAATAAATAAACAAATAAATAAATAATTTTTTAAAAAGGAGAGAGAGAAATATATTTGTCATATGAATGATCAAATATATATTTTCTTATAAATCATAATATCATAGCCATAGTTTATTGAATGCACATTATGGACCATACACTATACATTATCTTACTTAGAACTCGCATGCACATAAAATAATAAAGTCCGTATTTTACCCCTATACTGCAGATGAGGAAATTAAGTCCCAGGGAAGTTCAGTGCCTTACTGAGGAGCCATGCTACCAAACAAGGCAGAGGTAGGACTGAAACACCAGTGAGCAAAGCCTGCATTTTGGCACCAGGATATGATGAGTCCTTGTCAAATGTTGGCTTTTTGAGATCTAAGAAATATCATAAATAAGATTAGTCACCCATCAAATTACTAATTTAAATGAATTTGTCTTTTCAATTCCAAGCCACTGAAACAATAGACAATGAGGTCCTTCAGAAGCCCTACCACTTCTAAGAGGTATGTATGTGTTATTCATGGGTATATCATGACCTTGAAGCAGTAGGAGATGAAAATGAGACACTGTCACAAAATAGTACTGAGGCACACACTTTAAACTTTGAGAAATACAGGACTTTCAGCAGGGATGTCAGAAAAACAAGATCTAAAGCAGTCCTGTGTCATTCACATAATTCATGGATTAAATATATCATCCTTTTCCTCAACAACTATCTTGCCTTTCTAATCAATGAATATTAAGGATTTAACACAATATTAATGTTTGTTGAAATTATTAAAATAATTTCTATGATATTGATGGGCCTCACTCTAAGAACACAAAAACAAAAAAGTAACAATACCTAAGAAACAGGAAAACTAAAAGGTGAGGATTTGCTACCCAATACCTATCTTTTATTTTACCAAAAAGTTCTATTCATTTCTTAAAACAGTAACTTGCCATATTTATATGATTTACCAATGCTCAACTTTTCAAAAGCTTTCTTTGGTTTAAGCAAGGTCTATCAGTGACCACCACAGACACAACTTTCTAGATATGCCCACCTGGTGGGAAAACATTAATAATGTGTGAAAATATTCACTATTGCATTTAGTCTTTTCCTGGGCCTGTTTCCTAAAAGTCACAAATATACTAGCGTATATTATCGCAGCCAACTTACTGGTCTAAGCCTAAGCTTGACAAAAATCCTGCTCCTTCTTTCCTTCTGCTATTGGTAGGGCAGGGGGATGAAGCATCACTGCAGATCTGCTAGTGAGCAAAGTAATGAAGGGAAATATCTAGGAGGCAGAAAGACTGGTCTAATGGAAAGGAATGGGAAAACGAGGAGGCAGACCGAGGATACAAGGGAGGCACCTTAAAACAACAAGAGGAGGAAAAGAAGATGATGACCTGAACAGGGCTCCCAGTTCTGAACACCAAGTTCCAAATTCAGCTCTGATTCTGTCTCTGACCTTGGGTAAATCTCTCAGTCTCTCTGCATCCTAATGTAGCTCTTATGTTAGCAAATTAAGACAGAAGAAAGTTTCTTACAGAACCTAGTGAAACGCCTGTACTTGCTACTGATAAAAGCAAAGCTAAGCTTCCTATGACAAAACAAAACAAAACAAAAAATACCAACTTGGTATTAATAAACCCTCTAATCTGTCAGGACAGTGTTTAACTCAAAAATGCATATTGTTCAGTGTCAACACTATTCCTTTACCCTCCCCCACTTCTAAACAATATCAACACATTCTATTCTCAGGTTTGCCTGTAGAAAATCTTCCCTGACATTTTGTCTTCAGTTTACTTCATTACTTGAACTAAAGGCCTTATTCTTGGGATGCCTGGGTGGCTCAGTGTTTGAGCGTCTGCCTTCGGCCCAGGGCATGATCCCAGAGTCCCAGGATCGAGTCCCATATCAGGCTCCCTGCATGGATCCTACTTCTCCTCCCTCTACCTATGTCTCTGCCTCTCTCTGTGTGTGTATCTTGTGAATAAATAAATAAAATATTTAAAAAACAAATAAATAATAAAGGCCTTGTTCTTAAAAAGAAAATAGAATTCCACTCCCTTCAGCATTAGTGCCTTAGAGGTACATATAAAGCAGTTGGCCTAATCCATCCCACTCTCACTCAGCCTTTACTGCATCCAGCTATATTTTTAATCTCTCCAACCTTTTTTCTTTCCTCCTAATCTTCTCTCAGGCCCTCTCCAGTACATTGTATCTCTTTGTGATAAAGTGATAGTCTAAATTCAATGCTTTGCTGTGGAGTCAGACACTGAAACACAGATAACCACTTTCCCACTTTGACATCGATACTCTAGTTACATGCAGCCTTGAGTTAAAATGATACCAAGCTGCCAAACGACACTGGAAACTCATATATTGTCTACTTTCCTCTTATATCCCAATTCAATTTCAGAATTGTGGGTTTTCAAGGTTTTTTTTTCTTTTTTGTAAAAGTAAGTTGACATAGTATAATTTATTTTATCCCAATTTGCATTATACCTAACTGCATTTATTTTATAAAACCACTTGAAAGTTGAGCTCTCATACCTTACGTTGTCAGTTCTTTTTGTAAGAACATCAGTTTCTATGCATTCATACTTCCTGCTATATTCTTACTCAGTGTACTCAGAACTCAATAAATATATGTTCATTGACTTGACTTGATCATACTTCTCAAGAGCATCAATAGGAGTCATATCCAAGGCTAAATCTCAGTTTGGCCACTTACTAGCCATGTGACTCTAATTACTCTTGTCTCTAATCCTGAGTTTTCCTCCCTTATTGACAAGGGGATGTGAAAACAGGGAAAGTAAGGAAAGCATGGAAAGTATGTAATAGTGTCCATGCTTACAACTCATTAAGGCTAAATAAACACTGGCTTTCTTCTTACTTCTACTTTATAAAAATGTAGTGGATTTTTAAATTAATGCTGAGGAGCACCTGGGTAGCTCAGGGTTAAGCATCTAACTCTTGATTTTGGCTCAGGTCATGATCTCAGAGTCAGGGGATTGAGCCCTGAAAGGGCTTGGTGCTGAGCATGGAGCCTGCTTGGGATTCTCTCTCTATATCTGCCCCCCCATCTCTTAAAAAAAAATGTTTAATCAATTAAATAATCAATTAATGCTGAGACTGCGAGAAATTACAAAGCAGACTCAGAGATGGGCAAAACTTCATCCAGACAGAAAAAAAAAAAAAAAAGTGGATTATTCTATACAGTACATTAATTAATTTAGGGTTCCCTTGACTTGGCTCTTGTGGGAGAGAAAAAAAAATCATCTCTTTCAGCTGCTTGTAGTCCCCTCGATATCAAATAAATTATAATAATAAATAAAACATCATAATTTAACTCCATTTACTAGCCCTAACAAAAGGTACTACTACCTAAGAAAAACACCTAATAATCCAATAGCCTAACCTTTAGCATAATAACATAGCTAACTATTAAAGTTTCCATTCCTCCCAAGTTCTGGATGACTGTCTATCCAAATTTACTCTTAAAGAAATCAATAAAGTACACTCTGATATCTGATCATCAACAGTAAATTTCAAAACAGAGATATCCTATCCAAGTCCAATATACCTACTTGTATTCTTCTCAGATACTATTAATAAAAAAGAATTAAGTTGATTGTAGTAATTAACTCCAACTGTACACTTGTGATCACCTAAAGTATATCTTGTATGTTAATTCAGCAAAAGTATCTTCATAAGTTCAGATTTTATCAATTCATTGTTGGACCAAAAAAAGTTCAAGTGTCTGACATTTTATTTAAATAGACTCTTGGAAAAAAATAAATAAATAAATAAATAAATAGACTCTTGGGAACCATGAAGCACAATTTTCAAAAATTATCACAACTTAATTGTTAGCACCTATTTATCTAATCATTTTAATACCCGGAAGCTATTTTTTGAAAAATATTCACTAATTCAGCTGCTTTGATATTTAAAAAAATAATTTTCCTCAATACAAACCTGTTTCTGAATTAAGAAGTTTTACTAATATGAATGCTTCTGTGCCTAATCTCACTCGCAATTAGAGAACTCTGGCCTCCTCAATTTTTAACTACTCTCTTGAAATCAGTCAAAGTATTCAAGAATAGATTAGTGCCTATCTAAGCCATGTAAATGACTTAAGGATTTTTTTTAAATTATCCAGTTATGTCCATTGCAACAACAGCATCAAGTGGCTATTAAGGTTCTCTCTCAAAAAAACTTTTATTAGACAATCCACATATCTGTCTTTAAAACATCACAACTAGGGACACCTGGGTGGCTCAGCGGTTTAGCACCTGCCTTTGGCCCAGGGCATGATCTTGGAGTCCTGGGATAGAGTCCCACATTGGGCTCCGTGCATGGAGCCTACTTCTCCCTCTGCCTGTGTCTCTGCCCCTCTGTCTCTGTGTCTCTCATGAATAAATAAATAAAATCTTTTTAAAAATCACAACTATATAAGTATACATTTGACATTTCCACTTGAAATGCACTCCCTTAACACAGTCACTTTGAAAAATCTTTTTTTAATCATTAATCACAAAACCTGCTATATTTGTACAAAATTAAAAGTCTAGCACTCAGACTAGAATAAAATAATGTGGAATTCTCTGCCTATATAATTAGTATTGAAAAACTAATGTTTTTAACAAGTATATCATTATAAAACATTTTCACATTAGCAACTAATACAGTTTTCCTTTAACACCTCCATAAACAAGTTATATGTATTCTAAACACATACTTAAATAAACAACCCAATTACATGCTAGAGCTCCCTTCAAGAATGTCTAATATAGTAAAGTAGTTATTCTTTAACTAATGTGGCTTCTGCCTAAGGGGTTGCCTCAAATCTTCTGTGAAATAAGGCAAAGTAGACTTAAATAAATATGAACACTACTATTAATATGGCAGCTTCTTGTCCATTTAGGAGGTGCTTTTTTTTTTTTTTAAGATTTCATTTATCTATTCATTCATGAAAGACACACAGAGAGAGAGAGAGAGAGAGAGGCAGACACACAGGCAGAGGGAGAAGCAGGCTCCATGCAGGGAGCCTGACGTGGGACTTGATCCCAGGACTCCAGGACCACGCCCTGGGCCAAAGGCAGGCGCCAAACCGCTGAGCCACCCAGGGATCCCCAGGAGGTGCTTTTTAAGTGTGGTCAAAGAAAGAAGTTAAAAGTATTTATCAGAGGATTTGGTAATTCTAAGTATGGAGGGAGCAATATGGCACCCTGGTTTACAGTATAGGTATAGAGCCCACACCTCAGGTTGGATCCTAGCTCCACTGTTTTTATGTTAAATTAAATTAGCCATCAGCAAGTTACTTAACTGTCTAAATCTCAATTTCTTCTTCCATAAAATGAAACTCATAAGAGTAACTTCCTTTGTGAGGTTTTATGAGTATTAAATGAGAATACCCATGTAAGAGTCCTTAGAGTAGCACCAGATGCATAGCAAGCTCTCAATAAATGTTAATCACTATCATAACCATCATCATATCAACTCACTGCACTGCAATAAAAAAAAAACCACTGGATATGAAAGTAGTTGAGTAAATTCAGTTCTTTAACACACAAACCAAATGGGCAGACCCCACACCAGATAATGAACCTCCATATTCACACGATAAGTCTCAGCTTCTACTCACTAGACCTTACGCTGCCTCTCACTGCCAGTCTATAGCTCATCTGAACAACCAAAAGAACAATCTGGTTACTCACGCTATATTACATTAATATGTAAATTCATCACTTCAGAAAGAATATCACAAACAAGTAGTTCATTCATGACTCATTTTATTCATAACAATTTAAAACTTGTCACCCCAAAATTGGATTTTACAGCTACAGTTTAATGAAGTAAACACATTCACAACCAGATTCATTCAGTGGTATCAAAAAAAAAATCAATATAAACTATCTGAGAGGAGAAAATAGTTAATCCACTAAATATGGATTGTTAAGTATTGAGGAAAATGCATCATTATTTTGAAGAGAACAAGCTTAAATGAGAGCAAACACAATTCATACAAGCAATGACCCCTTGTTTTATGACTACATTGGATAACTACAATACGCCAGAGTCCTCAAATGAAAACAGCTACGTGTAAAAGAATAAAGTTTCATCCTTAAAGGAAAGGACCTTATCCTTATTACAAAACTTCTGGATAACAAAAAGATAAAAGGTTATAGTGGAATACAAGTAGTTTTTTTCTGCCTAGGACCAATCTCCTTTCAAAATTGAGAACTCCTTTTTCCCTAAGGTTGGTTTATAATTAGAAATTAGATTCCTCAATAATTCAATGACCGAAACCTTTATTAAAGTCAAATGACCTTTTTAATTAATTTTTCCTAATATATAAGCTCTGCTAGGCAAGTGTCATCTCTACAGATAATAAAGCCTTTATATATTTATTAAGTGAGTTTTTCCCTCTATGTTCACCCTTTTCTTTGATTTGATATTTTAACAGTAATTGTTGGTAAAACTTTAAAAAGTATAACAGAGTACTATTGTGCTAAATGCTCTGATTTGTATAATGCTTATAATGTCCTTATTTTTCATTCTAAATGAAAAGCACAAAAATGCTTAAGCTAAAATATTTTACTCTTCCATATATCTTTTCCTTTTAATTCACATTTTAAGACTATAGCTAGTGAGGGGAAATGTATACAACTTTATTACAGCATTAAGAAGTGTGTCAGGATTTGAAAACCTGGAGAACAGAATTGAGATATGTGCATAATACTGACATTAGGTTCAACAGCTCTTGACACAAACAATGCATTTATAAGACAGGCCTATCCAAGTAAATATATGAAAAAGATGCATAAAAATATGGTAACTGCATTTGAATTACTTACAATTTTAGTCTTCAATTGTTTGTTTAAAAAACAAAAGTAGTTAAATGACTATTAAGGCACCATGTTAAATGTGCTGGAGTTTGAAAATTCAAAATTACATTGTCCTCAAATCTCACTTTCCTATGGATACCACTTTAAATTTAGTGAATTTCACTGACACTAAATCAAAAAAAGTAAAACTCTTAAGTATATGACTGTCGTGTTTATGTCTGAAATCACATCCATCCATCACTTCACCATTAGTCTAAGATGACGTATGCAAAATGTTTTACCATCACTTTTCTCATCACTCAAAATGGTAAGACCGAAGTGAAGGGATTAAGAGACTTACGCAATGATACCAGCCAATTGTCAGCAATTCTACTTTTTTATTAGGATCCTAAGCTTTCTAGTTCACACAAGGGGAAAAAAGAATATCATCAGAGAGATAGAGCATCATCTAAGATAGAAGAATATGCACTTTATAGATACTAACATTCCCAAAGGAGATGTGGGAGTATGGAAATTTTACACACCACCAAATACTAACAGAAATCAAAAAAGAAAAAAAAAAAAAGAAAAAAGAAAGAAAGGAACAGGACCCTCTGGAATCTCCAGTCACTTAACTAGCCAAGTAAAGGGAGTGAAGTACAATCTGGATTGTCCCCTCTCCGGCCCGCTGTCTCACGGCTGCACATTTCTACCTGGTTTACTACAGGGAACAGATTTCAGCCTTCGTAATGCTCCCAAACGGGCTTTTCTTGGCAAATGTCTGCGCTCCTCAGGCGAGGCCGTTAAGGTAACTTAATCCCTGGCGAACTGCTCAGGGGAAGCAATGCTGATTCCCAATTCAAAAATGAATCCTTTAAGCTCTTTCCGTGCGAAGAGCCACGATGAAATCCGTAACTCTAACGGAGACCCCTCATTTTATCTCGAAGCCCCGCAGGACAGAGGCGAGCCCCGGGAACGGAAGCCGCCGCGGGTGGGGGGGGGGGGGGCGCAGGGAGGTGCGAGAAAGATGCTGGTCAATTCCGAGAGGATGCAGGAATGACATGGCATCTGGGCAACCCGGGTCCACGTTCCCCTCCCTCGACACAAGCCTGGGGCTCTGAAGGGGTGCCCACGCGGACACACACCACCTTTTATTCTTCGACTCCTAGGGAGGAGAATGGTGGGGAAGCGTGGCTGGATGAAGCTTTCACCACAACAAACGGCTCCTTTCTCCTCGCACCCCGCCTCCCCGGCGAGGGGCTGAGGGCGACTGTCTCCAGCCGCAGCCAGCTGAGCGCCGCCGAGACCCGGGGCGAGGAGGACGGCGGCTCCGCGGGGGGCGGGGGGGCGCCGGGAGCCTCGGGGAGCCTGGCAGGAAACGGGGGGGATGTGGAGCCGGGAAAACACAGCAGACGGGGACCGGGAAGCTCCCGGGCGCGCTCCGCATCCAGGCTGCCCGAGGCCGGCGCGCCGGGCGGACCCCCCTCCCCTGACTCCGCGACCGGAGGACGGAGAGGAAATGGCTTTGTATCGCAGGATGAAAGGCAGACAGGGGGGCCACCGGGCGGGGGCGGAGGGGCGGCGGACGGAGGATGCCCGGAGCCGGGACGACCCCGCCCGCCCCACGGACGCCGCCGCTCTGCCCTCCATTCCGCCTGGGCCCCGGCCCGCCCCGGGCTCCCGCCGGCCCGGCACGCTCCAGCCGCCCCTAGCGGGGTCCCCGCCCCGCCCCCCGCGCCCTGCGCGCTCACCTGCCCACGAAGTTCTCGAGCACCGAGCTCTTGCCCGCGCTCTGGCCGCCCACCACGGCGATCTGCGGCAGCTCCAGCAGGCAGCTCTGTCCCAGCGCCGAGAAGGCGTCCTGCAGACGGTTCACCAGCGGGATCAGCTCCTCCATCTCCCGGTTCCCCATCGCGCCAGCGTCGCCGGCCGCCGCTGGTCCCTGCTCTCCTCTGCGACCTGGCTGGCGGGGGAGCCGGGGCCGCCCTTGCCGCCCTTGCCGCCCTTGCCGCCCTTGCCGCCCTTGCCGCCCCTGCCGGGCTGGGTGCTGTCAGCCGGTTCCAGCGCAGACGTCGGACCCCGCCGCCCGCCAGCCGCTCGGCTCCTGACAGCTAACGGCCCGCAGCGCGCCTGCGCGGGCGAGAGGGGGCGTGGCCTGGCTCCTCGGCCGCCCCTCCGCGCCCCTCCGCGCCCCTCCTGGCCGCATTCCGCGGGAGGCTTCCCGACCCGACACCTCGGGCCGGCGCGCACGCACTGCCTCCCAGCTGCGGCCAGATGCCACGACCTCTGTCTCCCGCTGCCAAGGCTCAGAGGCACAGTTACAGCGCCTGGTCCGGGAATCAGCGGCAGCTACAAAGCCAAAGACCAGGGAAAAGACCTACCGATAGGAGCTCAGCCTTGTCGCCAGCAGCAGCTTCAGTGCCTCCGTCGCCGCCAGAGTCACTTCCTAAAAGCAAATCTCATGTTCTCACGCCCTACTTTCAGAACCCACCTCTTCTCAAGGTGGCTGGCCTGGGGGTCTAAATTCTTCCACCTGATATCCATTTCAGGACCTGGGTAGCCTGACCCTACCTAATTATTCAACTCTAACAATTCCATCTCCCAGCTGTCGAAGCTAAGGTGAAGCCCGTCATGCTTACCCCGCATGGCTCCCTCTCTTCAATCACCACACTCATTGTGTCCTGTAAGACTCCTCCTATAGGGTCTATCAAAGAGCGTGTACTCTGCACATATTCTGTTAAATTTAGCAAATTGAGACGTGCCTGTGCGTCGAGTCCTATGCCTGCTATGGAGACACAAAGATAAATGGTCATGCTTGCTCAGCCTCCTTAGACTGTTCCACTTTACAAAGAGATATCCATGCTTTCCAGGGTTTAATTCATGGGCCTTTTCTTGTCTCACACTTTATACTCTGCCTGAGGATTTTTGCCATGGCTTTGATTCTGCATAATGACTAGCGACTACAGAAATCTAAATTGCTAGCCCACGTCTCTCTCCTTTACCGTAGACTGTACTCAAAACTGGTCCTGGACCTCACTACCCGAATGTCCCACAAGTACCTCTGACTTAACTTACTCAAAACAGCTCATCTTTTCTAATCTCAGCATTTAATCCTATAAAGTCTCCTTTATTTATTTATTTATTTATTTATTTATATTTATTTATTTATTTATGATAGTCACACAGAGAGAGAGAGAGAGAGAGAGAGAGGCAGAGACACAGGCAGAGGGAGAAGCAGGCTCCATGCACCGGGAGCCCGATGTGGGATTCGATCCCAGGTCTCCAGGATCACGCCCTGGGCCAAAGGCAGGCGCCAAACCGCTGCGCCACCCAGGGATCCCTATAAAGTCTCCTTTAACCCTAAAAGACTTGTATAAAAATGTCCAAACAACCAAAACACTAAGAATAACCCGAATGTCCATCAAAAGATGAACGAAAGAGCAAATTTGGACATACTTCTAAACAACAAAAAGGAGGGAACGTCTGATACAGCAGTAACATAGTTGAATCTCAGATACGTTATATTAAATGAAAGGCATCAAAGAGTACATATTGCGTGCTTCCATTTATACAAAGTTGTACAATAGGCAAAATTATCTACCATGATAGAAATCAGAGTACTAGATGCCTTTGAGGTGTAGGGATTGACTGCAGGAGGCACCAGAGATCTTCGTAAAGTGACAGAAATGTTCTATATCTTGATTTGGATATGAGTATATATTCATATATTCATGGACTCGAACTAAACATTTAAGATCTGTGCGTTTCACTGTAAATTGTATCTCAACTTTTTTAAAAAGCAAAAGAGAAAGACAAAGCTGAATGCACCATCTCCTCCACTGAAGTGTATCCCTAGTAGGATATCTGCCCAACATGCCTTTTCATGGAATCACGCCTCCATCCACCACATGGTTGTAGCCAGAGTAATCATGAAGATAGAAGGGCATGAAGAGCAACTAACCATGCCCTCCAGAGTCAACAAGAGGCCTGCCCAGTCCCAATCCAGAATCTGGAAGTCATTCTACTCCTTTTCTCTTTCTCTCCCTCATCCCCTACATCAGGTTGGATCCCAGATTATGCCCATTCTAACTCCCTAATACCCACCTCATCCTCTTCATCTTTACTGCCAGTACCTCATTTATAACTATCATTTGTTAACCACCTTCTTCCCATATACATGTACCCTAAATAGATTTTCATTATTGCATTTGGCACATTGCATTGAATCTCTGATTTACATGTCTCTTCTTCCACTAATGTGGAAGAATAATGTCCCCCTACCAACAATGTCCACATTTAAATCTCCAGAAGCTGTGAATATGTTACCTGACATGGCAAATGGAACTTTGCAGATGTGATTAAACTAAGGACCTTGCGATACGGAGATTATGGTGAATTATCTGAATGGGCCCAGACTAATCATACGGATCCTGAAGAACAGAGAGTCTTACCTGGCTGTTTCAGAAGGAGATGTGACTACAGTGGAGTGGTCACTGAGATGCAATTTTGCTGGCTTTAAGATGGAGAAAGGGGAGCCAGAAGCCAAGGATTGTTGGCTGCCTCTAGAAGCTGGAAAAGTCAAAGAAACAGATTCTGCCTAGAGCCTGCAAAAGGAACACAGCTCTACTGACACCTTGATTTTACCTCAGTGAGCTATGTATCAGACTTCTAACCTATAGAGCTGTAAGTAATACATTTGTGTTGCTTTAAGCCACTAAGTTTGTGGTAATTCATTCCAGCAGCTATAGAAAACAAATACAACTAATGATAAACTCTTTGCAGCCAAGATCCATCTTTGTGATTTTCAGTGCCTAGCACAGTGCTTAGCACCTAAGGACACCATAGTCAATGGGGGATAGACATAAACAAATTATCACAGCATGGTGTAATAAGTGTCCCAGCGGTGATATGGACTGAACTATGTGTCTCCTCAAAATGTATATGTTGAGGCCCTAATCCTCAGTGTGGCTGTACTTAGGATGAGGTCAAATGAGGGTGGAGCCCTGATCCAGTAGGACTAGTGTCCTTACAGAGGCTTCCTCTATCTCTGCCATCTGGGGACACAGTGAGAAGCCAGCCATCTGCAAGCCAGGAAGAGAGTCCTCACCAGGAATCGAATCAGTTAGCACCTCAATGTTGAATTTCCTAGCCTCCAGAATTTTGAGGAAATAAACTTCTGTTGGTTAAGCCACCCAGGCTATGGTATTTTGTTATGGCAGCCTGAGCAGACTCAGACACCACATTTGCTTAAAGGAAAAAAAGGGAAAACAGGAAGGGAATCAGGGAGTAACAATTCTCTCTTGAAGCCTTGATGAGATGTCCTGCACTGTGCTACGTGCTGTGAGGAATACAAAAAACTCAGAAGCACTAGCCCTTGCCCTGAGTACCTGGCATTCTAATATAAAAAACCATGTGACCATGCAGTAGACAGAGAATGTATAATCATTATATAAATTTGAATTTCATGTGCACTGAAGCAATGTATGTCATCTCTATTCTCCAGAACTTAGTTCAAATCAATCCCACCCACCTACTTCAAGAAACTAACCTGAACTACTTTCGCTAACTGGTTTCCTTCTTTACTTCCCATTTCCAGAATCAGTTCTGCAATAACATGGAACCAGGAGAAATTTAATACTCACACTCCACACCCTTTTCGCATAAATTCATCTGTATAAAACAAATAGTGAAGAAAACAAAAACAAAGGGGAAAATCTGAGGGGGAATTTTTGACACAAAGACAACCTACACCTTTGAGGGTGGGTGTAAAGCTGAAAGGGGAGCCGGGTTAGCCTCCCCTGCTTCTTGTGTGCATCACACAATCACCTCAGCCTTGGTCCAGCACCAAGTGAAGAATGCCAATTCCAGCTTTCTTAACTATCGCACTGGTTCCCACCTTCCTAATGAGGCAGAAGATTCCTAAAGGTTAAGCCATTTTTAGGTGTGGCTCTCTATCTAAGAAGTTTACTTTTTATGAACACATCAGAACTATTACTGAAATAAGTATTTTCCTTCAGGGTCATTTTGAGAAGCAATAAGCTGGTGGCAATAATGCTGCATTTCACACAGTATCACTGGAACTCCTCCTTTGAAATTAATAAACCTTTTCCAAAAACTCAGACTCAGTATTCCACAGTCACACATCATTTCAGATGAACAGAATATTATCCTACCACGTTCATAGGTTTAGTACCAAATGACTTTTGGCTAATTCTAAGAATTAAATATATATGTATCTTAAATACACATATATTTTTTAAAATATGCTGTAGGCTGAAAGCAAACTCTAAGGAGTTAGAGAGTGCTGAGTGGTGAAAACATCTCTGAAAAAATATTTAACCTCTCAAAAAGAGACCACACTTGAATATATGATTGAGGAATTCCTGGTTTTTAAAAAATCAGCCACATTACTGCAGAGCCACATCTCGTATATCTCCCACAGTGCCTAGCTCAGTAATCGATAAATATTTATGAAGCATCTGAACCAAAACTTTAAGCATTTGTCATGTCATCCTTTGTGAGTGCCACTAGGTAAATTATAGTATTACTCTGCATACAATTGAGGGCCTGTTCAAGCCCTACAGTCCTTTCTCCAAAGGTTATCACTTAGGCAGATTTTAGATCATCCTGCAAATCAGTTTGTCTGCAGACATCTTTTGAGTTCTATTAAAGCCAGTGAAGTTCAATATAGACACACAGACTTTCATCTGTAGTTGTACTAGACTTTCCATCATAGTTGGCACTTATGTCTCTCCAGGCTTCTCTCCTTCAGTCAAGAGCAGGAGTCAGAAAGTAAAGACTCCCAATTTTATTGCCTGTATTTTTCCTTAGCTGTCATCAGGAAGCAAAATAACTCTGGAGGAACCACTCCAGTCTCCTACCCTTATCACTTCTGTCAATTTGAGATCTGACAGATGGAATCTCACCAGTTGTCCCCATGGAAGCATGGCTGAATCTACACACCTGCCAGGCAGAAAATACCAATCAGCAAGCTTAAGGTGTTAAAACAGAAGGGTTAGGAAGCACTCTCTACATCGCTTAAGTCGATTTAGCAGCCAGTTTGTGCCTCCTATCAAGTAGGTATAGCTGTATTCTGCTATAAGCATAATCTATACAAACCAAATTAGAACAGAAATCACATAATTCCTTTTAAAAGGAGGGCCCCCTAGTGCTTTTTAATTCTCATTTGTTGAATTATGAATCCTATACACATAGAGATATACAGGGATAATTCTATATTAATTGTACATTATATGTAATTTTATATTATCATTAATAATACAGTAGTATTTTAGGTATATAGGTAAGCTATACTGGCCATTTAAAATATGCTTATGACAATTTTTCACTGACACAAAGAATGCTATGAATAAAATATTAAATGAAAAATGCAGGATATAAAATTATATATATAGTATTTTCATATCTGCATGGTGGACTATCTAGAGGAAAAAGAAATAGAAAGAAATGTGCCTAAAAATTTAATGTTAGTCTCCATGAGAAAGTATTGGAAATTTTTATTGTCCTCTTCTCTTTTTTCTCTCAAATTTTCTACAACGAATATGTATTACTCTTAAAATTTAAAAGTGAATAAAAATGCCATTTGGCTGAACCATGAGTGGTTTACATACATACGCTTGTCAACAGCAAAAATGTTGTGTAATACAAGGTTATGATAACATGGCAAATAGAAGCAGGAGAGTCCACAAGCTCCTTGACCCCCAAGCCTTTGCCACTCACTGGCAGCTAATAACTGGCAAGGGATAACTAAGATTTTTAAATGGGAAACATTTCTTTCTGACCCAAACAGCAGAAATGTTATCAGCCCAGGCCACTACAGTCACTGGAACTATCATTAGCCAAGGACATCCAATTGTAGACTAGCCGAAACCATAGGAAGGTAGGTACATATGCTGAATTTTGTTTGCTTAAACCATATGCAGTAATCTATGGCATCAATAAGCCAGACCTAAAAGATTGCATCCTGTATGAATACATTTATACGGCATTCGAGAGAAACCAGAACTAATCTGTGATGACAGAAAGCAGTCTGGGCTGAGGGTGGGGACAGGGAATTGACTGCAAGGGGGCATGTGGAATCTCTATCTTGACTGTGCTGGTGGTTATGTGGTTGTAGATGTTTGCCAAAACTCATTGAACTGTAAACTTGAAATGGCACATTTTGTCTTATGCAAATTATACTGCAATAAAAATAACCTATGGCATTTATGACACATACCTATATAACATGTAATGGTACCACAGAGTCTGATAGACTCTGGATAACCTTAGTAATGGCCAGCCATAATCATGCTGTGTTTTGAGAGGACAAAAATTAAATATACCTACTCCCTAAGAAGTTTGCAGTGACTCCAAAATTCTGCCAATATAGAGTCATTCTTTCGGGATCTCTGAGTGTTATGTTGACAGGAAAACATCACTTACAGAAAGGAAAGAAACACCTTAAGCCACTAAAAACTATCTCTTAGAGAGGATTATATTCCAGCAATGTCAGCTCAGAAAGGGGGTGTGGGACAAGAGCAGAATGGGTCCCATAAACATACTAGAGTCAGTGTCCTAGGATGCTCACTTTCCCCATTTCACATGGTCTCCTCTCTTCCATTTTTTTAAAAAGATTTCTTTGTTTGTTTGTTTGTTTGTTTGTTTATTTGATAGAGAGAGCAAGAGAGCACAAGCGAGGGGAGCAGCAGAGGGAGAGGGAAAAGACTCCCACTGAGCAGGGAGTCTGACATGGGGCTCAATCCCAGAACTCAGGATCATGACCAGAAGGCAGACACTTAACCAACTGAGCCACCCAGATACCCCTCCTCTCTTTCATTTTACAGGAGAAATGTGAACCTTCATCCCCTGAGCATAGAGGCCAAACTGAACTCCAGTTCTTTTGCTCCTTGATCTTTTGCCAAAGATCGTGGCACTGACAACACTGACAGTTATTGATACTGCTTCATACCCACAAACCATTTTCATGTCACAGCTACTTTTGAAGTAACAACTAACAGATACCAATAACATCTGCCTTTCACAATTAAGAAAACTGAGAGAAATCAAAGAGGTTAGGTGACTTGGCCAATGTTACCCAGTTATATTACAAGAGACACTCTCCCTGATACATACACTTCTGTGTACCATACTTGCAGTCCCACAAGGAGACCTTGAACCTTCGTAATACATAGTACCTACATTTGCCAAATCTATATTGATACTGGAAAATGCATGGTAAATCACTGTTTGTGAAAAAAAAAAAGCAGGTTTTATCTTTACATAAATTATTTCAGTTGTCATGATATAGAGTCAGCAGATTGTGAATCAAATTTCTTTTTTTTTTAAGATTTATTTATTTATTTATTTATGATAGACATAGAGAGAGAGAGAGAGGCAGAGACACAGGTGGAGGGAGAAGCAGGCTCCATGCTGGGAGCCCGACGTGGGACTCGATCCCGGGACTCCAGGATCGCACCCTGGGCCAAAGGCAGGCGCTAAACCGCTGAGCCACCCAGGGATTCCCGGGATTCAAATTTCTACGGGCTGTGTGATTCACCTTCCTAGCCCATAATTTCATCTGTAAAATGGGTACAGTAATGTCTGTTTTTCCTAATTCGTAGAACTATTGTGCAATCAAATAAATAATGAACACTAAAATATTCTATAAACTGCATGTCATCAAAAGACTATTAAATGTTTTATTTATAACTATCCAAATCTACCCCGGGACTGTAAATATATTAATTACAAAAAGGATTTTCTTAACTATAATTTTTACATGATTTGTGTGATAAATATGTAATAAAAAATACTTTCAAGTATCTTACTATTCATGTATCTCATCAATTTTAGGATTCCTTCATCTGGTAAATTAGAATTGTGGAAGAATCCACTCGTACGAAGAGCCCAGAAATAAACAGAAAGTGTAGTTGAAAGTAACAGTTCAGGGCACCCAGGTGGCTCAGTTGGTTAAGCACATGCCTTCAGCTCAGGTCATGATCCCAGGGTCTCCTGGGATTGAGTCCCATGTCGTTGGCCTCCCTGCTGGCTTGCTTCCCTCTCTTCCTCTGCCTGCTGCTCTGCCTGCTTATGCTCTCTCTCTCTCTCCCAAATAAATAAATAAAATCTTTTTTTAAAAAAAGAAAGTAACCGTTCACTAGGAATCAAGCATGACAAAGTAATAGAAAGCAAGATAAGTTTTCACAGATAAGCACAAGTAAGAACATCCAGTAAGCAATGAGTTAAGAGTAGGCAAAAATGGGCTGAGATTGACTTTGATGAAGAAATTACAATGAAGCTTAATTCCTTTACAACTAGTGTTGTTCTTTGTGTACAGTTTGAAAAGAACTTAGAATAAAGGTAGCCGATGACACAAGGATAATTTCCAGATTCTCTGGCAAAATTATGCAAAAGAACATGGTATCTCTGGAGCCAAGAATCTCCAAAAATGCCCACTCCCTGCAGGGTCCTCTTTAGACTTTCCTCAGTGACTGCTCCAGTAGAAATCTCACTCCTATCTGTGCCCTTACCTGCTAACCCTGCCCCTGACTAGCATCCTCACTTGCCTTGAAAACTATTTGTAGATAGAAGAGTTAGTCCTTTAACAAGACTGTCAAAAAGGCAACTCATTGTGAAAAGTCAATACTCCAAGGTCTTATAGACAAATGGTCAAACCTGAAGACCCTTGATTTTACCGCCATATCACTATTCCATCCACCCATCACTCTATTTGATAAAATGGATTCAGTGCTTCCCTACATGACCTTCCAAATCTTTTCCTTTTAGACTAGCCTGAGGAAGTTATTTTATTTCCTTTTTTCTTCCATCCCCGCATAAATTATTTTAGGAGGGTAAATGCTGGCAGGTATGTGCTGAGAGAATAGAAAGAGAAAATTCACAGAAAAGGTAACAGGCAGGTTCAACCCCAACTCCCTTTTATGCCATTTATTTATTTTTTTATTGGTGAAAACTGCCAAACACCTTATTGCTGAGGACCTACGTTCTGAAAAATAGAAATTCAGCTGCAAAGAATGAACTGTAACTCTAATGTATAATGACTGAATCCATTAGGGCATGCTCTACTTATATCCTGCTGCACAATAGGAATTATTCACACACACACACACACACACACACCCTCACAAAGCTGAGAGTCCCCTTCAGGGCATTGACATCTGCAAAACAATAGCTCCACCAAGGAGGCCATGATAAAAATTATGTTTTCTTTGTTATTTTTTTTCTTAGATTTTGTTTATTTAAAAGAGAGAGACAAAGATAGCAAGAGAAAGCATGAATGAGAAGAGGGAGAAGCAGGCTCACTGCAGAGCAGGGAGCCGGACACTGGGCTCGATCCTAGGACTCTGAGATCATGACCTGAGCTGAAGGCAGATGCTTAACCAATTGAGTCACCCAGGTGTCCTCTGGGTGGGGACAATTAGTTTTCTATGAGTGTGCACATGTTTCAGATGAGCCATTTATCAGCTATCCTAATAAAAATTCATTTTCTTGTTTTCTTTTTCTTTTTAAAAACAATTTTCAGCAGTGGCTGTTTTGAGAAGGTATCAGGTTGAAATGCTGGTGCTGCCTGACACAAATCCCTCATAATCCAAAGGGGCTGGACACCGCAATTAGAAAGAAGTTTCTTGTTCACACGTCTATTATGCGATTGAGATGGCCTCTTCACAATTTTTCTGCCCTACCCAGATGTCTCGATCCAAATAGAATGAGAAAATCAAGCCTCTTGTTAGGTGGTCAGTTAGAGGTATCTGACGGTTAGTTACGTCTAAGCTTGCAGCGTTGGCTGAGGGCTCCGTGGTTATGCTCTGTGGTTATCTGCTTCTCCTCTCTGTTCCAGGAGCCAGATCCATTTTAGACAGATGAGAACCAGGACACACGACCAGCTGCACACAGAGCCCCAGTTTGTGGAAAAGTCAGTCAGAGGCAGGGCAGAGTAGAGAAGAATAACATGTACCTCACATACGGGGCCTTCATGATTTTCATGGGCTGGAAATCTTCTCTGGCTCCATCCCTTCATTCCTGCAACACCTCCACCTTGTGCCCTTTGCTCCCCATACTTTATTAGCAATAAATCCTCTTCGATCCTCACCTTTTCTCCAAAGTTACTATACAGCAAACTGGTAACCTAGTTCTCCCCTGAGGAACCTGTTTCTACTGGAGTCATCACAAAGGGTAGCTGTCAGCTCTCTCATGCCTCCTGAATCCTAGGACTAAAAGTTCAGAGTGGGGTAGGTTTACTCAGTGCTCCTCATGGCTGCTTTGAAGCCATTCCTTCTCTAAAATTTTCCAGCTTTGGATCTAGATCATTCAACTCTTGTCACTCCTGCTTCTCCTTTTTGGAAACATCTGCCAACCTCTTGTTCATTCTCCTTGGGTTTCAAAGATGTTAGTTCATGACTCACTCTAACAACATACTTGTCTTAGTTCTTTGTGATTTCCATTCCATGTTGGTGATACCTCCAACACTGTCCTTGCTCTTCCATCCTCTCCCCTCCCATGATTATTGTCTTTCACCCTATCTCAGCCTACCTCCCCAAGTCAGTCCTTAGTTCCTGCCAGGACCACAGTCTACAACCACCCATAATCTCCACACAAAATAGCCCCCAGTCAGAGCTCCATCCACTGTCTTTCCAGATCACTCTCTCTCTAGTGTCCACCTGCAATAATTCATCAGCCTCACTAGGACTTAAAATCAATTAATTCTACCATCTCACCTCCTTCATGTCCTCACTTCCCTCATTTCATTTAGAGGGCATGATGGCATGATCTATCATTATAAGCACTCCCTTGAACACACCCTCTACTGTCAATTCTCCCTCAATTTATCATACTCAGCATAACCCAGCCCTGGGAAAATCCAACTTTCCTCCTAGTCTGTGCCTGCACCCAAGAAGCTGAACATAGATAGGAAGAAAAGAAACACTACCATGTTGACAGGAACTACTTTAAGTTAATAATCCTGAACTTTGAATAGACCTGGTAATACCAGTGCCTTCCCGTAGTCCATTCACTCTTATATTCTCCTAGATGACAATTTCATACTTTCTCTTCTCTCCTCAGACCTCCGTGTCTCTTCCCTCATCCTCATTCTCAAATGGTGAATTGTATTCTATTTCACTAAGAAAATAGTAACAATCAGAAAAGAAATTCCACTAGCTCCCATCATCTCAAATGCCAACATACCAGCTTCTAGATCATATACTCTGCCTTCCCTAGTGTTTCTATAGAACTTCTAAGACAGGATCTCTACATATGCACTAGATTCTACTCTCTTCTTTACTTGATTATAGCAATTCTCTCTTCTTAACTACATTATTAACTTTTCCCTCTCTACTGGATTATCCCATCTACGTATAAACATGCGCTCTTCCCCTTAGCACTTGAACCTATTATTTTTTTCTGACCTATCTCAGCTAGTTGAAAATCCATACTTGCATTTGCTCAAACCAAAAAACATGGTCATTCTTGACTTCTCTCTTTCTCTTACACCATACATTCAGTCCATCAAGAAATCCTACTGGCTCTATCTATCTTCAATATACATCTAGAATCTAGCGGATTCCAAAAATCTCTGCTGTTAAACAGTGATCTAAGCCACCTCTGTCCTAGATTATTACAGTGGTTTCCTATCTGGCCTCCCTACTTCCATCCTTACCCTCCTACTAACTATTCCTAATATAGAAGCCAAAGTTATCCTTTTAAACATAAGTTCCATCATGTCACCCCTTTACTCAAAAGCTCTGCACTGGTTTCCAATCTTAATCAGACTAAAAGATTTAGAAGACCCTTCATTACTAATCCTCCCCTCCAACTCCCCATCCTGCTTTTACTTTGCTTTTTTCTCCAGCTCCTTCCTGCAGACTTCTTTGTTGTTTCTTGAAAATAACCAACACATTCCTCTATAGGCACTTTTTCATCTGTTCTTCCCCTCTGCTTGAAACACTTATTTTCTCACCTTCTTTATAAGTCTACGCTCAAATGTTACTTTCTCGGGAGCTCTTTACCTGACTATCCCACTTAAAATTGCACCCTCTTAGGGCACTGGTGGGCTCAGTCAGTAAAGCATGTGACTCTTGATCACTGGGTCATGAGTTCAAGCCCCACATTGGGCATAGAACTCACTTGAAAACAAAATTGCATCCCCTCACACACAATTTCTATTCTCCTCCCCTCTTTTATTTTTCTCCACAGCATTTATCATCTTCTAATATTCTATATAATTACATTTTTAATTTGTTTGCCTATTATACACACACACACACACTCACACACACACACCTGAAAATAAGCTCCATGAAGAAAGAGATTTATCTATTTTGCTCATGGTTATAAACACAGTGCCTAGTAGAGCACATAGTGCATATTACATGCTTAAATATTTGTTGAATGATTTTAACAACATAACTAGGTGTTCTATATGATTTTGTACCTATCCATGTGTGCAAGTCCAGTAGTATTGTAAGCTTCTTGATGGTCAGAATCATGTCATCTACTTTCCTGACTTTCTTCCACAGCACAAATCATGGCTTCCATCAGATGGATTTCCACATTAAATCCCTATTCAACTGCACTGCATTATAAATATTATCCTGATCAGTCAAGTCCTTCCCAAATTCCTGACTTTGGGAACCTAAGAGAGGTGTTATTTTAAGCTACTAAGTTTCAGAGTCACTTACACACAGCAAAAGCCTATGGGGGCACTTGTAGAACATTGTATTTGGAAGTTATAAATAATTCCTACCTTTTAAGTTAGCTATCTAATGCTAAGTTTTCTCCCTATCTAGTAATTTAGTTACCAATAAAAATGACTTAACCCACTGACATATTTATTGGTTAAGGAAATTACTTACATAACAAAAACAATAGATCACAAAACGCATAATAGCTCAAATACAGTAAAAAAAAAATTGGTTTGTATAGTACAGAAGAGTAAACAAGTTAATGCAGTTGTCTTCCTCCATGCAATCAGTCTAATAGAAGTTCTGCCAACTTCAACATACAGCTTTTATATAATTTTTTTTAAATGTTATTTATTTGGGAGAGAGCACAAGCAGGGGGAGGGGCAGAGGGAAAGGGAGAAGCCTGATGCTAGACTCGATCCCAGGACTCCAGGATCATGACCAGAGTGTAAGGCAGACATTTAATCTACTGAGCCACCAGGTGCCCCTTCAACATGCAGCTTTTAAAGTCACCCCAGAAATTGTCTCCATTCTTAGCCAACCACAAGGGAAAAGGACATACAGGAGCATACATAGAAAGTTCTTAAGGGCCAGTCCTAGAAATGACACATCATTTGCACCAATATTCCACTGGTAAAATTGAGTCACACTGGGAAATGTAATCTAGCCAAGTGCCCAGGAAGTACAGTTGCCAGATTTAGGGGGAAAAAAAACAAAAACAAAAACAAAAAACCAGACCATTCTGTATTTATCTACAATCCTCCCAGAAATAAGAAGAGAACATTTCTGTTGAACAGATAATATCCAAATAGGGAGGAATAAGAATTCATTATATATTCTTAATATGTCCCCATCCTATGATGGCATCTATCTCTGAATACTCAAGACCAGTTTCCAACAACTCAAAATCCATGTTTTTGCAGATTGCAGTTGAGGACCTGATATTTATCCACCTAAAGCAGATTCATCCAATGACTATTTACTGACCTAATTTATTTATCTGGCAAAATGACCTTAAATGTTGCTAACAAAGGATGGAAGATAGCAAACAAGAGACAACAGATTTCAGAAACTTTCTCATGACCCTCCACCTAAAGACTATCAACTCTCCTTTGCTGTCTTCTCTCCCTTCCAAAATAATCATTTTGACATACCTTTATCCATAGGAAAAACAATTATTCTGACAATTTTCATCCAGAAAGGTATTGTTTATCTACAAGGGGCCTCCAGCTAGGACCCTACTGACAAGGTAATTCAGGGAATGCTGAGGGTGGTTGACAGAATGAGAAGAATATTATTATTCTTAAGAGTGGGATGGAATTTTTTTTATAGATTCAGTCTAGCTCTCAATTGAAAACATTCTAGAATTTTCCCCATATTTGGAGGCATTTAGAGATAGGAGTAAGAAAAAAAAATACCAGCAAGAAAAACCTAATCAGAGCCTGGTCACAGACATGACCTCAATACCCAGCCCAATACCAGATCAGTTGAGGATGTGGCACTGCATTACTTAGTTTCTTATCTCTTCTCAACTTAAGAATTCTAGAGAGCTAACCTACTTATCAAAAAAGGTAGTGCACAATATGGTTTCTATTTTCATATCATTTTCCACATTTCTCTATTTTAATGTAGATTTATTTTTGCAACTAACAAACCCTAACTGTGATGAGACTATTCTGGGGACACTCAGTCTTCTCTTTCTCTAATTGGAGGCACATTACCCTGTCCATTTGCCTCAAGAAGTTGGCATAAAAAGGGCCACTAATGGCCTTAATGAAAGAGAAATTCAGTCCAAGCCAGGTATATCAAAATGGATGGTTCACCTGGGAAGATCCTCACAACATCACCACGAGTTCACTTGTGGGTTTCTTCCTGGAGTTCCCAAGAGCCCTGACAACACTGGTAGGAGTTCATCATCATCCCCCACATTAGAACAAGTGGGAAATGAAGCATAGTGGGATTTTTAAATAGTACATGAGAGAGGAGTCTTGTCAAAGGTCAAAGGTCACTCAGCAATCAAGTTAGTATTGAATCTCAAGAGTTTTGGCTGCTCCATTTTAAGAAATACTCAAGCCCATGAAGTGAGGGTAACAAATCACAAAGTGATTTGTTATTTGTCTCATTTGCTTTTCTAGGATATATTTTTTAAGGATAGATTTTAAAATAAAACTTCAGACCAAAAAAAGAAAATCAATGCTATTAGTAGTATAGTTTTAATAAATATTGCTTCTGAAAAAGTTCATCTATTTCCATATCCACACCATTGCCCAAGAATGTTTCTTAGGCTCTATTAGCAAATAATAGTCTATTCCACATGACTCAAATAGAGTTAAATCTACATGTAAGAATTTGCCATCTAAATCATACTACAGATCCACTCAAGGGCAGAAATTTAGCTATAGGGGCACCTGGGTGGTTTAGTCAGTTAAGCATTTGCCTTTGGGGCAGATTATGATCTCAGGGTCCTGGGATCGACTGGATCAGGCTCCCCTCTCTGTGGGAGGCCTTCTCTTCCTCTCCCTCTGCCTGCTGCTCCCCCTGCTTGTGCCCTCTGTCTCTTTTTCTGTCAAATAAATAAATTTTTTTGAAAAAGAAAAGTTTAGCTATAGGATATTTTCATTGAATTTAAATTCAATAGGGAATGAAAAATGCCCAGGATCATTGGTTACCAGGGAAACACAAATCAAAATTACAGTGAGATAACACTGCACACAAACTGTGATAGGTAATATTTTTTTTAATTTTTATTTATTTATGATAGTCACACAGAGAGAGAGGCAGAGACATAGGCAGAGGGAGAAGCAGGCTCCATGCACCAGGAGCCCGACGTGGGATTCGATCCCGGGTCTCCAGGATCACGCCCTGGGCCAAAGGCAGGCGCTAAACCGCTGTGCCACCCAGGGATCCCGGTAATATTTTTTTAATGACAAATAAGTGTTGGCAAAGATGTGGAGAAATTGGAACCCTCACATACTTGCTGGTGGGAATATAAAATTGTGCTGTTGCTCTAGAAAACAGCTTGGTGTTTCCTCAATGGGTTCGATGTAGAATTACCACATTACCCAGTAAACAATCCCACTTGGTATTCCAAAAAACCTGGCACACAAAGTTCATAGCAACAATATTCACAATAGCCAGAAGGTGGAAACAACCCAAACTCCCATTGCCTGATGAAATGATAAACAAAATGTGATATATACACAAATGCTGAGATATTACTCAGCCATAAAAAGGAATGAGGTACTGATACATACTGTAACATGGATGAGTCTTGAAAACATTGTGCTAAGTGAAAAAAGCTAGACATAGAAGGCCACATATTGTATGATTCCATTTACATGAAACATAGAGAATAGATATATCCATAGAGACAAAACCCAGGTTGGCAGTTACCAGGAACTAAGCAGAGGGAGGAAATGGGCAATGACGGCTTAACTGGCATAGGATATCCCTTTGGGTTAATGAAGTATCCTGGAACTAGAGAGAGGTGACAGTTACCCAATATAGTGAATGTACTAAATATACCACTGAACTGTACACTTTATTTTTTTAAGATTTTATTTATTTATTTGAGAGAGAAAGAGAACGAGCAGTGTGGAAGGGCAGAGGGAGAGAGAAAGAGAAGCAGACTTGTTCCTGGGCAGGGAGTGCGACTCCAGGCTGGATCCCAGGACCAGGAGATCATAACCTGAGCTGAAAGCAGATGCTTAATTGACTGAGCCACCCAGGCAACCTGAATTGTACACTTGAAGGTGATTAATTCTATGTCATGTGAATTTTACCTCAATAAAAAAATGTGGGGAAAAAATGCAACAGGGAGGGTGCACCTAGGTATATGTACATACACCTCATCAATCCACAGACCTTGACCGGACTTGGCATTCTGCATTTTAGGTTGAGGTGTGGCTCAAGTGTTGTTTGGTCATCAGAAGCCTGACTTCAACTTTGTGCACCCATAGCCTTGAGCCTAGAGGAGAACAGGATTGAAACAAGCCTTCTCTGTGACCCTCAGGCTTCAGAGCAGGTGATGTTCTCTTCTGCAGGAAGTTGGTAATAGGTGCAAGCTGTGCTTTTTATCCATAGCCTTCGGCCTGTTTCAAGAGCTCCTACCAGTTAAAGACTCCTCTCAAAGCCCAAGAAGCCTTGGCATTGCTCCAGGGCTCTCTTTTCTGGGCTACCCCCATGGGCTTAGAGCCAGTGATTTCTGCATCCACAGCAATGTTTCTGAACAGTCCCACACCCGTATCATTTTCACTGATATTTGCCAAAAAAAGTTTGGACAATGTTACCTTATCATTTCCTTTCAGTGTCACATTCTGAGTCCTTGACGATTAACATTTATACAACAGTACTTGAGTGCTAAACACTGTTTTTAAACTTTGCAATATCTGACGACTATTTGGGGGAGATTATCACCACCCTTACTCATCTCTTTCTACTGAGCCCCAGAAGCAAAGGATCAGAGAAACATGTCTGGCATGTCATAGGCTCTTAATAAATGAAACATCTTCCAGAAAGCAGTCATTTTCTGTCTGGAAATTTCTAAGACTGCAGTCTATGCACACACTAATCTTATGCAAATCACTTATCAAAAAGCATATGCTAAACTCATTCACTGGGACTCATCTTTTGTGTGCAGTGGTATTTCCAACACCCTCAGAAGAATTCTCAAAAAGACCATACCACTCAAGGGGGGCACTCTTATCATGGGTATTCTCTTCTCTCACTTAATGTGGTAGCACAAATACTGTATGCTTTTTATGGATTTATTTAACATTTCCTGAGGACCTTCAGAGTACCATGCCCGGCTAAATTAGAGATAAAAAGAAGAAACAAAGATATAAGTTCAAAGAACTCAAATAGTTCAACCTCTGTTTGAAAAGGTCTATTCCTAGACCTGGAAAAAAAATAACACACACACACAAAAAAAACCCTCAAGAGGTCAGTAGCCTGGCTCCTCAAGACTGTTTCCATCTCAGACTCCTTCCTTCTGAAAAACTTTTCTGATGGTCTCTGTCCAACTCTAATCATCCCTGAGTGATTGCCTCATTTGCATATGAGACTGCATTACCTTGTGTGTGTGTTTGTACTTCGATATCTTCACATCTTTCTATACAGTTCATATATACATCTATGAGTATACACATACCTTCTTTCTTTCCAATTCTATTACAAGCTTTTCAAAGAGTAGTGGCTATGCTCTGTATCACCTTTTTTTATATAGCCCACCCACCTTTGCTCCCATGCTCATCCTCAGCATCAGGTATGAGTGATATACCTAGTACAGTATCAGAAGGGCTAGTGAACTAAATGAGAAATAAGGGATTTACCCTGGTCACATGCCATTGTAGTTCCCTCCTCCTTGAAAAGTAGGCACTATTCATCAAGTTCAAAGTTCACAAAGTCCTTTATGACTTTTCAAAACCTTCTACCTATAATATCTCATCCCATTCTCACAACAATGTAGAGTGATTTCCCCATTTTATGATGAATGAAACTAAGAATCAGAGAAGAGATGAACTTGACTACTTAGCAAGTTGTGCTACAAGTTTTCGGTTTGCCTCCAGATCCAATCTCTGCTCTTTCCACTCTACCTTTTCCCCAGGAGGCAATGTCTATGGCTGGCATCAACCACTCCTTTGCTCTCTGCCTTCCAGTTGGATTTGGCCAGTGGAAGGATTAAGAAGGGCAGGAAAAAGGAGAATGAGGTCAGGTATTTACTCCTCTAGCTCCCTTCCTGTGGGTTAACTCTAATTCGACTGTGATCCTTAAATAATATGACAGCTCTTCTCAGGCAACCTCCACATACTTCTACTTTCTCCCACCCCAGTAACCACTCTTGCCTCTGCTTGTTCAACCTAGTAATGGGTCCCCATTCTGGCTTTCCTGGGGGCTCTACACCATCCCTCGTTGTTTCTCTGAACCCACCCACACCTTTGTAAAGAGTCTCTTCAATTGCCCAGTGTAGATGTGCCACCTACCTTTCTAAGATCCTGAATAGTATATATTAGTCCTCTTCACACCGTCTAATTCTTGCTTAACTCTTTGGTGTCCCAATCTAAACACTTGCTCATTGCATTATTACCAAATTGGAGGCAAGAGCATTGTAACATCACATTGGGCAGCCCCAGCCTGTTACACTTCAAGACCTTCCAGGAATGCAAATCCTCCCAAATCAAACCTGCTCTCTCTGCTGGTGAGATCTGGAGCACAACAGTCTGTACCTGCAGACAGCTGGAGCTTGCTCTCAGTAAACAAGTCAGACCCAGCTGCTGGGACATTAGTGGAGGCAAGACAATGACTCATCAGAGAAGCTGCAGTCACTTGACCCTCTGTGACTCACACACATTTTGTTGTCAACAGGGTGCTGAGCTGGAAAAAAGCTGAATAAACCAATGCTCTGTCTCAGCCAGGTTTCTGGCAATCAACGAGTTAAAGGGCACTGGACTATTCATCTATTTGGTCCTATCCTCAAATATTCTCTCCTACAGTCCTCCAATGTCCCTCTGTCATCCCACTTCTTTCTACCTCACCCACAAAAAAAGCATATTGCTAAAAATGAAGCAGATAGAGGTACACAAAGGCTGCACTTCTGAGATAAGGACACAGCCACCAGCCAACACTGCACTTTGCCTTAATCATTTCATGATGCACAGTATCTATGACTCCAAAGCCTCATTTCTCTTGTCTTCCAATTCTAGCTTTAACAAAGAACTCAATTTGAGAGGCAAGAACCTGGCTTCTAATGCAGTCTCTTCCCCAGTTTCTCTCTTAGCTGAGATTCTTCCAGGATTTGTAAGTTTAAGACTTGTACCATTGGCCTGGCCTTGGAAAAATTTTGGTATAATAGTTAGGTATCATGTTGAGCAATAGCATGCTCAATGAAACATCGAGTAATTACTAGGTGTCAAGTATTGTGCCGAGGCCTTTGCTTTGGTTATCCCATTCAGCTATCCTGGTAATCATCTGAGATTGTGTGTGTGTGTGTGTGTGTGTGCACTTCACTTTACAAGTGAAGACAGGCTCACATTTAAGTGATTTAGCTAAGGTCACATAGTTACTGGTGAAAAAGGAAATTCAGCCAACATCTACCAGTTCCTCAGTTGCATATGCCTAACCATTTTCCTGCTTCTGTGTACATTTAATCATTTAGTTTTCAAAATTCAGTTCTTCACCTCCATACAAAAATTCTCAAGGGAAGGCAAGATATACCCTGTTATTATTTTGGTCAATTAAGTTTAGCACTCATTTATTGAGCAGCTACTCTGCACCAGCCACTTTGCAAGGTACCAGGGCACATGGGTAGAAAGTACAGTCTCTGCTTTTCAAGAGCTCACAATTTAATTAGAGGAACTTCTGAATTTTTTTTAAGGCTCTTGGTTTCTTTCTGGCCTTGGTATTACAGAAGAGTGAATTTTTGCCTTCGTTTGTGTCAATCTCAGAGCTAAGGGATTTCCGTTTCTTAACCGCAACTAAAGACCACGATAGGTGATAACCCATATGTATATTTATTCAGGGAGTAGGGAACAGAAGGAAAGAGAGGAGGAGAAAGAGGAGAAGAAAAAGAAGAAAGGGAGGGCAAGGAGGAAGAAGGAAGGAAGGAAGGAAAGAAGGAAGGAAGGAAGGAAGGAAGGAAGGAAGGAAGGAAGGAAGGAAGGAAAAAAGAAAGAGGAGGAAAAAGGAAGGAAAGTAGGAAGAGAAAAAGAATTAGTACGTTGGACTGACCAATGCCTAAGGAAACAAAGGGAAAATGTTTGAAATAGGAGCTGTCTCCAAAAGTTCATGGCATAAGATTACTACACATATGTTGCAAAATCATTCAATAGACATTTCTTGAACACTTATGATAAGCTATGAGTAGTGTCTGATGCTGGTAATATAGTCACATAAGACTCCCCTCACTCTGAGGACTCACAGTGTCATGGGCAGAAAGATGGTAAATTAAAATTACAGCCCATGGGGTACCTGGGTGGCTCTGTCAGTTAAGCTTCTGACTCTTGATTTTCAGCTCAGGTCTTGATCTCAGGGTCGTGAGTTCAAGCCCCGCACTGGGCTCCATGCTGAGTGTGGAGCCTACTTAAAATAATAATAATTATAATAATGTAATGTAAATATTATTACAGCCCACTGGAAGAAAAGCCATAGTTAAGTTACAACTATCACAATATCCCATTGGAAAATAGGAAGAGAATCTCATGAATAAGAGGGTAGCAAAGGAAGAGGCATAACAGGAATAAAGTGATCCTTGAGCTATGACCTGAGATGAAGTGAGAGTTAACAAAGAGGGGAAGGGCAGGTTTGGAAGAAAATACCAGAAAAGGCAGGGAGGTAAAGGAGCCCCAGTAATTTTGATGGAACCCATTGAACATATGTCTGAAATTCACATCATTAAAGCACCCCAGGACTTAATATTTTTTATTTAATGTTTTAAAAAAAAAGTAATGCAGTCATGGTTCAAAATTAAAACAATATAAAATGGTACCTATTAAAAAATCTTGTTCCCATTACTATGTCTATCCTTCCCACTTCCCATCTCCATCCTTCAGATCTTCCTTGACTTCCAACAGGGTTACATACCAATAAACCCACTGTAAATAAAAAATATTGTTAAGTTGAAAATGCATTAAAAAAAAAAAAGAAAATGCATTTAATATACCTAGCCTATTGAACATCATAGTTTAGCCTAGCCTACCTAAATGTGCAGAACACTTATATTAGCCTACAGTTGAACAAAATAATCTAATACAAAGCCTTTTATAATAAAGTATTGAATCTCATGTAATTTATTGAATACTGAAAGTGAAAAACAAAATGGTTGTATGAGTACAGACAGGCTGTAAGTATATTGGTTGTTTACCCTTGTGATTGTGTGGCTGACTGGGAAGTATGGTTCACAGCTCAAAAGTCAAAAATATGCAAAGTACATAGTCAAAATTCAAAGTACAGTTTCTATTGAATGCATAAAGTCAAAAATCATAAATTGAACCCTCATAAATTGGGTACTGTTTGTACTTACATAGTTTGTTGTGTATCTTTTCACTGCTTCTTTATGAAATACAAGGCAATACAACTAAACATACCCAAATAAATAAAGACTGTCTACAGATGCATGCACTTTTTAGTATATTAAAGCATTGTATTACTCAGGGAAGGTAAAATATTATACATTTTAACATCTAAAGGAATTATTTTCTTGGATTATCATAATTAGCTTTCATGGATGGAGTGCCTCCTACATACCATTACATCTAATGGTCACAACAGTTCCATTTTATAGATGAAGAGAAGTAAGATGTGGAAAGGTCAAGTTACTTATCAAGTTCGGATTACCAGTGAGTGGCAGAACCAGGAGGATGTCCTCTCCTCCAGCATCCTATTTTGGAAAAATGGCCCTACCATTCATCTAATTACTTGAGATAAAAACCTGAGTCTCCCTTGCTGCTCATATCCAATCACCATATCTTATTGGTGTGAACCCCTCATTAGCTTTCAAATCCATTCCCTTCTCTCCATTCCTACCACCAGTTCCCTTATTGTCCTCATCATCTCTTATCTGTCAATGATACTGGCTTTCTAACTGACCTTTTGCTCTCTGGACTGATATCCCCTCCAGTCTATCCTCCACTTTGCTGGTAGAGCAATCTTTCTAAAACACAAAAGTATGTTGAAAGTTGCTAAAAGTGTGAAACCCAACTCCTGTGCATGGCGTGGTTGGGCCCCAACCACATTCTCCTGACACTTTCCCCCACATACTTGTGATACACAAAAACCAAACCACTCCAAGATTATAGAACCTTCCAGCTCTCCAGCTCTGGGCCATTGCCCAGCTGAGTCTTCTTCCCAGAACATCCATCTCTTTCTTGGAAAATTCCACATCCTTCGGCTCATGTGATACCTTCCCTGGAAGACTTTCTTGCCTTCCCCAAGCAAACTTGGACATTTTCTTCCTGTACTCCCAATGTTTTTTGTTCCTACCTGTATAAAAGCAGTCACTTCATAGTAATGAATGGCTTATGTTTGGTTTTCCATATTAATCTTCACATTCATTTTTTAAAGATTTTATTTATTCATTTATGCTCTCATGACACAAAGAGGCAGAGACATAAGCAAAGGGAGAAGCAGGCTCCCTGTGGGGAGCCTGATGCAGGACTTAATCCCAGGACCCCAGGATCATGACCTGAGCCAAAGGCAGACACTCAACTACTGGGCCACCCAGGTGCCCTAATCTTCACATTCTTTAAAGTAAGAACCACTTACCTTTTAGTTTTAGATCCACAGTGCCTATCATAATGCCTATTGTATCATAAGACTTCAATATGTATTTTTGAGTATTTATTGTATGAATGATTCCAAAATCCAAGGTCTTTTTGTTCATTATTCTAGACTATGGAGGCCATCACTACCATAGGGAATTAGTTGAATTATAGGACCACGATATACTCTCAGCAGAGAACAGCAGAAGGAGTGAAAGATGGTCCTGTGAAACCCTGAGTTATTATGAGGGCATAGTGAGCCATCAAAAGGAAGAGAACATAGTGACCCTGAAACAAGGGAAACAAAATTTAAAAAGGTAAATTTTACATACTTCCTAATCTTGCCTTTGTCAGGTCCAGACCCAGAAAGATGCAATTCAAATTCAGGCTTAATAATCTTGAATACTAATCATGAGATCACTAGTCTTCTGCTACTCTTAAGTTTAAAAAGGAACTAAACATTAAGGGCCTGGAATTCTAGAAAAGATTGGCGCCACCACAAGTTTTGGTTATATAAGGAGAAAGTCCTCTATTCTAAACTTAGTTTCCAAACTTAGGTAAAATTTTAAATTTTAGGTGAATGCAAGAGCCATCTAGGCAGTTTTTTAAAATGTAATTTTCAGGGCCTCACCATGGAGTTGCTGATTCACTGGGGCCCAGAAATTTCCTTTTCTAACAAACAATTCAAGTGATAATGATGTAGATAATATTTGCAGTAGTCTCCAAACTTTTTTTATTAGGTACTCCCAGCATTTAATTTTTAAAAAGATTTTCTTTCTTTATTTGAGAGAGTGTGTGTGCATATGTGCAAGCCAGGGAAGGGGCAGAGGGAGAGGGAGACCCACAGCAGACTCCATGCTGAGCCTTGATGCAGGTCTTGATCTCACAACCCTGAGATCATGACCCGAGCCAAAATCAAGAGTTAGATGCTTCACTGACTATACCACCTAGGTGCCCTACATTCAATTTTTTTATTTATAAATTGTATCATGTATTTCTGTACTTATGCATAAAATATACTCAAAGTAGAAATGTTAAAAAGATAAGATGAAAAAAATCTAAAGAGAATATTATCTTTCCACACGTCAATGAATCATCTGTGCATCCCATAGTAGGGATCAATCAATATGCCCATCAATAACATGAACATCTTTTCTAATTGTCTCAAGGGCCTCATATGAAAATATATCCAACTACAAAAATCAAAGAAACATCTATTAAGGTCCTTCTGTGTACCAGGCACTGTGCTGGACCACTTTATGCATGCTATCTCAAACCCTCCTCCAAACCCTATAAGATTCATGCATTATTCATGTCAATGACAGATGAGATTGACATTCTAAGAGATTCATGTAACTTTCCTAATATCTCATAGATAATAAATAATGAAAAAATAAATTTGAATCCAAGTCATGTTTTCACTTTATTGTATATATCAGTTAAGAGTGTAATTGGCTGCAAGTAACAGAAATTCTATTATATTGATTTAATTATATAGTGCCTTATTTTTTCCTATAACAAAAAGTCCCCATGTATGAAGTTAGGGCTGGTGAAGAGGATCTAGGATTGTGACAGAGACACAGGTTCCTTCTCTTTTTCTGTCCCACTGTCTTTAGAAATGGCTTTTTTTCCCTCACAAAATGGCTATCCCACCTCCAGGCAGAAAATAAAAATTGGAGAGAGGACAAAAGGCAAAATGTAAAAGCTGAAAAGACACTTATCAGATGACTCAGCTTTAACTAGCTTTCCCAGAAGCCCCACTTGGTGATCAGCTCTTGCATCTCATTGGTCAGAACTGTGTCACAAGGCCACCCTTGTGCAACTGGCAAGCTGAGTATTTTAAGCTGGACATAATTGGGACAAAGTTGGATTTCTCGTAGTTAAGAAAGAGAGGATGGATTTGGAGGAGGAAGCCAGGAACATCTGCCTCATTGCTTCTTTTGCCTTAACCCCACAACTACCACACCATTAGAGTTGCATAAAATAATATAGTCTTAGTAGCCCAGGAAGAGAATATTTTCAACTCATATAGCCCATGTCAATATCCAATGCAATAATCCAGTCATGACCCAGTTGTTATTCAGAATCTGCTTGAAACTCCCAGAAACAGGAAAACTCATGACTTTACTTTGTAAAGTAATCACCTCTAATCAAGGGAGGCTTTAATTGTTTGAACTTCTATTCTAGTCATAATCACCATGTATCACATTTGTATTTTTACACTCACTCCTTAGGAGTAGGGGCTTATTCACCTTTGTGCCTGGTACAGCTGGTTACTGTAAAGAAGTGACTCAAGAAAAAATTTGAGGAATAAACTGATAAATCTCTTCTTCATCTTGAAACTAATGATCCTTCTAGCCATTTAAAAAAACAATAAACTTTTACTCCCCGGCCCATCCTATTCAACTAGACTGTCATGTTCAGTTAATAAGCAGTACAAAGAGTGAAATATTAGGGCCACATCCCTGGAGATGGTCAGGATGTATAAGAAGCCCTGCAGAGCTCTGGAAATAAGCACTGATCCAGGAAGAGGTGAATGTGCTTCAGGGAACAGCTTGTGATTTTGATCCGCACTGCTGAGAAGAAATGGGGCTCCTGCAGGGCAGTCCCCAATCCAAAATTCACCACCCTCCCCCTTCCCTCTGTTAATCTGAGTTTCCATCACTGCCTTTGGTAAATTTTTGCTGCCACAATGGCCAGGGAATCAAAGAAAATGAGGGGTGTGTGTGTGTGTGTGTGTGTGTGTGTGTGTGTGTATGTCTAGGGCAACTCTTCTCTTGTCCAGGGCAGCCTTTCAACCTGGACCACCATCGCTGCATATCTTGGTGTGTTCGTTCACGTGCACAAGTAGTTTTTACTCCAAAGTGAAATATTTAAAGGGAAACAAATGAAGTGGAGACACAACTTCACAAGTTTCAAGAAAGTAGGACACAAGGGTTAAAGGTAAGATCTGTAGTCAGGCCAAACAAGAGCTGGTTTTGTGAGGACTTAACTTCCCTAAGCATATGATTCTTCACCAGTAAAGCAAGGATAGTGGCACCACCTACCTCAGAGCTTGTTGTGAACATTAAATGAGAGACAGCCTATCGATACTTAGCACCAAGCCTGGTGCATGATATGTCTGGTAAATATCAGTAATGACTGCCACCATCACCCCTAGGCCCCCTGCATTGACAACCCTTTCAACCCCGTTCTACTCCTTTCACAGGCTCTTCCTCTCAGATCCTCAAGATCTTACCGGTTTTTTGCTCTTCCACCTGTTTCTTGCCCTTCCCCCAAACCCTATGCTTAGCTGTCTCAGTATTCTAGGCCTTTGAAAAAGGGAAGTCTTTCTTTCTTTCTTTCTTTCTTTCTTTCTTTCTTTCTTTCTTTCTTTCTTTCTTTCCTTTCTTTCTTTCTTTCTTGACTGGGTCCCTTCTCTGCATGCACTTGGCTCATGAACTTGCTAGGATCCTCAGATGCTCTTCCCAGAAATTGTTTCACTCACTGTGTTTCCCTGACTCTGAATGAGCACAATCTGGGTACCTCCAAGTTGCCTTTCTTTTTGTTTCCTTTGTTTTACTCTTAACTCTTCCAAATAGTGAAAACAAGGATCCAAATCCTTCTTAATAAAAGGGATCTTTAAAAAAAAAACAAAAACCCTTTATAGGGGCACCTAGGTGGTTCAGTCAGTTAAGCATCTGCCTTTTGGCTTGGGTCATGATCCCAGGGTCCAGGGATCAAGCCCTGCATCCTCTATATAAGGCTCCCTGCTCAGCGAGGGGGGGGGGGGGGGGGGATGGGCGCTATCTGCCTCTCCTCCCTCTTTTCCTCCCCCTTGCTCATACTCTCTCTCTCAAATAAATAAATAAAATCTTTTTAAAAATTAAAAACAAATAAGTAAAACCTTTTATAGGGGTAGCTGTGTGGCTCAGTCAGTTAAGCATCTGCCTTCGTGGTCATGATCCTAGGGTCCTGGGATAGAGCCCCACATGAGGCTCCTTGCTCAATGCGGAGCCTGCTTCTCCCTCTGCCCCCCACCCTGCTCGTGCTCTCTCTCTCTCTCTCTCTCCCTCTCTGTCAAATAAATAAATAAAATCTTAAAAAAAAAAACCTTTTATAGTATGTTACCATGTACTAAACCCTTCCACTGACTGAATAAATTTTATCTTTACAATAGCACTGTAAACTACTATTATCCCCATTTTAAAGATAAAGAAACAGATTCAGAGAGCTGGCAAAACTTGCTTAAGAACCCAAAGGCAGTCAGAATGGATGTGAGATTGAAACTCTGATTCCCTGAAACTCATGGTTTGGTCTCTATGCCACCTTGACTCAGTTTTTAGGCCACTATCGGTGGGGTAACCCAGGGAGGAGGTACACTACCAAAATCTCCTATATTGCTATAAACAGGTGTGCTGGCACCTATAAAGTCTGCCTTCTATTTTCTCACTGTCTCTATAACAATATGAGCTAGACATGTTAGTACAAGCCAATGGTACTGGAAAAGCCTGACTTCTGTTTTCTAGTACAATTACAAGAATTGTTCCCCAAAGAATCTAAGCCATCATAAAGTATGCGCTGCTTACTTAGAATGTTTTCAACACCATATATACGGAGAGCTCAGATCTACTCCAACAGCTCCCCAAAGGGCAGAGCACCTTCTGGCACTCCTAAAACTATTAGAGTTCCATAGGCCTTCAGGGTTGTCATTCTCTCTCCAAAGTGGACCCTCCCTGGCCCCAAAGTATTACCTCTCAGTGTTCTCACCTCAGACCTAGGAGTCAAGGAGTGAGACCTCCTCCAAACAGAAAGCCAAACACCACCTCTGTAAGAGCACCAAGCATATGTTCCATAAACAGCAGTTAACCTAACTGAATTGCCAAGGGCCCTAAAAGCCAACCTCTAAGACTAACCATTCTGTGAAATCAACCAGTGAATGTGGATGTCCCCATGCCTAAAGGACTTAGATACCTATGTGTGGGACTTGGGCAGAAATTCCAATTCTGGCCCCTCCTTTGCTTCACAGCCCACTGGGCTGCAAAGGACCTCCCAGGACAAAAGTGCTCAGGCATCCCAGTAATAGCTGAGTGTGCCACAGGGGCCTTGAGTCATCTCATCACCCGGTCCGCAGAAGCTGGTTCAGTTGGAGGTATCTTAGGAAGAAAAGTGTCCCTTGATGAGACTCATGGCTTTATGGCCAACAGGTGACATTTACATACCAAAATTAGTACAATCAGAATTTTGGTTTTTATTTGTTCATGAGAGACAGAGAGAGAGAGAGAGAGAGAGAGAGAGAGAGAGGAGGCAGAGACACAGGTAGAGAAAGAAGCAGGCTCCATGCAGGGACCCTGATGTGGGACTCGAACCCAGGACTCTAGGATCACACCCTGGGCCAAAAGCAGGTGTTCAACCACTGAGCCACCCAGGGCCCCAGAATTTTGGCTTTTGAGTTGAGAGAACAAGAAACTTACCACTTTCTATTTATGTAATTATAGTTAGTGCCTTTTTTCCCCCTAGCAGTTCAAAGTATTTGGTAGCTATTCTTTTACAAATTCTCACTAATTTAGAAATACAAAGTGGGGAGGAAGAGTTTCAAGAGACCTAGAGGTTAAGATGCCTGGGTGGCTCAGTTGGTTATGATCTCAGGGTCCTAGAACTGAGCCCCACATCAGGCTCCCTGCTTAGTGGAAAGTCTGCTTCTCCCTCTGTCTCTGCTGCTTCCCCTGCTCATGCTCTCTCTCTCTCTCTCTCTCAAATAAATAAATGAAATCTTAAAAAGAGAGAGAGAGAGACCTAGAGGTCTTGCTGGAGCCAGCAGAGCCAGACACTGGATCACTAGTGTTAGTATGATCTCACCGGTGTCCAGGGATTGCAGAGGCCTACAACCCTCCAGCTGTGGTTGTTAGGGAAAAGGCAAGGAAGGAAACTGCACCATTCTCTTCAGCTAACCACTGTGCATTCATTTGTTTACTCATTCATTCAACAATCATTCATCAAGGAATTTTTTGTATGCCAGGTACTACACTAAGCACCTGTAGGAGAATAGAGTTTTAAAGAAAAATAGCTTTAAAGGATAGGGTTATGGCTTTAAAGGAAACGGGAAATCAGACTGAAAGATGTGGCTCATACGAAGAGAAGTCAGTCATGGTCTAAAGAGCAGTCTTGGAACAGGGCAGTTGAAAAGTGCTTTTAAGTTCCCTGACAGTAAATTTGCATGATTTGATGAAGCTTATGCAGATCATTAAAGTCAGAGACTGGCCTAAACCCCAGCCCTGAATACTTTCAGGCAATATCATGAGCTCAGCACAGTGAAAAGAACTCAGGCTTTGGAAGGAAACATACTTAGATTTAAACCCTGGGTTTACCTTTAATTAGCTTAGAAGTAAACCTCCCTGAACCAAAATGTTTTCATGTGGAAAAATAGAGGTCAAAAAAATACTCAGTGAAAAACGAAGCTATTAGGATCAAATTACATGCTGTGATTTCCACTTCCAACAGAACGGAGTAATAGGGATCAGATTTTCTCTCTCCACTGAAATACAAAACAAAATACATGAAACAATAATTTTCAAGACACTGGACATCAGGCAATAAAAGGACAATGAACCCTAAAAGATGGGAAATAAATAAGGTGGACCCTATGATTGGGCCAGTTTACTGTCTTGAGAGAGTTGCTGGGCCATGAAACTGACATGTCGCCTGGTAGGCTCTATGAACCAAAGACACACAGATGGAAGTCCAGACAGATCAAGTGACTAGACTAGGCAGAGGCTCCCCTCAAGTATTCAGTAGAAGACTGTAAAAATTAGGAAAGTAATCCTAAGAGCTCACACAGGATCAGGAATAGTTCATTTATCTGAGAGGAAAATGGTAATTCACGGAACATTAGGTAGACTACTCATGGGGCACAAAATCAACCTTATACTAAACACTCCCCTGTGTTTCTAACAAAGCTCCAAAGCAAGACTCAAAATGATCATATTGTTTCTAAGTAACTTAATTCTGTCCTGGAATAATGCTTAAGAATATTTATAGATATATACATGTATCCAGCACCCTAAAATTTTAAATTTACAATGTGCAGCACCCAGTCAAATATTAACAAGTGGGCAAAGAAGCAAAAACAGGGGATCCCTGGGTGGCTCAGCGGTTTAGTCCCTGCCTTCTGCCCAAGGCATGATCCTGGGGTCCCAGGATCAAGTCTCACATCAGGCTCCCTGCATGGAGCCCGCTTCTCCCTCTGCCTGTGTCTCTGCCTCTCTCTGTCTCTGTGTGTGTGTGTGTCTCTCATGAATAAATAAAATGTTTGGGGAAAAAAGGAAAAATACAATGATTGGATTAATGGCAGATTAAATATTAAAGAAGAAAACATTAGTAAATTTGAAGATACAACAAAAGAAATTATCAAAAAATAAAACAGAGAAAAAAGAGGTTAAGAAAAAAAAATGAGTAGAGCATCAGTGAACTATGGAACAATCACAAGAATTCCAAGTTATATAATCATCAAAGTAACCAAAGCAGAGGACAAAAATTCCTTCAAAGACAGAAACTACCAAAGCTCACTTGGGAGGAAAATTTACATCTACTAGAGAAATGAAATTGGTAGTTTAAACTGTAACACAGAAGAAGGTCACCTGTGTTATGTAGTCAGTTAAGCATCTGACTCTGGTTCCAGCTCAGGCCATGATCTCAGGGTTGAGAGATCAAACACCAAGTCGTACTTCGTGCTCAGTGGTGTCTCTGCTCCTCTCTCTCTCTACCTCTGCACTTGCCCTCGATGGTCCATCTCTAATATAAATTTTAAAATCTTAAAAAAAAAAAAAAACTGTAGGTGCTCCTGGGTGGCTCAGTGGTTGAGCGTCTGCCTTTGGCTCAGGTCATGATCCCAGGGTCCTGGGATCCAGGCCTGCAACGGGCTCATTGTAGGAAGCCGGCTTCTCCCTCTGCCTATGTCTGGGCCTCTCTCTGTGTGTCTCTCATGAATGAATAAATAAAATCTTTTTAAAAAATTAACACAGAGGAAACTCTCAAGACTCAGATGAATTTACCAATGAGTTGAACTAAAGATTTAAGGAAGGAACATTTCCAATTATACACAAATGGTTCCATTTGTATAGAAAGAGAAAGAATTGGGCAGCCCAGGGGAGGGGCTCAGCGGTTTAGCGCCGCCTTCTGTCCAGGACGTGATCCTGGAGACTCAGGATCGAGTCCCACGTCAGGCTCCCTGCATGGAGCCTGCTTCTCCCTCTGCCTGTGTGTGTCTCTCTCTCTCTGTGTCTCTCATGAATAAAGAAATAAACTCTTTAAAAAAAAATTTTTTAGCAAATCTAATTGAGCAATTATTCTTTAAAAAAATAATGCATGATTATGTGAGTTTTTTCCCCAGAAATCATGATTGACTCTTTAAAAATCCATAAATGTATTTACTATGTTAACAGAAAAAGGAAAAATATCGCTAAATACAGAAAACGTGTTTGACAAAATCCAACATCTATTTCTGATTATATATATATATATATATATATACTCAGCAGGCAGTCTGCTTGTCCCTTTCCCTCTGCTCCTCCCCCCACTCATGGTCACCTTCTCTCTCAAATAAATAAAATCTTAAAAAAAATTGTATTTCTTTATTCATGAGAGACACACAGAGAGAGGCAGAGACATAGGGAGAAGTAAAAGCAGGCTCCCTGTGGGGAGTCCAATGTGGGACTTGACCCCAGGACTCCAGGATCACGCCCTGAGTCAAAGGCAGACGCTCAACCACCTGAGCCACCCAAGTGTCCCATAAATAAAATCTTAAAATAAAAACAAACAAACAATATATGTCCTTATGCTAGGAAGAATCATAAATTGAAATTTTAAAATACTGTTTATAATAGCATTAAAAGTACGAAGTAAATCTGACAAAAGATGATACTACTTGTATGTTAAAATTATAAAAGATCAATGAGAGAATTAAAGAATATCTAAATAAATGAAAAAATATACTGTGCTCATAGATCAGAAGATTAAATATTTTGGGGTTCCTGGATGGCTCAGTTGGTTAAGTGACCCTCAGTTGGTTAAGCCACTGATACTTGGCTTCATTAAGGTTATGACTTCAGGGTTGTAAGAATGAGCCCCATGCTGGGCTCCCCACTCATTAGGGAGTCTGCTTGAGTTCTTTCCCTCCTCCCTCTGCCCCTCCCCCATTTGTACTCTCTCTGTCAAATAAATAAATCTTCAAAAAAAAAAGGTTCAATATTTTAATTATGTAAATTCTCCTCAAATTAATCTATAATTTCAATACAATACCAATCAAAATTCCAACAGACTTTTATGTGTGTAGATGTCGAGAATCTGATTTTAAAATTCATATGGCAGCAAAAGACCTAGAAGAGCAAAGAAGAAAACAACTTTGGAACTTAACACTATTTGAATTCAAGATTTACTATAAAGTTAGAATCATTTAGATTGAGTTGTATTGGCATAAAGATAGACAAGTAGATCAATAGAAAGAATAAAAAGTCCAGAAATAGACCCACACATATTTGAACAATTGATTTCAACAAAAGTGTAAAGGTAATTTAACAGAAGAAAGATACTTTAGCAAACGGAGCAATTAGATATCTATATAAAAAACAAAAAACCAAAAATTTGATTCATACTTCACACCATACACAAAATTAACTCAAAATAGATCCTAAACCTAAATATAAAGCCTAAAACTATACAACTTCTAGAAGGAAACAAAGACAATCTATGTGACCTTGTGTTTGCCAAAGATTTCTTAGATAAGGGTCAAAAGCATGGTCCATAAAAAAAAAAAATTGGTAAACTGGACTTCACCAAAATAAAGAACGTTTGCTTTTTAAGAGACACTCTTAAGTGACAAGCCACAGACTAAGAGAAAACTTACAAATCTGATAAAATACACAAGTCTAGGATATATAAAAAACACCCACACCTGAATAATAAGAAACAACCTAGTTTTTATTTAAAAAATAAAAATTTTTTATTTAAAAAATAAAATTTTGCCTATTTAAGGCAAAATATTTGAACAGATATTTCACCAAAGAAAATATATATTTGGAAAATAAACACATGGAAAGATTCTGAATATCATTAGCTATTACCACTACATGCCAATTAGAATGTCTGAAATTATAAAGACTGACCAGAGCATAAATACTGGCAAAGACATGGAGCAACTGGAGCTTCATATAGTCCAGCTGGGAATAGAAGATGACACAACCACTTTGGTATACAGTTTAGTAGCTTCTTAAGAAGCTAAACATGCACTAACCATAGAATACAGTCATTCTGCTCTTAGGTAATTACCCAAGAAAAATGAAAGCATATATCCATTCAAAAACTTGAACATAACAGCTTTCTTTTTTAATAGACAAAACTATAAAAGACTGAAATATTCACCAACAGATGGGTGGGTAAACAGCTTGGGGGGGATCCAAAAATGGAATCTTCCTCAGCAATGAAAATGAGTGAACTCTTGATAAACCATGGTGAATCTCAAAGTAATTATGCTCAGTGAAAAGCAGTCAAATTTAAAAAAAAAAGTAAATACAGTATGAGTTCATCAATATAAAAATCCTAGAAAATGTAAACTTATCTATGGTGGCAGAAAACAGACCATTGATTCCCCGAGGACAAGTATTGGGGTACAAAGAAATGTGACCAAGGGATTACAAAGAAGCAAAAATAAATTTTTTGGGTGATGTCTGTGTTCATTATCTTGATTGTGGTGATGGTGTATACTAGTGTTAAAATTTATAAAATTGTATGATCTAAATGTGCAGTTGGTTGTATGTCAATTATAGCTCAATAAAGCTTCCTTTTAAAAAATACATAACAATACAGCTTCATATATCAATTCTACCAAATATTTAAAGAAAAGTTAACAGCAATCATCAAATTCTTCCAAAAAATTGAAGATGGGAGAATAATTCCTAACTCATTCTATTAGGCCAGTATTATTTTAATAGCAAAGTCAGATAAAGACATCAGGAAGAAGGAGGAGAAGGAAGAAGAAGAAGAGGAGAAGGAAAAAGGAAGAAGAGGAGGACAAAGAAAGAAAATAAAGAAATGAAATGAAAATCAAAACTAATATCCCTTAAAAATAGAGATACGAAAATCCCCAAGAAAATATTACCAAATTAAAAATTATGTAACACATGTAAGGTACCTCTCGCATAGTAGGTCCTAAATGAGAGTTAATTTTTTCCTTTTAACAACTAGGTTTTACAACTATAAACTAATAGGATCCTAACTTCTGACTAGGAGAGCTCTCTTCTCACCAGAAAAAGTATAGGAACAATTTTTGAAAGCTCATTTGCTTAGTTACTTCTGTGTTCAGTTTTCCCAAAGCTACCATTGTCAGCTATCAGCACCCTCCTTGGAGAGCTGGCAAAGTGAGAGAGGCCAGTCTAGCCTCACTCCTTTCTACCCTCGTCTCCCAGAGCCCTCATCTTTGGCAACCTAACCCAATTTAATGGCTTATCAAAAATGTGAGGTTCTTGACTTTTGTACTTCCACTGCCCCAGCATAGTATTTGGGTATGGCTGGTGCTTGATAATTGCTGACAGAAGGAAGAAATGAACAAAAGGAACAAAAGTTTCCATTCCTGTTGCTGTCTGTCTGCAGCTCCCCAGCTACTGTAGGTCCTAGAAGAATTGCAATACAGAGGATTCTGAGGAGCCCAGGCTTGTCTGATAAAGGCAGGCAGACACCGCTCTGCTTTGAGAGGGGAGTAGAAGGCCCATGAGAGTGAAGCCGACGCAGAGAAGTTGGTGCCTCCTGAGAGCACTCCAGGCAGAAGCTGACAAGCCCCTGAGAGCCCAGGCCTGGACCCCAACCAACAATGTTTTAGAAGATGATAAAGTACAGCTCAGAACAGGAGAGAGACAGGAATCTCCCCCATTTCTACACAGGACCCAGAGAGGTTATGGGGGAAAATGCATTTCCATTTTGACATCTTGAACATTTTGCAGCTTCCTGAGTGCAGAGAGACAGAACCAGTGCTCTCTGGGAGAGAACAGGAATAGTGGTACAGGGGTGTCTGGATGGTTCAGTGGGTTAAGTGTCTCAGGTCATGATCCCAGGGTCCTGAGATCGAGCCCTGCATTGGGGAGTCTGCTTCTCCCTCTGCCCGTCTCTCTGCTCATGCTCTCTCTCTCTCTCTCTCTCTCTCTCTCAAATAAATAAGTACAAATCTTTACCAAAAAAAGGAAGAAAGAAGAAGAAGAAGAAGAAGAAGAAGAAGAAGAAGAAGAAGAGAAGAAGAAGAAGGAGGAGGAGGATGAGGAGGAGGAGGAGGAGGATGAGGATGCGTGAGGAGGAGAAAAAAAGAAGGGGTAAAAACCCTCATTCGTCTTCGTCTTCTTCTTCTTGGGCTTCTTCTTCTCTTCTTCTTCTACTGCCTCCTGCCTGCCCTACCTCCTCCTCCGTCCTCCTCCTCCTCCTCCGCCTCCTCCTCCTCCTCCGCATCCTCCTCCTGCCTCCTCTACATCCCCTCCTCAGAAAAAGAAGAAGAAGAAGAAGAAGAACAACAACAACAACAACAGTGATGCAGGACTACCGCAACTGACAAGACTGGATAGACCCAAGCAGAAGGCTGGGAAACGTTGCTAAAAGCCAAGTGGGGCAGGTGTGGGGCAGGAGAAGGAGATACAAGTGGGAGCAAGAGGTTTAGGAAATCTGAAGGATTACTGTTAATGTGACCTCATTCATATCTGCAGATTAGTGGGAAGGAGGAAATTTAGGATACATCCATTGGAATAAGAACTCATCATGACAAGCCAGCAGAACCAATGATCTCTAAGCATTCTCACCTATGACAGGAATCTAGAGCATACATTAGGAAAATATAAGTTATCTTGTGATCATGTCTCCCCACTAGCTTTAAATGTTTGCTTTTCAGATCATTGCCTTCACTACTCCTCATTTTCAGATATGTTGAAGGTTAAGATTATCTACGTGTTCTTAGCATGTCCATAAAATGCTTACCTTTAGAATGCCTCTGAAAAGACCACAGGGTTCTGTAGGCACAGCCAAATAAATTCATTTCAATTACTGAATGTGGTCTTCAGAAAATCCTAAAAGGCTAACTTTAATTATGAAGGAAGACGAGCCTTGAAATGCTCCCTCAATGTCTTAGCTCTGGGTGGCCTGAGCTCTGCTTTGATGGGCAGCACCCACAGCCACTGCAGCTCTGGGTCTTAAAAACACCCAGGACTTTTACACCAATGCCTTTTCACAACTGCTTCACCACCTATGCACTCTGCTAGGGCATCAAAACCATTTGCAGCTCCTCCATCTTGATTTGATAGCAAAACAGAGATTATATTTTAAAGTCGTCATGTTACAAGGGTTCCAAACTCTTGTGCTCAAAGAGAAAAGATGGATGGCATGGGACAATAGAAAGAACTGGACTGGGAGCCTGGAGCTATGGATTCTAGTCCTGGCTTTCCCTTTTCTTAGGAGTGAATGCCCTGGAATCAGTCTAAACTATGCTTGTAAGTCATTGGCCCACCTTCCTTACCATGACTGTACTGTGCCAAGGGAGGCAGAATTTTAAAAGAGTATCATTAACCGTAGGTTAAGGGTAAGACCTGGATCTTCCAAGTGATAACCAGAAGATGGGTTGAGTGGCCTAGCCCATTCCAAGAGTTCTCTGTAGGAAATTTTTCTGTTATCCAGTTTCCAAATGGCCTGGGGCTCATCCATTCTCTCAGTGGAGAAGTAGATGCTGAGGTGGCCATGAAAAAAATATCCCTTCTAAGGAGAGCACTAGGTAAGCAAATATTCAATTGGTGCTACCCCTGAAACTGAACTTCCTGGCTTCTATGAACTAGTAGCATTCACTGAGAGCTCAACCTCGGTTTTCTGCAGGACATATTGGCAAAGTTGCCTTAAAAATTAATAAGTTAATATAACCCATATACCAATCATGTTTTCCATGAAAAGCACCCATCACATACTAATAAAGCTAACATTTCACTTTTTATTATCATACATAAGGTTTGCAAGAGCAGAGACTTTTATTTTTACATTTATTCACTGTAAATTTCTAGTGCAATAGAATAGTGTCTGGCTCATGGCACTGAATGTTTATCCATAAATGTTTCTTGAATAAAGGAATCACTTAATAAGATACTTGTTAAATTGTGCTCACTTCGGCAGCATATATAATAATAAGATACTTGTCAAATGGAATCTGTATGCAATGCTTTGGAGAATCACCAAATGTATGTAATCTTTCTTGATCAAAATAATGGTAACGTCATGCTGCCTAACAACTTTCTGTGAATACCCTCACATTTCCTGCTCGTTCCTTCAGGTGACTGGGAGTTCTCTGCCTACAAGATGGTGCCCTGCAGACTTCATCAGCAGGGTAACAAACCTTGTAGACGATCTTTGCAGCTTGTTCCCACTCACCATTAAAAGAGAGAGAAGAAAGTTTTTATGAATAGATTACCTAGATAAGTAAAATATATCACTGTAATAATAATTCATTTTTATGATTTTCATTAAAGGAACTACCTGGTTTTGATACTCTTGGTTTATAGATACCTAAATAAACAGAATCTAATGAATTCAAATCTTAGCTCTGCAAAACAACGCAAATCATTCCAATTTTCTTGAGAAAAGACTTTTTTGAAATTTTATTTTATTTTATTTAAATGAATTAACAGGGGATCCCTGGGTGGCTCAGCAGTTTGGCACTGGCCTTTGGCCCAGGGCGTGATCCTAGAGACCCGGGATCGAGTCCCACGTCAGGCTCCCTGCAGGGAGCCTGCTTCTCCCTCTGCCTGTGTCTCTGCCTCTCTCTGTGTCTCTCATAAATAAATAATCTTTAAAAAAAATAAATAAATGAATTAACATATAGTGTATTATTAGTTTCAGAGGTAGAGTTCAGTAATTCATCAGTTGCATATAACACCCAGTGCTCATTACATCATGTGCCCTACTTAATAATGTCCATCACACAGTTACTCCATCCCTCCACCCACCTCTTCTTCAGCAACCCTCAGTTTGTTTCCTATAGTTAAGAGTTTTTTATGGTTTGTCTTCCTCTCTGATTTCATCTGATTTTATTTTTCATTCCCTTCCCCTATGATCCTCTGTTTTGCTTCTTAAATTTCATATATGACAATTGGCTTTCTCTGTTTGACTTACTTCACTTGGCATAATACCCTCTAGTTCTATCCATGTCATTGGAAATGGTACAATTTCAATTTTTTGATGGTTGAGTAATATTCGATTGTATATATATACCACATCTTCTTTATCTATTCATCTGTTGATGGACATCTGGGCTCTTTCCATAGTTTAAATATTGTGGACATTGCTGCTATAAACATTGGGGTGCAGTTGCCCCTTCAGATCACTATGTTTGTATCTTTTGGGTAAATACTTAGTAGTACAATTGCTGAGTTGTATGGTAACTCTACTTTTAACCTGAGAAAAGACTTTTTAAGAACAATATACTTCAAAGATTTCCAGTGGGATAACAAACTCACACTGCCTCCTTTTCTTAGTACTAGAGGATAATGCCCTCTGGCACCTGCCCTAAGGCCCATTTTTTATCAGAATTGTTTCAGAGCTTTTAAGAATATGGATTCCAGGGCTCTACCCCTGTCCACTCCATCATGCCACACATATACCCAAGATTCTGATATAGTAGGTCTGGGATATGGTTGTGAATTTGCATATGAAAAATGGTCCGCAGGTAGTTTTGTTGAGCAACCAAATTTCAGAATCACCTTATACATGGTGCTGCTAGATACAAATCTCCCAAAACCACTGACTATAAAATCCTTATTCCAAAGGAAAGGACTGTGTCTCTTAACCTGCCAATTCTGGTGCACATACAGGAGCTACAACCTTAAATGCCTGCAGGCCCAGGCATGGAACATAACCACATGATGGAGGCAGAAGAGGAGGACTGGGGACCGTAGCAAATATGACTCATCTAAAAGAGACAGATGCTTACCAGTTCTAACCAAGTGTGAACAGGAGCCCAGCATTGCCAGATCTTCTATGTTTTTGAAAGACGCTAGAAACCCAGATTGTATAGAAAATACCCTATAGAGGCTAAAGACCTCTGTAGGTAGCATGTGGCCGAGAGGGCATACAATCTCTGATTCTGTGCCACCGCATGGGCAAAACCCTTTTAGGCAGTGTATTCATTTCCTGAGGCTGCTGAAATAGATGATCACAAATCACGTGGCTTAAAACAACAGGAATTTACTCTCACAATTGTGGGGGTCAGAAACCCTCGGTCAAGGTATTATCACGATTGGTTCTTTTCTGGTTCTGAGAATCATTCCAAGCCTCTTTCTCTACTTCTGGTGGCTGTTAGCTATTCTCGGATTGTGGATGCCTCCCTCCCATCTGCCTCTGTCTTCACTGGTCTTTTCCCCTGTGTGCCTCACCTGTCTCTGTCTTCCCTTCTGTTCTAAGATCTCGTCTGCGGATTTAAAATCCAGGATGATTTCATTTCAAGATCCTTAATTACACTTGCAAAGATCTTTTTTCCTGATGAAGTTCCCATTTACAGGATCCACAGGTTAAGATTTGGACATTACTTTTTTGAGGCCACTACAGGATATTGGCATTTTTAAAAATCCAAATCAAGGGACACTTCAGTGGCCCAGTGGTTGAGCCTCTGCCTTTGGCTCAGGTCATGATCCTGGGGTCCTGGGATCAAGTCCTGCATTAGGCTCCCTGCAGGAGCCATCTGTCTCTGCCTCTGTCTGTGTGTCTCTCATAATTAAATCTTAAAAAAATCCAAATCCATTATTTCAATCAAATTATATATTTTCCAACCTTTCCCATATGCACTATTTTACTACTATGATAGAAATGACTTACATCTTATCGTGGTAGGAAATTTGATATGCAAGCTCAGGTATATTTTTATTTCTTATATGCTTCCTCGATTTACCTCCTTTACATTCTGTTAGCATAATCCCATTGTTCTGTTTACACCATTGCTTCTAAAATCAGGAATGGGAGGCAAAAGGACCTCTGCCTCCGTGCAGTGTTCCACCATGGCAGATCTTGATTGGAGAGAGTCATCTCTCCATATGTATGGGAAGGCAGAGAGGGTGATAATGGAAGAGTAGAGTAGATAGTATTGAGTGGAGAGAAAAACAGGTAAAGTAGGAGTCTAGGCCAGGCATGAGAGGAAAAAAGCAGGAGATAGGATTTATGTGAAACAGCTCTTTCAAAGAATTCTGCTCTCCCAGAGGGGAAGGGCAAGATGGGGGAAGAGTAGGGTCCCCAAATCACCTGTCCCCACCAAATTACCTAGAAAACCTTCAAATTATCCTGAAAATCTATGAATTCGGCCTGAGATTTAAAGAGAGACCAGCTGGAACGCTACAGTGAGAAGAGTTCGTGCTTCTATCAAGGTAGGAAGTCGGGGAAAAAGAAATAAAGAAACAAAGGCCTCCAAGGGGGGGGGGGCCCGCGAGGAGCCGGGCTGAGGCCGGGGCGAGTGTCCCCCAGGACAGGAGAGCCCCGTCCCGGAGAAGCAGGAGCTGCACCGACCTTCCCGGGCGGAAAGGGGCCCGCAGGGACTTGGAGCAGGACCCAGGAGGGCGGGGATGCCCTCGGGCTCCCTGGGACACTAACAGACACCTGCGCCCCGGGAGAGTGCGCCGAGCTCCCTAAGGGCTGCAGCGCGCACGGCGGGACGGGAGCAGCTCGGGGGGCTCGGGGGTGGCTCCGCGGAGGGGGCTGCGGGGCGGGAGCGCGAATCCAACAGCGCAGGCCTCGGAGCACAGGGCGCCGGGACACAGCCCAGGATCCGGCCTCCCCCGGGACAGGCAGAGGCCGGGAGGGCCCAGGACAGCGAGGACGCTCCTGCCCCAGCTGAGCAGATCAGCGGCCCCGCCCCGGAGCCTCCAGGCCCTGCAGACGGAGAGCTCCGGAGTTACTGCGGGGGCTGAATCCAGGGCTCCAGAGCTGGCCCCGGCACTGCGGTAGTTCCTCCTGCGGCCTCACGGGGTAAACAACCCCCACTGAGCCCTGCACCAGGCAGGGGCACAGCAGCTCCCCCAACTGCTAACACCTGAAAATCAGCACAACAGGCCCCTCCCCCAGAAGACCAGCTAGACGGACAAGATGCGGGGGAAGTCAGGGGACTTAAAGTACACAGAATCAGAAGATACTCCCCTGTGGGTTTTTTGTTTTTTGTTTGTTTGTTTTTGTTTTGTTTTGCTTTTTGATTTGTTTGCTTCCCCCACCCTTTTTTTCCCTTTCTTTCTTTTTCTTCTTTTTTTTTCTTTTTTTCTTCCTTTTTTTTTTTTCTCTTTCTCTTTTCTTTCCTTCTTTCTCTCCTCTCTTTTTCTCCTTTTTCCAATACAACTTGCTCTTTGGCCACTCTGCACTGAGCAAAATGACTAGAAGGAAAACCTCATCTCGAAAGAAAGAATCAGAAACAGTCCTCTCTCCCACAGAGTTACAAAATCTGGATTATAATTCAATGTCAGAAAGCCAATTCAGAAGCACTATTATACAGCTACTGGTGGCTCTAGAAAAAAGCATAAAGGACTCAAGAGACTTCATGACTGCAGAATTTAGAGCTAATCAGGCAGAAATTAAAAATCAATTGAATGAGATGCAATCCAAACTAGAAGTCCTAACGACGAGGGTTAACGAGGTGGAAGAACGAGTGAGTGACATAGAAGACAAGATGATGGCAAAGAGGGAGACTGAGGAAAAAAGAGACAAACAATTAAAAGACCATGAAGATAGATTAAGGGAAATAAACGACAGCCTGAGAAAGAAAAACCAATGTTTAATTGGGGTTCCCGAGGGCGCCGAAAGGGACAGAGGGCCAGAATATGTATTTGAACAAATTCTAGCTGAAAACTTTCCTAATCTGGGAAGGGAAACACATTCAGATCCAGGAGATAGAGAGATCCCCCCCTAAAATCAATAAAAACCGTTCAACACCTCGACATTTAATAGTGAAGCTTGCAAATTCCAAAGATAAAGAGAAGATCCTTAAAGCAGCAAGAGACAAAAAATCCCTGACTTTTATGGGGAGGAGTATTAGGGTAACAGCAGACCTCTCCACAGAGACCTGGCAGGCCAGAAAGGGCTGGCAGGATATATTCAGGGTCCTAAAGGAGAAGAACATGCAACCGAGAATACTGTATCCAGCAAGGCTCTCATTCAAAATGGAAGGAGAGATAAAGAGCTTCCAAGACAGACAGGAACTGAAAGAATATGTGACCTCCAAACCAGCTCTGCAAGAAATTTTAAGGGAGACTCTTAAAATTCCCCTTTAAGAAGAAGTTCAGTGGAACACTCCACAAAAACAAGGACTGAATAGATATCATGATGACACTAAACTCATATCTCTCAATAGTAACTCTGAACGTGAACGGGCTTAATGACCCCATCAAAAGGCGCAGGGTTTCAGACTGGATAAAAAAGCAGGACCCATCTTTTGCTGTCTACAAGAGACTCATTTTAGACAGAAGGACACCTACAGCCTGAAAATAAAAGGTTGAAGAACCATTTACCATTCGAATGGTCCTCAAAAGAAAGCAGGGGTAGCCATCCTTATATCAGATAAACTAAAATTTACCCCGAAGACTGTAGTGAGAGATGAAGAGGGACACTATCTCATACTTAAAGGATCTATCCAACAAGAGGACTTAACAATCCTCAATATATATGCCCCGAATGTGGGAGCTGCCAAATATATCAATCAATTAATAACCAAAGTGAATAAATACTTAGATAATAATACACTTATACTTGGTGACTTCAATCTAGCTCTTTCTATACTCGATAGGTCTTCTAAGCACAACATCTCCAAAGAAACGAGAGCTTTAAATGATACACTGGACCAGATGGATTTCACAGATATCTACAGAACTTTACATCCAAACTCAACTGAATATACATTCTTCTCAAGTGCACATAGAACTTTCTCCAGAATAGACCACATACTGGGTCACAAATCGGGTCTGAACCGATACCAAAAGATTGGGATCGTCCCCTGCATATTCTCAGACCATAATGCCTTGAAATTAGAACTAAATCACAACAAGAAGTTTTGAAGGACCTCAAACACATGGAGGTTAAGGACCATCCTGCTAAAAGATGAAAGGGTCAACCAGGAAATTAAGGAAGAATTAGAAAGATTCATGGAAACTAATGAGAATGAAGATACAACCGTTCAAAATCTTTGGGATGCAGCAAAAGCAGTCCTAAGGGGGAAATACATCGCAATACAAGCATCCATTCAAAAACTGGAAAGAACTCAAATACAAAAGCTAACCTTACACATAAAGGAGCTAGAGAAAAAACAGCAGATAGATCCTACACCCAGGAGAAGACGAGAGTTAATAAAGATTCGAGCGGAACTCAACGAAATTGAGACCAGAAAACTGTGGAACAGATCAACAGAACCAGGAGTTGGTTCTTTGAAAGAATTAATAAGATAGATAAACCATTAGCCATCCTTATTAAAAAGAAGAGAGAGAAGACTCAAATTAATAAAATCATGAATGAGAAAGGAGAGATCACTACCAACACCAAGGAAATACAAACGATTTAAAAAACATATTATGAACAGCTATACGCCAATAAATTAGGCAATCTAGAAGAAATGGACGCATTCCTGGAAAGCCACAAACTACCAAAACTGGAACAGGAAGAAATAGAAAACCTGAACAGGCCAATAACCAGGGAGGAAATGGAAGCAGTCATCAAAAACCTCCCAAGACACAAGAGTCCAGGGCCAGATGGCTTCCCAGGGGAATTCTATCAAACGTTTAAAGAAGAAACCATACCTATTCTCCTAAAGCTGTTTGGAAAGATAGAAAGAGATGGAGTACTTCCAAATTCATTCTATGAGGCCAGCATCACCTTAATTCCAAAACCAGACAAAGACCCCACCAAAAAGGAGAATTACAGACCAATATCCCTGATGAACATGGATGCAAAAATTCTCAACAAGATACTGGCCAATAGGATCCAACAGTACATTAAGAAAATTATTCACCATGACCAAGTAGGATTTATCCCTGGGACACAAGGCTGGTTCAACACCCGTAAAACAATCAATGTGATTCATCATATCAGCAAGAGAAAAACCAAGAACCATATGATCCTCTCATTAGATGCAGAGAAAGCATTTGACAAAATACAGCATCCATTTCTGATCAAAACTCTTCAGAGTGTAGGGATAGAGGGAACATTCCTCAACATCTTAAAAGCCATCTACGAAAAGCCCACAGCAAATATCATTCTCAATGGGGAAGCACTGGGAGCCTTTCCCCTAAGATCGGGAACAAGACAGGGATGTCTACTCTCATCACTACTATTCAACATAGTACTGGAAGTCCTAGCCTCAGCAATCAGACAACAAAAAGACATTAAAGGCATTCAAATGGGCAAAGAAGAAGTCAAACTCTCCCTCTTCGCCGATGACATGATACTCTACATAGAAAACCCAAAAGTCTCCACCCCAAGATTGCTAGAACTCATACAGCAATTTGGTAGCGTGGCAGGATACAAAATCAATGCCCAGAAATCAGTGGCATTTCTATACACTAACAATGAGACTGAAGAAAGAGAAATTAAGGAGTCAATCCCATTTACAATTGCACACAAAAGCATAAGATACCTAGGAATAAACCTAACCAAAGATGTAAAGGATCTATACCCTAAAAACTATAGAACACTTCTAAAAGAAATTGAGGAAGACACAAAGAGATGGAAAAATATTCCATGCTCATGGATTGGCAGAATTAATATTGTGAAAATGTCAATGTTACCCAGGGCAATTTACATGTTTAATGCAATCCCTATCAAAATACCATGGACTTTCTTCAGAGAGTTAGAACAAATTATTTTAAGATTTGTGTGGAATCAGAAAAGATCCCGAATAGCCAGGGGAATTTTAAAAAGAAAACCATATCTGGGGGCATCACAATGCCAGATTTCAGGTTGTCCTACAAAGCTGTGGTCATCAAGACAGTGTGGTACTGGCACAAAAACAGACACATAGATCAGTGGAACAGAATAGAGAACCCAGAAGTGGACCCTCAACTTTATGGTCAACTAATATTCAATAAAGGAGGAAAGACTATCCATTGGAAGAAAGACAGTCTCTTCAATAAATGGTGCTGGGAAAATTGGACATCCACATGCAGAAGAATGAAACTAGACCACTCTCTTTCACCATACACAAAGATAAACTCAAAATGGATGAAAGATCTAAATGTGAGACAAGATTCCATCAAAATCCTAGAGAAGAATACAGGCAACACCCTTTTTGAACTCAGCCACAGTAACTTCTTGCAAGATACATCCACGAAGGCAAAAGAAACAAAAGCAAAAATGAACTATTGGGACTTCATCAAGATAAGAAGCTTTTGCACAGCAAAGGATACAGTCAACAAAACTCAAAGACAACCTACAGAATGGGAGAAGATATTTGCAAATGACGTATCAGATAAAGGGCTAGTTTCCAAGATCTATAAAGAACTTATTAAACTCAACACCAAAGAAACAAACAATCCAATCATGAAATGGGCAAAAGACGTGAACAGAAATCTCACAGAGGAAGACATAGACATGGCCAACATGCACATGAGAAAATGCTCTGCATGACTTGCCATCAGGGAAATACAAATCAAAACCACAATGAGATATCACCTCACACCAGTGAGAATGGGGAAAATTAACAAAGCAGGAAACCACAAATGTTGGAGAGGATGTGGAGAAAAGGGAACCCTCTTACACTGTTGGTGGGAATGTGAACTGGTGCAGCCACTCTGTATGGAGGTTCCTCAAAGAGTTAAAAATAGACCTGCCCTACGACCCAGCAATTGCACTGTTGGGGATTTACCCCAAAGATACAGATGCAATGAAACACCGGGACACCTGCACCCCGATGTTTATAGCAGCAATGTCCACAATAGCCAAACTGTGGAAGGAGCCTCGGTGTCCATCGAAAGATGAATGGATAAAGAAGATGTGGTTTATGTATACAATGGAATATTACTCAGCTATTAGAAATGACAAATACCCACCATTTGCTTCGACGTGGATGGAACTGGAGGGTATTATGCTGAGTGAAGTAAGCCAGTCGGAGAAGGACAAACATTATATGTTCTCATTCATTTGGGGAATATAAATAATAGTGAAAGGGAATATAAGGGAAGGGAGAAGAAATGGGTGGGAAATATCAGAAAGGGAGACAGAACGTAAAGACTGCTAACTCTGGGAACCGAACTAGGGGTGGTAGAAGGGGAGGAGGGCGGGGGGTGGGAGTAAATGGGTGATGGGCACTGGGGGTTATTCTGTATGTTGGTAAATTGAACACCAATAAAAAATAAATTAAAAAAAAAAAAAAAGAATTCTGCTCTCCCAAGGGGAATTTTGTAGACACCCCAAACTTCAGTGTGATCTTTAGTGCCATCTACTGGGAAGCACGGGAACCTGGTAAGACCTGAGCTAGGAAAACAAAACAGTGGGGTCCCTCTTTCTTTTTCTTTCTTTTTTTCTTTCTTTCTTTCTTTCTTTCTTCTTTCTTTTCTCTTTCTTTCTTTTCTTCTTTCTTTCTTTCTTTCTTTCTTTCTTTTTCTTTCTTTCTTTCTTTCTTCTTTCTTTTTCTTTCTTTCTTTTCTTCCTCTTTCTTTTCTTTCTTTTTAAAGATTATTTATTTATTTATTTATTTATTTATTTATTTATTTATTTATTTAATTTATTCATGAGAGACACAGAGAGAGGGAGAAGCAGGGTCTGTGCAGGGAGCCCAATGTGGGACTCGATCCTGGGTCTCCGGGTCAGGCCCTGGGCTGAAGACGGCGCTAAGCCATTGAGCCACCAGGGCTGCCCTGGGTTCCACTTTCAATCACTTTAAAGGTGTGGTTTTATTGAGACCAGACTCTTACCTGTCTAACAAACATGTAAGACTCTCAGCAAACACCCGATCATCTTCTGTTCATTCCTCACACTTTATGCACATGTGGTCCCAGAACTCATCCAGGTGCTGCAACTTATTCCCAAGCTAGACAGTGAGCTCTGTGATGTCAGGAGCTGTATCTCTTTCCTTTCTATCCTTGGCACAAGCATGGAGTTGGGCATAGAACAGCATCTCCAAAAATAAACAAATAAACAAAAAATAAAAATAAACATAAAAATAAAAAATAAACTATTGAATATAAGAAAAACTCAGCCTAAGAGTTTGAGAGACTCTTGGGATGACTGGGTGGCTGGGTTGGTTAAGCGTCTGACTTCGGCTCAGGTCATGATCCTGGGGTCCTGGAATTGAGCCCCGCAGGCTCCCTGCTCAGTGGAGAGGCTGCCTAACCCTCTCCCTTTGCCCCTCCCCCTGCTCATGCTCTCTCAAATAAATAAAATCTTAAAAGGATTCTACCTCTTATCAACCGTTACTTATTGACAAATTTGTAGAAACAAATGACAAGACAAACTACAAGAGAGAAACTGGATTACCTATGGTTTAATGAAGTCCTCAGGAAGTACACTCAGGGTCCAGTCATACTGGCGAATGGGCTGCTGAGCTCCATTGAGAAAAGCACCCTATAGAGCAAGCTGATCTCCTTGTCATCCACTCAAAGGGCTAAGAGATTGAGGTGTGCACGGGTGTACTGAAGTGTGAAATAATACAAAATACAAATTGGTTTCTGACCCCAGTTCCTGACATAGAGCTCCTAAAATTCCTGTAATTTCCTGGTTGATAGGAGCATCTTTTGTTTTAATGAGGTGACTCTTGGTAGGTTCCTGGATCAGAAAGACTATGCCATGCTTAGAAGCTTAGAATTTTCAACCCCCCTCTCATTCTCTGAGGAAGGGAGAGGAGGCTGGAAATTGAATTAACAATCAATCATACCTACATGATGAAGCTTCCATAAAACTCCCAAGAGTACAGGTTCTGAGAGCTTTCAGTAGAGACACGTGGAGACGCAAGGAGGGTGGCATGCCCAGAGTGCATGGAGGCTCCACACCCCTTCCCACATTCCCTTGTGCATCTCGTCCACCTGTTTCTTCTTGAATTGTAACCTTTTATAATAAACTGGCAAGTTAACTGTTTTCCTGAGTTTTGTGAGCTGCTTTAGCAAATTATCAAACCTGAGGAGGGGCCATGGAAACCTCTGCCTTATAGCCAGTTGGTCAGAAGCACAAACAACCTGGACTTGGGATTTTGAAACTGGCATATTGAAGTGGGGTTGAGTAAGACAGGGGGGGGGGGGGGGAGTGGCTCTAGGTCTGCACTAACCTCAGGCAGAAGTGTCCAATTTTAACTGAATGTATGACACCTAGTTGGTGTTAATAAGTTGGAGCATTGCTTGGTGTGGGGGGGAAAAACCTACACATCTGGTGTAAGAGTGTCATGAGTCCAGTAAAGGCAGTGTTTTTCCTAGACAAAGTGGGAGGAGAGCATATTCCATCAAATGACTGTTGCTGCTTGTATTTCAGAGCTAAGGCAGTAATGGGAATAGCATAGCATAGCTATAGCATATGTTATTAACATAGCTGCTCACATAAATTTTACCTCAGTGGTCCTCAACTTTGGCTGCACGTTATCACCTAGAAAGCTTTATGGCAAGTCTGATGCATAGGCTGCATCTCAGCCCAATTAAATCAGAATCTCTGGGGGTGGAGCCCAAACGGAAGTATTTTTTAGTTTCCCAGGTAGTACACTGTTGGTGAGAATGTAAAATGGTGCAGCTGCTATGGAAAACAATATGGTGGCTCCTCAAAAAATAAAAAATATAACTACTTGTGATCCAGCAATTCCACTTCTGGGTATTTCTCTGGAGAAAATTAAAACACTAACTTGAAAAGATGTATGTGCCCCTATGTTTACTGCAGCATTATTTATAATATCCAAGATGTGAAAACAGGTAACCAAAGTGTCTACCATTGGATGAATGGATAAAAAAAAAAAAAAAAAAGTGTGTGTGTGTGTGTGTATGCAACAGAATATTATTCTGCCATAAAAAAAGAAATCTTGCCATTTGAGACAACACAGATCCTGAGCCTATTATGCTAAGTGAAATAAGTCAAAGAAAGACAAATACCATACACGTGGAATCTTAAACAACAAAACCAAGGTCATAAATACAGGGAACAGATTGGGCGTTTGCCAGAGCCAGGGGTGGGGAGGTAGATGCAATGAGTGAAGGGGGTCAAAGGGTACAAAATTTCAGTTATAAAATAAGTCATGGGAACGTAATGTACAACATGGCGACCATCATTAATACTACGATATCGTATATTTGAAAATTACTAAGAGTAGATCTTAAAAGTTCTTATCACACACACAAGTTTCCCAGGTATGTTAGTTTTCTATTACTGCTGTAATGATTTACCACAGACTTAATGGCTTAAAACAAAACACATTTATTATCTTATATCTCTATAGTGCAGAAGTCCGAAAGAGGTCGCACAGGGCTAAAATCAAGATGTTGGCAGACCTGCATTCCTTATTGGAGGTTCTTGGGGGAGAATCCGTCCTCTGACCTCTTCTAGAGGCTCTAGCTTCTAGAGGCTAACAAGCTCTCTCCTTCTTCAAAGCCAGAAACCATCAGTCAAATCTTCCTCATACTGCATCACTCGGACATTGACTTTTCTGCCCCCTTCCCACAGTTCAAGACCTTTGTGATCGTGTTGGGCCCACCCAGATAATCAAGAAAAATCTCCTATCTTAAAGTCAGGTGACTTACAATATCAGATCCATTTGCTACATTAGTTCCCCTATGCAGCGTAATGTAACATATTCACATATTACCAAGATTAGGACATGGACATATTTGGGGACCATTATTACCATTATCAGATGACCCCAATAGGAAGCTGAGACTACTGGTTTACCACATAGGAATGGACTCAAGAAATGGCTATTAGCAAGCTGAGCCCTGATGGAAGACTGGAGGCACACACTGAAAAACCAGTGTGTCGAGGGATGGTAGAGAAGGGGCAACAGCCAGCCTAATCAATTTTACATTGTCGCAGAACTTGTCTTGCAGGAGGAAGGGGTTATCAGGTGATTTATTATCACTCAGCCTCTGAGAGTCCTGGGAAGTGAAACTGTACATTATGCCAAGGATGCTGGGACCATCTCAAGAGTAGCCACTGCAGAAAATGGAGGTCACTTAACAGGATGGGACTTTAAGACTTTTGGGACTGGTAGCTATCAGCTTGCTCCTTGTTTTACGTTCACTCAGAGCCTGGGTGTATGCCAGATTCTCACATGCTCTGTAGGCTTTCCCCCATGGTGGAAGATGCAAATTACCTGCCCATAGGTTGAATATGGCTTGAAGATATTTTCTAACTGGCCATTATTTAATAGTCACACACACAAATACATTCAGGTTGTCTGGCTTTTCTTAAAAGATCTAGCTTTGCTGGGAGAGCATTCCTGCAGGACAGCTCTCAGTTGGGAGAACAGTGGCTGCCTTTTGATAGAGCACTTATTCTCTGGTTTGCTGCAGGCTTCATCCTAGCCTGCTCACTTCATATATTTACGTTACTGGTCTAGTCTGGAAGGTATTTGAGTTCACAGGCCTCCCCCTCCTCCAGATTTCCAATGCCTCAAGTTAGGCAAAATTCTCATTAAGACCAATTTGCGTGTCATCAATGCAAAAGTGAACAGCTCTTAGATGTTAACTAGGCTTACTGCAGTGATCATTTAGCAATACACACAAATAATGAATACCCTCTCCTCACAATTTCAGGAGCACACCAAGGGGGCTTAAGACCAGTGTCTGAGTAAACAGCCTTGAGTCACCACGTGTACATGACCAAAGTGGTCTCCATTGGTACAAATCTCTCTGTAGGAAATGAAGCTGAAAGCTGCCCAACTATAATTTTTGCCCACTGATCCTTCTTCAGTCTCTGGAGGAACACATACTCAACATCACTCTTCTTTCATACCCACAGACTTCCAAAATTTTGAAGACAACTATCATCACCCATGACAGCCTCTTCCCACTTCCAAAGGCTTTCCAAGAAGTCTGCTTAATTCCCTGGATGACTTTCCCAAGATATTGTGGAGACCTCATCTTCATTCTGGTAAATCCTGAGCTTGCTGTGCCACCCAAATGTGCTATTCCAAAGTCAGCACAGCTTGAGAGTGAGAACAGAATGGCAGAGTAGATCCTCTGACTCAGACCCCATTCCTTTATCACCTGTCCTAACACTGAGTGAACTTACAGATTAGAAAATAGAGGATTCCCAAACTAGAGCCCTTTGAGGTACAGGGGCATTGCAAGACATAGTCTTCCCTTTACATGATGGCTCCAGGGAAAGATCATCCCCTAAGAAATACCAAGTATTTGCAATGGATAAAATCCAAAAACCCTCTGTCCTTACATCCTTTCTCCTCAATGAGCTAATACAATTTTGTAAAGATGACACTCTAACTTTGAAATATGCTATACCTCAGGAGGTTAGAGTCCATTTGAAAGAACCTGTGAAGTAACTTGGGGTGGTAGATGGTGACGACGTTTATTTTCCATGGTGATGCTCATTAAGTCAGCCTTGGCATAATTAGAGGAGATGAAATTCAAGCCAATCTCTGAACTGCTGGTTTTAGTTTCAATAAACAGATAGGACTGCTGTGAGAGGCTCAAGTGAGACTTGGGGTTAGATGTGGTTTTAATTTAACTTTCGTTTATTTCATTAAATGAGATAGTGTATGTGAGTCACTTAGTAAGTTACTGGAACATGTTCGTTTTTATTACTAATCCATGTTTTCTAGCCATTCTTAACCATCTTTACTTCCACCGCAGTCTTTACACTGGGTCCCACATATAGCTGTCACTCAATGAAGGAGAGTGAACTGATACTGGAGATTTTAGTCGACTGTCTCTGACATGCAGTAATGGGGCCACTTACATCCATCCCTTCCACAAGAACAGAACAAAGAGCTTAGGCTACAAGGTTGGGGTAGTTGAGGAAAGTTGTTAAAGTGGGTTAATAGATTCTTAAAACTTGGGATCATGTCAGCAGCAGTTCCATCTGGGGGGAGACAGAGTAGATTAGATGTTCTCACAAATCTGTCTCACATCTATGGAAATCCTACTCTCTTTATAGTCTTCTGGCACAGAATACTATGCTATCTCACTTGAGATCATTCCCACAGAACCAGTAGAAAGATAAAGTGAAAGCAAACCAGCAATCAAATTTGATTGTCTTCCATCCTAAGGAGCTTGGTGTATAGTCATTAAGGCATCAGCATCTGTTGGGGGCTCCAGCAGGGAATCCTACTCAAGGACACAGCACAGGAAGCAGAGGGGATCAATCCAAGTGGTACTAAAGAGGACAGGATGGGAAGGACATTTTTTATTTCCCCGGATCTTCAGGCAACCTCACTAAGCTGGAGGTCGCATGCAACTGAGTATGAAACCAAGAAAAATATGAGGCTTAAAAAATACTGTGCATTATAATTCTTCAATCTCTGGAAGGCTAGGAGCCCAAGGTCAGTGTGGGCAGGAAGCGGAACAGACTTCCCAGCCAAGCAGTCACACAATCTTCACGGTCTTGAGCATATCTGACAGTATGTAAGTGTCATCCCAACCCCTCGCAGGCTTCCTCAGGGTCTGCTCCAAGGCCTGGGCCATCTCCAAGAGCTCTGATGTGGCAAGTTTCTGCTCTGGGTGCAGCTGACAGAACAGGATCTCGTTTACTTCACCCTCAATTCGCCGGACATACAGGAGAGGGAAGACTGCTTTGAGCCCGGTCAGCACTGAGTCCTTCAGCCCCAAGTCCCGGCACACGAGGTTGAGGATAAAAACACCTATATGGTGGGAAGGAAAAGAGTCATGTTCTTCAGATCAGGAGACATGCTGGAGGCAAGATTCAGCTCTGAGGAATATACCAATTCCTGCCACAGGGAGGTTGGTGGCCTAGGAAAACAAAACTGCGGTGAGTCTGCAGAGAACACACCGCATATGAAGACAGAGAAGAGCATGGGGAATACGTGAACTACGAGAAAACCTGAAGCTAATTTTTGCTCTTCTGTGCTGCTAACAAATTCCCATTCTCCGTGCCTCAGTTTCCCAAACAATTGCTTTGAGAAAGAAAGAATACATACCCCAAGAAAAAAATGTACTAATTCCACAGGGATGTTAGCTTCCTGACGTACATTATGGAATATTTATCAGCCAGTAAGAGGACCAAGGTTACCATGACCTGTGACAATGAAGGTTCCAAATAACTCTGTTCACTCAAGTACCTGACACAAATCAAAACATCTGGGAGGCTGTCAATATGGACTAAGAACTCTCGCTTCCAAGTCGCAAGCACTGGGGTTGGAGTGCAGCTTGTTACCTTGTGTCACCCCGGCAAAGACTCCTTACTTGGTTTCCTTATCTGAAAACAGGATGCTACAAAGATGACACAGCACAGCCTAGTGCAGCCCACATGGAAAGAAATCAAGCAGTAGCTAGCATGACCAAACTGGGAGAAATGTGAATTGCTACACCTTGTGAAACTGTGTGGCAACATCTAGAAAACCCCAGCTTACCAGTAAACTATGATCCAAATTACAACCCTACCTACAAAAATGTTTTATATATAACCCTACCTACAAATATATAACACACCTGCAAATATATCTCACCAAAAGGCATCTATTAGAATGTTGATATCAGTACTGCTTATAAAAGCCCCAAGTAGGAAATATCTTACAACAACAGCAGAATGGAAAAATGAATGTTGTATAGACACACAATGATACTACACACCAATATAAAGGAAAAAGGTAAACACAACGCTATGGATAAATCTCATAAAGATCATCTTTGGTGAAAGAAGGCAAACAGTATGTTCCATAAGATTCCATTTATACGAAGAAAAAAAATGGGCAAAACTAAGCTGTACTGGGGCACCTGGGTGGTTCAGTGCTTGAGCATTGGTCTTCGGCTCAGGTCATGAGCCTGGGGTCCTGAGATCGAGTCCTACATCAGGCTCACTACAGGGAGACTGCTTGTTCCTCTGCCTATGTCTCTGCCTCTCTCTGTCTCTCATGAATAAATAAATAAAATCGTTAAAAACAAAAACAAACCAAGCTATACTGACTTAAGTTAGAATAGGGGTTATCCTTGAGAGGAGGATGAGTTACTGGAAGGACCTAAGAGGTAGGCTTTCTGGGGTGCCGCAAATGTTCTGTGTTTGACGCTGGTAAATGGGTGTGTTCAACTCAGGAAAGTTCACTAAGCTACACTTATGACGTGCACATTTTTCATTTAAAACAAAACAATTTTGAAAGGGCCCACCCCTCATCCCTCCCTAACCTTTTATACTTCCTACCTTCCGGAGTCAAGATGCTTTTGACCTTCTGCAGGAAAGGCTGGTCCACAAAAGCTGGTGGTGGACAACTCATGCCCAGTGTTGGATCCTTACTGTCTACATCAAACATGATGACATTGTAGCGGGGCCGTGCTGGGAAAGAGAAGCAAACAAGTCTTTGTCTACCACCATTTACATTCCTACTCCCTATATTCCCTGTGACCTGTGGTGGCCACAGGTGGCTAAGTCAGAAGGATGACATGGAGACTGTCGTTTGCCTGTAACAGCACTAAGTGCGCTGTCCACGGAAGTCATGGTCAATCAGGGTTCTGCTGTGAGCCCCTTACATTAAAGACAGGGCCTTTATCTGATCTTTTCCTCCGTATTTAAAGAACCTTTCAAAGGCACACACATTCATGGGGTCCATGCTAGCAAGATTACTACTTGGCTAAGAGTCCATCTATACCAGTAATTTTCAATCCAGGCAGAACATTAGTCACCTGGGAATATTCAAAATACTTTGAGAATCTGGGCTCCATTCCTGACCACCTGAGTGAAAAACCCTGGCGTGGGAGGAACAGGTCAGAGAGGAGATAGGAAGCCTCTGGTATTTTCCTTCAACTCCCAAGTAATCACCAAATCAGGCAAAGTTGAGAACTACTGCTAGGCAGCAAAGCAGCTGCCTAAGCCTTTAAGGGCGGACTCTGCAAATGGCTGTGGGAGAAAATGTCCTCAAATTAGTTAGTGTATCTTTTCTAGTCCTCAAACAATAGCTGGCTCAAGAAAGATTTTGCTAAATGAGAAAGAACTGATGATGCATTGGATGAGGTCCTTGCTATAATGAAAACAGTTTTTACAAGGGGTAAGCCTACAATACTACTGACTTTTAGCAAACTTTGAGACTATGATACCAATTATTCAAGAATTCATAAATACTGACTTCGGACTAATGCATGCCCATAACAGGGCATAGCACAGATCTTGTTTGGGTCTCTTAAGAGAGCAGAACATGTCAGCTTATCAAAGTCCAAGAACAATCACTGCCCACATTTGTAGGAGCCCTCCAATGATCTGGAAGGTGGTTGTTAGAGGTGACTGCCAGATTATTCAAAACCCATCAAATGGCTGTCAATACAGCAACATGTCACGCACTGACAGCCTACCATGAGCCTAGGGCAGTTTTCAATGTTTCACATGTACTAGTTGTGTTGGGCCTGGGACCCCACACTGGCCCCAACCTCAGAGGTAATCTCTGATATCCTTAAATTCAGTTTGCAATTAAAATCTCTGCACCAACTGTCCACCCCAGCACCAAGGTACTCACCCCAGGCATCCTGCTTTGCCACACCTTTACTGGGAGATGCCCTAATCCAGTGAGAACCAGAGTATCAGCGATGGAATGGGCAGACCAGGAGGGGTGGGTGGCCTGAGCTCGCCAGGTCCACTTAAGACTGAACCAACCTGACTGACTTCTCCCTGAGGGGCTCAGGCTCTGGGAAGCACCATCCCCAGCCTCCATATCAAGTGGCAAAAGGATCACAGGAGCTGTTGCAGAACATTAATATGTCTTTTGTCATAAATCAGGGATACGAATTATTAGAGCAAAATGGAGTCTCAATTCCAGCAGCAGCACGGCCATCAGCATCCCCACGGAGTAGCATCTACCTCAGGGTTCCTGAACCTCAGCACTACTGACATTTGGGGCCAGATAATTCTTTGTCATGGGTGGCTGTCCTGTGACTGTAGGGTGTTTAGCAGGATCTTTGGTCTCTACTCACTGTCAGAAGTACCCTCACCCTGCGGTTACACGCATCAAAAACATGTCTGCAGACACTGCCTGATGCTCCTCAGCTTTACAACCACTGATCTACATGAATGCTGTTTTGCTCTATCTCTGGCTTCACCTCCAGCTGAAAGACTGAAAAAAAACACTCCCAACACACACCCCAACTTTTCTTCCTCTTTTCCTCACCCACTACAGACCTTAGGTTTCTTGGGAGGATGAGGAAGTGACAAGAACACAGAGTTAAGAAAAGAATCAGGAGAAAGACCCACTGATCTGTTAGCACCACAAGCAGAAACAGACTGTTTCACTTGTTGCTGTAGCCCAACCCCTAGCACAGTGCTGAGCACATGGTCGGCACCCTGTATTCACTGAATCAATACATCAACCAAGGAATAAACAAATCTACAGTCAAAGACTGGAACAATGCTAATGCTGCTGTCTTAGAGATGAATTCTAGAGGCCCTTGCAGGCCTGACAACCTTGCATTAATCTTCCCTCAGCACCCCTCCAAAGTCTCCAATAGCAGTACCTTCTCGTCCCGCCAGGCTGGTAATATAGTCCAGGCCATCTGCAATATGGACCTTCATCCGCTCGCTCTGGGAGAAGCCAAACCACTGAGTGGCCACGTCCAACATGGAGGGGTCGATCTCCACAGCATCAATGCAGGACTTCGGGAAATGATCGTGGACAAACAGGGGGAGGCTGCCCCCACCCAGGCCTACCACCAACATTGCCAGGGGGGTCTCTGCAATAAAAGAATACAGTATCATTTGACAATCTGCTTGCTGACAGTTTTATACCATCCTTGGGGAGGGGAAAGGAGGAAGTTGGATTACTGGCTCTGCCCAGGGGACACACAGTTTAGAGGCCTAGCCTCTCTGTCTCATCCCAGAAATGTAGAAGCCAATCTGACATCTGAAAACTCACCCCTGGTTACACAATCCTTTCTTTACTAGATCCAGAAGCTGAACCAGTATGTTACTATTACAGACCTTTAATGATCCCCAAGCACTCAGCTGACATCGTATCACCATCTCTAACATAAGCATTATTAGATTCCCCTTAATCTAACTGGGAGGGATGATAGCCAACATCTCTCTCAAGATCACAAAGCAGTGGAGATGCAATGCCCTCTCCCCAGCTTTCAATTCAAAGGCCACAACTGCCCTCTCAGACACAAAGCCTAGGGACAGCAATCCATGTGAGTGAGTTCCAGAAATCACAGGAAAACAAAGGCCCAAATCCTAGCTGTAAGTAAAGAGAAACCTCAGCTACCACAGGAGGATAGAAGTCAAGAAACAAGAATCACTCCAAGGAGACACTAAATAGAGGATTAATATCTGAGGATTAAACCTAAGAACTGAGACTTTAGGGACATACATCAGCACCTATACAGGCCAAAAATACAGGGTGTTTCAGTAAGACACACTCAGGACTTCAGGTGAACAGCTACAAGCTTAGATAGAAAAAGGAGTATTTTTTACCACTGTAGTTGGAGCCAAACCTGTTATTAGTAATAAGGCTATGACTGTACTGCCTACAATATAGGTTTTTTTATTTAAGTAGAAATTCAAGTAAGAATTGCATCTGGTGCTCAAATTATAACACATGACTGAAAAGCCAGAAATTCTTCTAAAATGCAAAGGCATTTTTGGAGTCATGATTTTAAAGGTTAATCTGGTTTCATGGGTAGACTCATAAGCAGACACTCATCAAACTGAACAACTTAAAATCTGTGTACTTTGTGTCTCGTTGAATATATTTTATACCTTAATATTTTAAATAAATGAATAAACAAAAAATTTAGACATCCACACACGCAGCCATTCCAAGATCACAATTAGAGCTGAGGGAAAAGTTACTGAATGTTTATTAAATTAACTTGGGAGATGGCTGGGAAGAAGCAAGCTTTGCTGTATGAGCATTTGTTGGTCTCTAATCGCTGTGCTCGAAGCACAAGCCAGCTGACACAGCATCCATCGGCAATCTTACAGGCCCCTCCTGTGGAGGGCAGGGGCACTTCCCTCACCTAAGAGCAGCTCCGGGTTTCTCAGCAGGGCAAGGCCGGCAATCATTGCTTTGTGGTGTTCACAGCACAGGTAACTCTTGTCAATGGACTGCCCTGGGGCAGCTGAGAGGTCCTCGGGAGTGTTAGCAGGCCGCTGCTTTTTCCTGTCCTTTTTCCGTTTCTTCTGGGCTAAAGAAGAGAGAGAGATGATGAGGTCCTATGCTTACTTAGCACTGTAGTCTGCGGAAGGGGAGCCACATCAGCAGCACTCTGCTGTAGTGAGCTTGATTCAACTCAAAACCCATACCACTGGGCATGGAGCCTACTTAAAAAAAAAAAAAAAAAAAAATCTCAGAGGACATGGCCTAGATCTACACTGCCCAATACTGTAACCTCCAGCCACTTGAGGCTATGGAAATGTAAACATTAATACAATTTTTTAAAAAGATTCAATTCCTTACTTGCAACCAGCCACATTTCACATGATCAGGAGCCACACATGGTTAATGGTGACCATATTGGGCAGTTAAGTGATTATTAAACATTCCCTCCAATGTAGAAAGTTCTACTGAGTAGCACTGGACTAGGTGACCTCTAAGGTACTCACCAACTCTAAAGCCTCTCTGAAACATACTAGTAGGTGGCACTATGGAGAGGCTCTAAATGTTTCTGGCTCATCTCACAGAAGTTTACTAATGAATATAATACAGATGCATATGAAGCAACATGCAACACAGCCTCTAAACTGAAGGCATTAAAGTGATAATCACAACTATTTGGTGAACCACCTCCCCAGCCCCTCATCATTTCAGACCCAGGCTCTGCTCAAGAATAACATACACCTCTATTTTGCTTATTGCCACTTACACTTTAAGAGCCCAGATGGTAACAGGACAACTTGCAGAGCCCTGTGCCTCTGACCACAGGTACCCAGTTCTGTCCTACATCTTAGCCAAGCTGCCAGGTCTTTCTACCACCCAGATGGAGAGTCCAGCCATGTCCACTTGGATCCTACTAGTGTGTTGATGATACCTCACCTCTGTGAGACGCATCCTTCAGCAACCTTGCTTCTGACTGCACCACATTCCTGTTGCTAAGGAAGATCAGCCGCCGGAAATAGTGCTTGTCATCCCCCTGCACATCCTCGACCACGTAGCTGCCACTCAAGGGACTGCAGTTTTGGTGCTGAACAGTCCGGACCCCAATGTCCCCACCCACAGACAGAAAGGGCACCTGAAGATATAAAAAGAGATGTGGTCAAACACCACCTCAATTAAGAAACATGAGGAATTATAACCCTTTCCCTTTGTGGGTATATGAGGAATCCCCATATCAAGGTTCTAGACAGCAAGAACTTCCAAGGTTTGCCTTGAACTTTCCTGAGCCTTTCAACACATCCCAAAAGATTTAATTCACTCTTCTGAAAACCAATTGAGCACAAAGATTTCCAAAACCCTCAGTGAAATGCAATGGGTTCTCCCTAAGAAAAAAACATGAGTGGGGATTCCTGGGTGGCTCAGCAGTTTAGTGTCTGCCTTTGGCCCAGGGCGTGATCCTGGAGTCCCGGGATCGAGTCCTGCATCACGCTCCCTGCATAGGGCCTGCTTCTCCCTCTGCCTGTGTCTCTCTGCCTCTCTCTCTCTCTCTCTCTCTCTCTCTCATGAATAAATAAATAAAATCTTAAAAAAAAAACACATGAGTTTCTCTTTAGGAATCCTCAAAGGACTTTCCATAAAAGCTGGAGGGAACACTCAGGAGAAGACTATAACTATGAGAGAAGGAGCCTGAACAGGGATAAAGACAACAAAATCCAGAGGGAAAGCAAAAATTCCAAGTTTGGAAAATCTCTCCCTTCCCCCAATTATTCTCACCTTTTCCCTTATTTTTTCTAAACAGGAAAAAAAACTAGGAGAAAAATACATCCCCCCCCCCCAGACTTTTCCATTTCTCTTTCTAATCTTTACTCTCTCTTTCTAATCATTTCTCCTTTCTAATCTTTTAAAGACCTCCAAGAAAATTTCATAATCACCAGGGGCCTCGGACTTTACAGAGATGTAGGCATTGGACAGAAGGTGACAAATGACCTCCCCACAGGATCTGCATCTCTCTGGTGGACACCAACCCCAGAGTCTGCCAGGAAGAATCAAGCACGTTCATCTGCAAACACAAGACAGCCTAGTGGGCAGAACAGCAGGCTATAACCTGGGAGTCTAGGTTCATCTTTTCAAATCCGTTACTTCAGCAACAAGCTTCTAGGGACCCTGGCCTTCCTATCCATCATGGATAAAGTACCTGCAGTACATTCGCCAATCAATGAGCAGGATGGAACAAGACAGTATAGGCTGATGAATACCATAAACACTACTTGCCAAAGTAGTGTTTTCCTCCACAGGAAAATACCTGACCAGCAATACTAGTATCCTGAAAACTAACCTGAGCTGTTTTTGCCTCTTTTCCATTCTACACTCAGATAATGATGGTTCTAGAAAACAAAATGGTCAAGGAAGGCCTGCACAAAAAAGGGTAAGGAGAAACATTCTGAGCAATGCACAGTATAAAGAGCTGGAGCCTGCAAGGGGGAGAGCATTTGTGGAGTCTCAAAGGCCACACAAACACAGATGCTACTATGGGTCTCCAAAGAGCAACTACTCACCTTCCTCTCACTACCTGAAACAAGAGAACTAAGTACTGACCACTCAGTTCTGAGGTGTTGATATGCCCTCAGGAACAGCCTAAGGGATGAGACACTAGTCCCAGCTCCAAGACACCTTCTGCCTTCCTGCGTAATATGACTTCTCTAGAGATCTGTGAAAGCTCTGCCAAAGCTTTGTTACCTGCTGCTGGCTGGGCATCCCAGCAGGAGCCAACTCCATGACTCTGGCTGACAGCTCGGCCTGGATGCTGTCCATGCCTTCATACTGCTGACCTCGGTGGAGGGCCACTGTGATCAGCCTCCTGAAGCCTGCAGTGGCCGCCAGCTGCTTCCGACCCTCCTCCATGCCAAAGAGCCACTCGGTCTCCCGACCCTGGGGGACTGGAAAGAAGCAGCTGGTGACAGGGAGTCCAGGGAAGAGTGTTCAAGCCCCAATCAATATGACCTACATGGCCACGAGTCAGCCTTGGCGTAGGCCCAGCATCCCTTCCAAATGTGACCCACTGAGGATTATCACTTCCCTAGTACACAAGGCCCAGAGCAAAGCAGCCATCAGACACATGGTAGGACCCACATGACCCTGTGTGTAAGAGGAGAGAGGCAGGCACCTACTGCAAGAAAAATAGCAATAATGCTAGCGCTTATTGCATGCCAAGCAGTATTCCAAGAAGTTTACAAACAGAAACTAATTGAATTCTCACAGTAGTCTAAGGTACAGGTGGTATTAATACTCCCATTTATAAATGAGGACATTGAGACACAGAAGCTGAATTATTTGCCCAAGTTATTTGCCAATTAATTTCCCACACCATTAGTAAATTTCCACAATTAGTAAATGGTGAGGCTGGGACTCAAACCCAGGCAGTCCAGCCCCAAATTCCATGCTTATATTGGTTATACCATTTGTTCCCAAAGGTAGACAGGTAGGATTATGGAATACTTGGGAAAATAGCTCACCTGTCAGCAAATCACCAGCATGATGATTTCAACACCTTGCCATTGTCTAGAATTTGCTACTTTTGAAAGCACTTCCTCATCCTTATCATTAAACACCACTATTGTTTATTAAGCACTTACCATGTGGGAGCAGCACCCTAAGAGACCTTACACTTTTCACACCTATATGACACAGTCAACTAAATCACTTTATAGATGAGGAAACTCAGGCACAAAGAAAAGGAATGTCTGAGGTCACACCACCAAGAACAGACTGAGCTAGAACTGGAACCCAAATAGTCACTTTTTAAGCTACTACTCTGTACTGTCTCCCTAAATTCAGCAGAGAAGCACAGCAAATTCCCCCCAAGTCATGCCGCTCACAGGCTACAGAGCTGACTCTGCTGCTTGTTACTCCATGTTACAAAGTAACTCTCAACACTGTGAGACTTACCTAAATTGATCTGTCTTGCCTTTCTCTCCTCCCTACCAAACCCATTCTCACACTTTGCCAAGCTTTTGCAATGAAGATGTGAAGAAATATGCCTCAAATCTTAAGTAGGTAGCTGGACAGCTGCTACTCCCTCTTCCTCAGGCCTGGACTAGTCTAAACTCTTGAAGTGCCACCCCCTGCAAGATAAAATCGGCCAAAGCATACCCAGCCACCAAAGTCCCAGCCCTTATGAGCCAGCCCCTCCAGGGAAGAGAGGGAGCAATCCCAACTCACTGATGAAAATGGCAAAATGATTGTCCCGCGATGGTTTCACAGTGGGGCTGTCCACCACGTGGAGGGTGTAGCGTGGCTCCCCCGTGTCCCCATCGCACAAGTCCAGAGATACACTCCCCAGCCCGGCCTTGCGGTACAGCTGGCTGCACAGCCAGGCATACTGCTGCCGCTCCCGCACCGCCTCAGCCAGCCGCTCGGCACTCTCCAGCCGCACAGGCTTGCCCTGCTCCTGAGCACAGAGCTCAAAGATTTGAAGGGCAGAGCCAGGGACTGGCCTGAACTTGGTCATGATGAAGGCAAAAACAGGTAGGGAGAACCGAGGCTCTGCTTCCAGCACCTGGTCCTGGCTGTTGGCCACCTGGTGTACCCTCACCATCCACCCCTCCCGAGAGAAGTGACCCACTGCTTTCTTCAGGATGTGAGCCTGAGCCAGGGAGATGCAGAGGTAGCGACCGCCCACCTGCAGGACACGGCCAACCTCAGCCAGCATCCTGTCCACTTGCTGCAGGGTCTTCTCCTCCTCGTCCGTCAGGACAGCGTCCAGGGTGCCCTTATCCAACACCACCTGGAAGGAAGCATCAGGAAACTCCATCTGTGTCATGTCCATCTTCAAGAAGCTCATCTGGGGCCGTCGGCTGGCATTCCGCTCCTTCATTTGCTTGATGACCACCTCACTGATGTCGATGTTCACTATATCCTGATAGCCCACATCATACAGCTGCTCACTGAGCTCTGAGTTACCGCACCCAATCACCAGTACCTGAGGGAAAAAGCCAGTAAGATGAAGGTGATCAAGGTAAAGGAATAACTGGCAGATACTTCCCAGAATCAAGTCTCGGCATGGCTGTCAAATTTTTAGAAGGTGCAGATGCTACTGTCAGGAGAGAGCACCATTACAGAGGTGATTCTAGGCTCCATCTTGAAAAACCACGGCTTTGAGAATCTCACTTTGAAATCCACATTCATGGGGCAACCCCGGTAGCTCAGGGGTTTAGCGCCGCCTTCAGCCCAGGGCGTGATCCTGGAGACCCAGGATTGAGTCCCACCTCAGGCTCCCTGCATGGAGCCTGCTTCTCCCTCTGCCTGTGTCTCTGCCTCTCTCTCTCTCTCTCTGTGTCTCTCATGAATAAATAAATAAAATTTAAAAAAAAATCCACATTCAGCCACAATGATGCAAGGTATGTAAAAAGGGACTTTCCATATTGCAAAAACAACCTAGTCCAAGCTTTCCCTGAAGCAAGCATTGAACACTCAAGTGAGAGAAGTCACAGAATCTAAAAACAGTAGTTTGAACTCAAACCTCCTGTTTGACTCTTGAAAACCTTGCTGTGACATAACTCTATTCCACTCGGGGCTTCAGGTCCACCTGACCATATTCTGTTACTTTGTGTGTTTCAGTTGGCTCCACCACCAGTACAGGAGCCCAAAGCAGAGCTTGAACTCACAGCCCAGAGACCAAGACCTGAGCTGAGCTCAGAAGTCAGACACTAACTGACTGAGCCCCCCGGTGTCCACTCTCCTATTTTCTAAAGCCAAACTTAAAACACAAGTTGCTACCTCCCTCTGTGGGGCAACTGCACATTGATCCTTAAATATTCTCCCCCAATGTCACTAATCTCTAGAAAAGTGCATAAATCTTAGACTAGATAGGATTGAATTTAAAAGCCCATGTGGCCGCTTACTACATGTAGGATCCTGGGCAAGAAACTGGCTCTCAGAGCCTCAGTTTCCAAGTCCATGCAATGAATGAACCTTACAGAATTTATTAGGAGATTTGAAATGTTGAACACACATAGCACCCAGCACGAGGCTTGGCAGGTAGAGCGTCCTCCAAGAACATTACATTTACTCCCTGCCTCTTCCCCACCTGCACTACATACAGTTCCGTCTCCATCAATCGCTGGCACTGTACTCCCCAGCTGTCATTTATGGAACGTGCCTTAGGGCTCTTGTTGCTGATGAGCTAAGCACGGTGCCTGAATTAGGGTGCCAGCCACACCAGTTCCGTGAACGGGCTCCCGTGTCCGTCAGCCACCGGCACTACCTGCCCTACAGGGTGGACAGGGACAGAATCACCCACCACGGCTCCAGGGGGCCATCCCCGCCCGGACTCCCAAAGGATCCCTCTTCCAGGGGGATCAGTGATTCGAGGAGGGGCTGGCGGCAGGAGGTCTGTTCTCTGAAAGCCCTGAAGCAGGCACGTTTACCTTCCTGTGGGCCGAGTGGTGCGGAGAGCCCGGGCCCCAGCACGCGCCCAGCGCGGACGCCCTGCTCGGTGCCCGGGGCCGAGCACACCCAGGCCGCCAGGCCGCGCTCACCTTCTCCCGGGGCTTGATGTACTTGTGCAGCACCCCGCACAGCTCCAGGTAGCTTCCATACCACTCGAAAGCCTTCTTCCCTCGCTGCTGGAAGAACTTCTCCCAGTAGTCAACGGAGCCGAAGTCCTTGGCGCTTTTGGGCAGGAGGTTCATGCTGCCGGCGTCCGACCGTCCCACTCGCCCGCGGAGGGACCATCGGACGGGCTCCCACACGCGCCGGCGGCGACGCTGCGGCGGGACTCGCTCCGCCACGAACACCCACGCTCACTTCTCCCCCGCTGCAAACCCAGAGGGACGAGGCTTCCGCGCCCGCCCACACACGAGACGCCGAGCCCACCCCCGGCCCCCGCTGCTCCCGGCTCCAGGCCGCGGCCCCACGTGCGCGCCCCCTCCCGCCACCTCAGGGCGGGGACGCGGGACCCGCAACCACATCCGGGGGCGCGGCCCGCGCGATTGGCCGGCCTCGCAGACCCGCCCCGCGCGGTGGCTCTGGCACCTCATTGGCCGGGACGCGCTCGCCACGCGCCTGCGGGGTCCACGCGGGCGCCGAGCGTTCCCTGCGCGCGGCGGGGGGGCGGGGCCTCGGGCCCAGGTCCGGGCGGAAGGGGCCGCGCTTCCGGGGCCGCGCTTCCGGGGCCGCGCCGTCGGCTGTGCGCGCCGCGCGGGGGCCTCCTCCCCGGTGTGAGGTTTCCCCGCGCGGCCCTCCCGGCCGGGTGGCCCCTCCCGCTCCGAGCGGACCTCGGGCCGCGTCTGACCCCGCGCGCGGCCGGCTGCGGACGCTGGAGGAGGCTCCCGAAGAGAAACAGCGGTGCAAGGGCGCGAGGCGAGGAGTGAGGCGAGCACGCCCAGCCGCAGCCAGCCCTCCTCGCCTGGTTGTCTTCTGCGTCTCCCGCGCACCGTCCCTTCCCGTAGCCGCTTGGATGACTGAGGTTGGTTTTGGAGGAGGCTGGCCTGTCGGCCACACGCAGGATTCCCCTGTTACCGTAGCGACGTGAAGCTGCCGCCGAGGAAAGCAGCTGCACGCCCAGAAGCTGCGCCTCACCTTGTCCCCCAGAGGACAACACGCACAGTCAAGCTCATTTGGAGCATCAGCCTCCCTGATGGGAGTCGTGCTGGCGCCATCGAGCAGTGGCTGCGACTGCTTCCTTGAGGCGCTTAACGGACACACTGCCCTGTCGTCTTACCTGATACCCTAAGGAAGGTCCTGTGAAGCGCGTTTCACGGCGCTGGGAATAGCGGGAGGGAGCACCCAGGGAGCAGGCAGGCGGGCGTGTGGGCGTGCCCTGGGCGTCGACCTGTAGTCGGGGGTGAGGGACCCCACCAGCACAGGGGCCACGTAGACTGGTGGTCGTTAGTGGACTTCGTTTGGTTTACGACCGTAGTTCTCGATCTTAGCCATGATTCAGGATCACCTGGAAGACCTATTAAAACAGGTTGCCGCATCTCGCTTCCAGAGTGTCTGACGGATCGGGTCTATGCTGCGGTCCAAGGGTTTGCATTTCCAGGAAGTTTCCTAGCGATACCCATGGTTGGTTCAGGACCACACATTGAGAACTATTTCAAAGTATAAGTAAAGAGAAGAGCCGACAAACTTAGCTCCCACTCCACAACGTTAACAGGTTACTCTAAAAGCCCTCAGCAAGTGACATCAAAGAAAATCCGTCTTCCTGGACCGCCTGTTGAGTTCACGTTATTTCCTTTCAGGAAGGGAACCCGAAGGAGCCCCTGAGGTGGCGTCAGTTACTAGAGTTCCTAATGAGTAAGATGTGGGTTCTTTCGGAAAACACTTAATGAGAGCTGAGGACATTGTTTTTCCTTGAAGCGCTTCACGATACCAATGAAAAAAATCAGAGAGCAAGCAAAACCACAGCCTCTGCCCTCTCCCCTGAGGACTTAAGTCATCAAACGTTTACATTACCTACTAGGAACCAATCTTTGTGATGAAGCTATGGATGCAGGGGTAAGCAAGGTGGTCACATGGTAGACACTCAGCAAACAATGTCAAAAAATAATCTGTATGAAGGTCGTGATGAATGCTGTGAAGAACAAGTATAAGATTCTGTAACAGCAGATACCTTCCAGACCTCCTCTAGAGGTGACCACTTCTACGGCTCTTCTGAAAAAGGGACAACAATTTTCTATAATCTGTCAGGTTGGGTAAATACTGCACACCTGAAGTTGGTCTAGTGGTATCAGGCTGACATAGTTAAGAACCCAGTATTTCACCCTCTGAAGGTCCCTTCAAGAACCTTTGGTTCCTGCTTTCCCCTCTGTCTCTTTTGTCCTTTCTGTGAATGGCTCTATATTGGAAACGATAGTAAGAAGTGGTTTCTGTCACAGCCCAGGCGCCAGCCCCTTATCTAAAGCCCTAAAAATACAATTATTTTCTGCACTGTTTCAGACCAAGAGGATAAGTAACTTACCCATCCTCACCTGTGACTGCTGCCCTGTTAGAGGCAAAAAAACAGGTCCAGGTCAGAGCACTTGAAAAGTCACTACAGCTTTGCTAAAGTGTATGAGTGACTCTTGCAGAAATACTTCAGATTGAGCATTAGACTTGTCTTTTATAATACTTACATTTGAAATGTAGTTCTCTCAACGCTTGACAATAAGATATAATTAATAGCTGTGCATCCTTGTATAGTTAAAACCAGTTAGATATTAAGATGGTCTGTGTTTGGAGATCTCTGGGTGGCTCAGCGGTTTAGCACTTGCCTTAGGGCCAGGTCGTGATCCTGAAGTGTCGAGATCTGGTCCCGCATCGGACTCCCTGCATTGGGCCTGCTTCTCCCTGTGTTTGTGTCTGCCTCTCTCTGTGTCTCTCAAGAATAAATAAATAAAATCTTAAAAAAAAAAAAAAAAAAGATGGTCTGTGTTTTATCAGGAATTCCGGGGTGGCTACCAGTGTGCTTTAAAATGCACAGTGCATGTAGATGAGATCATTCCGTGTCATACCCTAAAAATATAAATCCAGACCTCTCTCAGTATATAATCTGCAATTAGTAGTCTTACTTAATTTAAGCATGGGGTTCCTAGCAACAATATTAAACTAATTGTTGCTGAAATCTTTGCAAAAGGAGGCATAGATAATTAAAGCATTTCTGAAAATGTGGGAGACAGAGAATAGCATAGAGCATGTGATAGACAGAAGACACTCTCCCCCTGAGACGTGTATGTCCTAATTCCCAGAACATGTCAATAAATTAGCCTATGCTGAGAGGGAAATTACGTTTCCTAAGCATCTGACGTTAAAATAGGGAGACTAGTCTAGATTATCCAGATGGGCCCAATGTAATCACAAGGGTCCTTAAAAATGGAAGAGGGAGACAGCAGAGAAAAAGGATAGAGGTGGTAACATGAAAGGGATTGGAGCCGCATTGCTGGCTTTAAAGATGGAAGAGGGGGCTGGGAGCCAGGGAAAGGGCCTTCCAGCCTATGAAAGCTGAAAGAGCCAAGGAAAAGAATTCTCCCTTAGAGCTTCCAGAAGGAACTCAGCCCGGTAGACACCTTGGTTTTAGTCCAGTAAGACCCCCTCGGGCTTCTCTCCTCCAGAACTGGAAGACACTAAATTTGTACGAAGTCACTAAGGTTTTGAAACCACTACAGAGCATTTCCGTGAGAGGGTATGGGTGTTTGGGCAGAAGGTTACAGTGGGAAGAATGCAGCTTCAGAAGCTAAAACAGAACTGAAGTGAGCAGCACCTCTGTTTTGAGAAGTCTTCCGTTCTGAGTGTTCAGATTAAAGCTGTCAGGCCGTAAGAAGCCAATGAACAATGAGGCTCATGACAGAACTGATAGGAGAATGCCCTCAGGGAGAATGGAAGCAAATGATGTCTGGTCATATACAGGGAATAGGAGATCCGAGGACTCAGAATGGTGTCCATATAGGCGTCTGGATGACTGGGGAAATTGCCTATACAATGGAACAGGGGAAGGAGAAGGGAGGTCATTTGGAGAACTGTTGCTTGAGAGGAATTTAGAAGTCACCGTGCTACCCACGACAGGTTCAAAGCTACTCTCCCTGTCCTGCATGCCTATCCCAGGGCTCATTCCCTTCTCAAATTCTATCAGTGGCATCCAACTGGACTTTGTGGTCCAGACCATGAAAATACCTCATGTGTGCAGTGTAAAACTGTTTAAAGGGAATCTCTCCTTGGTGTCCAGGGAGTGGCTCATGCGGTGCTGGAAATGATTTCATACTGGAAGTCTTTGCAAATGGGTTTCTTTTCCAAATTGGAGAAGCTAAGAATTGGACGGTCCCCTGAGTTAGAATAACGGAAGGCAAGCATGACATTCTAGGATAATGCTGTACCAATTTATTACCTGGTATCAGCACTTTCTTTTATTTATTTATTTATTTATTTATTTATTGATGATAGTCACAGAGAGAGGGAGAGAGAGGCAGAGACATAGGCAGAGGGAGAAGCAGGCTCCATGCACCGGGAGCCTGATGTGGGATTCTATCCCGGGTCTAGAGGATCGCGCCCTGGGCCAAGGGCAGGCGCCAAACCACTGCGCCACCCAGGGATTCCCCATCAGCACTTTCTTGAAGGCATTCTTGCTGACCTGAGAAGTAGTGCTCAAGCTGACATTGGATTCCTATATCAAAATAATCATAATCGTACTTTTAGTTTGCATAGCCCTTGCAATTTGCCGAGAATCCCCTTACACATTAACGTGAATTCATGGGATGGACACACACGCACATAATTGAGGGAAAACTATTGGTTTTGAAAAAATTAAACAGTTATGTATGATGGAGTGAATTTAGCCAGCCTGCCTTGGTATTATATTTGATTCCCAGGATTCCCTTTGTTTAATAGTTTCTTCTGTCACTGTGGACATCTGTAGGTGACTCTTATCCTGATAATGGGTGGACCGCATATCTACTTTAATGGGGGAAAGCAAAGGGCATAGCATACAGCAAGCTGCTTATCTTTGGGGCCAGTGGCCATAATATTTTGAAAACTAAAAATGGTGAGGGATGGTGCCAAGGATGATGGCCTGTGCTCTGTGCATCAGATCCCTACTGTGGACGCTCCCAAGGCCTGTTTTTGCTTCTTAACTTTGTTTTGTGCAGCCCGGATACTGGGAAAGATTACTATTACAATGTTTTCTCCATAATTCTAAACTAGAGTTCCTTTGCAGGAAGAAAAAAAAAAAAAAAAACAAACCTTGGAAACCAAATTGTTTTTTTTTTTCTAAACTCTAGTGCTCAGCACATGTACCATGAGCATTTTATGTATCCCATTTTAATTGGATAGTCTCTATCCTCTGCCCATAACAAAATATTTCTCTACCATCAAAGAGAAGGACTTTAAATAGTACTTAATGAACAACATCCTTAAGTGCTCCCACCAAGATATATATATATATATGTGTGTGTGTGTGTGTGTGTGTGTATATATATATATACACATATATATACATATATATATATATATATATATATATATATATATATATATATATATTTAACCACTCAGATTGAGATCCTTGAAAGAAACCAGGAGAACAAAGGTAGTCGAACAAAGGAGTCCTATGTAATCCTTCAGTAAAACTAAAAAAACTTTTCATGACTTAAGAGTGCAAGAAGGTCTTTTCCTAAGAAGAATCTCAATTTCTGAGGCCAAAACACTTCACTGCCCTTTGTCCATCCGGTCTTCCAACAGTAGATCTTTAAGCTGATTGTTCTGGTACAGAGAAGGAATGAGTTTACCCCAGTATGCGGCAATTGCCTCCAAACAGCAGCTCTAGTGGTTGAAGACTCAACAGACAAATGGCCTCAGAAAATATGGCCCGAGTATTTCTGGAGCTAGACAGCAGGAAGGGGCACCTAAATGACTAAATCTATACCCCTTTCATGATGCCAAATGATACAGCTTAGAGATACATGAAATTTGGAATCAAAGATCTAACAGTTCTCAATGTGTGAATTTCATCACGCTTGCTGCCTTCCAGTCCTCTGCCTAATGGCCTCCACTATTCCTGCCCAACACAATCCATTTACTACTCAGCAGTTACAGTGGATTTTCAAGTATATATAATAGCATTTTTTTCCATGGAGATATACCTCACAAACAAAATACATGATTTAAAAGGTGCACTTCAATGTGAACAGAAATTTCTCCAATGAAGACAAACTCATGGCCAACAAGCACATGAAAATATGCTCCACATCACTTGCCATCAGGGAAATAGAAATCAATACCACAATAAGATACCACCTGACACCAGTGAGAATGGCAAAAATTAATAAGACAGGAAACCACAAATGTTGGAGAGGACTGGAGAAAGGGGAACCCTCTTGCACTGTTGGTGGGAATGCGAATTGGTACAGCCACTCTGGAAAAACAGTGTGGAGGTTCCTCAAAGAGTTAAAAATAGAGCTACCCCTCCACCCAGCAATGGCACTACTGGGCATTTACCCCAAAGATACTGATGTAGTGAAACATGGGGACGCCTGCACCCCAATACTCAGCAGCAATGTCCACAATAGCCAAGCTGGAAAGAGCCACGATGTCCTTCAACAGATGAATGGATAAAGATGATGTGATATATACATATATATATATAGTGTGTGCATATGCATATATGTGTGTGTATATATATGTGTGTATATATATATATATATATATACACACACACACACATACACAATGGAATACTATTCAGGCATCAGGAAAGACAAATACCCACCATTTGCTTCGAGGTGGATGGAACTGGAGGTATTATGCTGAATGAAATAAGTCAATCAGAGAAGGACAATCATCATATGGTTTCAGTCATACGTGGAATATAAGAAATAGTGAAAGGGATTAGAAGGGAATGGAGGGGAAATGAATGGGAAATTAGAGAGAGAGAGACAGAGACAAACCATGAGAGACTCCTAACTCTGGGTAACAAAGGGTTGTAGAAGGCAAAGTGGGTGGGATGGGGTAACTAGGCGAGGGGCACTGAGGAGGACACTTGAGGGGATGAGCACTGGGTGTTATACCATATGTTGGCAAGTTGAATCTAAATTAAAAAATGTAAAAATTATAAATAAAAATGTGCGCTTCAATGGTTTCTCTTTCTTTAATAAATTTATTTTTTATTGGTGTTCAATTTGCCAACATATAGAATAATACCCAGTGCTCATCCCATCAACGCTTCAATGGTTTATAATATATTCACAGCTGTGTAACCATCACCCCCATCTAATTTCACAACCTCTCCATCACACCAAAAAGACATTCCCTACCTATTAGCATTAGTTGTATTTTCCCCCTCCCCTACCCTCTATCACTAATCTACTTTCTGCCTCCATTGATTTGCTTATTCTGGAGATTTCATGAAAAACGAGTCTTGGAGGATGTGGTCTCTTGTGGATGGCTTCTTTCAATTAACATAATGTTTTCAAGGTTTATCCATATGGGAGCGTGTAACAATATCTCATTCCAGTTCTTGGCTGAATAACAAATATTTCATTGTTGGATATGCAATGTGTGGTATATATCTGTTCATCGAAAGATTCGTATTTGGGTTTGACCCATTTAGCTATAATACTGTTGCTGTGCAAGTGTTTGTATGAATGTGCAATTTTAGTTATGTAGAATAAATACCTAGCAGTGGAATTGCTCAGTCCTATGATAATTCTGTGATTGACTCTAGGAGGAAAACAATGATCATTTAAAAGTCTAAATCTGTTTATGTCACTCTCCAGTGCTTTCCAAAACACTGAGAATGAAACCAAGACTCTGCATGTGCTATCAACTTTTAGGATCCAGGGCCTACCTGCATCTACAATTCCCTCTTTCACCACTCACCCATTTGCCAAATCCCAGACACACTGGCTTGCTCTACAAACCTCAAAAATTCCGAACTCCTTGCTTTGGGAAATGTGGATACCTGCTCTCAAAAGAATGAAGCTGGACCTTCTCTTCACCATGTAAACAATTAACAATAAATGCATTAGACCTAAGTGTAAGAAGGGAAATTATCAAACTGGCAGAAGACGTAGGGAAAATCTTCATGAGATTGTATTTGACAATGCCTTCTTGGATATGACACCAAAAGCACAGCAACAAAAGCAAATACACACATGGGATTTATTCAAACTTGGGCACATCAAAGGAAACGCTAAACAGGGTAAAAAGACCACCTGTGGGGTGGGGCAAAGTTTTGCAAATTATGTGTCTAATAAGAGGTTAATGTCCAGAATGTGTAAAGCACCACAGCTTAACAACAGCCACAAAAACCCAAGTACACATGACCAAAGGACTAGAACAGACTTTTCTCCTAAGAAGATACAAATGGCCAACAAGCATTTGAAAAGATGCCCATTCATCACTGATTGCTAGAGAAATGCAACACAAAACCACAATCAGATGTATTACCTTGTACCCATTAGGAAGACTGCTAACAGAGTAACAGGCAGCAAACCATAACCACAGGCATAGACCTCCTCCCTGAAAATCACCCTAAACTAAGGTGGTGCTTCAGACTGGCGACAGTCAGTCCCCATTGGGACTTGCGTCCTTATCAGGTCTAGGGTTTCTCCAGTACTCTGGGGCTCCCAAGGAGTGTTTCATTGAAAAATTTCAATGCCCTGCCCCAGGAAAGCAGTCTAGTATCCCCTAGTTTTATGTTGGGGGGAATACCTACATCTGCATAGTTAGTGATTGGGCCTAGTTTTTGTCCAGCAAAGCTTGTTCCCATGGAAGCCTACAGATCCTTGCTCTGCTCCAGATCTCTGGCAACTCTGAACTTGTGCACTGCATGCACAGGCACCATAGCCTCTCCAGCAGTCCTGGGGAGGGAGCCCACTCATGGTCCAAGTCACTCTTCAGGCAGCACCTGCGTATTGGCAACAATCAGACACCACCTGGACTCCACCACTTGATGGAGTCCTAGGCATCTCTCTCCACTAGGACTTTAACTCTCTCTATTGGAGGACTCACCAGCCAGGCAATAGGCTAGCAGTATTGTATCCTCCAGCCCCCCTTCAAGGGGAAGGTGCACAGCTATGCACCCCACTGCTTGCAATTGGGCATAGGCCTTGTCCCCCAAGAGCCTGCTTCTGTGACTCAACCTCTCCACACCCTTGCCCTCTTCTAGATCCACGGCAACTGCTCCACAGAGTGTGTGTGCACAGTAACATCCTGTTAGGAAGCCTTGGGCAGCTGGAGCCCTCTAGCTCTGGGGAGCTAGGTCCATCCAGCATCACCTACATAGGCCTAAGACAGGAGAGAACCCATTCCCGAAATCACTCTGAGGCAGCCAGTATGGTGGGTGAAAGTTAGTCCCCATGTACACTTATTGTCTGTTCAAATCCCCGACTTCTACAGCATAGACCAAGAAAAGAAGCAGAGCTAAGATAAAAGAAAAACATTTATTTGGGGAGTCTGGTTTGTAATTCAAGGAAAACAAATTAGGGTAGCACCTCAAAATGTGTCCCCCACCAGATAATGAACATTAAGTTTTCTTAGGAGAAAGGGAATGCTTTATGTGTTGTTTACAAGAATTTTGATTGCTGTTGGCAGCAGAAAACTAACTGTGGCTGAATAATTGGTTGCTAGGGCTGTCACTAAGCAAAAGCTCTTACTGCAGCAAGTTGCAGATGTTGGACCAAGTCCTTGGAATATTTGCAGTCTAGCCCAGTTCAGCATTTATAGTTTTATTCCCTGAGAACATGGATAAGGCCCATTTCCTTAACGGTCTCCCATCTCCATGTTAAAACCCCTTGCATAGAGACTCCATTTTACTTCTCCTTTCACATTTCCTCTTTTGATCAAGCCTTGCTCTGAAAGCATTGCTGACCAACTATAGATTTGCTTAGGCCCATGTCATTGAGATGGATCAGTCCTAGAAAGTTATGTCCCACGTCAGAGGGCATTTTAAGTCTGATAGTCAATTCAAGATGTCACCGTCACTAGGGTTAGGCCATGTTTGAGCAACAAGGCAGCGGTCAGAAAATTCTGCTTAGGCACTTTCCTCTTCTGCAGCTTTGTTAAGCCATTTGGTTCAAATGAATCAACCTGTTGAGTGGTCATAATCTTGGTAGTTGTGGAGGTTCTGGATTCCACAACCACCAGTGTATTAAGTGGAACTTTTTTACCGAGCATATGAGCATATTAAGGGTAATTAGCAATATTAATGTTCTAAAAATCTCATGGACATTCTGCATAATGATCCAGATAACTAGTACATTGTTAAGAATATCAAATTAAGGGGGCACCTAAGTGGGCCAGTAGGTTTAATTTAAGCCTAGGCCTTCATCTCGGGTCATGATCCTGGGTTCTTGGAACTGGGCCTCTGGTTGGGCTCCCTGTTCAGGGGGAAGTCTGCTTCTCCCTCTCCCTGTGCCCCTTCGCCCCTCTGTGCCCTCTCCTTTGCTCACTTACTTTCTCTCAAATAAATAAAATCTTAAAGAAAAAAAGAATGTTGCATTAAGTATCTAAGGGGCTCAATAAATTTAATAATGCAATAGAGCAGATCTAAGGAAGTAAAAAAGAAAACTTACATCAGTTTATCAAGAATTGAGATTAGAAAAATAAGATGTGAGATTGAAGGGTACATTTATCTGTTATCATTCCTTGGTTGATCAAGGATATTTCATTCATTAGTAAGAAAAGCATAGTTTGTACAGTCCTCAGAAAGTCTTTTTTCTGCAAATAACCTATTTTTTTGTAACTCACCAAGGTTAGTACAGTTCCATATTTTTAACAAAATGGAATCCAAAGTACAAAATGGATTCACTGCTGACAACTCTTTTTTCAAGGTATGTGGTTGAACTAGTATGGTTATGACTGGGAAAGGTTGAAACAAGGTATGGGAACAGTTGGTCCTAGCAACTTAACCTGATAGGTAACACATAAAGGCTGTGGGGCTAATCAGCAGCACCACTGGGACTAGAGCAATTGGTTGTAGGGAGGACCCAGGGATTTCCAACTTCACAAACAGATTTGAATTTCTGGTGACAGATGTAACACAGAGGTCTCCCCCTTTTGTAATCCACTGATAAATGCAGATAAGAGCATTATCTCTTTAAGAGAAAGAGGAAAAACAATAGTAACAACAAAGTAAGGAGCAGCAAGGAAAGAGTTCTACAGATCTGGTCCAGTCATCTTGGGAACATTGTCTCCTTCATCTGTTGTTGGCTGCAACTCCTGGAAATCTACTTTTGGGTCACCAGTTGGTGCGCAGATTCAGTTAGGGTTGGTGCTTTCTTTAGATGTGACATATGAATCCTATGGTCTATTCCTTGGAAGTTGGTAGCACAAGATTAGTCAACAGCTTGATAGGTGTCTTTCCAATGGGATGGTAGAGATTTTTTCTGAAGATGCCTGTTCCAGTAAGTGAAGTCCCCAGGTGGTATGGCGTAGTATTTAAGGTCTTTATCTACTGGAGACACACTGTGGAAAGATGGCTTTACCAAAGCATGGTTATTTTGTATAGAAGCCATTAGAAGCAGTAGGAGCCTTCATGGTGTCAGATATATCCCCTTTTATTAGCTGTGGATCAAAGAGGCAGGGGTGAGGGGCATTGGGCAGCCCATAGATACTTATTGGACTTATACAAATACATACATTGTTCTGAAAAATTAAAATATTTAATAAGCATTTCAGAATTCTGGAGGGATCAGGCAGGGAGAAAATGATAAATGTTTCAAACTTTGTTGTTATAAAGAAATACTTTAACCAAATTGATAGAGGTTATAGATAGCTTAGTGCAGAAAAGAATAAAGGTCGTCTCAGTCTGGAAAAGAAAACATTAAAGCAATTATTTTTCCATTCATGTTTTAGAAATTTTGAGTTATGTATTCATAACTAAGTTCAATGTTATGATTTTAAATTTAATAAAATCTGTGTTTTAGCATATTTATCTAAGTCTTTCTTATGAGTCACTTTGAAGATGAAGCACATAAAACTATAACTACCTGTAAAAGATTTGAAATAGCAAATATTAGAGATCTTATGAGAATTCATTATGATGGAATTAACAAATAAATTTGGTTATTTCTGTGGCACATAACACTTTAAGTTAATGATAAGGTTATGACTGATAACATTATGCCAGGACATTAGAATTTTAGGAATTTTGCATAAATTTCTAGAACACTTAGAACATATCCTTATAGAAATACATCATTAAGGCTTAGTATCACTTTTTATTTTTTTCCTTTAGCATCACTTTTTCTTACATTTAAATTTTTTGTTTAAATTCAATTACTTAACATATAACGTATTATTGGTTTCCGAGGTAGAGGTCAGTTATTCATCAGTCTTGTATAACAGCCAGTACTCATTACATCACGTTCCCTCCTAAATGTCCATCACCCATCCTTCTACTCCCCTTTAGAATACTTTTTGTTTGACTATGCTTCCCATATAATTTGACATATCAACCCTAATTAGTGTAAGATCTCCCTTTCTATAAGGAGAAGGAGCAAATCTTTTGAGAAGTTCCAGGAACTTGTTTATTTTTAGGTCAAAAGACTTATTTAGAATTTGATTTGGGGAAGTTTGTCAAAAATCAAAAGGTTTTAGATACTTGATCAAATAAGATTATAAATGATTATGAAATAATGGTTCATTATCTAGGTGACCAAGTGACAAGAAAAGATTTTGAAGGCAAATACAAAGGGTCACATAGTTGTAAGTGAAATTTAGGTCTCTTAATATCCAGAAGACTCCGTGTATTTGAGTAATCAAACGTGATGAAGACGATCACCTAAAGATAAATAAACATGATTTACAATTTCTTATTTAGAGCAGACCCATATAATCCAAGAATACTTGTCCTTTAACAGAAAGAAAACCAAATTTTTAATTATGCACCAGTGTGCTTTTGATATTAAAACTCTCTCTTCAGCTTATATAAATCCATTCCAGTCTCTGCTTGACTACTTAAATTCCCTTTTCAATATTCTTTTAACCTTACACTTTTTGGAAATTACAGTAAGAGTTTCATTTGTTTATCGATTCATCCTGACACTGCTTTGTTAGTCTGAGAATAAAAAAACAGGCAGGGTCAACAGGATCCTCAGAATATTATTAAAGAGCGTTGCTCTCAGTTGGATAGGCAAAATAAAGATTTGAAGAAATGGGACAATTCTGAATGAATGGCAAAGCTATAGGTGTATGGGAAGCCATCATCAGACTTCCCAGCCTTGCAGATAGTTACGAGTAGAAGTGTCTTAAATCAATTTGCTGCTTGGCTGCAAACAAGTCAACAAAGTATGAGCCTGTTACACCAGTGATTACGGTTCGGCCTTGAGGAGTTATCACTGTGTGTACAGAACAGAGAGGGTGGTTTGCTTATATTGGCCTTTTCAGCTGGCTGCACAGATTCTTGTAGGTCAATTTACTGTGATATAAGAGCAGTGGCTTTCAAGTATGTGGGATCATTCCACAGCAAGAAATATATGTTTTATGGCCCAGCACACACATAGACATACGAATGTGATGTGGGTGTGTGTGTGTGTGTGCGTGCGCGCATGACCATAAGTAACTGAAATAAAATTGCAAATTTAATTTCTGGTAGATTGACTAAGTTACTTCCTCAATCAAGTCTTTTGTTAAAGACTGTTTTTTTTTTTTTTTTTTATTTGCAGGCTGTAAATATCCTTTAACTGTTTTTGAAGTCATTTTGAGTTTTACGAGCTGCTGCATATCAACCAAAGAATGTATTCCATTGTCTCCAAGAGATCTGAAATCCTCTTTTTTAAGGGACCCCTTAAAGTGGACTCATCTAAGTTAAAGCTTTTCCAACATGGTCTTTGCCTACAGGCATGTGAATAAGTTGGTAGAGGTCAGAATAACCAGGTTTCTAAGTTTGAGCAATCAAGTTAAACTCTTTAGCAAAGCCTAGAGGGTCTTCAAAGGCACTGGGAAATTCCTTGATAATAGTTTGCAATTCAGCCTTAGTTTAAGGGTTACAAGGAACTAAGGGAGTTCCTACACCTCCTTCATTAGGTTTTACCTTCAAGGGTGCTTGAATTAATAGGGGATTTGGAAGAACTTCAAGGTTGTTGTTATAGTTTGAAAGTTCACCCAGGCTGGGGTGTAGGGGCAGAAAATAGGGAGAAGAGGGAAGAGGAAAAGAAATGGTAGCAGTGGTGACAACGGTCAGTGCAGGAGCTCCAGAAAGCTTTCTACTTTGCAGAGTCTCTGGAAAAGGTCAGAGTTGGCTTTAGGGAGCCTATGGTTATTTTCTTGTTAGGAAGCTGTAACCCAACCCATGTGAGATGTTAACTGAACCATTGGTGAGTTACAGAGCCTGCACCATGTGAGCTGTGCACTTAGAAAACTTTCATTTGCAGCGAAGAGAGATTACAGGGAATGGCTTCCAAAGCCCTGACTTCCCCAGCAAGGGTGGATGGTTTCCTCTCCTATAGGGTGGGATGAATTTTTGGATAGGAATGGAGAGGAAGGCAAAAGGTCCCACAAGCGCCATGACTCTACACACATTGTATGTTTTGTGAATGAGGCTTGTGCTCCTCTTTGGGCTGAGACTTTAGTATTATAATGAGGTAAAGGCAGTTGTTGGTCATTCTAGAAGTCACTTCATATTCTATCTGCAGAGGCCTGAGTCAGGGATTAAGCTCAAACTGGTCTGGGTGGTCTTCGCTGACTGGAGGTCTTATCAGGGCAGTCACTAACCCTTGAGGGGTCCGTTTCACTTCCCATTTGCCTGAATTCAGAGATAAGCTGGAAAGAAGAGCTTAAGGGAAAATGTGGGACAAAGGTCTGTGAGGACCAGAAGGTAGGCAGTAAAGGTCAGGTCTTGGAGTCTAACTGGTAACAAAGTGAGTTACAATTCACTTGATTGCTTGGAGGCCTGAAAATATGCTTCCCATTCATTTTGATTGGTGTTATATCCCTTTTCTTATTATGCATGCAAAGAAATAACTGTTAGAATTTCAAAGATTTATTTATTTATTCATGATAGACAGAGAGAGAGAGGCAGAGACACAGGCAGAGGGAGAAGCAGGCTCCATGCCGGTAGCCCGACGCGGGACTTGATCCCGGGACTCCAGGATCGCGCCCCAGGTCAAAGGCAGGCGCCAAACCGCCGAGCCACCCGGGGATCCCCAACTTTTAGAATTTCAAAGGATCCCCAAAGTTGCCATTGCAATTTTAATCACTTAATAATATAGGTCCATCATATAGTCCAAAGCTTACAGGAAGAAGATCCATCATACCTACACATAAAAACACCTGGAGTCCCAGATGGGGACTGCTCTCTAGGTAGCATTTTTGACATTGGAAGTTCCAGAGCATCCTCAGGGAATAGTCCAGATGTAACAGTGTTAATCCCCTATAGAAACTATGGGTTAGAAAAGTGTCAGTGTTCTGTGAGAAGCCATACAGGGAAGAGTCTGGCCAGGGAAGGGTTTCTCCCCTGTGGGCACTTGTCTGGAACAGAATGCAGACAGAGAAGTGTTACTGCTCTATAAAAGCTGGCACCAAAAAGACACCCAAAGAAAGGCTAGAATGTCAACCAAGGAGGAAGGCTCAGAGCCTATAGGACTCTCCAGGGAACCCGCAGCCCCACAGAGTGCTCATGTAGGTGCCATGCTTGAATCCAACAGTGTGTAGAAGTTGAAGCATAATGTAGCTTGGATGCCGGTTCTGCTGCCATGAGAAATGTCCACCTAAAAAAGAGGCAAAGCTAGAGTAAAACAAAAGCATTTATTTGGGGTTTCAGAACTGTAATTCTGAGGACAGATATGGACAGCAACCCAAATTGTAGCCTCCCTCAGAGAACAAAAGTCAAGGGCTTTTAAAGACAAACTGTTTGCATGTGTTTTTTGCAAAGAATTTTGATGGTAGCAGAAACCTAAATTTGGCTGAGTATAATTGGTTCCTTCCTGAGTATAATTGGCTATCCCTAAGAAAGCCCTTACTGTACCAAGTTGCAAGTGTTTGTGCTGGGTCCTTGGAACATTTGCAGCCTGGCACAGTTCAAAGTTCATTGTTTCCTCCAATAAGGACAAACATGGGGCCCTTATGAAATGGGCCCTAGTTTACATGTTAGAACCACTTGACATACAAGCAACACCATTTTCCTTTGCCTTTGTCAGCAGCAATGAAGGCTCATAGGAGTCTCATCCTGGAAGATACCCCAGCCATCTTGCCCAATCCAGCTGTGGCAAGGCAGTGCAGAGTGCCTTTGGGGGAATATAAGCCTTGGTACCTTGGTGTGTGTACCTTGGTGTTTGGAATTAGGCAGTAGCCCTTTTCTGGGGCCAAGCCTCTTGGGATGCAGGCCTAATCCAGGTCCCAGATGCCCCAGAACCCACAGGTGCTGCCCCTGTGCAGTCCAAATCATGAAAATCAGATATGGGCTGCCAGGGCCATCCAGGAATATGGAGCTCAGGCTGATCCCCAAATACCTGCTAGCCTCAAGGGTGACTAGCAATACTCCCAGAAAAACTCATTGAGCTTCCTGCTTAAACTGGAACTTCTGGGAGGTCTGTTGCTAGGAAACACAGTGACCCAAAAAAGTAGTCAGTCAGGTGGGGGGATGTAAGTCAACAGTTGAAGCCAGAACATCAGGAAGTGTTTGGGGTTGGTTCTTTCCAACATGAAGCCATTCAGGTAGTGGGGTCCTCTCTGAAGCCCATGGGCCAAGATACCCTCTGGTATCCCAAGGCCAGCTGCAAAGAGCACAGTGCCGCTCATGCACAAGCACTGCAAGTAAGGTGAGTCAGACATCTGCACGAAGTGGTGTCGGGAAAGGCGAGGTCCCAGTAGCAGGCTAGTGGCAGAAACCGGCACCTGTCTTATTCCAAGCCCTAACCTCCACAAATGCCCCGTGTCCCAGAGCACCTGGCTGGCTCAGTCAGTAGAGCATGTGACTCATGATCTCGGGGTCATGAATTTGGACCCCACATTGGGTGTAGAGATTACTTAAAAAGAAAATCTTTAAAAAGTATGCACATAATCCCTGAATCGAGAACTAGGGACTCCGGAAATTTTGTAGAGGTGGACAGAGGTGAGGGGGGCTCAGGATGGTCATGCACTCTTCCATGAAGAGCCATCTGGGAGCCTTGATTGTTGGAGAATCCCAGGGCCCCCTCAGGCAGGCAGTCCAAATGGAGACTGACTGTGGCCAGTTTAACTGTTGCCTCCAAAGATTTTTACTGGTGTGGATGCCCTCTGTCCTGAGGCCATTCAGATAGTAAGGGTCCTCTCAGAACCACAGATGCCTGCAGCGTTTCCTGTAGACCAAGGCTGGATGAACAGGTATGCCATGCACCTGCCCAGGCTCCCCAGGTCTGACAAGTCAGGCACATGGAAGGAGGCAGCTGTGAGCAGAGGCTGTGTCACAAGAGCAGGCTATGAGGGGTCCCTGGCCTCTGCCTCATTCCAAGCCCTATACTCCATACCCCCTGAGGGCAGAGTTGAAGAATCTGGACTCCAATGCCAGGGCAGGCTGAGGAATGGTCAGGTTACCCTCCAATAAGACACATCCAGACACATCTGGAAGCCTTGGCAGGTAGATAAGCCTGGGACCCCTTGTCAGACAGTGCAAACGGAGACTGACTGTCACATGTAAAATCCTTAGGCTCAGAAAGATTTCCCAGGGAGGATTTCCTCCAACCTGGTGGACAATGTCTTCCTGGAACCTCACAAGCCTGCACTGCTTCCGGCGAGGCTGATCAAGTGCTGCATGCATCTGCACAGGCCCTCTAGTTTGTTGAGCCGTGGGCCTGGAAAAAAGCAGCTGAAGCAGCTGTAGGGAGAAGCTGGCTCACAGGAAGGGGCTATTTTATTTTTTTAAAGATTTCACTTATTTATTTGACTGAAAGAGAAAGAGCACAAGCAGGGGGAGCAGCAGAGGGAGAGGGAGAATGCGGCTCTCCACTGAGCAGGGAGCCCAACTCAGGGCTTGATCCCAGGACCCAGGTATCATGACCTGAGCCGAAGGCAGAAACTTCACTGACTGAGCCATCTAGGGGCCCCAGGAACAGGCTATTTCATTAAGGTCCCTGGCATCTGCCTCATTCCAAGCCAGATACCACATTCTCCAGAAGGCAGAGCTTGCCAGGGACAGGTGGGGTGGTGCTGACACTGCAGGGCCCTCCTGCTACTGAACTACCCTTCCCCGCCCCCCCGCCCCGCTGCCACTCCTCTGCACCCGCGTACTGCCCCTCTTAACTCCCGCCCCGCCACCCTCCTACCAACCCTGGGGGATGAGGCTCCAGAAGCCCAGGATCATGACAGGCAGCCTGTCCCAAAGTGCCATGACGGCCTCCTAGTTAAAAAGATGCACCTCCCATGATTTCCAGGTGTGGGATAACTCCACCCAGTGGCCCATGCAGGGGC